>NW_028225184.1:35338588-35938588 GCF_052327205.1 Somniosus microcephalus
ATGACTTTGCTCAGCAGTGTGAGTTGTGCATCTTTCTCTGTTGCTGCTCGGATCTCCTTCAGTTTTGAGTCACTCACAGTTAAGCTGTTGTAAACCATGTGCACCTGCACATCCATGCCTTCACTGAGGCTGCTTTCCTGGTAGCTAACAGACTTTCTGGAGAGCGTGTCTGCGACAGGAATGTCTTTGCCTGGACGGTGAATGATTGTGAAGTCATACTTCTGTAGCTGATGGATCATTCTCTGTAGCCTTGGTGGGGCTGCGGCTCGTGGTTTCCTCATGATTGACTCGAGGGGCTTGTGGTCGGATTCCACAAGGACTTGTCGGCCATAGACACACTGATGGAAACGCTTACATCCGAACAGAATTGCATAAAGCTCTTTCTCGAATTGAGCATAGTTGATTTCACTGTCTGTGAGGGATCTGGAAGCGTAGCCGATGGGCTTTCCTTCTTGCAGTAATACTGTGCCTAGTCCGTACTTTGATGTGTCCACTTGTAGTCTGATCTATTTGTTGCGGTCGAAGTAGGCAAGAACAGATCCTGGTTCTCCGGTGATTAGGTCTTTCATTTTCTGAAATGCTGTGTCATGTTGTTTGTCCCGCAGGAACTCAAAGGATTGTTTGAGCAACTGACGCACGGGTGCTTTGATTTCGGAGAGGCTCGGAGCAAACTTGGCTAAGTAGTTAACCATGCCTAGTACTGTTTCTAGCTCTGCGCGGTGCTTTGGCAGCTTCATCTTCTTGATGGCAGAGATTTTCTCTGGATCCGACTTAAAGCTGATGTCGGAAATAACTGATCTCGGTGGATCCGATTATGCTTTTCTCCGGGTTGAGCCGGATGACTTTCTCCCATGATCTTTGTAGCATCGCACGGAGGTTCCTGTCATGTTCCTCTCTATTCCTGCCATAGATGAGGATGTAATCTAAGATTGTGACTACTCCATCAAGGCCTTCATAGGTTTCGTCGATCTTCCGGTGGAATTCATCCTGAGCTGAGATAAGACCAAATGGTAAACGCAGAAATCGGTAGCGTCCAAATGGTGTGTTGAACATTGTTAGCTTAGATGACTCTTCCATGAGCTTGATAGTCCAGTATCCTGATTGTGCGTCCATTACACTGAAGTAACGTGCTCCCACTAGCTTGGGTGTGATGTCATCTAGCGTTGGTAGAGGGTAGTCATGGCGTTTGATAGCTTTGTTCGAATCTCTGGGGTCGAGGCAGACTCTGAGCTTTCCTATGCGTGGTTTGTCAACCATTACTTCCGCGTTGACCCACTCTGTCGGTTCTGTTTCCCGGACGATGATTTCTGTATTCTCCATGCTCTGCAGCTCCTCCTTCAGGCGACTACGTAGAGCAAGGCGTATCCTTCTCGGTGGGCAAACCACAGGGGTTGCTGCTGGGTCAAGGTGAATAGTGTATTCAGCAGGGAATAGTCCGATTCCTTTGAAAACGTCAGCAAACTCCTCCACGACTGTCTTCTTCTCAACTGGTGCTGTCAATGATAGCATTAGCTTGACGAGATCCATGTCTAAACATATCTTTAGACCTAGCACTGGAGGTGCTTATGTGTCAAAAATGTAAATGTTCAACATCATGTCGCTTTCTTTGTACTTGCATTTCATCATGCATGTGACTTTTTCATTGAGCTGCTCACCCCGCTAGCCGGTCAGTCTGCGTCAGGTGGGCTGTTGCTCAAACTCATCCTTCAAGCTGTGATACTCACTCAGAGGAACTACATTAACCTGAGATGCAGTGTCTAGTTTAAAATTACACTCTTTGCCCTGTTTTCCTATCTCAATATCGGCAAAAGCTTGCTCAGTCTATGAAATCTGTTTTTTCTGTGACACAAAATCAATAAACAGATCGTCTGCATTTGGCTCTCTATCTGGCATTTGGCTGTCACTCACTGTGTCTACCATTTTTCCGAAAACCGTCCTGCAAACTTTGGCAAAGTGGTTCCGTTTACCACATTTAGTACATTGTCTTCCTTTGGCAGGGCAGTACTCCTTTTCTCCATGGCAGTTGTTCCCACAATATCCACAGTTTTTGAAGCGTTTTATGTCTGTGTCGCCCATTTTTAGAACTCTCGCTGTTCTTTTAAAGAAGCATCAGGTCTGTCTGACTCACAACAGCACAGCACCGTGTGGACAAGATGGAGTCAGGACACTAGGTGTTCCCAAACAATAGCAGTCCTTACAGATGCCTGCAGGCTAAAGACAACTCAGCATGTGATCACATGTGAATATAATAGGTATTCCTTACAGATGCCTGCGGGCCAATGATACATCAAGATGCAAGTTTTACAGTAACCAGAGGAAACCGAGTGAAGATAACCAGCAAAAGAAACAGAGGGGAGATGAGGTTAATTGTCTTACGCAGCAAGGGCTCAGGCCTAATGAATATCTTAATGCTCAGGATAAGTTATCACTGCCCACGGCCCAGCCACTCTCTCATTCCAGTCAAGGACACTTAGATAAGATTCAAGGGTTGCATTTTTCTCACTGGCAATGAATTGTTTGAAAGCCATGCTGTGAGATGCTAAGGCTGTTAGGGAGATGCAGTTGAAGAAGATGCCTGGAAGACTAATGATATGCTGACTGTTCTGTCATTGTGAGCTGGAGTTAAATGCGGGCATGTAAACATTTAGATTGCCTAGTTCCAAATGTAATTTCCTGCTGACTGCAGGCATTTTACAGAAGTGTATATTGTACCTCTGGACCGAATGATGTGCTGCTGGTTGTTGAGGCAGTCGCAGCGAAGTGGAAAGTTGAAAGTTTTCTCAGGAGCGAGCATTGCTTCACGGGGGTCTGCAGAAGGTGACCATTCAGCACAGCATTTCCGTAGTGGATTGGTCAGCACGGTCGCCTAACAGGTGAAAATTTCCCGGTTCGAGACCGAGTGGAAACATTTTGAAATCATATTCAATGAAATAGTAGAAAAATGGAAAATTTCTCATTCTTGGTTCAATGTTTAAAGCCCTGTTACATTTGTTGTTTCTCTGTGCAGTCTTCTACACATTCAAAGTCTACAGTGTCTCTCACTCCCTCCCCTTTCCAGCCCTGATCTTGCAGAAAACCCCTCTCAATGCTGCATATTCCGGCTGCTTTCAGTTGATTTGTGAGAGATTATTAAAGGATCCTGCAGCATTGCCTCGGTTCACAACAGCAGATCTAAGCCGCGTTTCTGCAAACTACTGGCCATGTTCTCCAGAATTCCAAGGTGTATAAGGAAATCAAGCATCAAAATCCCTTTCATTAGCCACAGGTGTTCAGACAATATTCTGAACGCAAAGCGTGTTAGTCCTTGCCAATATTTCTTGTCCATTTCCCAGTGTTTCCCAATTCTGCCTGTCTCTCTGTTTCTGTTTATTGTGTGTGTGGCCACTTGTGCGTTGATTTTGAACGAATACCTGCGTTTTTGTCTGCTTGCTGCTTTAAACAAATGAGGGCATCAGGCGCTTCTGTGCATGATTCTGGGGAATGATTGAAACAGACCTTAGAGCAATGTCTGGTTCCTCTATCCCCATTCTCAAAGTTAATGGAGCTGAGCACTTGAGTGCAAATGCCAAGGCTGAAGCGCATATAGCCACCTTTAGCCAGAAGTGCAGAGGATGATCCATCTCGGCCTCTTCCTGAGGTCCCCACCATCACAGAAGCCATTCTCAAGCTAATTCGATTCACTCCATGTGATAGCAAGTAACGACGGAGCACACTGGAAAAAGCAAACGCTAATGGGACCCTACATCATCCTGGCTGTCATGCTGAAGACTTGTGCTCCAGAATTAGCCACGTCTCTAGCCAAGCTGATCCAGTACAGCTACAGCACTGGCATCTATCTGACAATGTGGAAAACAGCTCAGGTATGTCCTGTCCACAAAAAGCAGGATAAATCCAATCCGGACAATTACTGCCCATTTAATCTACTGTCAATCATCAGCAAAGTGATGGAAGGTATCATCAACATTGCTATCAAGCAGTACTTCTTCGGCAATAACCTGCTTACCAATGCTCAGCTTTGGTTCTGCCAGGACGACACAGCTCCAGACCTCATTACAGCCTTGGTCCAAACATGGAAAAAAGAGCTGAAATCCAGAGATCAATTTAGAATGACTTCCCTTGACATCAAGTCCGCACTTAACCGTGTGTGGCATCATGGAGCCCTCGTAAAATTGCAGTCAATGGGAGACGTGGGGGTTGTGGGGCTGTCGGGGGGAAACGCTCCACTGGCTGGAGCCATAAATAGCACTAGGGAAGATGGTTGTCATTGATGGAGGTCAATCATCTCAGCCCCTGGATATCGCTGTACGAGTTTCTCAGGGGAGTGTCCTAGGCCAAATCATCTTCAGCTGCTTCATCAATGACATTCCCTCCTTCATAAGGTCAGAAGTGGGGATGTTCGCTGATGTTTGCACAGAGTTCAGTTCCATTCACAACTCCTCATATAATGAAAATTTCCATGCCCGCATGCAACAAGACGTGTATGACATTCAGGCTTAGGCTGCTAGGTGGCAAGTTACATTTGTGCCACACAAGTGCCAGGCAATGACTGTCTCCAACAAGCGAGAGTCTAACCATCGCCCTTTGACATTCAATGGAACAAGCATCACTGAATCTCTGGCCATCAGCATTGCAACAACGCGATGCACCTTGATTATATCCAGCTAGTTCAGTCGGTAGTGCGGTGCGATTTTTAATTTCTGTCACGTGGTTCGAGACCCACGTGAGACTTATGATTGATTTAAACTTTTTGGTTGCTTACACGGGAAAGCAACATTAATTAACTGATAACCTTCTTTTGCAGGACGAAGGTAATGCTAACTGAGGGAGAGTCATTACTTCAATAATCTGTTAACTGTTAAACCATACCCCATGTTATACACTGAATTTAGAATCATTGAATTACAGCAATGGTTACAGCACAGTGGAGGCCATCCGGCCCATCGAGTCCATGCCTCCTCTCTGCAAGAACACGTCAGCTAGTCCCAGTCCCCCGCCCTTTCCCCGTAGCCCTGCAATCTTTTATCCTTCAGGTACTTATCCAATTCCATTTCGAAAGGCACGATTGAATCTGCGTTCACCATGCTTTCAGGCAGTGCATTCCAGATCCTAACCAATCGCTGCAAAACATTTTTTCCTCAAATACGCCTGTGGACCTTCTGCGAATCAGCTTAAATCTGTGTCGTCTGGTTCTCGACCCTTCCACAAATAGCATCAGCTTCTCTCTATCTACTCTGTCTAGAGCCCTCAAGATTTTGAACACCTCTATCAACTCTCCTCACAATCTTCTCTGCTCCAAGGAGAACAAATCCAGCTTCTCCAGTCTATCCACGAAACTGAAGTCTGTCATCCCTAGAACCATTCTTGTAAATCTCTGCAGCACACTCTCTAACGCCTTCACATTCTTCCTAAAATGTTCTGCCCAGAAACCTCCCTCTGAGGCCTAACCAATGATTTATAAAGGCTTTGCATTACCTCCTCGGTGGTGTACTCTATATCTCTATTAATAAAGCCAAGGATCCCGTATCATTTTTCACAGCCTTCTCAACTTGTCCCGCCATCGTCAAAGATAGATAAATACACCCGAGGTCTCTCTGTTCCTGCATCCCAATTAAAATTATTGCATTTAGTTTATATTTCCTCTCCTCATTCTTCCTATCAAAATGGATCACTTCACACATCTCCGTGTTAAATTACACCTGCTATGTGTCTGACCATTTCACCACTCTATATATGTCCTCATGAGGTCTGTTATTTTCCGTTCTTCAGCAGTGTTTGAAATTATGCCTAGTATATCCAAGCCTAGGTCATTAATATATATCAAAATGAGCAGTGGTCCTAATACCGGCCCCTGGGTGATACCACTGTATACTTCCCTCCAGTCTGAAAAACAACCGTTCACCACTATTTACAACTGACACCCACATTGTTATAAGCACCACACACATATACGCAACGACAAACAAACTTGCATTTATATAGCGTCTTAAAAGTAGTAAAACATCACAACACGCTTCACAGGAGCGACTTTCAGACAGAGCTTGACACCGAGCCACATAAGGAGATATTAGAACAGATGACCAAAAGCTTCTTCAAAGTGGTAGAATTTAAGCAGCATTTTAATGGTGGAAAGAGAGGCGGAGCCTTTTTGGGAGGTAATTCCAGAGGTTAGGGCTTGGCTCACAAACCCACAGCTTATATTTTTACACAGCCTTGATTTTAGATCTGAGTATAGAAACATAGAGTCATAGAAACATAGAAGATAGGAGCAGGAGTAGGCCATTCTGCCCTTCAAGACTGCTCCGCCATTCAATGAGATCATGGCTGATCATCAAAATTCAGTACCGGGTCCCTGCTTTCTCCCCATATCCCTTGACCCCTTTAGCCTTAAGAAATATATCTAACGATTTCTTGTATATATTTAATTATTTGGTTGGAACTGCTTTCTCTGGTAGAGAATTCCACAGGTTCACCACTCTCCAGTTGAAGAGATTCCTCCTAATCTCAGTCCTAAATGGCTTAAACCTCATTCTTAGAGTGTGACCTCTGGTTCTGGACTCCCCCGCCATCGAGAACAGCCTTCCTGCATCTAGTCTGTCTAGTCCTGTTAGAATTTTATAAGTTTCAATGTGATCCCCCCTCAATCTTCCAAACTCTAGCGAATATAAGCCTAATCGACCCAATCACTCTTCATACATCATTCCTGCCATCCCAGGTAGCAGCCTGGTGAACCTTTGCTGAACTCCTTCCATGGCAAGAACATCCTTCCTCAGATGAGGCGACCAAAACTGCACACAATACTCAAGGTGTGGTCTCACGAAGGCCCTGTACAAGTGCAGCAAGACATCCTTGCTCCTGTACTCGAATCTTCTCGCTATGAAGGCCAGAATACCATTTGCCTTCTTAACCACCTGCTGCACCTACATGCTTACCTTCAGCGACTGGTGCACAAAGGCACCCAGGTCTCGTTCCAATTACCCTTTTCCCAATCTATTGCCGTTCAGATAATAATCTGCCTTCCTGTTTTTGCCACCAAAGTGGATTAACTCGCATTTATCCAAATTATACTGCATCTGCCATGATTCTGCCCAATCACCCAACCTGTCCAAATCATACTGGAGTTTCCCTGCATCCTCCTCACAGCACACATGCCCACCCAGCTTTGTGACGTCTGCAAACTTGGAGATATTATATCTAGTTCCCTCGTCTAGATCATTTATATATTTTGTGAATGGCTGGTTTCCTAGGACCGATCCCTGCAGTACCCCACTAGTCACTGCCTGCCACTCAGAAAAAGACACGTTTATTCCAACTCTTTGCTTCCTGTCTGTTAAACAGTTCTCTATCCAACCAACACCTTGCCCCCAATCCAATCTGCTTTAACTTTACATGTTACTCTCTTAGGCGAGACCTTATCGAAAGCCTTCCGAAAGTCCAAATGCACCATATCCACTGGTTCTCCCTTATATATTCTACCAGTTCCGTCCTCAAAAATATCCTGTAGATTTGTCAAGCATGATTTACCTTTAGTAAATCCATGTTGACTTTGTCCGATCCTGTGACTGTTTTACAAGTGCTCTGCTATTACATATTTTATAATTGCCTGTAACACTTTCCCCACTACCGATGTCAGGCTAACTGGTCTGTATTGCCCTGTTTTCTTTCAAATACCTTTATTAAAGAGTGGGGTAACATTAGCTACTCTCCAATCCATGGGAACTGTTCCAGAATCTATAGAATTTTGGAAGATGACCGGCAATGCGTCTACTATTTCTAAGACCACTTCTTTAAATACAATGGGATGTAGATTTTCAGGCCCTGGGGATTTATCGGCCCTCAATTCTGGCAATTTCCCTAACACCATTTCACTACAAATACTGATTTCATTCAGTTCCTCCCTCTCATTAGACCCCATTTTCCCCGACCTCTCTGGGAGGTTATTTGTGTCCTCCTTTGTGAAGACCTAATCAACGTATGTATTTCATTGGTCAGCCATTTCTTTGTTCCCCGTTAAAAATTCCCCTGATTCTGACTGCAAGGGACCTATGCAGCACTTCACTAATCTTTTTGTCTTCTCATATCTATAGATGCTTTTACAGTCAGCTTTTACCTTCCCTGCAAGCTTACTCTCATACTTTACTTTCCCCCACTTAATTAACCCCTTGGTCATCCTTTACTGACTCCAAAACTGCTCACAATCCTCTGGTTTTCTGCTTTATCTGGCCAATGTATGTGTCAGTTCCTTGGATCTTATGCTATGCCTAATTCCCCTTGTTAGCCCCGGTTGAGCCATCTTTCCTGTTTGATTTTTATGCCAGACAGGGATGAACAAATTCTGTAGTTCATCCATGTGATCTTTAAATGTTTGCCATTGCCAAACCACCATCAACCATTTAAGTAATGTTCCCCAATCCATCCAAGCCAACTCATGCCTCATACCATCGTAGATTCCTTTATTTAATTTCAGGACCCTAGTGTCTGCGTCAACTACGTCATTCTCCATCTTATTGAATAATTCTATCATGTTATGATCGCTCTTCCCCAAGGGACTTCACACAACGAGATTGCTAATGAACCATTTCTCATTACATAATAACCATTAAAAGATGGCCTGATCTACATTTGGTTCTTCGACATATTGGTCCAGGAAACCATCCTGTATACACTCTAGGAATTCCTCCTGCACAGTATTCTTACTAATTTGGTTAGCCCAATCTATATGCAGATAAAAGTCACCCATGATAACTGTTGTGCCCTTATTGCACGATTCTCTAATTTCCTTTTTAATGCCATCCCCAACCTCACCACTATTGTTTTGGTGTCTGTATACCACTCCCACTAACGTTTTCTCCCCCTTGGAATTTCGCAACTCTACCCATACAGATTCCACATCATCAGATGTAATATCCTTCCTTACTATTGTGTTAATCTCCTCTTTAACCAGCAACAATACCATATTTCCTTTTCCTTTTTGACTGTCATTTCTGAATATTGAATACCCCTGGATGTTGAGTTCCCAGACTTGATCACCCTGGAGCCATGTCTCCGTAATCCCAATCATATCATACCTGTTTACATCTATTTGCACAGCTAATTCATGCACCTTATTATGAATGCTCCTCGCATTAAGACACAAAGCCTTAAGGCTTGTTTTTTTAACACTCTAATTCCTTTTAGAATTGTTTTTTACTGTAGCCCTGTTTGCTTTAAACGCTTGATTTCTCTGTCTGCCTCTTTTGCTTTTCTCCTTCCTCTCTGTTGCTTCTATCCGTGCTTTCCTTTCCTCTGTCTCCCAGCACTTGTTCCCAAACCCCTGCCATTATAGTTTAAACCCTCCCCCAGAGCACTACCAAAAACGCCCCCTAGGACATCGGTCCCGATCCTGCCCAGATGCAATACCGTCCAGACTGTACTGGTCCTAGCTCCCCCAGAACCGGTTTCATTGTCTCAGGAATTTGAATCTCTCCCCCAAGCCCCATTCTTCTAGCCACATTCTCACTTGAAATATTCTTCTATTTCTACACTGACTAACTCGTGGCATTTGTAGCAATCTTACCCTTTAATTAACTTAAATTAAATTACATCAAATCATAGAACACTAACTACGCTGCAATTAAATGGTATTAGTTACTCAAGGGCCATTGTTTACTGGTATTCCCCGCTATACAACAGAGACGTTAGAAACTATAAACCACAAAACAAAGACTTTCTAAACCTTATACACTATTAAGCGTAACTGTCAAACTATAGAGTAGTATAAATACTCACCTGGCCATACTCACCCAATCAGCTGCTTCTTCTTGATTGCGTCACTTTTTGAATCATGACGTGGCTCTGGAACGCCACCGCTCGTCTGTGAGATTGGTTCACCTCTGATAAAACCTGTGAAACTGAGTATAAATACTCACTGGCTGCAACCGAAACTGGGCCTCTGAGAAAACCCACAAAACTGAGTATAAATACTCGCAATCTTTGTTTCCATCCCACAATTTGGGGGCCTATAGTAAAGACCCAGAAATGTAACAGCTCATTTTCTGTTACTTAACGCTACCCAAATAGATTCAGTCTTTGAATCTTTAGCATATCTTCCCTCTGTAAAATGTTATATTATTCTTGATAAATACTGCCAAAAACTACGCCCCCTCCATCTTTTGCCCAAACCCATCCCTCCAGAATGCATTGTAGCCAGGAATGTTTGGTCATGATTCCAGCCCATGTTTTAGTCAGGTCTGTTCTACAGCCGCTATACCTTAAACCCATGTGGCAACGAGCGCCTGCAATTAAATGTACCTTACATAAGAACGTAAGAAGTAGGAGCAGGAGTAGGCCATACGGCCACTCGGGCCTGCTCCGCCATTCAATAGGATCATGGCTGATCCGAACCTAGGTACTATTATTTATCATGCCTCTCTGCTGGTGCGTCCTGTGGGTGATTTTTGACAGCTTATTTTGTTCTTCTGTTTTGTTTGTCACTCTTTCTTGCCCCCTTTGACTTTGTGAAGCAGCAGGAGAAGGTGCTATCAATTACATCTGCAGCTTTTTTCAGTTCTGATGAAGGGTCTCAGACCTGAAACTTTAACTCTGTTTCTCTCTCCACGGATGCTGCCTGGCCTGATGAGTGATTCCAGTGTCTTATAGTGAATGATTGTCAATACCCAGAGATGGAGATAGAGAAGTCGAGGAAGAGAAAGGAAGAATTATAGATGGACCATGTGAAGGTAAGGGAAGGTTGGAAATTGGAAGCAAATTGAATGAAATGTTCTAGTTCAGGGCGAGAGCAGAAAACGGCAATGATACTGCCAAAATAACAACAGAAAATGCTGGAAAATCTCAGCAGGTCAGGCAACATCCGTGGAGAGAAATTTGAGTTGACGTTTTGGGTCGAACCCTTCTTCAAAGCTGGAGAGAAAAGAAAATAGTTCGAAGGCAGGGCTGTGATCGGACAAAAGAAGTGAAAGAAACAAAAGATCTAGACGAGATGGTAATAGGCTGAGATTAGGTGTAAAGCGTACTGGCAGGGCAAGAGATAGCTGCCAGGTGTGAGAGAGAAACAAAAGGAAAGGGGGGGAGAAAGGAGTGGAAAAATTACAAGAAAAAATGTGTAATAGTGGCCGAGGTTATGATCTGCAATTGTTGAACTCGATATTGAGTCCGAAAGGCTGCAGAGTGCCAAATCGGAAGATGAGGTGCTGTTCCTCGAGTTTACATTGAGCTTCCATGGAACAATACAAGAGGCCAAGGATGGTGAGGTCCGAGTGGGAATGGAGTGGTGAATTAAAATGACAGGCGACCGGAAGCTCGGGTCACCCTTATGGACTGAATGGAGGTGTTCTGCAAAGCGGTCACCCAATCTGTGTTTGGTCTCCCCAATGTAGAGGAAACCACATCATGGGCAGCGAATACAGTATACTAGATTGCGGGAAGTAGAAGTAAATCGCTGTTTCACCTGGAAGAGGTGTTTGGGGCCCTGGACATTGGGACAGGTGTTACATCTCATCCGCTTGCACGGGAAGGTGCCAGGTGAAGGGGAAGGGCTGTTTGGGGTGATAGAGGAGTGGACTGGGGTGTCTCGGAGGGAGCGGTCCCTACAGAATGCTGAAAGGGGAGAGGAGGGATGATACGTTTGGTGGTGGGATCACTTTGGAGGTAGCGGAAATGCCAGAGGATGATCCGTTGAATGTGGAGGCTGGTGGGGTGCAAGGTGAGGACAAGGTGAACCCTGTCATGGTTCCGGGAGGGAGGGGCAGGGGTGAGGGCAGAATTGCGAGAGATAGTACCGACACGGTCGAGGACAGTGTCAACCATCGTAGAGGGGAATCCTCGGTTGTGGAAAAAGGAAGACAGGTCTGAAGCATTGGTGTGGAAGGTGGCATCGTCGGAGCAGATACAGCGGAGACAGAGAGACTGGGAGAATGGAATAGAGTCCTTACAGGAAGCGGGGTGGGAGGCAGTGTAGTCCAGGTAGCTGTGGGAGTCAGTGGGCTTGTTGTGAATATTGGTCGATAACCTATCCCCAGAGATGGAGATGGAGAAGTCGAGGAAGGGAAGGGAAGAGTCAGAGATGGAAATTGGAGGCAAAGTAAATGAAATTGTCAAGTTCGGGGCGAGAGCAGGAAACGGCACCGCTAGAGTCATCAATGTATCGGAAAAAGAGTTGAGGGAGGGGACCCGAGTAGGACTGGAACAAAGATTGTTCCACATAGCCCACGAAAAGGCAGGCATAGCTAGGACCCATGCGGGTACCCATGGCAACACCTTTGATTTGGAGGAAATGAGTCGAGTTAAAGGAGAAGTTGTTCAATGTGAGAACTAGTTCAGCCAGGTGGAGGAGGGTGGTGGTGGATGGGGACTGGTCGAGCCTCTGTTCAAGGAAGAAGCGGAGCGCCCTCAGGCCATCCGGGTGGGGAATGGATGTGTAGAGGGATTGTACGTCCATGGTGAAAAGGAAGCGGTTGGGGCCAGGAAACTGGAAACTGTTAAAGTGGTGGAGGGCATCCGAAGAGTCGCGGATGTAGGTGGGAAGAGACTGGACAAGGGGACAAAAGATAGAGTCAAGATAGGAAGAGATAATTTCTGTGGGGCAAGAACAGTCTCAAATGATGGGTCTACCTGTTTGTGAATCTTGGGAAGGAGGTAGAAGCGGGCTGTGCGGGGTTGGGGAACTATGAGGTTGGTGGCAGCGGGGGTAGATCTCCAGAGGACATGAGGTCAGTGACAGTCTTGGAAATGGTGGTTTGATGTTTGGTAGTGGGGTCATGGTCCAGGTGGACGTCGGAGGATGTGTCGGAGAGTTGGCATTCAGCTTCCGCTAGGTAGAGGTCAGTACGCCAAACAACAACAGCATCACCATTGTCAGCGGGTTTAATGACAATGTCAGGGTTGGATCTAAGAGAATGGAGTGCTGCAAGTTCAGAGGGAGGGAGGTTGGAGTGAGTGAAGGGAGCAGAGAAATGGAGACGGCCGATGTCACGGCGGCAGCTAGCGATGAAAAGATCTAGAGATGGAAAGAGGCCAGGGGGTGTGGTCCAGGTAGAACAGGAATTCTGCAAGCGGGAGAAAGGGTCAGTTGTGCGGGGGGAACACTCCTGGCCAGAGAAGTGGGCAAGGAGATGAAGGCAGCAGAAAAAGAGCTCAACATCGTACCGAGCTCGAATTTCATTGAGGTGGGAGCGTAAGCGAATGTAGCTCAGGCATTTGCTGAGGACTAATCTGTTCGTTTTTACATACGTATTGGAGATTTAACAGTCTGTTTTTATTTCTCTCACGAATTTACTCTCATATTCTACTTTCGCTTTCTTTATCAATTCCGAGGTCCTCCTTTGCTGACTTCTAAAATCCTCCCAATCCGCAGGCTCACTGCTCTTTTTGACAGCATTATAAGCCTCTTCCTCTGATCTAATACTATCTTTAACTTCTCTGGTTATCCACGGTTCGACCACATTTCCTGTGCGTTTTATGTGCCTCAAAGGAATGTATATTTGTTGTAAAATATGTATTAATTCTTTAAATGCTAGCCATTGCTAGTCTATCGTCATCACTTTAAAATGTACTTCCCCAATCTAACATAAAATCGCACCTCCCATACCTGAGACCTGGTCCGGGGGGAGCAGCTCGCCACAATATCAGGCACAGGGAGCCCAGTGTAGACAATGTGTGAGTGTGTGTGTGAATGTCCCCGAGCACCGGCCCCACGACCCGGGGTAGAGTGACTCACCATAATATCAGGCCCAGGGAGCCCAGTGTAGAGAGTGTGCGAGTGTGTGTAAATGTCCCCGATTATTGGCCCTGCGGCCAGGGGGAGAGTGGCTCACCACAATATCAGACCCAGTGAGCACAGTGTAGACAGCGTGTGAGTGAGTAAGTGAATGTCCCCGATCTCCAGCCCCGTGGCCCGGGGGAGAGAGGCTCACCTCAATATCAGGCCCAGGGAACCCAGTGTAGAGAGTGTGTGAGTGAGTGTGTGAATGTCTCCGACACCGGCCCCGTGGACCGGGGGAGAGCGGCTCACCACAATACCAGGCCCATGGAGCCCGGTGCAGTCAGTGTGTGAGTGAGTGTGTGAATGACCCCGATCACCGGCCCTGCGGACCGGGGGAGAGCGGCTCACCACAATATCAGGCCCAGGGAGCCCGGTGCAGTCAGTGTGTGAGTGAGTGTGTGAATGACACCGATCACCGGCCCTGCGGACCGGGGGAGAGCGGCTCACCACAATATCAGGCCCAGGGAGCCCGGTGCAGTCAGTGTGTGAGTGAGTGTGTGAATGACCCCAATCACCGGCCCTGCGGACCGGGGGAGAGCGGCTCACCACAATATCAGGCCCAGGGAGCCCAGTGCAGACAGTTTGTGAGTGAGTGTGTGAATGACCCCAATCACCAGCCCTGTAGCCCTGGGGAGAGCGGCTCACCACACTATCAGATGCAAGGAGCCCAGTGTAGACAGTGTGTGAGTGAGTGTGTGAATGTCCCTGCTCACCGGCCCCGTGGCCCGGGGGAGAGCGGTTCACCACAATATGAGGCCCAGGAAGCCCAGTGTAGAGAGTGTGTGAGTGAGTGTTTGAATGTGCCTGATCACCGGCCCCGCGGCCCGGGGTAGAGCAGCTCACCACAACATCAGGTCCAGGGAGCCCAGTGTAGACAGTGTGTGAGTGAGTGTGTGAATCAGCCTGGTAACCAACATGACAGCGCAGTGGAGAGCGGCTCTTCAGAACATCAGGCACAGGGAGCCGAGTGTAAACAGTGTGTGAGTGAACGAGTGAATGTCACTGATCACCGGTCCTGCAGCCCAGGGGAGAGTGGCTCACCACAGTATCAGGCTCAGGGAGCCAAGTGTAGAGAGTGTGTGAGTGAGTTTGTGAATGTCCCCGATCACCGGCCCCGTGGGCCGGGGGAGAGTGGCTCAACACAATATCTGGCCCAGGGAGCCCAGTGTAGTCAGTGTTTGAGGGAGTGTGTGAATGTCCCCGATCACTGGCCCCACGGACCGGGGGAGAGCGGCTCACCACAATATCAGGCCCAGGGAGCCCAGTGTAGACAGTGTGTGAGTGAGTGTGTGAATCCCCCTGGTAACCAACATACCTGCGCAGCGGAGAGCAGCTCTTCAGAACATCAGACACAGGGAGCCGAGTGTAAACAGTATGTGAGTGAACGAGTGAATGTCACTGATCACCGGTCCTGCAGCCCAGGGGAGCATGGCTCACCACAGTATCAAACCCAGGGAGCCAAGTGTAGAGAGTGTGTGAGTGAGTGTGTGAATGTCCCCGATCACCAGCCACTCGGACGGCCCAGGGGAGAGCGGCTCACCAGAATATCAGACCCAGTGCGCCCAGTGTATACAGTGTGTGAGTCAGTGTGTGAATGTCCCCGATCACCGGCCCTGCGGACCGGGGGAGAGCGGCTCACCACAATATCAGGACCAGGGAGCCCGGTGCAGTCAGTGTGTGAGTGAGTGAGTGAATGGCACCGATCACCGGCCCTGCGGACCGGGGGAGAGCGGCTCACCACAATATCAGGCCCTGGGAGCCCAGTGTATACAGTGTGTGAGTCAGTGTGTGAATGACCCCGATCACCGGCCCTGCGGACCGGGGGAGAGCGGCTCACCACAATATCAGGCCCTGGGAGCCCAGTGTATACAGTGTGTGAGTCAGTGTGTGAATGACCCTGATCACCGGCCCTGCGGACCGGGGGAGAGCGGCTCACCACAATATCAGGCCCAGGGAGCCCGGTGCAGTCAGTGTGTGAGTGAGTGTGTGAATGACCCTGATCACCGGCCCTGCGGACCGGGGGCGAGCGGCTCACCACAATATCAGGCCCTGGGAGCCCAGTGTAGACAGTTTGTGAGTGAGTGTGTGAATGTCCCCAATCACTAGCCCCGCGGCCCTGGGGAGAGCGGCTCATCACAATATCAGATGCAAGGAACCCAGTGTAGACAGTGTGTGAGTGAATGTTTGAATGTGCCTGATCACTGGCCCCGCGGCCCGGGGTAGAGCAGCTCGCCACAACATCAGGTCCATGGAGCCCAGTGTAGACAGTGTGTGAGTGAGTGTGTGAATCACCCTGGTAACCAACATGACTGCGCAGGGGAGAGCGGCTCTTCAGAACATCAGGCACAGGGAGCCGAGTGTAATCAGTGTGTGAGTGAACGAGTGAATGTCACTGATCACCGGTCCTGCAGCCCAGGGGAGCGTGGCTCACCACAGTATCAGGCCCATGGAGCCAAGTGTAGAGAGTGTGTGAGTGAGTGTGTGAATGTCCCCGATCACCAGCCACTCGGACGGCCCAGGGGAGAGCGGCTCACCAGAATATCAGACCCAGTGAGCCCAGTGTTTACAATGTGTGAGTCAGTGTGTGAATGTCCCCGATCTCCAGCCCCGTGGGCGGTCCAGGGGAGACCGGCTTGCCACAATATCAGGCCTAGGGACCTCAGAGTAGGCAGTGTGTGAGTGAGTGTGTGAATGTCCCCGATCACCGGCCCCATGGCCAGGGAACAGCGGCTCACCACAATATCAGACCCAGGGAACCCAGTGTAGACAGTGTGTGAGTGAGTGTGTGAATGTCCCTGATCACCAGCCCGGCCCGGGAGAGAGCGGCTCACCACAATATCAGGGCCAGGGAGCCCAGTGTAGACAGTGTGTGAGTGAGTGTGTGAATGTCCCCGATCACCAGCCCGGCCCGGGAGAGAGCGGCTCACCACAATATCAGGGCCAGGGAGCCCAGTGTAGAGAGTGTGTGAGTGAGTGTGTGAATGTCCCCGATCACCGGCCCACGGACCGGCGGAGAGCGACTCGAAACAATATCAGGCCCAGGGAGCCCAGTGTAGTTAGTGTGTGAGTTAGTGTGTGAATGTCCCCGATCACCGGCACCGTGACCGGGGGAGAGAGGCTCACCAGAATATCAGACCCAGGGAGCCCAGTGTAGAGAGTGAGTGAGTGAGTGAATGTCCCCGATCTCCAGCCCCGTGGCCCGGGGGAGAGCGGCTCACCTCAATATCAGGCCCAGGGAACCCAGTGTAGAGAGTGTGTGAGTGAGTGTGTGAATGTCTCCGACACCGGCCCCGTGGACCGGGGGAGAGCGGCTCACCACAATACCAGGCCCATGGAGCCCGGTGCAGTCAGTGTGTGAGTGAGTGTGTGAATGACCCCGATCACCGGCCCTGCGGACCGGGGGAGAGCGGCTCACCACAATATCAGGCCCAGGGAGCCCGGTGCAGTCAGTGTGTGAGTGAGTGTGTGAATGACACCGATCACCGGCCCTGCGGACCGGGGGAGAGCGGCTCACCACAATATCAGGCCCAGGGAGCCCGGTGCAGTCAGTGTGTGAGTGAGTGTGTGAATGACCCCGATCACTTGCCCTGCGGACCGGGGGAGAGCGGCTCACCACAATATCAGGCCCAGGGAGCCCAGTGCAGACAGTTTGTGAGTGAGTGTGTGAATGACCCCAATCACCAGCCCTGTAGCCCTGGGGAGAGCGGCTCACCACAATATCAGATGCAAGGAGCCCAGTGTAGACAGTGTGTGAGTGAGTGTGTGAATGTCCCTGCTCACCGGCCCCGTGGCCCGGGGGAGAGCGGTTCACCACAATATGAGGCCCAGGAAGCCCAGTGTAGAGAGTGTGTGAGTGAGTGTTTGAATGTGCCTGATCACCGGCCCCGCGGCCCGGGGTAGAGCAGCTCACCACAACATCAGGTCCAGGGAGCCCAGTGTAGACAGTGTGTGAGTGAGTGTGTGAATCAGCCTGGTAACCAACATGACAGCGCAGTGGAGAGCGGCTCTTCAGAACATCAGGCACAGGGAGCCGAGTGTAAACAGTGTGTGAGTGAACGAGTGAATGTCACTGATCACCGGTCCTGCAGCCCAGGGGAGAGTGGCTCACCACAGTATCAGGCTCAGGGAGCCAAGTGTAGAGAGTGTGTGAGTGAGTTTGTGAATGTCCCCGATCACCGGCCCCGTGGGCCGGGGGAGAGTGGCTCAACACAATATCTGGCCCAGGGAGCCCAGTGTAGTCAGTGTTTGAGGGAGTGTGTGAATGTCCCCGATCACTGGCCCCACGGACCGGGGGAGAGCGGCTCACCACAATATCAGGCCCAGGGAGCCCAGTGTAGACAGTGTGTGAGTGAGTGTGTGAATCCCCCTGGTAACCAACATACCTGCGCAGCGGAGAGCAGCTCTTCAGAACATCAGACACAGGGAGCCGAGTGTAAACAGTGTGTGAGTGAACGAGTGAATGTCACTGATCACCGGTCCTGCAGCCCAGGGGAGCGTGGCTCACCACAGTATCAAACCCAGGGAGCCAAGTGTAGAGAGTGTGTGAGTGAGTGTGTGAATGTCCCCGATCACCAGCCACTCGGACGGCCCAGGGGAGAGCGGCTCACCAGAATATCAGACCCAGTGCGCCCAGTGTATACAGTGTGTGAGTCAGTGTGTGAATGTCCCCGATCACCGGCCCTGCGGACCGGGGGAGAGCGGCTCACCACAATATCAGGCCCAGGGAGCCCGGTGCAGTCAGTGTGTGAGTGAGTGAGTGAATGACACCGATCACCGGCCCTGCGGACCGGGGGAGAGCGGCTCACCACAATATCAGGCCCTGGGAGCCCAGTGTATACAGTGTGTGAGTCAGTGTGTGAATGACCGCGATCACCGGCCCTGCGGACCGGGGGAGAGCGGCTCACCACAATATCAGACCCAGTGAGCCCAGTGCAGACAGTGTGTGAGTGAGTGTGTGAATGACCCCGATCACCGGCCCTGCGGACCGGGGGAGAGCGGCTCACCACAATATCAGGCCCTGGGAGCCCAGTGTATACAGTGTGTGAGTCAGTGTGTGAATGACCCTGATCACCGGCCCTGCGGACCGGGGGAGAGCGGCTCACCACAATATCAGGCCCAGGGAGCCCGGTGCAGTCAGTGTGTGAGTGAGTGTGTGAATGACCCTGATCACCGGCCCTGCGGACCGGGGGCGAGCGGCTCACCACAATATCAGGCCCTGGGAGCCCAGTGTAGACAGTTTGTGAGTGAGTGTGTGAATGTCCCCAATCACTAGCCCCGCGGCCCTGGGGAGAGCGGCTCACCACAATATCAGATGCAAGGAACCCAGTGTAGACAGTGTGTGAGTGAATGTTTGAATGTGCCTGATCACCGGCCCCGCGGCCCGGGGTAGAGCAGCTCGCCACAACATCAGGTCCATGGATCCCAGTGTAGACAGTGTGTGAGTGAGTGTGTGAATCACCCTGGTAACCAACATGACTGCGCAGGAGAGAGCGGCTCTTCAGAACATCAGGCACAGGGAGCCGAGTGTAATCAGTGTGTGAGTGAACGAGTGAATGTCACTGATCACCGGTCCTGCAGCCCAGGGGAGCGTGGCTCACCACAGTATCAGGCCCATGGAGCCAAGTGTAGAGAGTGTGTGAGTGAGTGTGTGAATGTCCCCGATCACCAGCCACTCGGACGGCCCAGGGGAGAGCGGCTCACCAGAATATCAGACCCAGTGAGCCCAGTGTTTACAATGTGTGAGTCAGTGTGTGAATGTCCCCGATCTCCAGCCCCGTGGGCGGTCCAGGGGAGACCGGCTTGCCACAATATCAAGCCTAGGGACCTCAGAGTAGGCAGTGTGTGAGTGAATGTGTGAATGTCCCCGATCACCGGCCCCGTGGCCAGGGAACAGCGGCTCACCACAATATCAGACCCAGGGAACCCAGTGTAGACAGTGTGTGAGTGAGTGTGTGAATGTCCCCGATCACCAGCCCGGCCCGGGAGAGAGCGGCTCACCACAATATCAGGGCCAGGGAGCCCAGTGTAGAGAGTGTGTGAGTGAGTGTGTGAATGTCCCCGATCACCGGACCACGGACCGGCGGAGAGCGACTCGAAACAATATCAGGCCCAGGGAGCCCAGTGTAGTTAGTGTGTGAGTGAGTGTGTGAATGTCCCCGATCACCGGCACCGTGACCGGGGGAGAGAGGCTCACCAGAATATCAGACCCAGGGAGCCCAGTGTAGAGAGTGAGTGAGTGAGTGAGTGAATGTCTGCGAACAGTGTCCCGGCCCGGGGGTGAACGGCTCTCCACAATATCAGACACAGGGAGCACAGTTTAGACAGTGTATGAGTGTGCATGTGAATGTCCCCGATCACCAGCCCCGTGGCCCGGTGGAGAGGGGCTCACCACAATATCAGGCCCAGGAAGCCCACTGCTGACAGTGTGTGAGTGAGTGTGTGAATGTCCCCGATCACCGGCCCTTTGGCCAGGGGGAGAGCGTCTCACCACAATATCAGGCCCAGGGAGCCCACTGTAGAGAATGTGTGAGAGAGTGTGTGAATGTCCCCGATCACCAGCCCAGGGGACAGCGGCTCACCACAATATCAGGCCCAGGGAGCCCAGTGTAGACACTGTGTGAGTGGGTGTGTGAATGTCTGAGTGTGTGAATGTCCCTAATCACAGGCCCCACCACTCGAGGAATAGCGGCTCACCAAAATATCAGGCCCAGTGAGCCCAGTGTAGAGAGTGTGTGAGTGAGTGTGTGAATGTCCCCGAACACCAGCCACGCGGGTGGTCCAGGGGAGACCGGCTCACCACAATATGAGACCCAGGGAGCCCAGTTTAGACAGTGTGTGAGTGAGTGTATGAATGTCCCCGATCACCAGCCCCGCGGCCCGGGGGTAGCAGCTCTCCACAATATCAGACCCAGGGAGCCCAGTGTAGACAGTGTGTCAGTGAGTGTGTGAATGTTCCCGATCACTGGCCCCACTGCCCGGAGGTGGTCGGTTTACCAAAATATCAGGCCCAGGGAGCCCAGTGTAGACATTGATTGAGTGAGTGTGTGAATGTCCCCGATCACCGGCCCGGCAGCCCGAGGGAGAGCGGCTCACCTCAATATCAGACTCAGTGATCCCAGTGTAGACAATGTGTGAGTGAGTGTGTGAATGCCCCCGATCACCGGTCCCGCTGGTGGACCGAGGGATAGCGGCTCACCACAATATCAGACCCAATCATCCCAGTGTAGACAGTGTGTGAGTGATCGTGTGAATGTCCCCGATCACCGGTCCAGCGGGTGGCCCGGGGGATAGTGGCTCACCACAATATCAGACCCATGGAACCCCGTGTAGACAGTATGTGACTGAATGTCCCCGATCACCGGCCCCACGGGCGGGCCGGGGGAGAGCGGCTCGCCGCAATATCCGACCCAGTCAGCCCAGTGTAGACAGTATGTGAGTGAGTGTGTGAATGTCCCCAATCACTGGCCCCGTGGCCTGGGGGAGAGCGTCTCACCACAATATCAGGCACAGTGAGCCCAATTAGTCAGTTTGTGAGTGAGTGTGTGAATGTCCCCAATCACCAGCCCTGCGACCCGGGGGAGAGCGGCTCACCACAATATCAGACCCAGTGAGCCCAGTGTAGAAAGTGTGTGAGTGAATGAGTGAATGCCCCCGATCACCGGCCCCGGGGCCCGTGGTAGAGCGGCTCACCACAATATCAGACACAGTGAGCCCAGTGTAGACAATGTATGAGTGAGTGAGTGAATGCCCCCGATCACCGGCCCCGGGGCCCGAGGGAGAGTGGCTCCCCACAATATCAGGCACAGTGAGCCCAGTGTAGACAGTGTGTGAGTGAGTGTGTGACTGTCCCCGATCACCGGCCCCACGGGCGGCCCGGGGAAGAGTGGCTCACCACAATATCAGACCCAGTGAGCCCAGTGTAGAAAGTGTGTGAGTGAATGAGTGAATGCCCCCGATCACCGGCCCCGGGGCCCGTGGTAGAGCGGCTCACCACAATATCAGACACAGTGAGCCCAGTGTAGACAATGTATGAGTGAGTGAGTGAATGCCCCCGATCACCGGCCCCGGGGCCCGAGGGAGAGTGGCTCCCCACAATATCAGGCACAGTGAGCCCAGTGTAGACAGTGTGTGAGTGAGTGTGTGACTGTCCCCGATCACCGGCCCCACGGGCGGCCCGGGGAAGAGTGGCTCACCACAATATCAGACACAGTGAGCCCAGTGTAGCCAATTTGTGAGTGAGTGTGTGTATCTCCCAAATCACCAGCCCTGCGACTCGGGGGAGAGCGGCTCACCACAATATCGCGCCCAGGGAGCCCAGTGTTGACAGTGTGTGTGTGAGTGTGATTGTCCCCGATCACCAGCCCCGCGTCCCTGGGGAGAGCGGCTCACTGCAACATTAGGCCCAGGGAGCCCAGTGTAGACTGTGTGAGTGAGTTTGTGAATGTTGCTGATCACTAGCCCGACCCGGTCCAGCCCAAGGTGAGCAGCTCGCTCACAATAACAGGCCCAGGGAGCTCTCAGGCTGCAAATTTTCCATTTCTTCTCATCCTTTAATGAATTTTACAATCAGTGTAAAGGGGTATTTCCCCACATTCTTCAACTGCTCTCTGAACTTAGTCTGGGTCACTGCATAAATCCCAGTGTTTGTGCAGCAACTCAGCAGCTGCAGCATCATACCCATTTCGAGAACATAATATGGTAGAAATACAGGCCCTAACCCCAAATCATACATCCGGTTCAATATACAAAACACCGTAAACGCTGCCCATAACAGGATGAAGTTGCCGGAGATAACAAGCAGTGAAATGATGGATTTTCTGCGACTCTCCATCTCTGGATCCCTGGGACTCCCCCCACTGCTGGGACCCCGGAGTCTCCTGCGGGCTCTGCTGGCCAGTAAAATGTGCCTGATAGTGACAGCGTTGAGCAGCAGAATCAGAACAAATGGGACCCCCGGGGTGAGAATAAAATGAAGGAACTCGATTGCTCCCCAGACACGTGAATAGTAAACATCGGGTGGTACACCACAAAACCAGGGGTTGTTCTGAAGCCAATACCGATCTGTGAACATAAAATACCAGATAATGTTCTTTGAACCGCTCAGCACAGTCACTGTTCCCAGAACCACAGCCGCCGTTTTCTCGGTGCAATATTTAGTTTTCAGCTTCTGGCTACAAATGGCCACAAATCGATCAAAGGTGAAAGTGACGGTGAACCAGACAGAACAGTCTGTAGCTGCATAAATCAGAACGGCGTGGATATTACACATGCGGAAGAACAGCACGAAATGAAACTTGTCCTTATAAACAATGGGAATCTGCCTCAATATCAGATCGAGGATAACGACCAGTAGATCCGCTGTGGCCATGGCCACCAGGTAGCGAGTGACACATTTGGAGAGACCGCACTTTCCCCGGGAAAGGATCACAATTGTCACCAAATTCACTGTGAGGAAGGGAAATAAACAGGAACATTATATATCAGGAAGGGAGCAAAAGCAGCAATTTGATGGTATTGGGGTGAAATCTGCAACTCACTAGCGCCACTCAAAGATATATTCTAATTATTTTACCTGTGGAGCTGACTACAAGGTATATTGCAATAATAATCGGGAATAACTGTGGAATAATAAATGAGATTGTGGTAAATACAAAATTAAAGTAACAGATTCTTAATCAATGAGAGATTAAGTGTTGGATCTACCTTTAACCATGCAGACAAGAGCACCATCCGAGGTACCAGGGACACAAAGGACCAGAACCTCTCAGGAAGCCTTCGTGTCCTAGGATCAGTCGGCATTTGGAGCGATGCAATTCGCTTCTGTGCCCCTGTGTTAGGGACGTGGTAAGTCCTGCTTGGATTCCTGCTCCTTGTTAGAATATCCATTTTGCAGCAAAATACAGGAATTGCTACCTTGGCGTACAATAATTACAGGCAATTGTATTGAAAATGTATGGATGTAATATGACAATAAGATAATAAATATAATTGCACTGCAGTAATTAAGATAACTGGGTTGTAAGAAGTGTTACAGATTGAGTTTTCTACACTTTTTTGAAATATCCAAATCGCAGCTCATTGAAAGGAAGATTTTCCAAATAACATTGCAAAGAATAGACACTGAATTAAAATAAATCGTTATCATTGGCCAGGTAATTTACATCGAAATCAGACGACCTGTCCCACAGGCAAAGTGCCGCCGAACGCTTTTGTAAAGTACCTGAAAAGAAATGGAAGAGGTTTATCCTTCAACTATTCAGCTGTTGCTTTCCAACCGGTGCAGTGAATATTAGATGAAAAAATATGAAAGGATTTTCTTATCCTCAGTACATCAGTAATTATCATTTGGGATTGTTTATCCTGAAGGATAGCAGGAGGCAATACAGAATCACTTTGGGTCTCACTGAAAGATCTACTGATCTTCCCCAGACGGGCATGGGATCAATTGTAAATTCTAAACAAAGTTTGGAAATAAATGTTTTGAAATCTGACTGAATGAATATTCTGTGGAAATGGAAATTATCTTTGTAATCCTATTCTAACCTTCAGAAGCAGTGCCACTAATGCAGAACTGGAGAGGGTGTGAAAGGAGACACTGACTGGAACTAAATGATTAGCGGATATTTCATACATTTAACGATGCGGATGTGATCTCCCATCATTTGTTCCTGAGACTCTGTGTAAGCCACCACACCGACCATTCGGTGAAAACAGCAGCAAATAAAAACAGAGACTGCTAGAAATACTCAGCAGGTCAGGCCGTATCTGTGGAGAGAGAAATAAAGTTAACGTTTCAGGCCGATGACATTTCGGCATTTGGTGAAAATCTTCTGAACCTGAGACAACATTCTGCTGAACTGTTACAAATGTAAATGTAAATGTTAAGCTGCTATTTCACCCATCCTTTGAGTGCCGTGGACAGAAAAGAGAGAACGAAATTTCTCTTCATGTATTAAACTCAAACTGAGAACAAAAGATGAGAAAGTGACAGAAAAAAGGATGGAATAAAATACTAGAAAATATGCATTGCCCCAAACGTGTACTCTGATTTATACCATGCCAGGACATTGGGGTAAAAACATGAAGGATAAATAAAAGTTCCTGAATGGCAGTATCTTAGAGATGATCCCAGTGATGGAATGAAGTCACTGCCTACATGGCACTGCTCCGCCTCAATCCAGGAATTTCATTCCCAGGCTGCCTAGATTACACAGCTCCGCCTCAACCCTGGAATTTCATTCCCAGGCTGCCTAGATTACACAGCTCCGCCTCAACCCTGGAATTTAATTCCCAGGCCGCTTGGATTATACTGCTCCCGCCAGAATCCAGGAATGTCATTCCCAGGGCTGGCTACATTCCACTGCCCCTGACTCGTTCCAGTAATGTAATTCCCAGGGCTGCATAGATTCCACTGCTCCCGCCTCAGTCCGGGAATGTAATTCCCAGAGCCACCAAGATTACACTGCTCCTGCCTCAGTCTAGGAATTTCAATCCTAGCGCTGCCTAGATTCCACTGCTCCTGCCTCAGTCCAGGAATTTCAATCCCAGGCTGCCAAGATTCCACTGCTCACAACTCAATCCAGAAGTTTAATTCCCAGGGTTGCCTACTTTACACTGCTTCTGCGTCAGTCCAGGAATTTCATTAACAGGGCCGCCTAGAATCCAGTGCGCCCGCCTCGGTCAAGGAATTTCATTCCCAGTGCCGCCTTGATTCCTCTGCTCCCAGCTCAGTCCAGGAATTCCACATCCAGTGCCGCCTAAATTCCTCTGCTTCCACCTCAATCCAGGAATTTCATTCCGAGGGCCGCCTAGATTACACTGATCCCGCCTCATTCCTGGAATTTCATTCACAACGCCGCCTAGCTTCCTCTGCTCCCGCCTCAATCCAGGAATTTCATTCCCAGGGCTGCCGAGTTTACATTGCTCCTGCCTCAGTCCAGGAATGTCATTCCCTGGGCCGCCTACATTCCACTGCTCCCGCCTGAGTCCAGGAATTTAATTCCCAGGGCCGCCTACATTCCACAGCTCCTTTCTCAGTCCAGGATTTTCATTCCCAGAGCCGGCAAGATTCCACTGCTCCTGCCTTAATCCAGGAATGTCCCTCACAGGGCCGCCTAGTTCCAACTGCTCCTTTCTCAGTCCAGGATTTTCATTCCCAGGGCCGCCAAGATTCCACTGTGCCAGCCTCAGTCCAGTAATGTCCCTCCGAAGGCTGACTAGATTCCACTTCTCCCGCCTCAGTCCAGGAATGTCCCTCCCAGGGCCGCCTAGATTCGAGTGCTCCTTCCTCAGTCCAGGAATTTCAATCCCAGCGTCGTCTAGATTCCACTGCTCCCAAATCAATCCAGAAATTCATTCCCAGGGCCGCCTAGATTCCACTGCTCCCACCTCAGTTCAGGAAATGAATTCCCAGTGCCGCATAGATTCCACTGCTACTGCCTCAGTCCAGGAATTTCATTCCCAGCGCCGCCTGGATTTCACTGCTCCCGCCTGAATCCTGGAATTTCATTCCCAGAGCCGCCTAGATTCTACAGCTCCCCGCTCCGTCCAGGAATTTCATTTAATGGACCACCTAGATTCCACTGCTCCCACCTTAGTCCAGGAATTTCATTCTCAGGGCCGACTAGAATCCACTGCTCCTTCCTCAATCCAGGAATTTCATTCCCAGGGCCGCCAAGATGCCACTGCTCCCGCCTGAGTCCAGGAATGTCCCTCCCAGGGCCGGATAGATTCCACTGCTCCTTCCTCAGTCCAGGAATTTCATTCCCTAGGCAGTCCACTGCTCCTTCCTCAGTTCAAGAGTTTCATTCCCAGGGCGGCCTAGATTACTTTGCTCCTGCCACAGTCCAGGAAAGTCATTACCAGGACCGCCTAGATTCAATTGGTTCCCCCATAGTCCAATAATTTAATTCCCTGGGCCGCCTACTTTCCACTGCTCCTTCCTCTGTCCAGGTATTTAATTCCCAGAGCCGTCTAGGTTCCACTGCTCCCGCCTCATTCCAAGAATTTCATTCACAAGGCCGCCTAGATTCCACTGCTCAAGCCTCATTCCAGGAAAGTCATTCCCTGGGCTGCCTACATTCCACTGCTCCCGTCTGAGTCCAAGAAATTCATTCCCAGGGCCGCCTTGGTTCCACTGCTCCCGCCTCATTCCAGGATATAATTCCCACAGCCACCAAGATTCCACTGCTCCCGCCTCAGTCCAGGAATTTCATTCCACGGGCTGCCTATTTTCCCCTGCTACCGCCTCTGCCCTGGAATGTCATTCCTAGGGCTGCCTAGATTACACTGCTCCCGCCTCAATCCAGGAATTTAATTCCCAGAGCCGCCAAATTCCACTGCTCCTTTCTCAGACCAGGAATGTGATTCCCAGAGATGCCTACTTTCCACTACTCCTTTCTCAGTCCTGGAATTTCATTCCCAGGGCCGCCTAGTTTCCACTGCTCCCGCCTCAGTCCAGGAATTTAATTCGCTGGGCCACCTAGATTCCACTGTTCCCGCCTCATTCCAGTAATTCCATTCCCAGTGCCGCCTAGATTCCACTGCTCCCCCCTCAGTCCAGGAATTTCATTCCCAGTGCCGCCTAATTTACAGTTTTCCCGCCACAGTCCAGGTATTTAATTCCCATGCCACCTTGATCACACTGCTCCTGCCTCAGTCCAGGAATTTCATTCCCTGGGCCGCCAAGATTACACTGCTCCTGCCTCGGTCCAGGAATTTCATTCACAGGGGCGCCTAGATTCCACTGCTTCCGCCTCAGTCAAGGAATTTCATTCCCAGAGCTACCTAGATTACACTGCCCTGACGTCAGTCTAGTAATTACATTTCCAGGGCCACCTAGCTTACACTGCTCCCGCCTCAGTCCAGTAATTTCATTCCCAGGGCACTCTGTTCACCTGAATCTACAACAAGAACAGCAAGATGTTTCTAAAGATTGAACTCACCCAACCAAACTTGTAATGGCGCTTTACAGAGGGGAAAAATAAAGAAAACATTCAAAGGGTTGACTCCAAGGAATCAAAGGGATGTGCTTAAAATAGGAAACAATTCGGTAAATACCCTGTAACCATTTCAATACTCAAGGAACCGCTCTGGATACATTGAATCCTCGCAGTCATAATCACCGAACCATACCTATCAGTTAACAAATCCCGACTCCCCCCTCACCATCCAAGGGTATGACAGCAGGACAGACCCACCAGAAGTGAGGCCAGAGGTGTACGCAATCTGGTGGGTGAGATACTGCGAGTCCTCAACATTGCCCAAGGACATAATGAAGTCTCATGGCTGCCATTCAGATATGGGCAGTTGTAAATTCCTGCTGATTACCACCTACCGACCTCCCTCAGCTGATGAATCGGCACATCTCCATGCTGAACCCCAGGTGATAGGAGCACCAAGAGCAGGAAGGACACAAAATATACTATGGCTTGGGAGGGGGTATACTTTAATGTTCATCACCGAGAGTGGCTCGGAAGAACTATCATTAACTGATCCCTGAAGAACACAGCTCCAAGACTGGGATTGTGGCTGGTGGTGGGAGAACCAACATGATAGAACAGCCTGCATGACCTCGTCCTCACCAACCTACCTATCGCATATGTCTCTGTCCATGACGATATTGGTAGGACTGAACACTGCACAATATTTGTGGAGATTATGTCTCGCCTTCACCCTGAGGACACACTCCATCATATCATGTGTCACTACCATCGTGCTCAGTGGGATGAAATTGGACAGAGACCAGCGATGAAATTATTTCAAATCTGTCATATCCAGTCGTGAATGGTAATGAAAATCTCTCCTTTTCAAATCCATATTCAAACGCCTGTCGAAAGTTTCTATTAACAAAGAAAGACTTGCATTTATAGAGCGCCTTTCACAACCTTGGGATGTCCCAAAGCACTTTAAAGTCAATGAAGTTATTTCGAAGTGTAGTCAGTGTTGTACTGTAGGAAACACGGCCGTTAGTTTGTGCACGTCAAGTTCCATAAACAGCAAAGTAATAATGACCAGACCATCTATTTCAGTGATGCTGTTTGAGATAAATAATGGCCAGAACACTGAAGAAAGCTCCACAGCTCTTCTTCAAACATCCACCTGAGAGACAGCAGATTATGCCTCGGTTTAACGTCGCATCAGAAAGATGGCTCCTCCACCAACACAGCGCTCCCCCAGTACTGCACCGCCGACAATGTAGAGCTCCCCAGTACTGCACCTCCGACAATGCAGCGCTCCCTCAGTACTGACACTCCAACAATGTCGTGCCCCCTCAGTACTGCACCTCCGACAATGTAGCGCTCCCCCAGTACTGCAAATCCGACCATCTAGCGCTCCCCCAGGACTGCACCTCCGACAATGTAGTGCTCCCCCAGTACTGGCCCTCCGACAGTGCCGCGCTCCCTCAGTACTGCACCTCCAACAGTGCAGCGCTCCCTCACTACTTCCCTCGGACATAGTGGCGCTCCCTCAATACTGCCCTTCTGACAGTGCACCGTTCCCTCGGTACTGCCCCTCCAACAGTGCAGTGCTCCCTCAGTACTGCCATTCGGACAGTGCAGCGCTCCCTCAGTACTGCCCCTCCGACAGTGCATCCCTCCCTCAGTACTGCCCCTCAGACAGTGCAGCGCTCCAACAGTACTGCCCCTCCAACAGTGCAGCCCTCCCTCTGCACTGACACTCCGACAGTACGGCACTTCAGCAGTACTGCCAATCTGACAGTGCAGCGTTCCCTCGGTACTGACCCTCCAACAGTGCAGTGCGCCCACAGTACTGACCCTCCGACATTGCAGCGCTCCCTCAGTACTGACCCTCCGACATTGCAGCGCTCCCTCAGTACAGACCCTCCGACAGTGGACTGCTTCCTCAGTACCCTCTCTCCGACAGTGCAGTGCTTCCTCAGTACTGCCCCTCTGGCTGTGCAGCGCTCTCTAAATACTGCACTGAAGTGTTAGCTAGATTGCTGTACTCACATCGCTGGAGTGGAACTTGAACACAGGACCTTCTCACTCAGAGGCGAGCATGCTACGACCTGACCCTATTGAATCTGCTTCCACCAGCCTTTCTGAGAGTTAGTTCCAGATCATAAAAACTCACTGCGTGAATAAAGCTCCTCCTTTTAATACTGACAAGTCAGCCAGTGGAAACTATTTCTCCTTATTTACGGTATCAATCTTCTTCTTAGGCAGTCCCTCAGAACCGAGGATGACTTGCTTCCACAGTAAGAATGAGTTCTCAGGTGAATGATGAGTCCAATGCGGGACCTACAGTCTCTGTCACAGGTGGGGCAGATGGTGTTTGAATGGGCGGGTTGGTGGGATGCTTGGGTTGACGTGCGCTCCTTCCACTGTTAGCACGTGGCTTCAGATTGCTCTCTGCAAAGAGACTCGAGGTGTTCGATGCCTTCCCGGATTCGTCTCATCCACTTTGTGCGGCCTTGGGCCAGGGTTTCCCAGGTGTCGGTGGGGATGTTGCACTTTTTCAAGGAGGCTTTGATGGTGTCCTTGAAGCGTTTCCTCTGCCTACCTCGGGCACACTTGCCGTGTCGGAGCTCCGAGTAGAGGGTATCCATACACTTATCATTTAAACACTTCTATTCAATCTCCCCGTAACCTTCGCTGCTCTAAGAAGAACAGTCCCAGTCTCTCCATATAACCACAATCCCTCATTTCTGCTGTTATTATGGTAAATTCTCTCCAATCAAACAGGAGAAGATGACCACTTCCAACCAGAGATCATCTAACCTCCTCCACTTGCCAGTCAATGGCATTTCCATCACCCAATCCTCCACCATCAAAATTGTAGGGGTCGCTATCGATCAGAAAATCATCTGGACCAGCCACATAAATGCCATCGTTACTACAGTAGGTCAGAATCGGGTATTCTGAGGTGAATAACTCACCTCCTGCATCCTGCAAATATCTCCAACACCTACAAGGCACAAATCAAAGGTGTGATAGATTACTCTCTGTTTACATGGTGTAAATTAGCAGAGTGTTTGATGGAATAAAGACTCACTAGGCACCTGGCTGTACATAAAGCAAGGCTTTAATCGACTTGTAACAAAACATGGAGGTTTGTTTAGTAGTCACTAGTTTCCTGTTTCCAGATTGTCTCAGGTCAAGTTGGGCCTACGCCCTAGTATTTATAATCCTCGGTCGGCACCCTCAGCTCTCCGTTCAGTAGCGCTTCCTGAGTTACTTCTTGTAGAAGTTGCGACTTATGACAGTGTTTATGTTACTGAACTGGTAATCCAGAGGGCAGGACTGATAATCCCACCACACCAGCTGGGGAATTTAGTTTAACATAATACATTTGAAATAATATATATTATCAGTCATAGAAGATTGTTGGAAAAACCTAGGAAAGGAAGCCTGCCATCTTTAACTGAGCTGCCCATATGTGATTCACTCTTAACTGCCCTCTGAAATGGCCGAGCAAGCCATTCCGCTGTACCAAAGTCAGCACCGTGGACGTACATTCGCCATAAGGACTGCAGCAGTTCCAGAAGCCGGTTCCACGCCACCTTCTCCAGGATTAGGGTTCCTAAGAATTAGGGATTGGCTTGCCTGGCCAGCAATGCCAACATTCCGTGAATACATTAAAAAAGACAGAGGAACTACATGTGGGTAAAAACCCAATTGTCATTAATACTGAGAAATGTTTAACAAGGTATTCGAAATTTTTATTAAACATTTGACAATAAACACTTTAAAACTAAGACTTTCCAAAAAAAGCAAGTTGTAAGGGGTCATAAACAGGACAAGATTAGAACTTGTCTACGAACATTAATGATCTAACAATCTGTAAGGAGAGACATGGTGGGTAAGAATTTCGGATCCGAAATCGTGTGTTTTGAGCTTCTGCCCGAGAGGAATTTCTAGGCACTTGTGTGTTCAGCGTTTTTTCTCCTTCAAAAGACTGTGTCCCTGGACCTGTTTCATTTAGAAGCCTGTGTGATCTGTAGTTTCTCTTTAAAAAGCCCGAGTAACTGGTCCTGTCTCTTTACAAAGTCTGTGTGACTGGTCCTGTCTCTTTAAAGTCTGTGTGACTGGTCCTGTCTCTTTAAAGTCTGTGTGACTGGTCCTGTCTCTTTAAAGTCTGCGCGACTGGTCCTGTCTCTTTAAAGTCTGTGTGACTGGTCCTGTCGCTTTACAAAGTCTGTGCGACTGGTCCTGTCTCTTTACAAAGTCTGTGTGACTGGCCCTGTCTCTTTATAAAGTCTGTGTAACTTGTCCTGTCTCTTTACAAAGTCTGTGTGACTGGTCCTGTCGCTTCACAAAGCCTATTTATCTAGTTAGGTCTCTTCACAAAGCATGTGTGACTGGTCCTGACTGATTAAAAAGCCTGTGTGACTGGTCCTGTCTCTTTAAAAAGCCTGTGCGACTGGTCCTGTCTCTTTAAAAAGCTTGTCTGACTGGTCCTGTCTCTTTATAAACCTGTGTGACTGGTCCTGTCTCTTTAAAAAGCTTGTGTGACGAGTCCTGTCCAAGGATAGGATATTTAAATTGGCCAGAAAAAGCAGTAAACCTGAGGATTGGGAGCATTTTAGGATTCAACAAAGGAAGACAAAGGGATTAATAAAGAAAGGGAAATAGAATATGAGAGTATGCTTTCAGGGAACATAAAAACTGACTGTGAAAGCTTTTATAGATATGTGAAGAGAAAAGGTTTGGTGAAGTCAAGCGTAGAGCCCTTGCAGTCAGAATCAGGAGTTTTATAATGGGGAACAAAGAAATAGCAGACCAATTAAATACATATTTTGGTTCTGTCTTCATAAAGGAGGACACAAATAACCTCCCAGAGATGTCGTGGCACGTGGGTCTGATGAAAGTGAGGAACTGAAAGAAATCAGTATTTGTAGGGAAATGGTGTTAGGGAAATTGATGGGAGAGAAGGCCAATAAACCCCCAGGGCCTGATAATCTACATTCTAGGGTACTTAAGGAGGTGGCCTTAGAACTAATAGATGCATTACTGATCATCTTCCAAAAGTCGATGGAACCTGAAACAGTACCAATGGATTGGAGGGTAGCTAATTTTATCCCACTATTCAAAAAAGTTGGTAGAGAGAAAACGGGAAATTACAGGCCGGTAAGCCTGACATCGGTAGTGGGGAAAATGCTAGAGTCCATTATAAAAGATGTAATTGCAGAGCACTTGGAAAGCAGTGACAGGATCGGACAAAGTCAACATGGAATTAAAAAGGTAAATCGTGCTTGACAAATCTACTGGAATTATTTGAAGATGTAACTAGTAAAATAGATAAGGGAGACCCAGTGGATGTGGTGTTTTTGGACTTTCAGAAGGCTTTGGATAATGTCCTGCATAATAGATTAGCGTGTAAAGTTAAGGCCCATGGGATTGGGGGCAACGTATTGACATGAATAGAGAACTGGTTGGCCGACAAAAGCAGAGTTGGAATTAACGGCTCTTTTTCTGAGTGGTAGGCAATGACTAGTGGGGTACTGCAGGGACCGGACGTAGCTCCCCAGCTATTCACAATATATATTAATGATCTGGACGAGGGAACTAGATGAAATATCTCCAAGTTTGCAGACGACACAAAGCTGGCTGGGCGTGTGTGCTATGAGCAGGATGCTGAGAAAACTCCAGTATGATTTGGGCAGGTTGTCTGATTGGGCAGAAGCATGACAGATGCAATATAACGTAGATAAATACGAGGCTATCCACTTTGGTGGCAAAAACAGGAAGGCAGATTATTATCTGAATGGCAATATATTGGGAAAAGTGGGAGTGCAACGAGGCCTAGGTGTCCTTGTGCACCAGTCGCTGAAGTTAATCATGCAGGTGCAGCAGGCGGTTAAGAAGGCAAATTGTATGATGGCCTTCGTAGCGAGAGGGATTGAGTACAGGAACAAGGATCTCTTGCTGCTGTTGTACAGGGCCTTGGTGAGGTCAAATCTTGAGTATTGTGTGCAGTTTTGGTCGCCATATCTGAGGAAGGATGTCCTTGCCATGGAAGGAGTTCAGCGAAGATTCACTAGGCTGATACCTGGGATGGCAAAAATGATGTATGAGGAGAGATTGGGTCGAGTGGGCTTATACTCGCTGGCGTTTAGAAGAATGAGAGGGGGCCTCATTGAAAGTTATAAAATGCTGACAGGACTGGACAGACTAGATGTAGGAAGGACGTTCCCGATCGTCGGGGAGTCTAGAACAAGGGGTCACACTCTAAGGATAAGGGGTAGGCCATTTAGGACAGAAATGAGGAGGAATTTCTTCACCCAGAAACATAGAAGACAGGAGCAGGAGCCGGCCATTCAACCCCTCGAGACTACTACGCCATTCAATGAGATCATGGCTGACCATACAAATTCAGTACCCTGTCCCTGCCTTCTCCCCATATTTTTGATCCCTTTAGCCTTAAGAAGTATATCCAACTACTTCTTGAATATATTTAATGATCTGGCCTCCACCGCCCTCTGTGGCAGAGAATTCCATATGTTCACCACTCTGTGGGTGAAGAAATTCCTCCTCACCTCAGTCCCAAATGGCTCACTGTTCCTGTCTCTTTAATAAGCCTGTGTGATTGGTCCTGTCTGCTTAATAAGTCTGTGTGACTGGTCCTGTCTTTTAAAGTCCTTTGTAACTGGTCCGGTCTCTTTACAAAGGTTGCATGACTGCTCCTGTCTTTTTAAAAATCCTCTGCCTCTGGTCCAGTCTGCTTAAAATGCACGTTTGACTGGTCCTGTCTCTTTAACAGCCTGTGCGACCTTTCCTGTACCCTTAAAAAGCATGTGTGCCTGATTCTGCCTCTTTACAAAAAGTTCTTGACTGGTCCTGTCTCTTTAAAAGGCCTTTGTGACTGGTCCTGTCCATCTAGATAGCCAGTGTGACTGGTCCTGTCTGAATGGAAAGCCTGTGTGACTGGATTTGTCTCTTTCAATAGCCTGTGTGTCTGGTCCTGTCCCTTTAAATAGCCTGCGTGACATTTCCCGTCTCTTTAAAAGGCATGTATGACTGGTCATGCCTTTTTAAAAAGCCTGTGTGACTGGTCCTTAGCCGTTCAGCACCAGATCTGTCTGGACCACATAAAGCACTATCGGGCCCAGCTCTTCTCTGCCCAAATTGCTCACTATTCCAGAATCTGGAATGAAAAGCTGAACCCCAGCTCCTATTCTCTGCTGCCAACCATCTTCTCAAACCCCTCTCACTGTCTCCTCCACCCTCACCTCCGATAACATGTGAGGCGGTCATGGACTTCTTTGTTTCTAAGATTGAGACTATCCTTTCAGCTGCCTCTGCCACTTCCCTTCCTTCCCCACCCCACTGGACCAAACTTCATCTAACGTTGCCCCCCTGCCCTAGCGCTTAACTCACATATTTCTCCAGCTTCTCTCCGATCACCCCTCATGATCTGTCTGCATTCATCTTGACTATGAGAACCACCTCCCGCTCCTCGACCATTTTCCCACCAAACTGCTGATAATGCAAATTCCTTTTCTGGCTCCCATATTAGCTGATGATGTTAACGGTTATCTCTCGTCTGGTACTGTCTCCCTCTCCCTCAAATCTGATCGTCATCACCCCTCTCCACAAAAAAAAACTTGATGCCTCCGTCCCTGCAAACTACCGCCCCATCTGCAATCTCCCTTTCCTCTACAAAGTTCTTGAACGTGTTGTCGCCTCCCAAATTTGTGCCCATATTTCCCGCAATTCCATATCTGAATCCCTCCAATCAGATTTCCGCCCTTGCCACAGTACCGAAATGGCTCTCATCAAAGTCACAAATTACATCCTTTGTGACTGTGACAAAGGTAAAATATCCCTCCTCGCCCTTCTTGACTTGTCTGCAGCATTTGACACGGTTGACCACTCCATGTTTCTGGAAAGCCTCTTCACCGTCGTCCGGCTGGGTGGGACTGCACTCGCCTGCTTCCATTCTTATCTATCTAATCATAGCCAGAGAATCACCTGCAATGGCTTCTCTTCCCGCCGCCGTATCGTTTCCTCTGACGTTCCCCTTGGAACTATCATTGGCCCCCTCCTATTTCTGATCTGCATGGTGCCCCTTGAAAATACAGCATCAGTTTCCACATGTACGCTGACGACGCCCAGATCTAACTCACTAACTTTTCTCTCGACCCCTCCACGGAGTCTAAATTATCAGACGGTGTGTACGACATACAGTTTTGGATGAGCAACTACTTTCTCCAGTTAAATATTGGGGATAATGAAGCTATCGTTTTTGGTCCTTGCCACGAACTCCGTTCCCTAGCCATTGACTCCAGCCCTCTCCCTAACATCAGTCTGAGGCTGAACCACCCTGCTCGCAACCTTGGTGTCATATTTGACCCGGAAATGATCTTCCGACCACATATCAGCGGTACAACAAAGACCGGCTACTTCCACCTCCATAACATTGCCCGTCTCCGCCCTTGCCTCAGCTCATTCGCTGACGAAACTTTCATCCATTCCTTTGTTTGTCCAGACTTGACTATTCCAACACACTCCTGGCTGGCCTCCCACATTCCACCCTATGTAAACCTGAGGTCATCCAAAACTCGTCTGTTCATTTCCTAACTCGCATCAAGCCCCTTTCGCCCATCACCCCTGTGCTCGCTGACCTACATTGGCTCCCGGTTAAGCAGCGTCTCGATTTCAAAATTCTCCTCCTTATTTTCAAATCCTTCCTTGGCCTTGCCCCTTCCTATCTCTGCAATTTCCTTCAGGCCCAAAACCCCTTGAGATATCTGCACTCCTCTAATTTCGCCCTCTTGAGCATCCCTGATAATAATCGCTTAACCTTTGGTGGTCGTGCCTTCTGTTGCTCAGGCCATAAGCTCTAGAATTCCCTCGGGAAACCTCTGCACCTCTCTTCCTTCCTTAAGACGCTCATTAAATCCTACCTCTTTCACCAAGCTTTTGGTCACCTGCCCTCATTTAACCTTATGCGGTTTACAGTCAAATTTGTTGTCTTAAAATACTACTTTGCAGCGCCTAGGGACATTTTACTACGTTAGAGGTGCTATAACCATGCAAATTGTTGTTGCTGTTGTTGTCCTGTCTCTTTAAAAAGCCTGTGTGACTGAGCCTGACTCATTGAATATCCGGTGTGACAGGTACTGCCTCTTTCATGTACATGTTCGTCTGGTTCTCTCTCATTAAAATAGCCTGTGTGACTGGTCCATTCTCTATAAAAAGCCTGTATGACTGTCCTGTCTTGTTACTAAACCTGTGTGACTGGTCCTGTTTGTTTAAAAAGCCTATGTGACAGGTCCTGACTCTTTAAAAAGCCTGCCTGACTGGTCCAGTCTCTTTAAACAGCCGGTGTGTTTGATCCTATCTCTTTAATGAGACAGTGTGTCTTTTCCTGTCTCTTTAAAAGGCATATGGGACTGGTAACATCTTTTTTTTAAATATGGTATGACAGGTCCTGTCTCTTTAACAAGCCTGTGCGACTGGTTTTGTCTCATTTAAAATATGGTGTGACAGGTCCCGTCTCTTTAACAAACCTGTGCGACTGGTCCTGTCTCGTTAAGAAGCATGTGTTACAGGTCCTGTCTCTTTAATAATCCAGTGTGACTGGTCCTGTCTCATTAAAAAGCTGTCGTGACAGGTCCTGTCTCTTTAAACAGTCTGTGCGACTGGTCCTGTCTGCTTAAAATGCCTGTGTGTCTGGTCCTGTATCTTTAAATAGCCGGTGTGATACATCTGATCTCTTTAAAAAGCCTATGTGACTGTTTATGTCCCGTTAATAAACCTGTGCGTCTGATCCTCTCTCCCTAATAAACCTTTTTGACTCTCCTGTCTCCTTATAATGCCTCGTTACAAAACATTTGCGACTGGACTTGCCGCTTTAATAATCCTGTGTGATTGACCCTGTCTCGTTAAAAATCTGGTGGGATTGATGTTGCCGCTTTTAAAAGCCTGTCATAGAGTCATAACTGCACAGAAAGAGGCAATTTGGCCCATCGTTTCCGCGCCAGCTCTCTGTAGATCAATCCAGTCAGTCCCATTGCCCTGCTCTATCCCTGTAGCTCTGCAAGTTTATTTCCGTCTGGTGCCTATACAGTCTCCCCGAGTAAACATTGAGTGTCTCCACTTCCACCTCTTCCGTCGGCAGCGAGTTCCAATTCATCACCACTCGCTGTGTTAAAACGGTTTTCTCACGTCCCTTCTGTATCTCTTGTCCCAAACCTGTGTCCCATAGTCCTTGTACCATCAATTAGTGGGAATAGCCTTTCCCTGTCTAGCCTATCAAAACTGTCATAATCTTGTAGACCTCCATCAAATCATCCTGCAACCTCCTTTGCTTTAATTAGAACAAATCCAGCTTCTCCAACCTGTCCTTGTAGCTAAGATCCCCCATCCCCGGAACCATTCTGGTAAATCTCCTCTGCACCCTCTCAAGGGCCTTCACATCCTTCCTCAAGTGTGGTGACCAGAACTGGACGCAATATTCAAGTTGCTGCCTAACCAGCACTTCATAAAGGTTCAGCATATCCTCCTTACTTTTTTACTGAATACCTTTATTTCTGAAGCCCAAGATCCCATATGCTTATCTAACCACTCTCTCAATATGTCCCGCCACCTTAGGGACCTATGCACATTAACTCCCAGTTCCCTCTGTCCCTGCACACTCTTTAAAACTGTGCCATTTATTGGATATTACTCTCCCTGTTCCTTCTGCCAACTTGCATCAACTCACACTTCGCTGTATTGTATTCCATCTGCCACTTGTCTGCTCATTCTGCTAGCTATTCTATGTCCTGTTGCAGTCGATTGGTATCATCATCACTGCTTGCCACACCGCCACTTTCGGTGTCACTGGCAAATTTCGAAATTCTACCCTGAATTCAAATATCCAGATAATTTATATATATCAAAAAAAGCAGAGGTCCCAGCAGTGACCCCTGGGGAACACCACTGTCTACCATCCACCAGTCTGAATAACAGCCGTTCACCACAGCTCGCTGTTTTCTGTCTTTAAGCCAAATTCTTATCAAAGCTGCCACTGACCAATCTATTCCTTGAGCCTCAATTTTGTTAACCAGCGTTCTATGTGGCACTATGTCAAACGCCTGTGTATCTAATCATGTCTGGTACTGCCTCTTTGAAAAGCATGTTTCACGTGTCCAATCTTTTTTAAAAAATCCTGTGTGACTGTTCATATATCTATACAAAATAATGTATGACTGGACCAGTCTTTTTAAAAAGCCTGTGTGACTGGTCCGCTCACTTTGAAGAGCCAGTGTGACTGGTCCAGTCTTTAAAAGAAGCCGGTCTGATGGTTCCTGTCTCTTTAATAAGCCTGTGTGACTTGTCCTGTCTCTTTAATAAGCGTGTGTGACTGGTCCTGTCTATTTAATAAGCCTGTGTGACTGGTCCTGTTACTTTGAAAAGCCTATGTGACTGGTCCTATCTCTTGAAATATGCTCTGTGACTGGTCCTGTCACTTTAAAAAAAAACCTGCGAGTCTGATCCTGTCTGCTTCAAAAATCTGTGTGACTGGTCCTGCCTCTTTAACAGCATGTATGACAGGTCCTGGCTCATCTAATAACCGGTGTGACTGGTCCCGTCTGTTTAAACAGCATGTATGACAGGTCCTGGCTCATCTAATAGCCGGTGTGACTGGTCCCGTATCTTTAAACAGCATGTATGACAGATGCTGGCTCATCTAATAGCCGGTGTGAATGGTCCCGTCTGTTTAAACAGCATGTATGACAGTTCCTGGCTCATCTAATAGCCGGTGTGACTGGTCCCGTATCTTTAAACAGCATGTATGACAGGCCCTGTCTCATCTAATAGCCGGTGTGACTGGTCCTGTCTCTTTAAACAGCATGTATGACAGGTCCTGGCTCATCAAATAGCCAGTGTGACTGGTTAAGTATCTTTAAACAGCATGTATGACAGGTCCTGGCTCATCTAATAGCCAGTGTGACAGGTCCCGTCTCTTTAAACAGCATGTATGACAGGTCCTGGCTCATCTAATAGCCGGTGTGACTGGTCCCGTCTGTGTAAACAGCATGTATGACAGGTCCTGGCTCATCAAATAGCCGGTGTGACTGGTCCCGTATCTTTAAACAGCATGCATGACAGGTCCTGGCTCATCTAATAGCCGGTGTGACTTGTCCCGTCTTTTTAAACAGCATGTATGACAGGTCCTGGCTCATCTAATAGCCAGTGTGACTGGTCCCGTATCTTTAAACAGCATGTATGACAGGCCCTGGCTCATCTAATAGCCGGTGTCACTGGTCCCGTCTTTTTAAACAGCATGTATGACAGGTCCTGGCTCATCTAATAGCAAGTGTGACAGGTCCCGTATCTTTAAACAGCATGTATGACAGGTCCTGGCTCATCTAATAGCCGGTGTGACTGGTCCCGTCTCTTTAAACAGCATATATGACAGGTCCTGGCTCATCTAATAGCCGGTGTGACTGGTCCCGTATCTTTAAACAGCATGTATGACAGTTCCTGGCTCATCTAATAGCCGGTGTGACAGGTCATGTCTCTTTAAACAGCATGTATGACAGGTCCTGGCTCATCTAATAGCCGGTGTGAATGGTCCCGTATCTTTAAACAGCATGTATGACAGGTCCTGGCTCATCTAATAGCCAGTGTGACTGGTCCCGTATCTTTAAACAGCATGTATGACAGGTCCTGGCTCAGCAAATTGCCGGTGTGACTGGTCCCGTCTCTTTTAACAGCATGTATGACAGGTCCTGCCTCATCTAATAGCCGGTGTGACTTGTCCCCTCTGTGTAAAGAGCATGTATGACAGGTCCTGGCTCATCTAATAGCCGGTGTGACAGGTCATGTCTCTTTAAGCAGCATGTATGACACTTCCTGGCTCATCTAATAGCCGGTGTGACTGGTCCCCTCTGTGTAAACAGCATGTATGACAGGTCCTGTCTCATCTAATAGCCGGTGTGACAGGTCATGTCTCTTTAAACAGCATGTATGACAGGTCCTGGCTCATCTAATAGCCGGTGTGACTGGTCCCGTATCTTTAAACAGCATGTATGACAGGTCCTGGCTCATCTAATAGCCGGTGTGACTGGTCCCGTATCTTTAAACAGCATGTATGACAGGTCCTGGCTCATATAATAGCCGGTGTGACAGGTCATGTCTCTTTAAAATGTATGTGCGACTGATCTTGTCTCGTTAATATACCTCTGTGCCTGATTCTCTGTGACTGATCCTGTCTCAATAAAAAGCCTTTGTGACTGGTCGTCCCTCTTTAGAAAGCTTGTGTGATTGTCCCTGTCTCGTTACAAAGCCTGTGTGACAGTTGTACATTACTTTCTGGCGCAAGAACACAAAAGGAAAAGCAGCCCAGTCATGGCTTACAAAATAAATTACGGATATTATTAGATCCAAAGAGGAGTCATATAAAGTTGCCAGAAAATTAGTAAGCCTGAGTATTGGGAGCTGTTTATATTTCAGCAAAAACAACCAAGAGATTGATTAAGAGGTGAAAATGGAGTATGAGAGTAAAGTTGAAAGGAACATAAAAGCAGATTGTAAAAGCTTCTACAAGTATGTAAAAAGAAAAAGTTTAGTGAAGGCAAATGTAGGTCCCTTACAGTCAGATGCGGTAGAAGTTATAATGGGGAACAAGGAAATGGCTGATCAATTAAACACATCCTTTGGTTCTGTCTTCACGGAATAGGACACAAATAAATTACCGGAAACGCTAGGGAAGCAAGGGTCTAGTGAGAAGGAGGAATTAAAGGAAATTAGTATTAGTAAAAACATAGTGCTGGAGAAATTAATGGGACTGAAAGCTGATAAATTCTCACGGCCTGATAATCTGCATCCCAGAGTACTAAAAGTGGTAGCCATGGAAACAGTGGATGCAGTGGATCCAAAATTCTATAGATTATGGAACAGTTCCTGCAGACTGGACGGTGGCAAATGTAACCCCACTATTTAAAAAAGGAGGGAATAGAGAAAACAGGGAATTACAGACCGGTTAGCCTAACATCAGTAGTAGGGATAATGCTAGAGTCTATTATAAAGGATGTCATAACAGGACACTTAGAAAATGATTCGACAAATTCAACGTGGAATTATGAAAGGGAAATCGTGTTTGACAAACCTACTGGAGAACTTTGAGGATGTAACTGATAGAATATTAATCGGAGAACCAGTGGATATGGGGTATTTGGATTTTCAGATGGCATTTGATAATGTCCCACATAAGAGGTACGTATGCAAAATTAAAGCACATGGGATTGGGGGTAATATACTGGCATGGACTGAAAATTGGTTAACAGACAGGAAACAGAGAGCTTGAATTTTTCGGGGCAGCAGGCGGTGACTAGTGGGGTACCGCAGGGATCAGTGTTCGGGCCCCAGCTATTCACAATATATATATCAATGATTTGGATGAGGGAACCTAAAGTAATATTTCCAAGTTTGCTGACGACATTAAACTAGGTGGGATTGTGAATTGTGAGGAGGATACCAAGAGGCTTCAAGGCGATTTAGACAAGTTGAGCGAGTGGGCAAATACATGGCAGATGCAGTATAACGTGGATAAATGTGAAGTTATCCACTTCGGTAGGAAACACCGAAAGATAGAGTATTATTTAAATAGGGATAGATTGGGAAGTGTTGATGTAAAAAGGGACCTGGGTGTCCTTGTAAACCAGTCAATGAATACAAACATACAGGTGCAGCCAGCAGTTAGGAAGGCAAATGGTATGTTCGCCTTCATTGCAAGAGGATTTGAGTAGAGGAGCAAGGATGTCTTACTACAGTTATGCTAGGCCTTGATGAGACCACACCTGGAGCACTGTCTGCAGTTTTGGTCTACTTACCTAAGAAAGAATACACTTGCCATAGAGGCAGTGCAGCGAAGGTTCACCAGACTGATTCCTGGGATGGCAGGGCTGTCGTATGAGGGGAGATTGGGCCGACTAGGCCTGTATTCACTAGAGATTAGGAGAATGAGAGGGGATTTCATTGAAACCTATACAATTCTGCCATGGCTAGACAGACTGGATGCAGGGAGGATGGTTCCCTTGGTTGGGGGTTAGAAGGTGGGGTCACAATCTCAGGATACAGGGTAGGACATTTAGGACTGAGATGAGGAGAAATTTCTTCACTCAGAGGGTGGTGAACCTGTGAAATTCGCTACCACAGAAGGCTATGGAGGCCAAATCATTGAATATATTTAAGAGGGAGATAGATAGATTTCCAGACAAAAAAGGCATTAATGTGTATAGGAAGAGAGCGGGAATATGTTATTGAAATAGAGGATCAGCCATGATCATATTGAATGGTGGATCGAAGGGCAGAATGGCCAACTCCTGCTCCTATGTTTCTATTTTCTTGTCTCATTTAATAGCCGGTGTGACAGGTCCTGTCTATTTAAACAGTATGTATGACTGGTCCTGTCAATGAATAAGCCGGTGTGACAGGTCCTGTCTATTTAAACAGTGTGTATGACTGGTCCTGTCAATGAATATGCCGGTGTGAGAGGTCCTGTCTATGTAAACAGTATGTATGACTGGTCCTGTCAATGAATAAGCCGGTGTGAGAGGTCCTGTCTATTTAAACAGTATGTATGACTGGTCCTGTCAATGAATAAGCCGGTGTGAGAGGTCCTGTCTATTTAAACTGTATGTATGACTGGTCCTGTCAATGAATAAGCCGGTGTGAGAGGTCCTGTCTATTTAAACAGTATGTATGACTGGTCCTGTCAATGAATAAGCCGGTGTGACAGGCCCTGTCTATTTAAACAGTATGTATGACTGGTCCTGTCAATGAATAAGCCGGTGTGAGAGGTCCTGTCTATTTAAACAGTATGTATGACTGGTCCTGTCAATGAATAAGCCGGTGTGAGAGGTCCTGTCTATTTAAACAGTATGTATGACTGGTCCTGTCAATGAATAAGCCGGTGTGACAGGCCCTGTCTATTTAAACAGTATGTATGACTGGTCCTGTCAATGAATAAGCCGGTGTGAGAGGTCCTGTCTATTTAAACAGTATGTATGACTGGTCCTGTCAATGAATAAGCCGGTGTGAGAGGTGCTGTCTATTTAAACAGTATGTATGACTGGTCCTGTCAATGAATAAGCCGGTGTGAGAGGTCCTGTCTATTTAAACAGTATGTATGACTGGTCCTGTCAATGAATAAGGCGGTGTGACAGGCCCTGTCTATTTAAACAGTATGTATGACTGGTCCTGTCAATGAATAAGGCGGTGTGACAGGCCCTGTCTATTTAAACAGTATGTATGACTGGTCCTGTCAATGAATAAGGCGGTGTGACAGGCCCTGTCTATTTAAACAGTATGTATGACTGGTCCTGTCAATGAATAAGCCGGTGTGAGAGGTCCTGTCTATTTAAACAGTATGTATGACTGGTCCTGTCAATGAATAAGCCGGTGTGACAGGTCCTGTCTATTTAAACAGTATGTATGACTGGTCCTGTCAATGAATAAGGCGGTGTGACAGGCCCTGTCTATTTAAACAGTATGTATGACTGATCCTGTCAATGAATAAGGCGGTGTGAGAGGTCCTGTCTATTTAAACAGTATGGATGACTGGTCCTGTCAATGAATAAGCCGGTGTGAGAGGTCCTGTCTATTTAAACAGTATGTATGACTGGTCCTGTCAATGAATAAGGCGGTGTGACAGGCCCTGTCTATTTAAACAGTATGTATGACTGGTCCTGTCAATGAATAAGGCGGTGTGAGAGGTCCTGTCTATTTAAACAGTATGTATGACTGGTCCTGTCAATGAATAAGCCGGTGTGACAGGCCCTGTCTGTTTAAACAGTATGTATGACTGGTCCTGTCAATGAATAAGCCGGTGTGAGACGTCCTGTCTATTTAAACAGTATGCATGACTGGTCCTGTCAATGAATAAGCCGGTTTGACTGGTCCTGTTTCTTTAAAAAGTATATTTCACTTGTCCTGTCTCTTTAAAAAGCTAGTTTTTCAGGTTCTGCCTCATTATAAACCCTGTATGTCTGGTCCTGTCTCTTTAGAAAGCCTGTGTGATGGGCCCTGTCACTTTGGAAAGCCTGTGTGATGGGCCCTGTCCCTTTGGAAAGCATGTGTGACTGGTCCTGTCTCTTTGGAAATAATGTGTGACTGGTCCTGTTTCTTTAAAAAGCCTGTGTGACTGATCGTGGCTCTTTAAACAGGCTGTGTGACTGATCCTACTTCTTTAAAAAGCAAGTTTTATTGGTGCTGTCTCTTTAAAAACCTGTATAACATAAGACAATAAGAAATAAGAGCAGGAGTAGGCCATACGGTCCCTGGAGCCTGCACCACCATTCATTAAGATCATGGCTGTTCATCGACCTCAACTCCACCTTCGCGCCCGACCTCCATATCCCTTGAGTCCAAAAAGCTACCTATCTCAGCCTTGAATATACTCGAAGGCTCAGCATTCACAACCCTTTGGGGCAGAGAATACCAAAGATTCACAAATCTCTGAGTGAATAAATTCTTCCTCATCACAGCCATAAATGGCTTATCCCTTATCCTGAGACTATGACCCCTAGCTCTAGACTCTCCAGCCAGGGGAAACAACCTCTCAGCATCTACCCTGTAATCCCCCTCAGAACCTTGTATATTTCAATGAGATCACCTCTCATTCTTCTAAACTCCAGAGAGTATCGGCCCATTCTTTTTTTTAATTAATTGATGGGATGTGGGCGTCGCCAGCTGGCTAGGCCTGCATTTAGTGCCCTTCCCTAATTGCCCTTGAGAAGATGGTGGTGAGCCGCCTTCTTGAACCGCTGCAGTCCATATGGTGTAGGTACACCCACAATGCTGTTAGGAAGGCAGTTCCAGGATTTTGGCCCAGCGACAGTGAAGGAACGGCGATACAGTTCCAAGTCAGGATGCTGTGTGGCTTGGAGGGGAACTTGTAGGTGGTGATGGTCCCATGCGTCTGCTTCCCTTGTCCTTCTAAGTGGTAGAGGTCGCGGGTTTGGAAGGTGCTGTTGAAGGAGCTTTGGCGAGTTGCTGCAGTGCATCTTGTAGATGGTACACATTGCAGACACAGTGCCCCGGTGGTGGAGGAAGTTAATGTTGAAGGTGGTGGATGGAGTGCCAATCAAGCGGGCTGCTTTATCCTGAATGGTGTCGAGCTGCTTGAGTTTTGTTGGAGCTGCACTCATCCAGGCAAGTGGAGAGTATTCCATCACACTCCTGACTTGTGCCTTGTAAATGGTGGAAAGGCTTTGAGGAGTCAGGAAGTGAGACACTCGCCGCAGAATTACCAGCCTCTGGCCTGCTCTTGTATCCACATTATTTATATGGCTGTTCTAGTTCAGTTTCTGATCAATGGTATCCCCCAGGATGTTGATAGTGGGGGATTCAGCGATGGTAATGTCGAGGGGAGATGTTTAGAGCCTCTCTTGTTGGAGATGGTCATTCACTGGCACTTGTGTGGTGCGAATGTTACTTGCCACTTGTCAGCCCAAGTCTGAATGTTGTACAGGTCTTGCTGCATATGGACACGGACTGCGTCAGTATCTGACGAGTCTCGAATGGTGCTGAAAAGCGTGCAATCATCAGCGAACATCCCCACTTCTGACCTTATGATAGAGGGAAGGTCATTGATGAAACAGCTGAAGATGGTTGGGCCTAGGACCCTGCCCTGAGGAACTCCTGCAGTGATGTCATGTGATTGAGATGAATGACCTCCAACAACTACAGGCAACTTCCTTTGTGCTAGGTATGATTCCAACCAATGGAGAGTTTTCCCCTTGATTCCCATTGACTTCAGTTTTGCTAGGGCTCCTTGATGCCACTCTCGATCAAATGCTGCCTTGATGTCAAGGGCAGCCACCCTCACCTCACCTCTTGAGTTCAGAACTTCTGTCCATGTTCGGACTAAGGCTGTAATGAGTTCAGGAGCTGAGTGGCCCTGGCAGAACCCAAACTGGGCGTCAGTTAGCAGGTTATTGCGAAGTAAGTGCGGCTTGATAGCAGTGTCGACGACACCTTCCATCACTTTGCTGATGATTGAGAGTCGACTGATGGGACGGTAATTGGCTGGGTCGGATTTGTCCTTCTTTTTGTAGACAGGTTACACTTGGGCAATTTTCCACATTGCCGGGTAGATGCCAGTGTTGTAGCTATACTGCAACAGCTTGGCTAGGGGCGCAGCTAGTTCAGGAGCACATGTCTTCAGTGCTATTGCCGCAATGCTTTCAGTGCCCATAGCCTTTGCAGTATCCAGTGTCTTCAGCCGTTTCTTGACATCACGTGGAGTGAATTGAATGGGCTGAAGACTGGCATCTGTGATGCTGCGGACCTCAGGAGGAGGCCGAGATCGATCATCCACTCGGCACTTCTGGCTGAAGATAGTTGCAAATGCTTCAGCCTTGTCTTTTGCACTCACGTGCTGGGCTCCACCATCATTGAGGATGGGGATATTTTTGGAGCCTCCTCCTCCTGTTAACTGTTTAATTGTCCACCACAACTCACGACTGGATGTGGCAGGACTGCAGAGCTTTGATTTGATCCGATGCTTGTGAGATCGCTTAGCTCTGTCTATCGCATGTTGCTTCCGTTGTTTGGCATGTAAGTAGTTCTGTGTTGTATCCTCACCAGGTTGACACCTCATTTTTCTGTATGCCTGGTGCTTTTCCCGGCATGCTCTCCTGCACACTTCGTTAAACCAGGGTTGATCTCCCGGCTTGATGGAAATGGTAGAGTGAGGGATAAGGCAGGCCATGAGGTTACAGATTGTACTTGAATACAATTCTGCTACTGCTGATGGCCCACAGCGCCTCATGGATGCCCAGTTTTGAGTTGCCCACTTAGCACGGTGGTAGTGCCACAGAACACGGTGGAGGGTATCCTCAACATGAAGACAGGACTACGTCTCCACAAGGACTGTGCGGTGGTCAGTTCCGACAATGCTGTTCATGGACAGATGCATCTGCAACAGGTAGATTGGTGAGGACGAGATCAAGTAGGTTTTTCCCTCACCACCTGGCGCCGACCCAGTCTGGCAGCTGTGTCCTTTAGGTCTCGGCCAGTTGTGCTGCAACCGAGCCACTCTTGGTAATGGACATTGAAGTCCCCCACCCAGAGGACATTTTGTGCCCTAGCTACTCTCAGTGCTTCTTCCAATTGGTGCTCAACATGAAGGAGTACTGATTCCTCAGCTGAGGGAGGGCGGTAGGTGATAATTAGCAGGAGGTTTCCTTGCCCATATTTGACTTGATGCCATGAGACCTCATGGGGTCCTGAATCAATGTTGAGGACTCCCAGGGCTACTCCCTCCCCACTGTATACCACGGTGCCACCAACTCTGGTGGGTCTGTCCTGCCAGTGGGACAGGACATAGCCAGGGATGGTGATGGTGGTGTCTGGGGCATTTGTTGTAAGGTATGATTCGGTAATTATGATCTATGTCAGGCTGTTGCTTGACTAGTCTGTGGGACAGCTCTCCCAATTTTGGCCCAAGCCCCCAGATGTTGGTAAGGAGGACTTTGCAGGGTCAACTGGGCTGGGTTTGCCGTTGTCGCTTCCGATGCCAGGTGGTCTGTCCGGTTTAATTCTTATTGTTTTTTGTAGCAGTTGTTTATAACTGAGTGGCTTGCTAGACCATTAAGATGCAACCACATTGCTGTGGTTCTGGAGTCACATGTAGACCAGACCAGGTAAGGATGGCAGATTTGTTTCCCTAAAGGACATTAGTTAACCAGATGGGTTTTTGCAACAATCGACAATGGTATTATGGTCGCCATTACTAAGACTAACATTTAATTCCAGAATTAAATTGAATTGAACTTAAATTCCACCAGCTGTCGTGGTGGGAATTGAACCCATATTTTCAGAGCATTGGAATGAGCTGCTGGCTTACTAGTCTAGTTACATTACCACTATGCCACCGCCTCCCCTTCTACGAAATCTCTCCTCATAGGACAGCCCTCTCATCCCAGGAATCAAGATAGTGACCCTTTGTTGAACCGCCCCGAGGGCAAGTATATCCTTGGTTAGATAAGGAGTCCAAAACTGTGCACATTACTCCAGGTGTGGTCTCACGAAGTCCACGTACAATTGCAAGACTTCCTTATGCTTGTACTCCAACCCCCTTGCAAGAAAGATCAACATGCCATTGGTCTTTCTTATTGCTTGCTGCACCTGCGTTCTGTGTTTCTTGCACGAGGACACGCAAATCTATCTGAACACCAACATTTGAAAGTTAGTCACCATTTAAAACATATTCTGTTTTTCTATTCTTCCTACCAAAGTGAATAACCTCAGATTTCCCTATACTATACTCCATCTGCCAACTTACTGTACACTCACTTAGTCTATCTTTTTCCCTTTGCAGACTCCTTGTGTACTCCTCACAGCTTACTGTCCGACCTAGCTTGGTATCATCAGCAAACTTGGATACTTAACACTTGGTCCCTTCATCTAAGTCATTAATATAGATTTTAAATAGCTGAGGCCACAATACTGATCCTTGCGGCACCCCTCTAGTTACAGCCTGCCAACCTGAAAATGATCTGTTTATCCCTGCTTTCTGTTTTCTGTCCATTAACCAATCCTCTACCATGCTACTATATTACCCCCAACCCCATGAGCCTTAATCTTGTGTAATAACCTTTAATGTGGCACCATATATAATGCCTTTTGGAAATCCAGGTATACTACATCCAATGGTTCTGCTTTAACTACCGTGAGAGTTACTTCTTCAAAAAACTCTAATAAATTTGTCAAACACGATTTCCCTTTCATGAAAACATGCTGACTCGGCCTAAACATGAAATGATTTTCTAAGTGACTTGATACCACTTCCTTAACAATGGATTCCAGCATTTTCCCGACAACTGATGTCAGGCTAACTTGCCTGTAGATCCCAGTTTTTTCTCTCCCTCCTTTCTTATTTAGCGGTGATACATTTGTGACCTTCAAATCCGCTGAGACCATTCCAGAATCTAGGGAATTTTGGAAGATTATAGCCAATGCATTCACTATCTCTTCAGCCACCTCCTTTAGAACCCTAGGATGTAGGCCGTCCAGTCCAGTGGATTTGTCGGCTTTTAGTTCCATAAGTTTTTCTCATGCATTTCCTCTACATACATTAATTACCTTAAGTTCCTCAGCCTCATTAGACCCTTGGTTCCCCAACATTTTTGGTAGTTTTTTGTGTCTTCTACTGTGGAGACAGATGCAAAATATTTTTTAACGTTTCTGCGATTTCCTTATTCCCCATAATAATTCCTCCTGTCTCAGCCTCTAAGAGACCAACGTTTACTTTTGCTACTCTTTTCCTTTTTACATACTTTTACAAACTCTTACCATCTGCTTTTATATTTCTTGCTAGTTTTCTCTTATATTCTATTTTTTTCCCTTTTTATAATTTTTTTGGTCAGCCTTTGCTGATTTGTGAAAATCTCAGGCTTACTATTATTATTTGCAACATTATAAGCTTCATCTTTCAATCTATTGCTATCCACAACTTCTTTAGTTCTCCACGGTTGGATCACTTTACCCGTGGAGCTTTTGTTTCTCAAAGGAATGTAGTTTTGCTCAGAATTATTAAATATTTCTTTAAATGTTAGCCACTGCTTATCTTCCGTCATACCTTTTAATCTATTTTTCCAATCTGCCTTAGCCAACTCGCCCCTCATACCTATGTAATTGGCTTTATATATGTATAAGTCTCTAGTTTCGGACTTAGGCAAGTCACTCTTATAATTAACGTGTCATTCTATCATATTATGATCAGTCTGCCCAGCGGATCCGTTGCTATGAGATTGCTAACTAACCCTGTCTCATTACCCAATACAAGATCTAAAATCACCTGTTCCTGATTGATTCCATGACGTATTGTTCTAGGAAACTGTCCCAAATGCATTCCATGAACTCGTCCTCCAGACAACCTTAGCCAATTTGATTTGACCAGTCTATATGAAGATTAAATTTCCCCCAAATAATTGACTGGTCCTGCCTCTTTTAATAGCATTTGTGAATGGTCATGTCCCGGTAAAAAAAAATCATACACGTCTGTTCCTGTCTCATAAAAAAGCCTGTGTGAATGGTCCTGTCTCTTTATAAAGCGGTTGTGATAGGTCCTGACTATTTAAAAAGCCTGTGTGAATGGTCCTGTCTCTTTATAAAGCGGTTGTGATAGGCCTTGACTATTTAAAAAGCCTGTCTGCCTGGTCCTGTCTCGTTAAAAAGCCGTTGTTTCTGCTCCTGTCATTTTAAGCATTATGTGTGACTGGTCCTGTCAATGAAGAAGCTTGTGTGACTGGTCCTGTCAATGAAGACACCTGTGTGACTGGTCCTGTATCATTTAATAGCAGGTGTGATAGGTCCTGTCTCTTTAAAAGGCCTGTGTGTCTGGCACTTTTTCGATAAAAAGCCGTTGTGACTGTTCTGTCATTTTAAACAGAATGGCCCATTAATTCCGGTCACAACGCGTGAGTACGGACGGAGTACTTATGTGTGGGCCCGTTGGAAGAGCCGGATTTCAGCATGCACAGCGCATGCATGGAAAACCGGCATTTCCTCTCCTCTGAACCAAAGGGTTCAGAGGCGGATCCCTTGCGACGTTTGAGTCTGCGCGCGCGCGTTGAACTTCCTTTTTTTTTCTGGTTTTAACGTGCGGGTAAGTCTGTACATTTTACAAATGTGGAAAGCAGCCGTAAGGACTTCATTTTCAAAGGTAAGTGGTCAATTATTTAAAATTAAAACATTTTTTCCACAGGTTTTTTCCTTTTAAATATTTTAAAGCAAGTTAAGTTTACTTTTTGCCCCTTTTTTTTATTAAATTATCTTTTTGAAAAATTTAAATTTTTGTTTAAAATAGTTATTTAATGTCATTTATAGTTTATTTACAAAGTGTGATGTTCTTTTTAAATTTATTTGATGGTAAAGTACAGTTTTACAGCCTCAGAATTTATACGTTTTGACAGGTCTATCTGTCAAGACTTATGAATGGAGCATTCCCTGCTCCGATTTGCTGCCTGTTGCTCACGTGATCCCGCGGACGCTTCGCACTAACTATGCCCCAGGGATACGCCAGCACAGCGCGCCAGCCTCTGGTACAGGCCTCAGAGAGGAATTCCACGCAGGCCAAGAGGTCAACTGCCGGCGCGCTAGGTAAGTGTAGGCCGGGGACCTGCACCCGCGGGAAGACCCCGACCCGAATTTCTGGGCCAATGTCTAACTGGTCCTGTCATTGAAGAAGCTTGTGTGAGTGGTCCCGTTTTTTTAAAAAGCCTGTGTGACTCGTCCTGCCTCCTTAAAAAGCCTGTGTCACTGGTCCTGTCTCTATAAAAAGCTTGTGTGACTGGTCCTGTCTCTTTAAAAAGCCTGTGTGACTGGTCCTGCCTCTTTAAAAAGCATTTTTCACTGGTCCTGTCTCTTTAAAATTATGTGTGACTGTTCCTGTCTCTTTAAAAAGCCTGTGTGACTGATCCTGTCGCGTAAAAATGCATTTTTCACTGGTCTTGTCTCTTTTAAAAGCATTTTTCAATGGTCTTGTCTCTTTAAAACAACTTTGTCACTTTTCCTGTCTTTATAAAAAGGCTGTGTGACTGGTGCTGGCTCCACAAAAAGCCTGTCTGACCTGGCCTGTCTCATTCAATGTCACTTATTGAAACGCCCTGCCTGTTTTAACACCCTGTGTGACATGTCCTGTCCCATTAAAGCGCCTGTCTGACTGGTCCAGTCAAGTTAAATTGCCTGTCTCTTTAGAAAGCCTGTGTGACTGGTCCTTCCTAGTCAAAGTGACTGTGTGACAGGTCTGGTCAATTTAAAGTTCCTGCCTCTTTAAAAAGCCTGTGAGAATGGTCCTGTCAATTTTAATACGCTGTGTGACAGGCCCGTCAATTTAAAGTTCCTGTCTCTTTAATAAGCCTCTTTGACCGGTCCTGCCTCATTATAAAGCCTGTGTGACAGGTCCTGTTTCATTAAAAAGACTGTATGACTGGTTCTGCCTCTTTAATAAGCCTGTGTGGCTGGTCCTGTCTCTTTAAAAAGACTGTGTGGCTGGTCCAGCCTCTTTAATAAGCCTGTGTGGCTGGTCCTGTCTCTTTAAAAAGACTGTGTGACTGGTCCTGCCTCGTTAATAAGCCTGTATGACTGGTCCTGCCTCGTTAATAAGCCTGTGTGACTGGTCCTGTCTCTTTTAAAAGACTGTGTGACTGGTCCTGCCTCTATAATAAGCCTGTATGACTGGTCCTGCCTCGTTAATAAGCCTGTGTGACGGGTCGTGCCTCGTTAATAAGCCTGTGTGACTGGTCCTGTCTCTTTAAAAATACTGTGTGACTGGTCCTGCCTCTTTAATAAGCCTGTGTGACTGGTCCTTCCTCGTTAATAAGCCTGTGTGACTGGTCCTGTCTCTTTAAAAAGACTGTGTGACTGGTCCTGCCTCTAAAGTAAGCCTGTATGACTGGTTCTGTCTCTTTATTAAGCCTGTGTTACTGGTTCTGTCTCTTTAATAAGCCTGTGTGACTGGTCCTGTCTCTTTAATAAGCCTGTGTGACTGGTTCTGTCTATTGAATACGCCTGTTTGACTGGTCCTGTCTCTTTAATAAGCCTGTGTGACTGGTCCTGTCTCTTTAATACGCCTCTGTGACTGGTGCTGTCTCTTTAATAAGCCTGTTTGTCTGGATCTGTCTCTTTAATAAGCCTGTGTGACTGGTGCTGTCTCTTTAATAAGCCTGTGTGACTGGTCCTGTCTCTTTAATAAGCCTGTGTGACTGGTGCTGTCTCTTTAATAAGCCTGTGTGTCTGGTCCTGTCTCATTAATAAGCCTGTATGTCTGGTTCTGTCTCTTTAATAAGCCTGTGTGACTGGTGCTGTCTCTTTAATAAGCCTGTGTGACTGGTCCTGTCTCTTTAATAAGCCTGTGTGACTGGTGCTGTCTCTTTAATAAGCCTGTGTGATTGTTCCTGTCTCTTTAATAAGCCTGTGTGACTTGTCAAGTATCGTTATAAAGACGGTGTGACTGGTCTTGTCTCTTTACTAAGCCTGTGTGACAGGTCATTTCTGATTAAAAAGCCTATGTAACTGGTCCTTTCTGATTATAATCCTGTGCGACTGGACGTTTCGGTTTAATAATCCTGTGTGGCTGGTCCTGTCAGTTAAATAAGCTCGGGTGACTGTTCCTGTCTCTTTATAAAGCTTGTGTCACTGGCCCTGACTCTCTAAAATGCCAGTGTAGCAGCTTCTGTCTCCTTAAAAGGACACTGTGCTTGGTCCGGTCTCGTTCAAAAGCACTTGCGACTGGGCCTGTATCATTTAATTGCCGCTGTGACTGGTCCTGTCACTATAAAAAGCATGTTTCACTGGTCCTGTCTCTTTAAAACGCGGGTGTGTCAGGTCCCGACTCTATAAAATGACGGTGTTACTCTTTCTATGTATTTCAAATGCCTGTGTGACTGGTCTTGTCTCTGGAAATCGCTGGTGTGACGGGTGCTGTCTCCATAAAGAGCCTGTCTGACTGGGCATGTCTATTTTAATAGCAAGTGTCATAGATCCTGTCCCTTTAATAAGCCTGTGTGATTAGTCCTGTCTCCTTAAATAGAGAGTGTGACTTCTCCTGTCTCTTGGAAAAGGCTGCGTGACAGGTCCAGACTGATTAAAGAGCCTGTGTGAAAAGTCCTGTCTCTATAAAAATCATGTGTGATTGACCTGTCACTTTACATAGCCAGTTTGACTGTTCCTGCCTCTTTTAAAAGAACGTGTGCCTGGTCCTCCCTCTTGAAAAAGCATATTTCACTGGCCCTGTCACTTTAAGCTGATAAATGTGAAGTTATCCGCTTTGGTAAAAAAAACAGAAAGGCAGAGTATTTCCTAAATGGTGAAAGACTGGGAAATTCAGATGCTCAACGGGATCAGGGTGTTCTTGTACCTGAGTCACTGAAAGTGAATGTGCAGGTGCAATAAGCCATTAGGAAGGCAAAGATATGCTGGCATTCTTTACAAGAGGATTGGAGTACAGGAGTAACGAAGTCTTACTCCAGTTATATAGGGCCTTGGTGAGACCACACCTGGAGTACTGTGTACAATTTTGGTCTCCTTACCTAAGGAAGGATATACTTGCCACAGAGGGAGTGCAACGAAGGTTCAGGAGATTGAATCCTGGGATGGTGGGACATTCGTATGAGAAGAGATTGAGTAAACTCGGCCTATATTCTCTTGAATTCAGAAGAATGAGAGGGGATCGCATTGAAGCACACAAAATTATTACGGGGCTTGATAGGGTGGATGCTGGGAGAATGTGTCACTTAGCTGGGGAGTCTAGAACCAGGGGCCACAGCCTCAGGATAAAGGGTAGGCCATTCAGGACTGAGATGAGAAGACATGTCTTCAAACAGAGGGTGGTGAACCTTTGGAATTCTCTGTCTCAGAGGGCTGTGGAGGCTCAGTCATTGGGTATATTACAAACAGAAGTCGATACATTTCTGATTAGTTGTTATATCAAGGGATATGGCATTAGGGCCGGTGAATGGAGTTGAGGCAGAAGATTAGCCATGAACACATTGAATGGCAGAGCAGGCTCGAAGAGCCGAATGTCCTACTCCTGCTACCATTTCTTATATTCTTATGTTTCAAAAGCCTGTGTGTCTGGTCCTGTCTCCTTAAAACGTAGCTGTGTCAAGTCCTGCCTTTATAAAATGACGCTGTGACTGTTTCTATCTGTTTCAGAGCCAGTTTATCAGCTTTTGTCTCTTTGAAACGCCTGTGTGACTGATCCTGTCCTTTTAAAAAGGCTGTGTGAATGGTGCTGTCTCCAGAAAAAGCCTGACTCGGCCTGTCTCTTTCAATCGCTCGTATTGACATGTCCTGACTAGTTAAGAAGCCAGTGTGACTGTTCCTGTCTCTTTCAATCGCACGTATTGACATGTCCTGACTAGTGAAGAAGCCGGTGTGACAGGTCTTGTCTCTTTTAAAAGCCGGTGTGGCTCTTCCTGTCTCTTTAATACGCATATGTGACTGGTACTGAGCTACAAGAAATCAGCATTTGTAGGGAAATGGTGTTAGGGAAATTGACGGGATTGAAGGTCGATAAATCCCCAGGGCCTGATAAGCTACATCCTAGGGTACTTAAGGAAGATGCCCTAGAAATAGTAGATGCATTGCTGGTCATCTTCCAACATTTGATAGAATCTGGAAAAGTACCCATGGATTGGAGAGTAGATAATGTTACTCCACGATTCAAAAATGATGGTAGAGAGAAAACGGCGAATTACAGACCTGTCAGCCTGACATCGGTAGTGGGGAAAATGCTAGAGCCCATTATAAAAGATGTAATAGCAGAACACTTGGAAAACGGTGACAGGATCGGACAAAGTCAACATGGATTTACAAAGTGTAAATCGTGCTTGACTAATCTACTGGATATTTTTGAGGATGTAATTGGTAGAATAGATAAGGGAGAACCAGTGGATGTGGTGTATTTGGACTTTCAGAAGGCTTTCGATAAGGTCCCGCATAAGAGATTAGCGTGTAAAGTTAAGGCACATGGGATTGGGGGCAAGTTATTGACTTGGATAGAGAACTGGTTGGCAGACAGAAAGCAAAGTGTTGGAATAAACAGGCCTTTTTCTGAGTGGCAGGCAGTGACTAGTGGGGTACCGCAGGGATCGGTCCTAGGACCCCAGCTATTCACAATATATATTAATGAAATAGACGAGGGAATTAGATGTAATATCGCCAAGTTTGCAGACGATACAAAGCTGGCTGTGCGTGTCGGCTGTGAGGAGGATGCCGAGAAACTCCAGTATGAATTCGACAGGTTGGGTGATTGGGCAGAAGTGTGGCAGATGCAATATAACGTGGATAAATGCAAGGTTATCCACTTTGGTGTCAAAAACTGGAAGGCAGATTATTATCTGAATGGCAATAGATTGGGAGAAGGGGAAGTGAAACGAGACCTGGGTGTCCTTGTGCACCAGTCGCTGAAGGTAAGCATGCAGGTGCAGCAGGCGGTTAAGAAGGCAAATGGAAGGTTGGCCTTCGTAGCGAGAGGGTTCGTGTACAGGAACAAGGATGTCTTGCTACAGTTGTTCAGGGCCTTGGTGAGACCACACCTTGAGTATTGTGTGCAGGTTTGGTCGCCTTCTCTGAAAAGGATGTTCTTGCCATGGAGGGAGTGCAGCGAAGATTCACCAGGCTGATACGTGGAATGACAGGAATGACGTATGAGGAGAGATGCGGTCGATTGGGCTTATACCCGTTGGAGTTTAGATGAATGAGAGGGGATCTGACTGAAATTTATAAAATTCTGTCGGGACTGGACAGACTAGATGCAGAGAGGATGTTCCCGATGGTCGGTGATTTCAGAACCAGGGGTCACAGTCTAAGGATAAGGGGTAAGCCATTTAATACTGAGATGAGGAGGAATTTCTTCACCCAGAGAGTGGTGAACCTGTGGAATTCTCTACCATAGAAGGCAGCAGAGGCCAATTCATTAAATATATTCAAGAAAGAGTTGGATATATTTCTTAAGGCTAAAGGGATCAAGGGGTATGGGGAGAAAGCAGGGACCGGGTACTGAATTTGGATGATCAGCCATGATCTCATTGAATGGCGAAGCAGGCTCGAGGGGCTGAATGGCCTACTCCTGCTCCTATCGTCTATGTTTCTATGTTTCTATGTCCTGCCTTTAAAAAACCTGTGTGACTGGTCCTGTCACTTTACAAAGCCTGTGTGACTGTTCATGTCTCATTCAAATGTGTGTGACTGGTCCTGTCACTTTACAAAGCCAGTATGACTGTTTCTGTCTCTTTGAAATGTCTGTGTGACAGGTCCTGACTCTTCATAAACTTGTGTCTGGACTTGTCTCCATAGAAAGCCTGTGCGATTGGTCCTGTCTCTTTCAAAAACCTATGTGATTGGTTCTGTCTCTTTAAAGGCCTTTGTGCCTAGACTTGTCTCCTTAAAATGCCTGTGTGCCTGGTCTTCTCTCTTTAAAAAGCCTGTGTGACTGATCCCGTCTCTTTAAAAAGCCTGTGTGACAGGTGCTGTCTCTTTAAAAGGCCTGTGTGACTTGTTCTGTCTCTTTAAAAGGCCTGTGTGACTGGTCCTGTCTCTTTATAAAGCCTGTATGACTGGTCCTGTCTCTTTAAAAGGCCTTTGTGCCTAGACTTATTTCCTTAAAATGCCTGTGTGTCTTGTCCTGTCTCTTTAAAAAGCCTGTGACTGGTCCTGTCTATTTAAAAAGCCTGTGTGACTGGTCCTATCTCTTTAAAAAACCTTTGTGCATGGTCCTTTCTCTTTATAAAGCCAGTGTGATTGGTCCTGTCACTTTAAAAAGCCTGTGTGATTGGGTCTGTCTCTTTAATTACCCTGTGTGACTGGTCCTGCCTCTTTCAATAGACTGTGTGACTGGTCCTGTCTCTTTAATTAGCCTGTGTGACTGTTCCTGTCAGATGAAAAAGCCTGTGTGACTGGTTCTATCTCTTTAATAAGTCCGTGTAACTTGTCCTGTCACTTTAATAAGCCTGTGTGTATGGTTCTGTCTCTTTAATAAGCCTGTGTGACGGGTCCTGTCTCTTTCAATAGACTGCTTGACTGTTCCTGTCTCTTTAAAAGGCCTGTGTGACTGTTCCTGTCAGATGAAAAAGCCCGCATGACTGGTTCTGTCTCTTTAAAAAACCTGTGTGTCTTGTCGTTTATCTTTTAAAAACCCTGTCTTACTGCTCGTGTCTCTTTAAAAAGCCCTTTTAACTGGTTCTGTCTCTTTAAAAAGCACGTGTGTCTTTTTCTGTCTCTTCAAAGAGCCTGTGTGACTTGTCCTGTCCTCTTTTAAAGGCCTGTGTGACTGATTCTGTGTCAATGGCTGTGGTTCTGCACTCTTGATTAGGTGTACATTGCCTGCTAAACACTTAACCCCTTGGCCTCTCAAGAACATAAGAAAACATAAGTAGGGGCAGGAGTAGGCCATTTGGCCGTTCGAGCCTCCTCCACCATTCAATAATATCATAGGTGATCTTCTGCTTCATCTCCACTTTCCTGCACTATCCACATATCCCTTGATTCCCTTAATATTCAAAAACCTATCGATTTTTGCCTTGAATATACTCAATGACTGAGCCTCCACAGCCCTCTGTGGTAGAGAATTCCACAGATTCACCACTCTTGGTGTGAAGAAATGTCTCCTCATTTCAGCCCTAAATGGCCGACCTCTTATTCTTAGACGATGACCCCTGGTTCTGGACTCCCCAGTCAGGGGGAACGTCCTCCCTGCATCCACCCTGTCAAGTCATGTAAATATTTTGTATGTTTCAAAGAGATCACCTTTCATTCTGCTAAACTCTTGATAATGTGGGGCTAGTCTACTCAATCTCTCCTCATAGGACAATCCCCCCATTCCAGGAACCACTCTGGCGCACCTTCATTGCACTCCTTCGATGGCAACTGTATCCTTCCTTAGGAAAGGAGACCAATACTGTACACATTTACCCCCTTGCCTCTCTTAACATCTGGGGTACTCTTCTTCTGGGCTTCGTGATTTATCTACTTTCAAAGTTGGTAAACACCTTAACATTTCCTCTTTCACTATATTTATCTAAGCTAATATTACACACTCCTCCTTAAGTACAATTTTTTGCATCATCCCTCTCTTCTGTGAAGACAGGCACAAATTATTTATTAAGAGTCATATCCACGTCATCCAGCTCCACACACAGCTTAACATTTTGGTCTCTACTAAGCCCTATTATTTCCTTAATTATCCTCTTGCACTTTATGTATTTATAAAACATATTTTGGTTTCCCTTGATTTGACTTGCCAATATTTTTCATGCCCTGCCTTTGCTTTCCCAATTTACTTTTTTGAACTCTCGGTATCTGTTAAAAGCTTACCTTTTTTCCCTTATCCTACACGGTATGTTCCTTGACATTCAGATGGTTTAAAATTTGGATGTTCCACCCTTTTTAGTTGTGGGAACATATTTGCTCTGAACCCTCACTATCTCCTCCTTGAAAGCTTCTCACTGCTCTGAAACCGATTTCCCTTCAAGCAGCTGTTCCCAGTCCATTTTTGCTAAATCATATCTCAGCTTACTACAATTGGTCTTTCCCACCTGGAGACATTATACTCTATCATTGTCCTTTTCCATAAGGGGAGATTAAATATGGATGTTTAAAAGCAATATGTATTTCGATAAAGTAGGTAAGTCTGTTTCTAGTGGCAAAATGTTGGGCAAGCAGAGGACTCAGATTTATGGTATTTGTCAAAAGAACCAGACGAGAGATGGAGCATTTTCTTTATGCAGTGGGTTGTTGTGTTCTGGAATGCTCTGTCTGAGAACGTGGTGGATGCAGATTCAATAGTAACTTTAGACAGGGAATTGGATAATAAGTTGAAGGGGAATTTTTACAGGGCTCTGGCTAAAGAGTAGGACTAATTAGAGAGCACTTTCAAAGAGATGGCACAGACACGATGAACGGAATGGGCTCCATTTGTGCTGTATCACTGTATGATTCTATGAGCAAGAGACAGACAGAGAAGAGGGATAGAGAGAGAGAGAGAAAACAGAAAGTAAAATAGAGACAGAAGGACTGGGAGAGGTACAGTGGGAAATACATTAACTTGAAAAGGGGAATTGGATAAATATATAAGGGGAGCAATTTGCAGGACTTTTGGAAAAGCGCCGGTGAATGGGACTAACTGGACGGGTGAGGACATGGAGGGATTTGAACACAAGGATGAGAATATTAAAATCGAGGTGTTGCCGGATCGGGAGCCAATGTAGGTCAGTGAGTACAGAGGTGATGGGCGAACGGGTCTTGTGCGAGTTAGGATATGGGCAGCAGAGTTTTGGATGAGCTCTAGTTTATGGAGGCTTGTAACTGGGAGGCCGGCCAGGGGCGCATTGTAATTGTCGAGTCTGGATTTAACAAAGGCACAGATGGGGTTTATGCAGTGGAAGGGCTGAGGCAGGGTGGAGATGGGAGATATTGTGGAGGGGGTAGTAGGCAGTCCTGGTGATTCACAGTATATGAGGTCGGAGATCAGCTCACGTTCAAATAGAACGACGAGGTTGTGACCAGTCTGGTTCAGCCTCAGACATTGGCCAGGGTGGAGGACTGAGTCAATAGATAATGGATTTTGTGATGAGGACCGAAGACAATGGCTTTGGTCTTCCCAAGATGTAAATGACAAACACAGTAATCCAGTGAAAAGTGGTTTACAAATCTAATTGCTAAATATAGAAATATAACAGGGATACCAATACCAGCAAAGAGGGGAGAGTAAATGACAAGAACAGTAATACAGTTAGGAAAGGTTTGCAGAGTTAATAGTTGGATACGGAGACTTACCAGGACCAACAACAGCAGCAAGGAGGGGCGAGGAATTGACAAGAACAGTAATATAGTAAAACCTCGTTAATAGAATAGCTAGATAGAGAAACTTACCAGGAACACCAACAGCAGCAAGGACGGGATAGTAAAAGCATTGAATAGTCAAAAGTGCGTAATAGATCCGCTCTTCCAATGTGAGATAATCAGAATATTCATAAAGATAATCAAACACCCAGGATATACTCCTGTCCATTATTGTAACATTCCTATCCACTGTTGTTAGATCCCAATCCATTGTTGCAACAGTCCAATCTACTGTTCTCAGATTCCGACTCCCTCTCTGTGGAGAAGTGCGCTGAGTCCTGTCAGTGCCAGAGGTGATGCTCTCACTGACACTATGGGATAACACATGAAAGGAGCCCCTTATTAATAGAAGAGGGAAACCCTGCACTGATACAATAATGTCCATTGACACTGACATTAATTACAGTCACTGAACAAACAGCTTCAATTAATCCGTGGAGTCTGACATTAATTTCAGTCATTGAACAAACAGTTTCAGGTAACCCGTGGAGACTGACATTAATTACATTCAATGAACAAACAGCTTCAGTTAACCCCTTTCATACATAAGAGCATAAGAGCAAGATAACTAGGAGCAGGAGCAGGCCATTTGGCGCATCGAGCCTTTCCCACCATTTACTAAGATCATGGCTGATCTGATCTTGGCCTCGACGTCAATTTCCCGGCTGCTCCCCATAACTCTTGACTCCCCTGTAGGTCAAATTTATGTCCATCTCCGCCTTGAAAATATTCAATGGCACCAACTCATCAGCCCTCTGGGGTGGAGAATTCCAAAGATTCACGACCCTCTGAGTGAAGAATTTCCTCCTCATCTCAGCTTTAAATGGGCGACCCCTTATCCTGAAACTCTGCCCCCTAGTGCTAGATTAACACACATGGGGAAATATCCTCCCTGCATCTGCCCTTTCCAGCCCCATCCGAATCTTATATGTTTCAATAAGATCACCTCTCATTCTTCTGAACTCCAATGAATATAGGCCCAACCTGCTCAACCTTGCTTCATAAGACAACCGCTTCATCTCAGCAATTAACCTAGTTAACATTCTCTGATCTGCTTCCAATACAAGTATATCACTCCTTAAATCAGGAGGCCAAAACTGTACGCAGTACACAAGGTGCGGTCTCACCAACGCCCTGTACAGTTGTGCAACACTTCCCAAGTTTATACTCCATCCCGCTTTCAATAAAAGCCAACATTCCATTTGTCTTTCTAAGCACTTGCTGTACCTGCACGCCAAGTTTTTGTGATTCATGTGCAAGGACCACCAGAACCCTCTGTACATCAGCACTTAGAAACTTGAAGCGTGAACGTAAAAAAATGCAATTACACTGGTATGAAGACAGAGAAAAAACATTGCCGGGTGTGCAGAAGGAATTTTTTAAGAACAGGATTGGCCAATGGAAACACTGTCTCTGAGTTTAATTCTCAGGAATTTGAGGCGTGTGGAATAGAAAGCATTTGAGTTTAAATTGCTCCTCTCTACAGCACAGGCTAGATACAGTGTACAACTCCGTATAAACAGCCCCGTCAAACACACCCAGGGCAGGTACAGCACAGGTTGGTTACAAAGTAAAGCTCTCTGTGCACTGTCCCATTAAACAATCCCATGGCCGGTAAAGCATAGGTTAGAGATAGAGTAAAGGTCCATCAACAGTGTCGGAGCAGACATCCAATGGCTGGCAAAGCACAGGTTAGATACAGAGTAAAGCTCCATCAAACATTCCCAGGGCAGGTACAGCACAGGTTAGATACAGAGTAAAGATCCGTCTACACTGTCCCATAAAACACTCCCAGGGCAGTTACAGCACGGGTTAGATACACTGTAAATCTGCCTCCACACATCCCATCAAACACTCCCAGGGCAGGTACTGCACGGGTTAGATACAGAATAAAGCTCCCTCTACACTGTCCCATCAAACACTCCCAGGGCATGTAGAGCACGGTTAGACACAGAGTAAAGTTCCCTCTACAGTGTCACATCAAACACTCCCAGGGCAGGTATAGCACGGATTATATACAGAGTTAAGCTCCCTCTACACTGTCCGACCCAACACTCACTGGGGAGGCACACCACGGTTTAGATACAGACTAAAGCTCCATCTTCATTCTCCCATCAATCACTCACAGAGCAGGGTCAGAACGGTTTTGATACAGAGTAAAGCTCATTCGACACTGTCACATCAAACACTGCCAGGACAGGTACAGCACAGCTTAGATACAGAGTAAAGCTCCCTTTACACTGCCCCATCAACAATTCCAGGGCTGGAACAGCACGGATTACATACAGAGTAAATCTCCATCTCGGCTGCCCCATCAAAAACACCCAGGGCAGATACAGCACCGGTTAGATACAGAGTAAAACTTCCTCTACACTGTCCCATCAAACACTCCCAGGGCAGGTACAGCACGGGTTAGATACAGAGTAAAGCTCCCTCTACACTCTACCATCAAACACTCACAGGGCAGGGACAGGAAGGGTTAGATACGGTATAAAGCTCCTTCTACACTGTCCCATCAAACATTGCCAGTTCACGTACAGAAGTGTTAGATACAGAGTACAGCTCCCGCATCATTGTCCCGTCAAAAATTCCAATGGCAGGTACAGCACGGGTTAGATAGAGAGTAAAACTCCCTCAACACTGTCCCAGCAAACAATTCCAGGCCGGGTACAGAAGGGGTAAGATGCAGTTTAAAGCTCCTTCTGCACTTTTCCATCAAGCACACCCAGGGCAGGTACAGCACGGCTTAGATACAGAGTAAAGCTCCATTTACAATGCCACATCAAACAATTCCAGGGCAGGTACAGCACGGATTAGATACAGAGTAAAGCTCCAGCTAGTTTGCCCCATCACAAACATCCAGGGCAGATACAGCACGGGTTAGATACAGTGTAAACATCCTTCTACAGTGACCCATCAAAAAGTCCCAGTGCAGATACAGCTCGGGTCAGATTCAAAGTAAAGTTCCCTCTACACTGTCCCATCAAACACTTCCAGAGCAGGTACAGCACAGGTCAGCTACAGAGTAAAGCTCCCTCTAAACTGCACCATCAAACAGACCCAGGACAGTTGCAGCACAGGTTAGATATAGAGAAAAGCTCCCTTACACTGTCCCGTCAAACACTCCCATGACCAGATCAGCACACATTAGATACAGAGTAAAACTCGCTCTGCTCTGTCCCATCAAACACTCAAAAGGCATTTGAAGCACAGGTTGGATACAGAGTAAAGCTCCCTGTAAACTGTCCCATCAAACAGTCTCATGAACGGTAAAGCATAGGTTAGAGACAGAGTAAAGCTCCGTCTACACTGTCACATTAGAGACTCCAATGGCCAGTACAGCTCAGGGTAGATGCAGAGCAAAGTTCCCTCTGCACTTTCCCATCAAACACTCCCAGGGCAGTGGAAGCACGGGTTGATACAGTGTAAAGCTCCCTCAACACTGTCCCATCAAACAATCCCAGGCCAGGTACAGAAATGGTATGATACAGATTAAAGCTCCCTCTGCACTTTTCCATCAAACACACCCAGGGCAGGTGCAGCACGGCTTAGATACAAAATAAGGCTCCCTTTACCCTGCCCCATCAAACACTCCCATGCAGGTACAGCACGGGTTAGATACAGAGTAAAGCTCCCTCTGCACTGTCCCAGCAAACAGTCCCAGGGCAGGTACAGCACGTGTTAGATATAAAGTAAAGCTCTGTCTACACTGTCCCATTAAACAAACCCAGGGCAGGTACAGCACGGACTAGCTGCAGAGTAAATCCGACTCTGCACTGTCCCATCAAACACGCCCAGGGCAGGTAGAGCACGGTTTAGATACAGAGTGATGGTCCGTCTACACTGTCCCATAAAACACTCCCAGGGCTGATACAGCTCGGTCTAATACAGTTTAAATCTGCCTCTACACAGCCCATCAAACACTCCCAGGGCAGATACAGCACGGGTTAGATAGAGAGTAAAGCTCCCTCTACACTGTCCCATCAAACACTCCCAGGGCAGGTAGAGCACGGTTTAGATACAGAGTAAAGCTCCCTCTACAGTGTCCCATCAAACTATCCCAGGGCAGGTAGAGCACGGGTTACATACAGAGTTAAGCGCCCTCAACACTGTCCGATCCAACACTCACTGGGGAGGCACACCACGGGTTAGATACAGACTAAAGCTCCATCTACACTCTCCCATCAAACACTCCCAGGGCAGGTAGTGAACGGCTTACATAGAGAGAAAAGCACCCTCAACATTGTCCCATCAAACAATCCCACGCCAGGTACAGAATTGGTAAGATACAGATTAAAGCTCCCTCTGCACTTTTCCATCAAACACACACAGGGCAGGTACAGCACGGCTTAGATACAGAGTAAAACTCCCTTTACACTGCCTCATCAAACAATTCCAGGGCTGGAACAGCACGGATTAGATACAGAGTAAATCTCCAACTAGGCTGCCCCATCAAAAACACAGAATGCAGATACAGCACCAGTTAGGTACAGCGTAAAACTCCCACTACACTGTCCCATCAAACACTCCCAGGGCAGGTAGAGCAAAGGTTAGCTATAGAGTAACGCTCCCTTTACAGTGTACCATTAAACACTCCCAGGGCTTGTCCAGTAGGGGTTACATAGGGAGTAATGCACCCTCTACACTGTCCGATCAAACACTCCCAGGGCAGGTACAGCACGGGTTAGATACAGAGTAAAGCTCCCTCTACACTGCCCCATCAAACACTCCCAGGGCAGGTACAGCGTGGGTTAGATACAGAGTAAACGTCCCTCTACATGTCCCATCAAACACTCCCAGGGCAGGTGCAGCACGGGTTATGTACAGAGTAAAGCTCCTTCTACACTGTCCAATCAAACACTCCCAGGGCAGGTTCAGCATGGGTTAGATACAGAGTAAAGTTATCTCTGCACTGTCCCATCTCACGCTCCCAGGGCATGTACAGCACGGGTTAGATACAGAATACATCTCGCTCTACCCTGTCCCATCAAACACTCCCAGGACAGGTACAGTACAGGTTAGATGCAGAGGGAAGCTCCCTCTACACTGTCCCACTAAACACTCCCAGGGCATCTGCAGCAGGGGTTAGATCCAGAGTAAAGTTCCATCTACATGGTCCCATGAAACCCTCACAGAGCAGAAACAGCACGGGATAGATATGGAGTAAAGCTGCATTTACACTGTCTATTCAAAACTCCCATGGCCGGTCCAGCACGTGTTAGATACAGAGTACAGCTCCCTCAACACTGTCCCATCAATAATTCCAAGGGCAGGTACAGCACGGGTTATATACAGAGTAAAGTTCCCTCTGCACTGTTCCATCAATCAATCCCAGGGCAGGTAAAGCACGGTTTGATGCAGTGTAAAATTCCATCTAGACTGCCCCATCAAACATACCCGGGGCAGACACCGCACGGGTTAGATACAGAGTAAATCTCCATCTGCCCTGTACCATCAAACATTTCCAGAGCAGGTACAGCACAGGTCATCTATAGGGTAATGCTCCCTCTACACTGTCCCATCAAGCACTCCAAAGGCAGGTACAGCACAGGTTAGATACAGAGTAAATCTCTCTCTACGCTGTCTCATCAAACTCTCCCAGGGCAGGTACAGCACGGTTTAGATACAGAGTAAAGCTCCCTCTACACTGTCCCATCAAACACTCCCAGGACAGGTACAACACGGGTTAGATACAGAGTAAATCTCCATCTACACGGTCCTATCAGAAACTACCAACGCAAGATCAGCACGGGTTAGATACGGAGTAAAGCTCCATGTACACTGTCCCATTAAACACTCCCAGGGCAGGTAAAGCACGAGTTAGGTACAGAGTAAATCTCCCTCTACCCTGTACCACCAAACAATCCCAGAGCTGGTACAGCTCAGGTCAGCTACAGAGTAAAGGTCCCTCTGCACTGTCCCATCAAACACTCCCAGGCCAGGTACAGCACGGCTTAGATGCTGAGTAAAGCTCCCTCAACACTTTCGCATCAAATTTTCCCAGGGCAGGTATAGCACAAGTTAGATAGAGTGTAAGGCTGCATCTACATTTTCCTACCAAACATTCCATGTGCAGGTACACCACATGTTAGATCCAGAGAAAGCTCCATCTACATTGTCACATCAAACACTCCCATGGCAGCGACAGTACAGGTTCTCTGCAGAGTAAAGCTCCCTCTAAACTGTCCCTTCAAACACCCTCAGGACAGGTGCAGCTCGGGTTAGAGACTAAATAAATTTCCCTCTGCACTGTCCCATCAAACATTCCCAGGGCAGGTAGAGCACGGGTTACAAACAGAGTAAATCTCCCTGTACACTGTCTCATCAAACACTCCCAGGGCCAGTACAGCATTGGTTAGATACAGAGTAAAGATTCCTCTCCACTGTCCCAACAAAAACTCTCAGGGCATGTACAGCACGTTGAAATACAGATTTAATCTTGCTCTACGCTGTCCCATCAAACAGTCCCAGGGCAGGTATAGCACGGGCTAGAAACATAGAAACAGAGAAGATAGGAGCAGGAGTAGGCCATTCGGCCCCTCGAGCCTGCTCCGCCATTCAATGAGATCATGCCTGATCATCCAAATTCAGTACCCTGTCCTTACCTGCTCCCCATATCCCTTGACCCCTTTAGACTTAAGAAATATATCTAACTCCTTCTTGAATATATTTAATGAATTGGCCTCCACTGCCTTCTGTGGGAGAATTCCACAGGTTCCCCACTCTGGCTGAAAAAGTTCCTCCTCATCAGTCCGAAATGGTTCACCCCTTATTTTAGACTGTGAACCCTGGTTCTGGACTCCCAGCCATCGGGAAAATCCTTACTGCATCTAGTCTGCCTAGTCCTGTTAGAATTTTATAAGTTTAAATGAGATCCCGTCTCATTCTTCTAAACTCCAGCGAATATAAGTCCAATCGAACCAATCTCTCCTCATCCGTCATTCCTGCCATCCCAGGTATCAGTCTGGGGCATCGTCGCTGCACTCCTTCCATGGCAAGAATATCCTTCCTCAGATAAGGCGACCAAAACTGCACACAATACACAATATGTGATCTCACCAAGACCCCGTATAACTGCAGCAAAACATCCTTGCTCCTGTACTCGAAGCCTCTCGCTATGAAGGACAACATACCATTTGCCTTCTTAACCGCCTGCTGCACCTGGATGCTTAACTTCAGCGACTGGTGCACAAGGACACCCAGATCTCTTTGCACTTCCCCTTCTCCCAATCTATTGCCGTTCAGATAATAATCTGCCTTCCTGTTTTCCAACCGAAGTGGCTAACCTCGCATTTATTCACATTATACTGCACCTGCCATGCTTCTGCCCTATCACCCAACTTGTCCAAAACATACTGGAGTTTCTCGACATCCTCCCCACAGCACACACGCCCATCCAGCTTTGCAAACTTGGAGCTAAGAAATCTAGCACCCTCGTCTAGATCATTAATATATATTGTGAACTGCTGGGGTCCTAGGACCGATCTAGTCACTGCCTGCCACTCGGAAAAAGACCCGATTATTCCAACACTTTGCTTCCTGTCTGCCAACCAGTTCTCGATCCTAGTCAGTACCGTGCCCCCAATCCCATGTGTCTTAAACTAATCTCTTATGCGGGACCTTATCGAAAGCCTTCTGAAAGTCCAAATAGACCACATCCACTGGTACTCCCTGATCTATTTGACCAGTTACATCCTCAAAAAATTCCAGTAGATTAGTCAAGCACGATTTACATTTTGTAAATCCATGTTGACTTTGACCGCACTGTTTTCCAAGTGCGCTGCTATTACATCTTTTATAATGGACTCTAGCATTTTCCCCACTACCGATGTCAGGCTTACCGGTCTATAATTCCCCGTTTTCTCTCTCCCAACTTTTAGCTACCCTCCAATCTATGTGAACTGTTCCAGAGTCTATCGAATTTTGGAAGATGAGCAGCAATGCATCTACTATTTCTATGGCCACTTCCTTAAGTACCCTAGGATGTAGATTATCAGGCCCTGGGGATTTATCGGCCTTCAATCCCGGCAATTTCCCTAACACCATTTCCCTACAAATACTGATTTCTTTCAGTTCATCTCTCTCATTAGACCCTATGTTCCCCGACATCTCTGGGAGGTTATTTGTGTCCTCCTTTGTGAAGACAGAACCAACGTATGTATTGAATTGGTCTGCCATTTCGTTGTTCCCCATTGTAAATTCCCCTGATTCTGACTCCAAGGGACCGACACTTGACTTCACCAATCTTTTTCTCTTCACATATCTATAAAAGCTTTAACAAAAGTTTTTATGTTCCCTGCAAACATTCTGTCAATCTCTATTTTCCCCCTGTTAATTAATTCTTTTGTCGCCCTTTGCTGAACACTAAACTGCTCCCAGTCCTCACGTTTACTGCTTTTTCTGGCCAATTTATATGTCCTCTCCTTGGATCTTATGCTATCCCTAATTTCCCTTGTTATCCACGGTTGAGTCACCTTTTTGGTTTTATTTTTATGCCAAACTGGGATGAACAAATTCTGTAGTTCATCCATGCGATCTTTGAATGTTTGCCATTGCCTACCCACCGTCCACGGTTTGAGTAACATTCCCCAATCAATCCTACCCAACTCGCCCCTCATAACATCGTAGTTTCCTTTATTTAATTTCAGGACCATAGTCTCTGAGTCAACTACTTCATTCTCCATCTTAATGAAGAATTGGATCATATTATGATCGCTTCGACCAAAGAGGCCTTGCACAACAAGATTGCTAATTAATCAATTCTCATTACATAATACCCAGTCTAAGATGGCCTGACCTCTAGTTGGTTCCTCGACATATTGGTCCAGGAAACCATCCCGTATACACTCCAGGAATTCCTCCTCCACAGTATTGTTACTAATTTGGTTAGCCCAATCTATATGTATATTAAAGTAAGCCTTGAGAAGTGCTGTGCCCTTATTGCACGTGTCTCTAATTTCCCGTTTAATGCCATCCCCATCCTTCGCATTACTGTTTGGTGGTCTGCATACCACTCCCTCTAACGTTTTCTGTCCCTTGGTATTTCTCAGTTCTACCCATACAAATTTCACTTCATCAGAGCTAATATCCTACTTACAATTGTGTTAATCCCCTCTTTAACCAGAAATGCTACCCACCTCCTTTTCCATTTTGCCTATCTTTTCTGAATATTGAATACCCCTCGGTGTTCAGTCCCCAGCCTTGGTCACCCTGGAGCAATGTTTCCGTAATCCCAATCATATCGGGCCAGAAATTGCTGAACGGGGCTTGCAGCCCCGTTTTTGCACTTACCCCGCGCTCCTGCCGATCAGCTCCAGGGACGCCTGCACTTGCTGAAACAGAAAGAAGAATCCCGGGCAGCGTATGACGTCACGCCGCCCAGGAGTGCAGCCAGCGCGAAGCCATGAGCGTGCAGTGCAAGTGAGACACGCCCCTTGAGGTCTCAGTTTCACTGGACACGCCCCCAATGTTTGTCTCAAGCTGCTAAGCATTTTTATATGCAAAGCAGCTGTTTAAATAGGTTTTTGGAAGTTTATTGAAGATTTTGGTAACTTTTATAAACTTTTTAAAATGTTTACATTATTTTGAGCAATCTGAAGTAGCTTTAAAGAGCATTAAAGCAATTTAAAGACTTTTAAAAGCCCTAAAAGATTTTTTTTAATTCCATTTATTTATTTAGCAATGTCGTCGTCATACGTGTCTTCACACTGTTCCCTTTGGGGAACTGTATGAAGTGGTGGAAGGATTTATGGCCATGATTAACGCTCATTCCGTGACCGTAACCATCTTTGAACCAGCCATTAGGGCGGTTAGTCCTATGGCGGGAGGGTTTTACGGGCTCACACAAGCTATACAAGGGGGGGGGCACCCACACCCACAGACGCAAATATCCCACTGGATGTCAACCCAGAATTTAGAGCCGGAGCTCCGACTCCACTTGCCGGGACTGTCTGGAGCGGAGTTCGAAACCCTACCCTGATCTGGCCCAGCGGCGGGGATCCTACCGCTATGACAAAGGCCCAACCCGATTAGCAACGTGAAATGGCAGCATAGGGCTCCAGTCACGGGGAGGGAAAAGGCGCAGGAAACGTATGGGTGTCACCTTTTGTGCGGAGTGGGCCTTTTGCGTAGCAGTAAGCATCCCCGCCGCTGGGCCAGAAGGAGTACGGTTTTGAAACCCACTCCAGACAGTCCCGGCAAGTGGAATCAGAGCTGCAACTTTAAATTCTGGGTGGACATCCAGCGGGATAATTGCATCCGTGGGTGTTGGTGCCCCCCCCCCTCAGATGGGTTGTGGGAGCCCGTAAAACCCTCCCGCCATAGGACTAACCACCCTAATGGCTGGTTCAAAGATGGATATGGTCACGGAATGAGCGTTAATCACGGCCATAAATCCTTCCACCACTTCATACAGTTCCCCAAAGGGAACAGTGTGAGGATACATACGATGATGACCACTTGCGCAATGCAGCTCCTTGGACCCTCAGTCACAGATGCGAGGGGGCAAGTCGTGCAATTGTTAAATTTTTCACTTTATTGACATGTAAAATGTTGGCCCAGTAATTCCCTTCCAAATGCGCGAGTACGGTCTGGGTACTTACGCATCTGGCTGGATGAAATGCCGGTTTTCAGCATGCACAGTGCATGTGGGGAAAACCGGCATTTCCTGTCCTCTGAACGAAGGGGTTCCGAGGCAGAACGTGTGCGACTGCACAGGCAGCGCGTGCGCAGTATAATTCGCCGCTTTCATTAATGCTTTCAGTGAGGTCAAGTCATTACAACTTACACATGAAAAAAGCATGTGTACAGTTGCTCCAGAGGCTGCGGAGGAAGATATTTATTATCGTGGAGCTTCTGAAAGTATGTATGTCTGTATATATTCCTTTGCGTGTTATGTATATATTCCTTTACTTATGTGTATGAATGTATTATTTAATTATGACTTTCAGAGAAAGTAACTTATTGGAAAATCATAATCAAAAACATACATTCATACACATTAGTAAAGGAATATAAAACATACATACATATACGTAAAGGAATATATGTGGACATACATACATAACTCATTCTCACATTCCATTCACACAGCCACAATTGCTCCTTCTACCTACCGTTCTGAAAACCCTTTGAAAAAAAAAAATTTTAACTTTAAAACTTACTTAAAATTTCTTAAAATAACTTCCCTCCCTTTCCCAAACAAAAATATTGCATTTCAGAAGCTCCACGATAAAATATATCTTCCTCCGCAGCCAATGAACAACTTTACACTTGCTTTTTTCAAGTGTAACTTCTAAGGACTTACCCTCACTGAATCCATCATTGAAATCCACAAAGTTCACAGCGCAAGCGCTGCCTGTGCAGTCGCACGCGCTGTGAATAGACCTCGGGTATGGAAATGCCGGCGTTCCCCGCATGCGCTGTTCCTGCTGAACGCCAGCATTTCCAACGGCCAGATGCGTGAGTACCCCGACCGTACTCACACTTCTGGCTGCGAATTTCTGGCCCATCATATCCGTTTACCTCTATTTGCACAGCTAACTCATCCACCTTATTACGAATGCTCCTCGCATTAAGACACAAAGCCTTCAGGCTTGTTTTTTTTAACTATCTTAGACCTTTTAGAATTAATGTTTGCTGTGGCCTTTTTTCATTTAAACCTTGATTGCTCTGACTTACACTTTTGCTTTTCTCCTTTCTGTTTTTTGCTTCTATCCTTGTTTCGCTTTCCTCTGTCTACCTACACAGGTTCCCAAGACCCTACCATTTTAGTTTATACCCTCCCCCACAGCACAAGCCAACACTTCCCCTTGGACATCAGTCCCGGTCCCGCCCAGGTGCAAACCGTTCGTTTTGTACTGATCCCACCTCCCCCTGAACAGGTTCCAATCTCCCAGGAATTTGAATCCCTGCACTTTACACAATTCCTCTAGCCACGTATTCATCTGAAATATCCTTCTATTTCTACTCTGACTGGCACGTGGCACTGGTAGCAATCCTGAGATTACCACATTTGAGGTCCTGTTTTAAATTTACCTCCTAACCCCCTATATTCGGCTTTTAGGACCTCATCCCGGTTTTTACCTGTGTCGTTGGTACCTATATGCAGCACGACAACTGACTGTTCACCCTCCCCTTCCAAAATGCTCTGTAGCCACTCCGAGACGTCCTTGACCCTTGCACCAGGGAGGCAACATAACATCCTGGAATCTCGTTTGCAGCAGCAGAAACGCCGATCTATTCCCCTTACAATAGAATCCCCTATCATTATAGCTCTCCCACTATTTTTCCTCCTGAACTGTGCAACAGAAACACCCATGGTGCAAGGAAGTTGGCTGCTGCTTCCTCCTCCTGATAAGACATCCTCCGCAACAATAGCCAAAGCAGTTTATCTGTCTGAGAGGGGGATGGCCACAGGGAACACCTGCACTTCATGCCTGCGCCTACTACTCTGCTTGGTGGTCAACCATTCTCCTCCTGCCTGTGCAGCCTTTACCTGTGGTGTGACCAACACCCGAAGCATGCTATCCACGATGTCCGCAGCATCGAGAATGATCCAGTGTGTATGCATTCGCAGCTCCAGCGCCGCAAGGTGGTCTGTTCGTAGCTGCAGCTGGATACACTTCCCGCACTCATGGTCCTCAGGGACACAGAAAGTGTAACGGATTTCCCACATAGTGCAGGAGGACAATAATAGGGCGCTGAGCTGTCCTTCCATGAGATACCCTTTAATTAATTCAGATTAAATTAAGTCAATACAATCCCACCAATTACACTACATTTAAATGATATACTAAAGGGCCCTTGTTTACCTGCAGTCCCCGCTACACCACAGACATCCTATAAACTATAAAGCCCAAAATTTAAATTTTGAAGAAAAAAAAAGAGATACATTCTCACCAACCAATCACTTACCTGCTTTCTGGTGACGTCACACTTTGATTAATTTTACTTTCCTCTCCCGCTCTCGGAGCTCTGAGATTGGTAAACCTGCCTGCTCCTCAGGATCGCCTTAAGTAACCGCCGCCGCTCCTCACATGTCCGCCTCCTCTCATGTAACAGAAATAGATGGAGAGAAAACCTCACTCTAAACTGTCCCATAAAACACTCCCAGGGTAGGTACAGAATGGGTTAGATACAGGGTAAAGCTCCCTCAACACTGTCCCATCAAACACTCCCAGGGCAGGTAGAGCACGGGTTAGATACAGAGTAAATCTCACTCTACACTGTCCCATCAAACAATCCCAGGGCAGGTACAGCACGGGTTAGATACAGAGTAAAGCTCCCACTACACTGTCCCATCAAACATTCCCAGGGCAGGTACAGCACGGGTTAGAAACAGAGTAAAGCTCCCTCTACACTGTCCTGCCAAACACTCCCAGGGCAGGTACAGCACGGGTTAGATACAGAGTAAAGCTCCTTCTACACTGTCCCATCAAACACTCCCAGGGCAGGTAGAGCACGGGTTAGATACAGAGTAAATCTCACTCTACACTGTCCCATCAAACAATCCCAGGGCAGGTACAGCACGGGTTAGATACAGAATAAAGCTCCCACTACACTGTCCCATCAAACATTCCCAGGGCAGGTACAGCACGGGTTAGATACAGAGTAAATCTCACTCTACACTGTCCCATCAAACAATCCCAGGGCAGGTACAGCACGGGTTAGATACAGAGTAAATCTCACTCTACACTGTCCCATCAAACAATCCCAGGGCAGGTACAGCACGGGTTAGATACAGAATGAAGCTCCCACTACACTGTCCCATCAAACATTCCCAGTGCAGGTACAGCACGGGTTAGAAACAGAGTAAAGCTCCCTCTACAATGTCCCGCCAAACACTCCCAGGGCAGCTACAGCATGGGTTAGATACAGAGTAAAGCTCCCTCTACACCTTCCCATCAAACACTTCCGGGGCAGGTACAGCACTGGTTAGATACAGAGTAAAGCTCCCTCTAAACTGTCCCCATCAAACACTCCCAGGGTAGAGACAGCACGGGTTAGATACACAGTAAAACACACTCTACACTGTCGCATCAAACACTCCCAGGGCAGGGACAGCACGGGTTAGGTACAGATTAAATCTCCCTCTACACTGTCCCATCAAATACATCCAGGGCAGGTAGTTGACTGCTTAGACACAGAGTAAATCTCCCTCAACACTGCCCCATAAAACACTCCTATGAAAGGTTCAGCATGGGTTTGATACAGTGTAAAGCTCTCTCTACACTGCCCCATCAAACACTCCAAAGGCAGGTACAGCACGGGTTAGATACAGAGTAAATCTCCCTCTACACTGTCCCCATCAAACACTCCCTGGGGAGGGACAGCACGGGGTAGATACAGAGTAAAACTCATTCTACACTGTCCCATCAAACACTCCCAGGGGAGATACAGCACGGGTTGGATACAGAGTAAAGCTCCCTCTACACTGTCCCCATCAAACAATCCCAGGGCAGGTACGGCACAGGTTAGATACAGAGAAAATCTCACTCTACACAGTCACATCAAACACTCCCAGGGCAGGGACAGCATGGGTTAGATACCGAGTAAAATTCCCTCGACAATTTCTCATCAAACACGGACAGGGAAATCCAACTCGGGGTTTGATACAGAGTAAAGCTGTTCCACACTAAATTCTCAGGACAGGTACAGCACGGATCAGATACATGGTAAAGCTCCCTCTACACTGTCCCATCAAACACTACCAGGGCAGGTACAGCACGGGTTAGATACAGAGTAAAGCTCCCTCTACACTGTCCCCATCAACCACTCCCAGTGCAGGTACAGAACGGGTTACATACAGAGTAAAGCTCCCTCTACGTTGTCGCATCGAACACTCCCGGGGCAGGTACAGAACTGGTTATATACAGAGTAAAGCTCCCTCTACACTGTCCCATCAAACACTCCGAGGGCAGTTACAGCACGGGTTAGATACAGAGTAAAACTCAATCTACACTGTCCCATCAAACACTCCCAGGGCTGGTACAGCACGGGTTAGATACAGAGTAAATCTCCCTCTACACTGTCTCATCAAACGCTCCCAGTGCAGGTACAGCACAGTTAAGATACAGAGTAAATCTCCCTCTGCACGGTCCGATCAAAAACTCCCCTGGCAGGTACAGAACGTGATAGATACAGAGTAAAGCTCCCTCAAATCTGTCCCAGCAAAAATTCCAAGGGCATGTAAAGCACGGGTTAGATACAGTGTAATGCCCCCTCTACACTGTCCCCATCAAAAACTCACAGGGCAGGTACAGCACGGTTAGAAACAGAGTAAAGCTCTCTCTACACTGTATCATCAAACTCTCCCAGGGCAGGTACAGCACAGGTTAGATACAGGGTAAAGCTCCCTCTACACTGTCCCATCAAACAATCCTAGTGCAGGTACAGCACGCGTTAGATACAGAGTAAAGCTCCCTCTACACTGTACCATCAAACACTCCTAGGGCAGCTACAGCACGGGTTAGATACAGAGAAAAGCTACCTCTAAATGGTCCCATCAAACACTCCCAGGGAATGTACAGCAAGGGTCAGATACAGGGTAAAGCTACCACTGCACTGTACCATCAAACACTCCCAGGGCAGTGACAGCACAGGTTAAATAAAAAGTAAAGCTCCCTAAGCACTGTCGCAAAAAACACTCCCATGGCCGGTACAGTACGAGTAAGATACAGAGTAAAGCATCTCCACACTGTCCCATCAAACACTCCCAGGGCAGGGACAGAATGGGTTAGATACAAGGTAAAGCTCCCTCTAAACTGTCCCATCAATCACTCCCAGGGCATGTGCAGCACGGGTCATATACAGAGTAAAGCTCAATCTACTCTGTCCCATCAAACACTCCATAGGCAGGTACAGCACGGGTCATATACAGAGTAAAGCTCCATCTACAATGTCCCATCAAACACTCCCCGGGCAGGTACAGCACGGGTTACATGCAGAGTAAAGCTCCCTCGACACAATCTCATCAAACACTCGCAGGGCAGGTACAGCACGGGTTTGATACCGAGTAAAATTCCCTCGAAAATTTCTCATCAAATACTGGCGGGGATATCCAACTCGGGGTTTGATACAGAGTAAAGCTGTCCCATCCTATATATTCAGGACAGGTACAGCACGGGTTAGATACAAGGTAAAGCTCCCACTACACTATCCCATCAAATACTCCCAGTGCAGGTACAGAACGGGTTACATACAGAGTAATGCTCCCTCTACATTGTTGCATCGAACACTCCCGGTGCAGGTACAGCACTGGTTATATACAGAGTAAAGCTCCCTCTACACTGTCCCATCAAACACTCCCAGGGCAGTTACAGCACGGGTTAGATACAGAGTAAAACTCAATCTACACTGTCCCATCAAACACTCCCAGGGCTGGTACAGCACCGGTTAGATACAGAGTAAAGCTCACTCTAAACTGTCCCATCATGCACTCCCAGGGCTGGTACAGCACGTGTTAGATACAGAGTAAATCTCCCTCTACACGGTCCGAGCAAAAACTCCCCGGGCAGGTACAGCACGTGTTAGATACAGAGTAAAGCTCCCTCAAACCTGTCCCATCAAAAATTCCGAGGGCAGGTAAAGCACGGGTTAGATACAGTGTAATGCCCCCTCTACACTGTCCCCATCAAAAACTCACAGGGCAGGTACAGCACGGTGAGATACAGATTAAAGCTCCCTCTACACTGTCCCGTCAAACACTCCCAGAGCAGGTACAGTACGGGTTAGATACAGAGTAAAGCTCTCTCTACACTGTACCATCAAACACTCCCAGGGCAGGTACAGCACGGGTTAGATACAGAGTAAAGCTCCCTCTACACTGTACCATCAAACTCTCCCAGGGCAGGTACAGCACTGGTTAGATACAGAGTAAAGCTCGCTCTACACTGTATCATCAAACTCTCCCAGGGCAGGTACAGCACGGGTTAGATACAGAGTAAAGCTCCCTCTACACTGTATCATCAAACTCTCCCAGGGCAGGTACAGCACGGGTTAGATACAGAGTAAAGATCCCTCTACACTGTATCATCAAACTCTCCCAGAGCAGGTACAGCACGGGTTAGATACAGAGTAAAGATCCCTCTACACTGTATCATCAAACACTCCCAAGGCAGGTACAGTACGAGGAAGATACAGAGTAAAGCACCTCCACACTTTCCCATCAAACACTCCCAGGGCAGGGAGAGAATGAGTTAGATAAAAAGTAAGGCTCCCTCTAAACTTTCCCATCAAACACTCCCAGGGCATGTACAGTATGGATCACATACAGAGAAAAGCTCCATCTACTCTGTCCCATCAAACACTCCAAAGGCAGGTACAGCATGGGTTAGATGCAGAGTAAAGCTCCCTCGACACAATCTCATCAAACACTCGCAGGGCAGGTACAGCACGGGTTTGATACCGAGTAAAATTCCCTCGACATTTTCTCATCAAACACTGACAGGGAAATCCAACTCGGGGTTTGATACAGAGTAAAGCTGTCCCATCCTACATACTCAGGACAGGTACATCACGGGTTAGATACATGGTAAAGCTCCCTCTACACTGCCCCATCAATCACTCCCAGAGCAGGGACAGCACGGGATAGATACATAGTAAAGTACCCTCTACACTGTCCCATTAAACACTACTAGGTCAGTACAACACATGTTCTATACAGAGTAAAGCTCCCTCTACACTGTCCCATCAAACACTCCCAGGGCAGTTACAGCACGGGTTAGATACAGAGTAAAACTCAATCTACACTGCCCCATCAAACACTCCCAGGGCTGGTACAGCACGGGTTAGATACAGAGCAAAGCTCACTCTAAACTGCCCCATCATGCACTCCCAGGGCTGGTACAGCACGTGTTAGATACAGAGTAAATCTCCCTCTACACGGTCCGATCAAAAACTCCCCGGGCAGGTACAGCACGTGTTAGATACAGAGTAAAGCTCCCTCAAATCTGTCCCATCAAAAATTCCGAGGGCAGGCAAAGCACGGGTTAGATACAGTGTAATGCCCCCTCTACACTGTCCCCATCAAAAACTCACAGGGCAGGTACAGCACGGTTAGATACAGATTAAAGCTCACTCTACACTGTCCCGTCAAGCACTCCCAGGGCAGGTACAGCACGGGTAAGATACAGAGTAAAGCTCTCTCTACACTGTATCATCAAACTCTCCCAGGGCAGCTACAGCACGGGTTAGATACAGAGTAAAGCTCCCTCTACACTGTCCCATCAAACACTCCCAGGGCTGGTACAGCACGGGTTAGATACAGAGTAAAGCTAGCTCTAAACGGTCCCATCAAACACTCCCAGGGCATGTACAGCAAGGGTCAGATACAGAGTAAAGCTACCACTGCACTCCCAGGGCATGTACAGCACGGGTTAGATACAGAGTAAAGCTCCCTAAGCACTGTCGCAAAAAACACTCCCATGGCAGTTACAGTACGAGTAAGATACAGAGTAAAGCCTCTCCACACTGTCCAATCAAACACTCCCAGGGCAGGGACAGAATGGGTTAGATAAAAAGTAAAGCTCCCTCTAAACTGTCCCAGGACATATACATCACGGGTCATATACAGAGAAAAGCTCCATCTACTCTGTCCCATCAAACACTCCAAAGGCAGGTACAGCACGGGTTAGATACAGAGTAAATCTCCCTCGACACAATCTCATCAAAAACTCGCAGGGCAGGTACAGCACGGGTTAGATACCGAGTAAAATACCCTCGACACATTCTCATCAAACACTGACAGGGAAATCCAACTCGGGTTTTGATACAGAGTAAAGCTGTCCCATCTTACATTCACAGGACAGGTACAGCACGGGTTAGATACAGAGTAAATCTCCCTCGACACAATCTCATCAAATACTCCCAGGGAAGGTGCAGCACTGGTTAGATACAGAGTAAAGCTCCCTTACACTGTCACAACAAACACTCCCATGGCAGGTACAGTACGAGTAAGATACAGAGTAAAGCATCTCCACACTGTCCCATCAAACACTCCCAGGGCAGGGACAAAATAGGTTAGATACAAAGTAAAGCTCCCTCTAAACTGTCCCATCAAACACTCCCAGGGCAGGTACAGCACGGCTCATATACAGAGTAAAGCTCAATCTACTCTGTCCCATCAAACACTCCAAAGGCAGGTACAGCACGGGTTAGATACAGAGTAAAGCTCCCTCTTCACTGACCCATCAAACACTCCCAGGGCAGGTACAGCACGGGTTAGATACAGAGTAAAGCTCCCTCGACACAATCTCATCAAACACTCGCAGGGCAGGTACAGCACGGGTTAGATACCGAGTAAAATTCCCTCGACACATTCTCATCAAACACTGACAGGGAAATCCAACTCGGGGTTTGATGCAGAGCAAAGCTGTCCCATCCTACATTCTCAGGACAGGTACAGCACGGGTTAGATACAGACTAAATCTCCCTCCACACTGTCCCATCAAACACTCCCAGGGCAGGTGCAGCACTGGTTAGATACAGAGTAAAGCTCCCTAACACTGTCGCAACAAACACTCCCAGGGCAGGTACAGTACGAGTAAGTTACAGAGTAAAGCATCTCCACACTGTCCCATCAAACACTCCCAGGGCAGGGACAGAATGGGTTAGATACAAAGTAAAGCTCCCTCTAAACTGTCCCATCAAACACTCCCAGGGCATGTACAGCACGGGTCATATACAGAGAAAAGCGTCATCTACTCTGTCCCATCAAACACTCCAAAGGCAGGTACAGCACGGGTTAGATACAGAGTATAGCTCCCTCGACACAATCTCATCCAACACTCGCAGGGCAGGTGCAGCAGCTGTTAGATGCCGAGTAAAATTCCCTCCACACTTTCTCATCAAACACTGACAAGGAAATCCAACTCGGGGTTTGATACAGAGTAAAGCTATCCCATCCTACATTCTCAGGACAGGTACAGCACGGGTTAGATACAGAGTAAAGCTCCCTCTACACTGTCCCATCAAGTACTCCCAGGGTAGATGCAGCACTGGTTAGATACAGAGTAAAGCTCCCTCTACAATGCCGCATCAAACACTCCGAGGGCAGGTACAGCACCGGTTAGATAAAGAGTGAAGCTCCATCTACATTGTGCTATCTAATAATCCCAGGACAGGTACAGCAAATGTTAGATACAGAGTAAATCTCCCTCTACACTGTCTCATCAAACACTCCCAGGGCAGGTAGAGCATGGGGTAGATACAATTGGAACTAGGAGCTTTAAAAGTTTACAAGCCCACATTAAACTGTAGCTCACAGTGTCAGTGCACTCACGGTTATTATCAGTCTTCCATTTATTTTTTGCGGACTGCATGTCCCTAACAAACAATTCCCAGTCAGAGAAAAATGAGTTTTGGGGCGGTTGAAATGCCACCAATCAATGCACCCGCGCCAAGCAATGCTTGCTCCTGATCAACCTTTCAACTTTCCACACCACTTCTGCCCCAACAGGTAAAAAATTCACTTCCTTGCCTTCTGTAAAATGCCTTTTGTTTCAAAGTCAGCAGGAAATGACATCTGGAAGGAGACAATCTAAATGTTTACATGCCCACATTTAACTGCAGCTCACAGTGTCAGAACAGTCACGGTTATTATCAGTCTTCCATGTAGTTTCTTGCCGACTGCATCTTCCTAACAAAATTAGCTTATCACAGCACGGCTATCAATCAATTCATTGCCAGTGTGAAAAATGCAACATTTGAAAATTAGGAACGTGTGCAAATTGGAATGAGTGAGTGCCTGGGCCTTGATAACTTATCCTGAGCAGTAAGATCTTCATTCGGCCTGAGCCCTTGCTGCTTAAGACAATTCTCCCCAAACTGATTATTTTGCTGGTTATCTTCAATCGGTGTCCTCTGGTTACCGTCACTCTTGCCACTGCCAATCGTTTGTCCTTATTTCAGAATCACAGAATCTACATTGCAGATAGAGGCCATTTCAGCCCATCGAGCCTGCACCGACACATATCCCACCCTATCCCTGTAACCCCACGTACTTAATCCCCTAACACTAAGGGTCAATTTATCATAGCCAAATCAACCTAACCTGCATTACTTTGGACTGTGGGAGGAAACCGGAGCACCCGGAGGAAATCCACGCAGACACAGGGAGAATGTGCAAATTCCACACAAACAGTCGCCCGAGGCCAGATTTGAATCTGGGTTCCTAGCGCTGTGAGGCAACAGTGCTAACCACTATGCCACCGTGCCCCCCATCAACACGCCCTATAATTTTGTAAGCTTCTATTTACTTTCCTCTTATCCTTCTGAGGAAAACTGTCCGAGGCTCTAAACATAACTGAAGTCACTTATCTCTCAGACCACTCTGTAAGACGTTAAACTGCGGTTCTCGCTCTGTATGTCCGTCTTTGTCTCTGTCTCCCTCTTTGTCTCTGTATATGATTCTGAGGGGGCTTGATAGGGTAGGTGGAGGGAGGATGTTTCCCCAACTGGGGGAATCTAGAACTGGGGGCATATTTTCAGGAACAGGGGTCGCCCATTTCAAGCGGAGATGAGGAGGAATTTCTTCTCTCAGAGTGTCGTGAATCTTTGGAATCCTCTATCCCAGAGAGCCGTGGAGGCGGAGTTATTGAATATATTCAAGGTGGAGATAGACATATATTTGAGCTACAGTGGAGTCAAGGCTTATGGGGAGCGGGCAGGAAAGTGGAGTTCAGTCGAAGATCTGATCAGCCATGATCTATTTGAATCGCGGGGCAGGCTCGAGGGCCCGAATGGCACACTGCTGCTCCTATTTCTTCTGTTCTTATTCTTATTTCTGTCCCTTCTGCTGCTTTTTCCCTCTGTTCACAGGTCGATTCTTGCTGTGACAAGCTTTTAGTTCCTTGTTAGTAAAGTGATAATTATCCCCGTCTGTCACGCGGCAGACGGGGTTTCAATTCCCCGACGGGAGTATTATTAAAACTTTGGGCAGGTCCTTAGAATTCTTCCTTGGAAAAGGTGAACAGAAAAAAATGAACTAAAATAATTTGAAAAGATGTTCTGGCATATGAAGAATTGTATAACAAGTCCCTGCACCAGTTCCTCGTTAGTAGAGTGTTCTCCTTCTGTTTGCCTTTTGTGTGGGGCACTGAGGAGGGAGAGAGAAAATGAGATAACAGCGGGAGAATGCACGACTGCTCTTTCAAAGAGACAGCACAGGCACGATTGGCCGAATGGCCTCCCACTGTGCTGCCAGCCTCCATGAATCGAATGGATATCTGAGACATGCCCACACAAAGAGAGCACACACCTGTATTTGTGTGTGTGTGTTGGAGTCTTTGTCTCAAGCACCGCATAATAATTTCCCCGACATTGTCCTTGATATTATAGTGGTGATTATTTAATACCCCGACGGCTTCTCTCTGACTGTGTGTCTCTGAGAAATGCAGAGAAGGAAATAGATTTCAAGTGGACGCCGACCTGCATTTGGTGCTGTGGTTTCGTGAACATGTCCTTTGTGATCTCGCCTAAAAAATGACATCTTGTACGAAAAGTTTGACTGGCGTGAAAGTGACCTGAATTTCAAAGCAGCAAGGAGGAAAGTCTGCATTGCTGTGCTTGCTAGTAGACAGCATCTTGTAACTTCCCTGATGGCCCAGGGGTTAGGTTTCGGCATTTTCATCGCCGCTGTCCCAAATTCGATTCCCGGTCAGGAAACAGTGCGTTTTGGGGCTGTTTGAAACACTGCCAATCAAAGCACCCGCGCGAAGCAGTGCTTGCTCCTTATCAACCTTTCAACTTTCCACACCGCTGCTGCCCCAACAGTCAGCAGCGCATCATTCGGTTCAAAATGCACTTCCTTGCCTTCTGTCAAATGCCTGTTGTTTCAAAGTCAGCAGGAAATGACATCTGGAACGAGACAATTTAAATGTGTGCATGCCCTCATTTAACTGCAGCTCACAGTGTCAGAGCAGCCACGGTTATTATCAGTCTTCCATGTATTTTCTTGCCGAATGCATCTCCCGAACAAATTTAGCTTATCTCATGACGGCTAGCAATCAGCTCAACGCCAGTGTGAAAAATGCAACATTTGAAAGTTAGCAACGTGTGCAAGACTGGAATGAGAGCGTGCCTGGGCCTTGATAACTTATCCTGAGCATTAACATATTCATTAGGCCTGAGCCCTTGCTGTGTAAGTCAATTCCCCCCATACTGATTCTTTTGCTGGTTATCTTCAATCGGTGTCCTCTGGTTACCGTCACTCCTGCCACTGGCAAACGTCTCTCCTTATTACTTCTATCAAATCACCTTGTAATTTTGAAAGTCTATTATTAAATGTCCCCTTAACCTTCTGAGGAAAACAATCCCAGACTGTCAACATAACTGAAGTCCCTTATCCCTCGGACCATTCTGTAAGACGTCAAACCGAGGGTCTCGCTCTGTATGTAACATAAGAACATAAGAACATAAGAAGTAGGAGCAGGAGTAGGCCATACGGCCCCTCGGGCCTGCTCCGCCATTCAATAGGATCATGGCTGATCCGAACATGGACTCACGTCCACTTCCCTGCCCGCTCCTCGTATCCTCTAATTCCCTTATCAGCTGGGAAACTGTCTACCTCCATTATAATTATATTTAATGTTGCAGCTTCCACAGCTCTCTGTGGTAGCAAATTCCATAGATTTACTACCCTCTGAGTGAAGAAGTTTCTACTCATCTCAGTTTTGAAAGGGCAGCCCCTTATTCAAAGATTATGCCCCCTATTTCTAGTCTCACCCATCTGTGGAAACATCCTCACCGCATCCACCCGATCAAGCCCCCTCACAATATTATGTGTTTCAATAAGATCGCCTCTCATTCTTCTGAAATCCAATGAGTAGAGTCCCAACCTACTCAACCTTTCCTCATAAATCAACCCCCCCTCATGTGGAATCAACCAAGTGAACCTTCTTTGAACTGCCTCGAGAGCAAGTATATCATTTCTTAAATATGGAAACCAAAACTGTACGCAGTATTCCATATTTGGTCTCACCAGTACCCTGTATATCTGAAGCAAGACTTCCCTGCTCTTATATTCCATCCCCTTGCAATAAAAGCCAAGATTCCTTTGGCCTTCCTGATCACCTGCTGTACCTGCATACTAACCATTTGTGCTTCATGCACCAGGACCCCCAGATCACTTTGTACTGTAGCACTTTGCAGTTTCTCTCCATTTAGATAATAACTGTCTCTTTGATTATTTTCTGCCAAAATGAATAACCTCACACTTTCCAACATTACATGCCATCTTTTAAATTGCTGCCCACTCACTTAGCCTGTCTATGTCCTTTTGCAGGTTTTGTATGTCCTCCTCACTCACTGCTTTCCCTCCCATCTTTGTATCGTCGGCAAATTTGGATATGTTGCACTTGGTCCCTTACTCCAAATCGTTAATATAGATTGTAAAGTGTTGGGGTCCCAGCACTGACCCCTGCGGAACACCACTAGTTACTGATTGCCAACCCGAGAATGAACCATTTATCCCAACTCTCTGTTTTCTGTTAGATAGCCAATCTTCCACCCATGCCAGTATATTACACCCAATCCAGTGATTTTTTATCTTGTGCAGTAATCTTTTGTGTTGCACCTTGTCAAATGCCTTTTTGAAGTCCAAACACCACATCCACTGGTTCACCTTTATTCACCCTGTTAGCTACGTCCTAAAAGAATTCGAGCAAATTTGTCAAACATGACTGCCACTTCATAAAACCATGCTGACTCTGTCCTGTTACTGCTTCCTTAATAATGGACTCCAACATTTTACCAACCACAGAAGTTAGGCTAACTGGTCTATAGTTTCCAGCCTTTTGTCTACCTCCCTTTTTAAATAAGGGCGTTACATTAGCAATTTTCCAATCTGCTGGGACCTTTCCTGAATCCTCGGAGTTTGGGAAAATTACCACCAATGCATCCGCAATCCCTAGGTTGTAAGCCATCAGGTCCAGGGGATTTATCCGCCTTAAGTCCCATTATCTTACCGAGTGCCACCTCCTTTGTGGTTTTAATCACGTTTAGCTCCTCCCCCCCTGTAGCCCCCTGTTTGTCCACTGTTGGGATATTTTTAGTGTCCTCTACTGTAAAGACTGATACAAAATACTTGTTCAGCGTTTTTGCCATCTCCATGTTCCCCAACACTAATTTCCCGGTCTCATCCTCTAAGGGACCAACATTCACTTTAGCCACCCTTTTTCTTTTAATATAACTGTAGAAAATCTTGCTATCTGTTTTAATATTTTTTGCTATTTTACTTTCATAATCTATCTTCCCTTTCTTAATTAATCTTTTAGTTATTCTTTGATTCTTTTTAAATGCTTCCCAATCTTCTATCCTCCCACTAGATTTGGCTACTTTATATGCCCTTGTTTTCAGTCGGATACTATCCTTTATTACTTTGCTTAGCCACAGATGGCTGTCTTTTCTTTTATGTCCCTTTTTCCTCAGTGGAATGTATTTTTCTTGAAAGTTGTGAAATATCTCCTTGAATGTACACCACTGCGCATGTACCATCTTACAGCTTAATGTATCTTCCCAGTCCACTTTAGTCAACTCTGCTCTCATACCTTCATAGTCTCCTTTATTTAAGCTTAGTACGCTGGGTTGAGATCCAACTCTCTCACCCTCCAACTGAATTTGGATTTCAACCATGTTATGGTCACTCATTACTAGGACATTTTTTAATAATCCTGTCTCATTACACAGGACCAGATCTAAGATTGCCTGCCCCCTGGTTGGTTCAGTAACATACTGCTCAAGGAACCCAAACTCCTAATGCACTCTATGAACTCAACCTGAAGGCTGCCCTGCCCAATTTGATTTGTCCAGTCAATATGAAAGTTAAAATCTCCCATGCTTATAGCTATTCCCTTATTACAAGACCCAACTATTTCCTGATTTATACTCCGACCAATACAGTTGCAACTCTTACGAGACCTATAGACTACACCCACTAGTGTCTTTTTCCACTTATTATTCCTTATCTCCACCTAAGCTGTTTCACTATCCGGATCCTTTGACCCAATATCATTTCTCACTATTGCAGTGATTCCATCCTTTATTAACATAGCCACCCCACCTCCCTTTCCTTCCTGTCTGTCCTTCCCAATTGTCAAATATCCCTGGATGGTTACTTCCCAGTCATGGTCACCTTGCAGCCATGTTTCAGTAATGGCCACCAGATCATACCCATGTGTAGTGATTTGTATCGTCAACCCGTCTATTTTGTTAAGAATGCTGCGTGTATTCAGATAAAGAAGTTTTAAATATGTTTTCTGACAATTTATTCCTGCTTTTACCCCCTTTACTGCTTTACCTTTACTTTATACATTCTGTCCCTTCCTGACACGCTCTGTCTATCTTTGTCACTTTGTTTGTCCCTGTCTCTCTCTGTATAGGATTCTGAGGGTGCTGACAGGATAGATGCAGGGAGGATGTTTCCCCTCCTGTGGGGAATCGAGAACTAGGGGCAACGCTTCAGGATAAGGGGTCGCCCATTTAAAACGGAGATGAGGAGGAATTTATTCTCTCAGAGTGTCGTGAGTCTTTGGAATCCTCTACCCCAGAGAGCTGTGGAGGCGGAGTCATTGAATATATTCAAGGCGGATATAGGCATATATTTGAGCTACAGGGGAGTCAAGGGTTATGGGGAGCGGGCGGGAAATTGGCGTTGAGTCGAAGATCTGAGCAGCCATGATCTTACTGAAAGGCGGGGCAGGTTCCAGTGGCCGAATGGCACACTCCTGCTCCTATTTCTTCTGTTCTTATCCTTATTGCTGTCCCTTCTGCCTATTTGCCCTCTGCTCACAGGTCGATTTTTGCTCTGACAGATTCGACATTTTTCAGGTCTTCGTTAGTATAGTGGTGAGCATCCCTGTCTGTCACGCTGGTGACTGTGGTTCAATTACCTGATGAAGGAGGATTATTAACATTCCCAATTTTAAACCTTTGGACAGCTCCTTAACATGCCCCTGGGAAAGTTTGAACAGAACAAAATGAACTAAAATAATTTAAGAATATTTACTGGTATATGAAGAACTGTATAACATCTGTCAAATGGACGCCTACCCGCACTTGGTGTTATGGTTTTGCGAACATGTCCTTTGTGTTCTCGCCTAAAAGATGTCACCTTGTACGAAAAGTTTGCCTGGCGTGAAAGTGATCTGAAGTTCAAAGCAGCGCACAGGAAAGAGGCAGAAAACGTCTTGTAGCTCCCCTAATGGTCTAGTGGTTAGGATTTGCCGCTTTTGCCGCCACGGCCCGGGTTCAATTCCCGGGCACAAAACAGTCCATTTGGGGCTGTTTGAAATGCCACCAATCAAAGCACCTGCGAGAAGTAATTCTTGCTCCTGAGCCAACTTTGAACACTGCTGCTGCTGCCTCACTAGGTACAAAACGCACTTCCATGCCTGCTGTTTCAAAGTCAGCAGGAAATCATATTTGGAACGAGAAAATGTAAATGTTTACATGCCCATATTTAACTGCAGCTCACAGTGTCAGAACAGTCATGGTTATTATCAGTTTTCCATGTATTTTCTTGCCGACTGCATCTCTCTAACTAATTTAGCTTATCACAGCACGGCTATCAATCAACTCAACGCCAGTGTGAAAGATGCAGCATTTGAAAGTTAGCAACGTGTGCAAGACTGGAACAAGAGAGTGGCTGGGCCTTGATAATTATCCTGAGCCGTTAGATATTCATCAGGCCTGAGCCCTTGCTGCGTAAGACAATTCCCCCCATACTGGTTCTTTTGCTGTTTATCTTTAATCGTTCTCCTCTGGTTACCATCACTCCTGCCACTAGAAAACGTTTCTCCGCATTACCTCTAATAAATACCCTTGTAATTTTGACAGCCTATTGTTAAATGTCCTCTTAACCCTCTGAGTAAAATAATCCCAGAATCTCAACATAACTGAAGTCCCTTATCCCTCGGACCACTCTGCAAGACGTCAAACTGAGGGTCTCGCTCTGTATGTCTGTCTTTGTCTCCCTCTTTGTCCCTGTCTCTCTCTGTATAGGATTCTGAGCGTGCTTGATAGGATAGATGCAGGGAGGATGTTCCCCTCCTGGGGGAATCTACAACTAGGGGGCAAAGCTTCTGGATATCCGGTCGCCCATTTAAAACGGAGATGAGGAGGAATTTCTTCTCTTAGAATGTGGTGAATCTTTGGAATCCTCGACGCCAGAGAGCTGTGGAAGCGGAGTTATTGAATATATTCAAGGCGGAGATAGAGATATATTTGTGCTACAGGGGAAACAAGGGTTATGGGGAGCGGGCGAGAAAGTGGCGTTCAGTCGAAGATCTGATCAGTCATGATCTATTTGAATCGCGGGGCAGGCTCGAGGGCCCGAACGGCACACTGCTGCGCATATTTCTTCTGTTCTGATACTTATTTCTGTCCCTTCTGCCTCTGTGTCCCTCTGTTCACAGGTCGATTTTTGCTCTGACGGATACTGTATCCTTCAGTTCTGCGTTAGTATAGTGGCCTGTTACGCTGGGAGACCGGGGTTCAATTCCCCGACGGGGAGCTGTTAAAACTTTCTCAATTTTATACCTTTAGGCAGCTCCTTAAAATGCCCCTGGGAAATGTTACCAACAGAACAAAATGAACTAAAATCATTTTAAAATATGTTCTGGCATATGAAGAACTGCATAACAAATCCCTGCACCAGTTCCTCATTAGTATAGAGTTCTCCGTCTATTTGTCTTTTGTGTGGGGAACTGAGGAGGGAGAGAACAGAGACAATGAGATAACAGCGGGAGAAAGCACGACTGCTCTTTCAAATAGACAGCACAGGCACGATTGGCCGAATGGCCTCCCACTGTGCTGCCAGCCTCCATGAATCCTTGACACTGAGTTGGATATCTGACACATACCCACACAAAGAGAGCACTTACGGGTATTTTGTGTGTGTTTGATGCTTTGTCTCTAGCACTGCATAACCATTTCCTCTACAATGTCCTTGATATTATAGTGGTAGTTATAGTATTCAATACCCCGACGGCTTCTCTCTGACTGTGTGTCTCTGTCTCTGAGGAAAGCACAGATGGAACTAAATTTCAAGTGGATGCCTACCCGCCCTTGGTGCTGTGCTTTCTGGAACATGTCCTTTTGTCATATCGCTCCTGATCAACCTTTCTACTTTCCACACCGCTGTTGCTGCCTCAGCAGCCAGCAGCGCCTTATTCAGTACAGAGGTACAAAATGAATTTCTTGCTTCCTTTTAAATGCCTGCTGTTTCAATGTCAGCAGGAAATGCCATTTGGAACTAGACACTTTAAATAAATACATGCCCAAATTTGACTGTAGCTCGCCGTGTCAGAACAGTCACTGTTATTATCCATCTTCCATCTATTTTCTTGCTGACTGCATCTCCCTTACAAACTTAGCTTGGCTATCAATCAATTCATTGCCATTTTGAAAAATGCCACATTTGAAACATTAGCAACATGTGCAAGACTGGAATGACGGAGTGCCTGGGCCATGATAACTTATCCTGAGCAGTAAGATATTCCTTAGGCCCGAGCCCTTGCTGCGTAAGACAATGCTCCCCATACTGGTTATTTTGCCAGTTATCTTCAATCGGTGTCCTCTGGTTACCGTCCCTCCTGCCACTGGAAAGCATTTCTCCTTATCTCCTCTGTCAAACCCCTTTGTAATTTTTAAAGCCTCTATTAAATTTCCTCTTAACCTTCTGAGGAAAGCAATCCCAGCTTCTGCACACTCTCAATATAACTGAAGTCCATTCTCCCTCTGACCACTCTGTAACGTCAAACTGAGGCTCTCACTCTCGATATCTGTCTTTGTTTCTGTTTTCGTCTTTGCCTCTGTCTATGCTTCTGATGGAGCTTGACAGGGCAGATGCAGGGAGGATGTTTCCCCACCTGCGGGAATCTAGAGCTAGGGGGCAAAGTTTCAGGAACGGGGTCGCCCATTTAAAACGGAGAGGAGAAGGAATTTCTTCTCTCAGACGGTCGTGAATCTTTGGAATCATCTACCCCAGAGAGATGTGGCGGCAGAGTCATTGAGTATATTCAAAGAAAGAGAGACATATATTTGAGCTACAGGGGAGTCAAGGGTTGTGGGGAGCGGGCGGGAAAGTGGTGTTGAGCGATGACCTTCTTGAATGGCGGGGCAGGCTCGAGGATCCGAATGGTATATTCCTGCTCCTATTTCTACTGTTCTTATTCTTATTTGCGTCCCTTCTGCCTCTTTGTCCCACTGTTCACAGGTCGATTCTTGCTCTGACAGGCTGCGCATCACTCTGCTCCTCGTTAGTATAGTGGTGAATATCCTCACCTGTCATGCTGAGAGACCGGTGTTCAGTTCTCTGACAGGGAGGATTATTAACATCACCAATTTGAAACCTATGGGCTGCTCCTTGGAAAGGTTGAACAGAAAAAAATGAACTAAAGTTATTTTAACTGATGTATTGGGATATGAAGGACTGTATAACAACATCCTGAACGAATTCTTCGTTAGTATAGTGTTCTCCGTCGCTTTGCCTTTTTTATGGGGCACTGAGGAGGCTCGAGAGGCCACAGCAAATGAGACAACAGCGGGAGTAAGTACGGCTGCACTGACACGATTGACCGAATGGCCTCCCACTGTGCTGCAAGCCTCCATGAATCCATGACACTCAGATGGATATCTGAGACATACCCACACAAAGAGAGCACACACCTGTGTGTGTGTTTGAGTCTTTGTCTCAAGCACTGCATAACCATTTCCTCTACATTGTGCTCGATATTATAATGGTAGTTATAATATTCAATACCTCGAAGGCTTCTCTCTGACTGTGTGTCTCTGTCTCTGAGTAAAGCACAGGTGGAAATAGATCTCAAGTGGACGCATACCCGCCTTTGTTGCTGTGCTTTCGCGAACATGTCCTTTGTGATCTCGGCTAAAAAAAGTCATCTTGAACGAAAAGTGTGCCTGGAGTGAAAGTGATCTGAATTTCAAAGCAGCACGGAGGAAAGCCTGCATTGCTCTGCTTGCTGGCAGGATGCCTCTGGCACCTTCACTGGTGGTCTAGCGGTTAGGATTCGGCGCTTTTATCCCATGCAGCCCGGGTTCGATTCCCGGTCAGAGAACGGTGCGTTTTGGTGCTGTTTGAAATGCCACCAATCAGAACACCCGCGCGAAGCAATGCTTGCTCCTGATCAACCTTTCAACTCACCACACTGCTGCCTCAACAATCAGCAGCACATCATTCGGTAGAGAGGTGCAAAATGAATTTCCTTGCTTTCTTTAAAATGCCTGCTGTGTCAAAGTCAGCAGGAAATGCTTTCTGGAACTAGACGCTTTAAATGTTTACATGCCCACATTTAACTGCAGCTCACAGTGTCAGAACAGTGACCGTTGTTATCCAACTTCCATGTATTTTCTTGCCGACTGCATCTCCCTAACAAACTTAGCTTATCATAGCACGGATATCAATCAACGCATTGCCAGTTTGAAAAATGCCTGGGCCATGATAACTTATCCTCTACTGGTCTCGCTAGACGTGCTCCTATCTAGTTATCCAGCCAGCTAAACATTCATTCAAATAATTCCTGGAGAAGCGGGTTTGCTGTTTTGAAGCTTTACTTGAACACATTTGTGAAACTGTAAACAAAGACAAAGTATGTTTTGTACATAGAACTGAGTACTATACATTAGATGTTAAATAAGATATAAACATATTTACAACAATAGAATAGACTAATTGTATAACTAAATAGCACTTGAGCTAAACTTCTGTAGCTAACAAATATTAACTTCTTATAAACAACGTATTGTCAAATACTACACTGACAAAGTTGCTATCATGTTAACAAACAAAGATAGTCACAGACATAACAACAGAAAATGCTGGAAAAACTCAGCAGGTCAGGCAACATCCGTGGAGAGAAATTTGAGTTGACGTTTCTGGTCGAACCCTTCTTCAAAACTGGAAAGAAAAGAAACTAGATCGAAGGCAGGGCTGCGATCGGACAAAAGAATAAAAGAACCAAAAGAAGTAAAAGAGATTAGAAGCTAGACGAGATGGTAAAAGGCTGAGATTGGGTGTAAAGTGTACTGGCAGGGCAAGAGGTAGCTGCCAGGTGTGAGAGAGAAACAGAAGGAAAGGGGGGTGGGGAAAGGAGTGGAAAAATTACATGAAAAAATGAAACAGGGGCCGAGCTGATGATCTGAAATTGTTGAACTCGATATTGAGTCCGGAAGGCTGCAGAGTGCCTAATCGGAAGATGAGGTGCTGTTCCTCGAGTTTACATTGAGCTTCCGTGGAACAATACAAGAGGCCAAGGACGGTGAGGTCCGAGTGGGAATTGAGCGGTGAATTAAAATGACAGGCGACCGGAAGCTCGGGGTCACCCTTACGGACTGAACGGAGGTGTTCTGCAAAGCGGTCACCCAATCTGCGTTTGGTCTCCCCAATGTGGAGGAGACCGCATCGTGAGCAGCGAATACAGTATAGTAGATAGCGAGAAGTACAAGTAAATCGCTGTTTCACCTGGAAGGGGTGTTTGGGGCCCTGGACAGTGGGAAGGGGGGAGGTATAGGGGCAGGTGTTACAACTCCTCCGCTTGCACGGGAAGGTGCCAGGCGAAGGGGAAGGGCTGTTTGGGGTGATAGAGGAGTGGGCTAGGGTGTCTCAGAGGGAGCGGTCCCTGCGGGATGCTGAAAGGGGAGGGGAAGATACGTTTGGTGGTGGGATCACTTTGGAGGTAGCGGAAATGCCAGAGGATGATCCGTTGAATGTGGAGGCTGCTGGGGTGAATGGTGAGGACAAGGGGAACCCTATTGTGGTTCCGGGAGGGAGGGGCAGGGGTGAGGGCAGAAGTGCGGGAGATAGAACTGACATGGTCGAGGGCAGTGTCAACCACGGTAGAGGGGAATCCTCGGTTGCGGAAAAAGGAAGACATATCTGAAGCACTCGTGTGGAAGGTGGCATCGTCGGAGCAGATACGGCGGAGACAGAGAAACTGGGAGAATGGAATAGAGTCCTTACAGGAAGCAGGGTGGGAGGAAGTGTAGTCCAATTAGCTGTGGGAGTCAGTGGGCTTGTAGTGAATATTAGTCGATAACCTATCCCCAGAGATGGAGACGGAGAAGTCGAGCAAGGGTAGGGAAGAGTCAGAGATGGACCATGTGAAGGTGAGGGAAGGGTGGAAATTGGAGGCAAAGTGAATGAAATAGTCACAGACATTGCATCCTGCCTAACGTATGAGAAGAGATGGAACCGGATTGAGAATCTCACATTAGGTTTTTTTTTTTTAATTCATTGTTGGGATGTGGGCGTTGCTGGCTAGGCCTGCATTTAGTGCCCATCCCTAACTGCCCTTGAGAAGATGGCGGTGAGCCACCATCTTGATCTGCTGCAGTCCATATGGTGTTGGTACGCCCAGAATGCTGTTAGGAAGGCAGTTCCAGGATTTTGGCAAAGCGACAGTGACGGAACGGCAAAACAGGTCCAAGTCAGGATGGTTTGTGGCTTGGAGGGGAACTTGCAGGTGGTGATGTCCCCATGCGTCTGCTGCCCTTGTCCTTCTAAGTGGTAGTGGTCGCGTGTTTGGAAGGTGCTGTTGAAGGAGCTTTGGTGAGTTGCTGCAGTGCATCTTGTAGATGGTATACACTACAGCCTCAGTGCGCCGGTGGTGGAGGGAGTGAATGTTGAAGGTGGTGGATGGAGTGCCAATCAAGCGGGCTGCTTTATCCTGAATGGTGTCGAGCTTCTTGAGTGTTGTTGGAGCTGCACTCATCCAGGCAACTGGAGAGTATTACATCACACTCCTGAATTGTGCCTTGTATTTGGTGGAAAGGCTATGGGGAGTCAGGAGGTGAGACACTCGCCGCAGATTTCCCAGCCTCTGGCGTGCACTTTTAGGCACAGTATTTATATGGCTGGTCCAGTTCAGTTTCTGATCAATGATAACCTCCAGGATGTTGATAGTGGGGGATTCAGCGATGGTAATGCCATTGAATGTCAAGGGGAGATGGTTAGAGTCTCGCTTGTTGGAGATGGTCATTGCATGGCACGTGTGTGGTGCGAATGTTACTTGCCACTTGTCAGCCCAAGTCTGAAAGTTGTCCAGTTATTGCTGCATATGGTCACAGACTGCGTCAGTATCTGACGAGTCTCGGATGGTGCTGAACAGTGTGCAATCATAAGAGAAAATCCCCACTTCTGACCTTATGATGGAAGGAAGGTCATTGATGAAATAGCTCAAGATGGTTGGGTCTGGACACTGCACTGAGGAACACCTGCAGTGATGTCATGTGATTGAGATGAATGACCTCCAACAATCACAGCCAACTTCCTTTGTACTAGGTATGGTTCCAACCAATGGAGAGTTTTCCCGTTGATTCCCATTGACTTCAGTTTTGCTAGGGCTTCTTGATGCCACACTCGATCAAATGCTGCCTTGATGTCTAGGGCAGTAAATCTCACCTCACCTCTTGAGTTCAGCTCTTTTGTCCATGTTTGGACCAAGGCTGTAATGAGGTCAGGAGCTGAGTGGCCCTGGCGGAACCCAAACTGGGCATCAGTAGCAGGTTATTGCTGAGCAAGTGCCACTTGATAGCACTGTCGACGACACCTTCCATCACTTTGCTGATGACTGATCGGACGGTAATTGGCCGGGTCGGATGTGTCCCGCTTTTTGTAGACTGGCCATACTTGGGCAATTTTCCACATTGCCGGGTAGATGCCAGTGGTGTAGCTGTACTGGAAAAGCTTGGCTAGGGGTGCAGCTAGTTCTGGAGCACAAGTCTTCAGTACTATTTCCGGAATGTTGTCAGGGCCCATAGCCTTTGCAGTATCCAGTGTCTTCAGCCGTTTCTTGACATCACGTGGAGTGAATTGAATGGGCTGTAGACTGGCATCTGTGATGCTGGGGACCTCAGGAGGAGGCCGAGATGGATCATCCACTCGGCACTTCTGGCTGAAGCTAGTTGCAAATGCTTCAGCCTTGTCTTTTGCACTCACGTGCTGGTCTCCACCATCATAGAGGATGGGCATATTTTTGGAGCCTCCTCCTCCTGTTAACTGTTTAATTGTCTACCACCACTCACGACTGGATGTGCCAGGACTGCAGAGCTTTGATTTGATCCGATGGTTGTGAGATCGCTTAGCTCTGTCTAGCGCATGTTGCTTCCGTTGTTTGGCTTGCAAGTAGTCCTGTGTTGTAGCCTCAATAGGTTGACACCTCATTTTTCAGTATGCCTGGTGCTGTTCCCGGAATGCTCTCCTGCACTCTTCGTTAAACCAGAGTGAGGGATATGCCGGGCCATGAGGTTACAGATTGTGGTTGAATACAATTCAGCTGCTGCTGATTGCCCACAGCGCCTCATGGATGCCCTGTTTCGAGTTGCCAGTTCTGTTCTAAATCTGTCCCATTAAGCACGGTGATAGTGCCACACAACACGGTGGAGGGTATCCTCAAAATGAAGACGGGACTTTGTCTCCACAAGGACTGAGCGGTGGTCACTTCCACCAATGCTGTCATGGACAGATGCATCTGCAACAGTTAGATTGGTGAGGACTCTGCCAGGTTCTTCCTGGAATACTACTTCTGGAATAAAACAGGAAAAAGGTCAAATGACCTATTGCAGTATACTTACATTGCTATACACTAACTACCACTAGAGGCTGTTATCTGCATGTAAAAAGTCCAGAACACTCCCCGTCTGGGGTCGTTAGCGACTCCACATAATCCTAACTTTACTTTCATTGGAGTCCTCTGGCGACAAAAGAAGGACCACCTCTGAGAAGTCCGCCAGTGTTGACGATAGGATGCAGCTTCCGTAGACTTCTGTGATGGGGCAGGTTGCGTTCTGCTGCTATGCATTTCAACCCTTCTGAGTAACACTCGTGTTGGACACTCTTAATCATAAGGATTTTGGCTCTCTTGATTTCCTCCTCAGAGGGACTCTTACGAAAGATGTGCCACCCATGGCAGCTCCTCTCTTGTGTAGACTGGGAGAAGGTACGAGCGATGTGTGTTCGGCGTGCTACTGTCTTTATGAGAGTGTTCCATTTGGAGAAGCGCTCGAAGCGTTTGGTGCTCATCAGGTCCTTAGAGATTTGAGTAACGTTCGCTGTGACTTGTGGGTGTATCTCGGAGTCAGAAACAGGGTGGAGGAGGTCGAATGTCTCATTGAGTTCGGAGGAGTACAGGGACTGATTCTGAAGAAAAGCAGGTCCTGGCAGCCAATTCATGCTGCTGAGAAGGGACGCTGTTACAGATCTAGACCCATGGTCAGCTGTAATACGTGATGCTGTCGAACTTCAGATCAATCTCCTCTACTATGATCTCTGCAATCTCAACTGCTAATGCTGCTGCACACAGTTCCAATATGGGTATGGTGAGGTCTGGCTGGGGTGCCAACTTGGCCTTACCAAAGACAAAGCCGACTTTGCTTTGTCCATCTTGAGTGGTGACCTTCAGCTAAGCCACACCTGCAATGTCCTTAGCGGATGCGTCTGCAAAGTCACAAAGCTCTTTGAATTGGGCACTTGAGGGAGAGAAGAACGTATAGGAGCGAGGTATTCGGATCTCCTGTAAGTCTTGGATTGAGTCTCTCCATCTTTCCCACTCTGCTTCCATCTTTTCAGGGAGGGGTGAATCCCAATCTGCAGCGTGTGCAGAGAGTTCCCTGAGGAGCAGACTGCCTTGTATGCTGACAGGGGCTAAGAAGCCGAGAGGGTCATATAGGCTGTTGAATGTAGAGAGCACCCCTCTACGTGTGAAGGGTTTCTTCACATCCAATGCTTGGAACGTGAACGTATCTGTTGCTATGTTCCAAGACACTTCTAGGCTACGCTGTAGGGGGTGGTCATCAGTGAAGAGGTCTAGATACTTGAGGTCCTCAGCACGATCTTCAGGGGGGAATGTCTCCATCACTGCTGGCCTGTTAGAGGCTGTCTTGTGCAGCCTGAGGTTGGATAGTGCAAGTAGTTCCTGAGCTCGTCCAAGGGTACTGATGGCCTCTGCTTCGGTCAGGAATGACTTCAGTGCATCGTCGACATAGAACTCTCGTTCGCTGAACCCTCTCACATCACTGCCAAAGTCGTCTTCTTCTTCCTTGGCAGCCCTCCTTAGTCCGTATATGGCAACAGCAGGGGCCGGGCTATTCCCGAAGACATGGACACGCATTCTGCAGTCCACAATGTCTCTGTTGTGGTCGTTGTTGCGATACCACAGGAGGCGGAGGAAGTCTCTGTGGTGTTCTCTCACCACAAAGCAGTGAAACATGTGCTGGATATCAGCAGTGATGGCGACGGGCTCTTTCCTGAATCTCATGAGTACCCCCAAGTGGCTGTTGTTGAGATCGGGCCCTGTGAGGAGTAGGTCATTGAGAGAGACGCCCTGAAATGATGCACTGGAGTCAAACACCACGCGGATCTGTTCCCGTTTTGGGGTGATAGACTCCGAAGGAAGGGAGGTACCAACACCCTTGGCTTTCCTGGAGTGGAGGAGCTATCTCTGCATGATCGTTGACAAGCATGTACTTGACAACCTCTAGGAAGTGTGCTTTAATCTTCGGCTTCTTCCCTAGTGTGCGACGAAGTGAGTTAAGACGACTTTAGGCATACTCCCTGTTGTTCGGCAGTCATCGTCTGGGTTTCTGTAAGGGTAAGGGTGTAACCAATCTGTTAGAGCTGTCAGGAGAGACCTCATCATCCATAATCTGGAGGAATCTCATGTCATCGATCAATGGAGGAAGTTTGTGGTCATTGGCGGTGCGACAGAGGACTGACTGACCCGGGTTCTCTCCAGTGAGCATCATCTGTGTGCTGTTTGTGGAGATCAGCGCTGGGGGTTCTGAGGCTGGGTCGTATGACTGAACTTCTCTGTCACTCGGATCTGACTACTGCATGGGGTAAGGTAGCTTGGACGACCATTCTCCAACATGGAAGTCTTGAGTGTGTTCACCTGAGATGGCTTGTGAGCACACTTGAGGCACACATCTCCAACAACGACCCAGCCGAGGTCTTGCCTTTGGGCGAAAGGGGCATCTTGTGGACCGTTTATCTGTTTCCTTATCTTATGTGCCCTCAGGATGTTCCTTCCCAACAGCAGAAGTATGTCTGGGTCTGCATCAAGAGGTGGGATCTCCTCTGCAATGCGTCTCCGATGACGGTGGTGAAGAGCTGCATTCAGATTGTGAATCTCAGAACGGTTGTCGGGGACTCGATACATTTGATGTGTGTAGGAAGGGGGAAACTAATTTTCCCGTGGGCTGACTCAACAACGTAACCACAGGCTCTCCTGCCGGCTGTCTCTAAAAGACCAGCACACGTCTTCAACGTGTAAGGCGACGGACTTCCTTTGACCTTGAAGATGTCGAAGAACTCGGATCTTGCTAGAGAATGGTTGCTTTGTTCTTCTAGTATGGCATACATCTTTTCAGATTCCTGGCGACGTCCTACAGGGTACACTTTAACGAGCCATATCTTGGAGCATGCACTTGCGCTCACTCCTTCTCCACACACCTGGGTGCACTTGGATGTAATCTCTGGACCGGCAGCTCCCTCTCTCTCACCGGCGTGCTTTGAGGTGGGAGGAGACGACCCTGGCTTCCAAGGAGCTAGGCCTGGGTGGAGTGCTGAAATGTGCCGATCACTTTCACATTCTATGCATATTACATCTACCTTGCAGTTTTTGGCGAGATGGTTCGTGGAAGAGCAGCACTTGAAACATATAGAGTTCTCTTTGAGATACAGTTTGCGATCTTCCAGGGACATCTCCCTGAAGCTTCTGCACGTCTTTAATGGATGGGGCTTGTTCTGGATGGGGAATTGTTTGCTCATATCCTCCGATTTCTTCTGATCCCTTGTGTTCTCAGTTGAAGACACTTGCATTTTGTGGACAGATATTGGTGTCTTTCCATGTCTGTCAAACTTATCTCTTCTGGCAAGTGCCGTGTGGGAGGAGAAAAGGTTGAAGCTGGGGTCGTTCCTGGCTTTGGCATCTTTATGGATGAAGTTGGCAAACACGGAGAATGGAGGGAACGTAACGTCATGCTTTAGCTTGAACGCTGACCCGAACGATATCCACTTCTCCTGCAGATTGAATGGAAGCTTCTGAACGATGGGACTTACCCCTCTGGAAGTGTCGAAGTACGATACACCGGGTAGGTAGCCGCCCTGCTTTGCTGCTTCGAGTTCCGGCAGCAGATCTCCAAGGTTGCGGAGCTTCTGGGGTTCCTTATTTGTCAACTTCGGAAAGTTCTCTAACCTGTCATAGAGAGCCCTTTCAATGGCTTCGGGCGAGCCGTAGCTTTCTTCCAGCCTCGCCCAAGCCTTCTTCAACCCTTCTGGCAGCTGTCCCACTTTGGCTGCTTTTATCCTGCTTGCCTGTCCAGTGGACTCTGGGCTGAGCCATTTGATAAGGAGGTCGAGCTTTTCTCCTGCCGACAGGTCTAAGCCCGATATGGCACCGTGGAAGGAGGACATCCACGCCCGATAATTCTCTGGCCTGTCATCAAACGTGGTTTACCCTGTAGTCACCAGCTGGCTGCGTGCAAGATATTTGGCAAGGTCTTAGGTGGTGGGGCCTGTGCCAGGGTTGCCTTGAATAGGGGCTCTGATGGGGTCTCAAGGAAATGAAAGGGGGATTGCTGCTGACTTTCTCTCTTCAGCGTTCTATTCCTCTGCACCGTGTCTTCTGTTTCGCAGCAGAGGATCCTGCGACTTGAGGCACACTGTCTATTTTGACCTTGGTTGGTGACTTGGGGCATGTTATATGAAGTGATTGCGTCTGTAGAGATGTGCGGGTCTTCATCCCTCTCTCTCGTAAACTGTTTGTCGGCTTTGTCACTCACGTAATCTCTGGTGCACTGTCATTGACTCTGCCACAGAATAGGATTTAAAGGTTGGTTAGCTGTCTCGGGATCAGCTTCCTCTAAAATTGCCTCGAATACTTGTGCCTCAGCTAATGCAGCATCTATCTCTTTTTCTTGCTGCAGAGCATCTAATGGGTCTTGGAGACGGGCCTGTTCAGCCTGGCGTCCAACCTGGTGACGGGCCTGGTCAGCTAGGATTTCAGCTTGGAAACAGGCCTGTTCAGCTTGGCAACGGGCCTGTTCAGCTTGGAGACGGGCCTGGTCAGCTTGGAGTTCATCTTTGAGACGGGCCTCTTCTACTTTTATTTCTATTTCTCTGTCAGCATGCGCAGCTCTGGCTTGTGCTGCTTCTAGCTTAGCCCGTGCTTTGGCAATGGCCATGCTTACCCTAGAACCACCTGATGACCGTGAACCAGCTTGCGATCTAGAACCAGCTGATGACTGTGAACCAACTGATGACCGTGAACCAGCTTGCGATATTTAGTAACTGGAGCTTTTAGACCGATTGTCACATTCTACAGTTTCATCTAACTGTTTAAGGTCTTCTACTCGCTGAGTATCATTTTCGGTATTATCTTCTGATATGTTAATGTGAGGTAAGTGTGGTGTACAAGGTGAAGACTTATCTGGCTCTGTCGTGAAGGCCTACTCTGATTTCCTGCAGCTCCACTCTTCACAGCTAGCCGTATTGCTGTCTTTTTATGTACTGGTCTCGCTAGACGTGCTCCTATCTAGTTCTGCAGCCAGCTAAACACTTATTCAAATAATTCCTCGAGTGTGTGACACCATCCAGTTTGGAACAAAGTAAGATAGCTCTGAGTATTTTTTAAATAATGGGGATCTATTAACTGCTGAGGAGCAAAGAGGTTCATGAGTCCCAGTTCACAAATTTTTATTAGCTGGTAGACATGGAGCAAAATACATTTGATGAAGTCCCGTATAAGGGACATTTAGCTAAATTTGAAACGCATTTAATTTAAGGCAAATTATTGACCTGGTTAGGAAATTGGCTGCACAACAGGAGACAACGTTTATGGATAATGATCAGGTACATTAATTGGCAGCATATGACGAGTGGTGTCTCTGAGAGATCACTTTTGGGGCCTCAACTATTCACCTATTTCATTAACGGCTTGCTTGATGGGATTGAGAGACACACACATCCAAGTTTGACGATGACAAAAAAGATAGGCGGCATTATAAGCAGTTTAGATGGAAGCAAGAAATTTGACCGGATATTCAAAGATTAAGTGAATGTGCAAATCTTTGGCAAATTGATTTAAATATTAGCATGTGTGACTTCATCCACTACGGATCTAAATAGGGGCATTAAGAATACACTCCATATAATGTTAAGCTGGAAACAGTTGAGATCCAAATAGACTTAAGGGTCCCTGTACATATATCATTAAATGGTCATGGATTGGTACAGCAAAGATTCAAAAAGGCTAATTGAAAGCTGATACTTACATTTGTAGGATTACAATATAAGAGGGAGAAATTATGTCACAGCTATACAAATCACTGGTTAGACCACACCTGCGGTACTGTGTTCAGTTCTTGGCATCACACCTTAGGAAGGTAGTATTAGGTATAAAAAGTGAAGCGTAGATTTACCAGAAGGATACATAGAGACCAAGAGACAAATTACAATGGGAGGTTGCACAAACTATGCTTATATTCCCTGGAATTTAGAAGCTTAAGATTCAAGCTTTTCAGGAGAGAAGTTAGTGTGGCAGAAAGGTGTAACACACTTCCGCAACCAGCAGTTAAATCTGGATCAATTCTCAATTTTAAACTGGAGATTGATAGATGTTTTTTATCCGAAGGTTTTAAGGGATCTGGAGCAAAGGGATGCAAATGGAGTTCGATCACAGATTAAATGGAATGGCGAAAAGGCTCGAGGGTTTAAAAGGCCTACTCCTCTTGTCATTCTCATTGTTAAAGGACCATAGCACGAATGTATAGATGAGTATCGCGATTTAAAAGCAATGCTCGAACATGGACTTGAACACCAGACTCTCAAGGTTAAAAGTCCGATACTCTACCGACTGAGTTATCCAGGCGTTTGTGATCCCAATTTCACAAAAGTACTTTCATTGGCTGCAGTGCATCATTGCAGCTCCAACGAAGTCAATTTTCTAGTCCTTAATCCAGCTTGTACATCGCATTTCTCCCACAAATCCAGACTGACTGCCTCAATCCGCCATCACGTCAGAAAGATTATCCCTCCCACAAACGACATGCTCTTTAGCAGCGGAGTCAGATATGACAAGAGCCGTCCCTCAGATATCTGTATTGGATCTTCAACTTTTCACCGGATTTATGATTGACTTGGATGGAGAAATAGAGCGCTGTAGATCAAATTATCAAGATCGCACTAAGTTAGGTGGTCCATTCATAGTGCAACTGGGAAATGGAGGTAACCAATGGGGCAGAGACAGATGAAGTAAGCCTGCAAAACAAAGGCAAATCGAGTTAACTGTGCACAAGTGTGAAACCATCCACTGTGGAGCACAGTAAGAGAGTGCTGAGTATTTCCTAAATAATGCGAAGCTATTAACTGTTGAGGAGCAAAGAGGTTTATGAGTCCCAGTTCAAAAATCATTATTAGCTAGTAGACATGGAGTAAAATACAATTGGTAATGTCCCGCATAAAGAACATTTCGCTAAATGTGAAGCTCATGTAAGTGAACGCAAGTTATTGACCTGGTTAGGAAATTGATTGCTCGACAGGAGAGACCGTTTACAGATAATGGTCAAGTACATTAATTGGCAGCATATGACGAATGGTGTCTCTGAGGGATCACCTTTGGGGCCTCAACTCTGCACCGACTTTATTAACGACTTATTTGATTTGATTGGGAGACACACATCCAAGTTTGACAATGACAAAAAAGATAGGCGGCTGTATAAGCAGTTTAGATGGAAGCAAGAAATTTGACCAGATATTCATAGATTAAGTGAATGGGCAAATCTTTGGCAAATTGAATTAAGTATTAGGAAGTATGACATCACCAACTACGAATCAAATAGGGGCGTTTAGAATACACTCTATATTATGATAAGCTGGAAACAGTTGAGATCCACATAGACTTAAGGTTCCCTCTACATATATCATTAAATGGTTATGGGCAGGTACAGAAAAGATTCAAAAAGGCTAATTGAATGGTGATATTCATATCTGTAGGATTACAATATAAGAGGGAGAATTTATGCCACAGCTATACAATGCACTGGTTAGACCACACCTGCAGTAGTGTGTTCAGCTCTGGGCATCACACCTTAGGAATGGCAGTATTAGGTATAAAAAGTGAAGCATAGATTTACCAGAAGGATACATAGAGTCCAAGGGACAAATTACAATGGGAGGTTGCACAAACTAGGGTTATATTCCCTGGAATTTAAAAGTTTAAGTGGTGATTTCATTGAAGCATTCACGATATTAAGTGGAACAGATAATGTTGAAAGATCCAGCTTGTTCGCAATGAATTCTGGGATACTTGACTGTGGTCACACCTCTTTACCCATAGTGTAGGTTTAGCTGACTGAAGCTCATTTGCAGACTGCCACTTTACTTAACTAATTTGGAATGCTTTTTTCGCAGCCTTAGTAGAACCATTTTCTAAGCACGGCCTGCCCTCCCAGGAGATGAGGGTACAATTAACCACCAACATTGTTCCAGTTACAGGGTACATGAATCACTGCGGCCTTGTAGCCATCCTGCTTGGTCGACAGTTAAGGATAAACATGTTTTCTCAAACTATAATCTATACTGGCAATGGGGAAGAGATAACAGCAGGAATGTGGGGAGTAGGATGAAACGACTAACATCTGTGACTGGCATGGTCAGAGGGTACCTGAGTTCAAGGGGTGGGCCCGACAGTTGAGTGACTAACCACATAAAACAATAAAGAATAGCTGTTGTGACACTGTTTGTACGTGTACGCCCCATTATGTAGTAGGTGGTCATTGCTTAAATAATTGTACAACTTGAATGAACAACTCCTTGTGCTCCCAGCGTGCACCCCTAGCTTGAGGAAGTTGAGTGGCTCTCCGTTGTGCGCAAGTCTTTTGGTTGTTTTAATAAATTCTTTAAATGTCCTCAATTCCGTCTCGGTCTGGAGTTTCTCCAAATTCGAATCTAACAGTTGGTGTCGGAAGTGGGATACTGCAGGTAAGGACCATGGGAGTTAAACGACACTGGAATTGACGGCTGAAGCGAGAACCGTGTCGTGTCCTAAGGGAAGAAGCCACATTAAGTATTTTAGGAGGAACAAGGACTCGCTCGTTCACCAGTGTGGCTAAAATCGTGTATGGGCCAGTCAGTATTAAATTACCCACATAGTAAATTATTCCTCATGGAGACCGCGGACTGACAGAATCGATTAGACATAAGTGTGTATTTCTGATTTAGAGTATAAGGTGATACGTTTGTGCCGATAAAGTATAAGATAGATTATAACAATATACGTAACAGTTAATACGGGACACATGGGTGATGAGGGGAGACTTCTTTCACCGGACGTTCCAGCTATGGCCACCAGTGTCACTGTCGTACAACGGGTCCGAGAGGCTAATTTGAAATTTCAAAGTGGGATGATTAAAAATGGGTGGAAAGAAACAAGCCCATTAGTTGACCAAATAAAGTGGTGGGAGGAACAATGGACGCCAAACAAGCTAATTATGGGGCGGTTTTTTGTGCTAGTTGGATGGATCAAATGGGACCCATAATCATGGACAAGGGGGGGGAGACTGGCCCCGTTACAATAATTCTTGAGACCCGTGCGGGAGGCTAAAGTCCAATTCAGTAGTCTCCTGCACCTCAAGCCACCAGGGACTGAGAATTTGGACGACATAAAAAGCTGAGGTGAAATTGTCGAGGCTCTACAAAAGGAGACTCGAGACATGTCGTCCTTACATCCCAGGCCCCCATCTGGGACCGTAGAGTTTCAACGAGTCGAGGCCACCCAACCCACGTGCCCTGCCGAATACAGTCATATCTACCCGCCGTTACTTCTTCAGTCTGGGGCTGTAAAATCAAATTCCATGGCCCCCGTCTGAGTTAATCAGACGGTAGGAGCCCAAAACCCAGAGATCGGTGGATGAGGTACGATGGACGAGGCACAGTCTTTTATGCCCCAGGAGAGGTCCAGCGTCACCTTTCTCATTCCCGACCTCAAAAGGCACAATCCTAATGTAGAAGTATGGGCAAAAATGCAAAGTGCTGCTCAGCACTTTAATTTGTCGAAACAAGACATCAAAGCTATTATCGACGTGAAATGCCCCTCTATGGTTTATGGGGCGTTGGGACACCATGCCCTAAATGCCCCAGCCACAGCGGCGGAGTATGAGATCCAATTCGATGGTTTGAAAAGTTGGATCCAGTTCAGACTGGGCAAATGCACCGCTATCTGGATGGGGCTCACCGCCCTGCAACAGAGTCCCGGGGAAAACCTCAATGTGTACATTGATCGAGTAATCGAGTAGTATGAACATTGGGGCCAGACAAATGACATTCCCACTAATCACGACGACCCACGGTTTGTAGATAGTCTACTCCAGGGATTGGAAAAGCCCTACCAAACTGCCCTCCGAATGGGGGCCAGCCCCCAGGCCACGGAAGCTGCAATCTGGAAGTGGGCTGGTCGACTTTTTGGGCTCCACCAGGCGGAAATGATGCCACCAGTCAAGCTCCCACCCACAATTATCTGCCATGGTCCACCATAGCTTCCCCGGGCATTAAAACCGAGCCTGTAGCAGTCATACAAGAGGCTCGACTCTGTTACAATTGTAACACACCGGGCCACGTGGCTACAGATTGCACCCAGCCGAGAGTTAAGTGTAACAATTGCGGGCGGACAGGGCATCAAAATGCCAACTGTTATGAACAGGGTGGAGGTAAACAGGGGCAGGGACCGACCCGACCCGCTTCAGGCCCTCAGCGACAAACGAAGAGAGGCTTGTCAAACCAAGAGATGGAGGCGCTCCGAGCCTTCCTCGCCAGCTATTAGGATTAGCCAGTCTCCATGGTCGGGGAGCAGGGGTCCACACGCCCGTCTCTAAATGTACAGTTAGGAGGCCGACAATACTGTGCCATTTTAGGCACGGGGGCCTCGGTGTCGATAACTGACACAGAATTTCCCACCTTAGATCAAAGCATTCCGATAACTGGCGTTAGTGGAGAAAGGGTGATCTTCCATCGGAGTGTTCCACTTCCCCTGCAGCTGTCACCAGGAAGTCATACCTGGTGGATCACCCTGTGGGTAGGTCCTAACGGTGAGGGCCTGCTCTTAGGTATGGATATTCTCCATTAGATAGAGGCAGATATGCTCCTAAGGGATCATCCATGGACTTAGGGGGGCCCCGAGTGGGGAGATTTCCCTTCCAGGAATATAAATCCCGACAATGCAGAGTACAAGCCCTCTGGCCGGTAAAGCGCGCATGGATAGAGGAAGGACCATGGGGGAGAGTTTGTGAGGTTTACCCTCTTGCATGGGCCAGCCACAAATTAGACTGTGGTAGAGCGGAGATGGACCCAGTGCGGGTCCACGGACCCTAACCCGAGACCCACCGACAATACCCCCTCCAATCAGAAGCACATAGTAGTAGACTTATTAGAAACTGGTATAGTGACAAAGACATGCTCCCGTACCAACTTCCCGGTATGGCCAGTGCAGAAGCCAGATGGATCCTGGAGAATGACCATTGATTATACAGCACTGAAACGGGTCACTCCCAAGCTCCATGCCTTAGTGGCGAAACCTGCCACTATTTTAAACGGCCTCCACAAAGCCCTGTCCATATTCACGGCACTGGACATCCAAAACGGACTTATGACATGTCCTTTGGATCCCGGATCCCAACAGCACTTCGCTTTCACTGTTCGATCCACCCAGTATACTTGGACCCAGTTGCCTCAGCGATTTCACAATGCCCCTACTATTTTTCACAAGACCTGGAAAAGGCTCTCCAGCCAGCATTAGCAGATAGCCAAATGCAAGATTCAGCCTGCCTTCAATATGTAGATGACATTCTGATTGGCAGTCCCTCGCCCTCAGCTCATCTGGCCGCCATGACGTGTGTCCTGGAGACTTTAGTTCAAGGGGGGTAAAACTGAATCCGATCAAAGCTCAAATTGGGCTTCCTCGGGTTACCTTCCTGGGTCAGATCATCTCCCCAGAGGGTAGGACCTGACCCCGAGAGGGTTCAAGCACTCTTGCAGATGCCGTGACCCGTCACTGTCTCTGGCCTGCGAAGCATGATGGGATTGTTTCAATATTGCTGCACCTACGTAACCGACTTCACCTAATTGGCAAGCCCAGTAAACAACCTCCTAAAGGGAGGGCCCCGGGAGAGGCAAGGTTAACTTGGACACCAGAGGCAATTGAAGTATTTGAGATGGTCAAAATCACTTTGGCCAACGCACCTGCCCTAGGTCTCCCAGTCCCAGCTAAATCATTCCACCTGTGGAATTGGGTGGGCAATCGGGCGTATAGTGCGGTAGTGGGACAATCACGGAATGATCAAATACGACCAGCAGGATATTACTCGTGCCCGGTACCAGCCTCCATGATGGGACAGGCCCCGTGCCTGGTGCCCACTGATTGTGCAGCCTGGGCGGTAGATTCAATAGAGTCTATGGCAGGTCCCGGGAAGGTAATCTTTCATACCCGCCACAGCCTCGTGAAAGTTCTTGCAGGCAGCCTGGATACTATTTCCGAACAGAGACGTGCAAAATGGAAGGCTTGTTTATTGGGTAGGGGGTTTCGGCTCGAGGTGTTAACAAACCCTCGAATGAACCCTGCATCCTTCCTAATCGACGAAGGGACCCCCCATGATTGCACCACTATCTTACATCTCGATAGTCAGGGACCCAACCTAACCGAACCCATTGCCGTGGCCTGCCTAGAGATGTACGTGGATGGGTCCAGGAATAGGTCAGTTCAGAGAGCATTAGATGGAAGATAACAATGTGCCATCTATGCTCAGAATTTTATTACCACAATTCTCAAATATTTGCCTATGGAAATGATTATCTTTCTTGCTTTCTACCGTTGTTTCTTTCTTCCCTCAGGCTCGTTTTCACCGCTCTCACTGACTTTCTGCCACTAGTTCTCCCTAGCGGCGGTGGCAGACCTGAGTGGACCGAGGCAGCGGCGGTGATTAAAAGAGGGTGAGAGGCGCAGGTAGGCCCCACAGCGGCGGCAGCGGCGGATCTGAGTGGCGCGAGTCAGCGGCAGTGATTTAAAGAGATGGAGAGGCGCAGGTAGGCCACACAGCTGCGGCGGCGGCGGACCTGAGTGAAGTGAGGCAGTGGCAGAGACAGTGTGACATCACCAGAAAGCATGTAAGTTTTTTCAAACTTAAATTTGTGGTTTATCGTTTATAGGTTGTCTGTGGTAGAGTGGGGCCTGCTGGTAAACCACGGACCTTAAGTATATCATTTATTTGTATTGGAGTTGGTACGATTGATTTGATTTAATTTAATTTGAATTAATTAAAGGGTAATTCATGACAGGGCTGCTCGGCCCCGTGAAATGCTCCTCCTGCGCTATGTGTGAAATCAGGGACACTTCCTGTGTCCCTGCCGACCATGAGTGTGGGAAGTGCATAAAGTTGCAGCTACTGACAGACAGCATTGTGGCGCTGGAGCTGCGAGTGCATGCATACTGGAGCATTTGCAATGCTGAGGAGGTAGTGCATAATACGTTTAGGGAGTTGGTCACACCGCAGGTGAAGGCTGAACAGGCATAAAGAGAATGGGTGACCACCAATCAGAGTGGTAGGCGCAAGCAGGTAGTGCAGGGGTCCCCTGTGGCTATCAACCTCTGAAACATTAATACCGCTTTGGATATTGGTGAGGGAGATGGCTTATCAGTGGAAGGTAGCAGCAGCCCACATCCTGGCACCGTGGGAGGTTCTGCTGCACAGGACGGGAGAAAAAAGAATGGGAGATCTATAGTAATAGGGGATTCTATTGTAAGGGGAAGAGATTGGCGTTTTTGTGTCCGCAAACTAGACACCAGGATGGTATGTTGCCTCCCTGGTGCGAGGGTCAAGAATGTCTCAGACCGGCTGCAGAACATTTTGGAAGGGGAGGGTGAACAGCCAGTTGTCGTGGTGCGTATAGTTACAAACAATATAGGTGAAAAACGGGATGAGGTCCTAAAAGCTGAATATAGGGAGTTAGAATGTAAATTAAAAGTAGGACCTCAAAGGTAGAAATCTCAGGATTGCTACCAGTGCCAAGTGCAAGTCAGAGTAGAAATAGAAGGATATTTCAGATGAATATGTGGCTGGAGGAATGGGGCAAGTGAGAGGGATTCAAATTCCTTGGACATTGGAACCGGTTCTGGCGGAGGTGGGACCAGTATAAACCAGACTGTTTGCACCTGGGCAGGACCAGGACCAATGTACCAGGGGGAGTGTTTGCTTGTGCTCTGGGGGAGTGTTTAAATTAAAATGGCAGGGGGTTGGGAACCTGAGCAGGGAGACAGAAGAAAGGAAAACAAGGATAGAAGCAAAAGAATGGAAGATGAAAAACAAAGGTGGCAGCCAGTCTAATCAAGGGTTTAAATCAATCATGGCCACAATAAATAGTAATTCTAAAAGGAGTAAGAGTGTTTAAAAAACAAGCCTGAAGGCTTTGTGTCTCAATGCGAGGAGCATTCGTAATAAGGTGGATGAATTGGCTGCGCAAATAGAGGCAAACGAATATTATTTGGTTGGGATTACGGAAACGTGGCTCAAGGATGGCCAAGACTGGAAACTCAACACCCAGCGGTATTCATAATTCAGGAAAGATAGTCAAAAAGAAAGAGTTGGTGGGGTAGCATTGCTGGTTAAATAGGGGATTATCACAATTGTAAGGAAGGATATTAGCTCTGATGATGTGGAATCTGTATGGGTAGAACGGAGAAATATCAAGGGACAGAAATCTTTTGTGGAAGTGCTTTATAGACCTCCAAACATTAAGGCGGAGCTCGGGGATGGCATTAAAAGGAAAGTTAGAGAAGCGTGCAATAAGGGCACAGCATTTATCATGGTTGACTTTAGTCTACATATAGTTTGGGCTAACCAAATTAGTAAAAATACTGTGGAGGAGGAATTCCTGGAGTGTATACGGGATGGATTCCTGGACCAATATGTCGAGGTACCAACTAGAGATCAGGCCATCTTAGACTGGGTATTATGTAATGAGAAAGGATTAATTAGCAATCTTGTTGTGTGAGGACTTTTGGGTTGGAGCGATGATAATACAATAAAATTCTTCATTAAGATGGAGAGTGAAGTAGTTGATTCAGAGACTAGCGTCCTGAATTTGAGGCATCATTTGGGCAGGATTGATTGGGGACAGTCACTCAAAGCGTTGACGGAGTATAGGCAATGTCAAACATTCAAAGATCACATGGATGAACCACAGAATATGTTTATCCGAGTTTGGCAAAAAAATAAAACAAAAAAGGTGACTCCACCATGGTTAGCAAGGGGAATTAGGGATAGCATAAGATCGAAGGAAAGGACATAAAAATTGGCCAGAAAAAGCAGTAAACCTGAGGATTGGGAGCAGTTTAGGATTCAACAAAGGAGGAAAAAGGGATTAATTAAGAAGAGTAAAATAGAGTATGAGAGCAAGCAATCAGGGAACATAAAAACAGACTGTAAAAGCTTTTATAGATATGTGAAGAGAAAAAGATTGGTGAAGTCAAGCGTAGGTCCCTTGCAGTCAGAATCAGGGGTATTTATAATGGGGAACAAAGAAATGGCTGACCAATTAAATATATACTTTAGTTCTGTTATCACAAAGGATCACACATATAAACTCCAAGAGATATCAGGGAGCATAGGGTGTAATGAAAGTGAAGAACTGATAGAAATCAGTATTTGTAGGGAAATGGTGTTAGGGAAATTGATGGGATTGAAGGCCGATAAATCGCCAGGTCCTGACAAACTACATCTTGGGTAATTAAGGAAGTGGCCCTAGAAATAGTAGATGAATTGCTGGTCATCTTCCAAAATTCAATGGACTCTGGAATAGCACCCATGTATTGGCGGGTAACTAATGTTAACTCACTATTCAATAAAGGTGGTGGAGAGAAAATGGGGAATTACAGACCAGTAAGACTGACATTGGCAGTGGGGAACATGCTAGATGACATTGTAAAAGTTGTAATAGCAGAGCACTTGGAAAACAGTGGCCGGATCTGAAAAAGTCAACATGGATTTAGAAAAGGTAAATCGTGCTTGACTAATCTACTGGAATTCTTTGAGGAGGTAACTGGTAAAATAGATAAGGGAGAACCATTGCATGTGGTGTATTTTGACTTTCAAAAGGCTTTTGATAAGGTCCCACATAAGACATTAGCGTGTAAAGTTAAGGCAGATGGGATTGGTTGCAAGATATTGACTTGGATAGAGAACTGGTTGGCAGACAGCAAGCAAAGAGTTGGAATAAACGGCTCTTTTTCCGAGTGGCAGGCAGTGACTAGTGGAGTACGGCAGCGATCGGTCCTTGGACCCCAGCTATTCACAATATATATTAATGATCTGGACGAGTGAACTACATGTAATATCTCCAAGTTTGCAGAAGACACAAGCTGGGTGGGCGTATGTGCTGTGAGGAGGATGTCGAGAAACTCCAGTATGATTTGGACAGGTTGGGTGATTGGGCAGAAACATGGCAGATGCAATATCACGTGGATAAATGCGAGGTTATCCACTTTGGTGTGAAAATAAGGAAGGCAGATTTTTATCTGAATGGCAATAGTTTGGGTAAGGAGAAGTGCAACGAGCCCTTGGCGTCCTTGTGCACCAGTCGCTGAAGATAAGCATACAGGTGCAGCAGGCGGTTAAGAAGTCAAATGGTATGCTGGCCTCCGTAGCGAGAGGTTTTGAGTACAGGAACAAGGATGTCTTGCTGCAGTTGTACAGGGCCATGGGGAGACCACATCTTGAGTATGGTGTGCAGTTTTGGACGCCTTATCTGAGGAAGAATGTTCTTGCAATGGAGAGAGTGCAGCGAAGATTCCCCAGGCCGATACCTGAGATGGCAGGAATGACATATGAGGAGAGATTGTGACGATTGGGCTTGTACTCACTGGAGTTTAGAAGAATGAGAGGGAATCTCATTGAAACTTATAAAATTCTAACAGGACTAGACAGACTAGATGCAGGACGGATGTTCCCGATGGTCGGGGAGTCCAGAAACAGCGTTCACAGTCTAAGGATTAGCGGTAAGCCATTTAGGACAGAGTTGAGCAGGAATTTCTTCACCCAGAGGGGGGTGATCCTGTGGAATTCTCCACCAAAGAAGGCAGTAGAGGGCAGTTCATTAAATGTATTCAAGAAGGAGTTAGATATATTTCTTAATGCTAAAGGCATCAAGGGCTATGGAGAGACGGTAGGAGCAGTGAATTGAGTTTGCATGATCAGCCATGACCTCATTGAATGGCGGAGCTGCCTTGAGGGGCTGAATGGCCTATGCCTGCTCCAATCTTCTATGATTCCATGTTTCGCACAGCACTCCCCACACACAGAGCCTTCCCCATACACACACATCCCTCACCACCGGCACATACCCCTCGCCACACACAGGCCTCCACCCACAGACACGCCCTTCCCCACACACACAACTCTCCCCACACAAGCCGCTACCCACACACAAACACCTCCTTCACCCACACACTTTGCCCTCCCCCACACACACAGGCCCCACCACACACTCATTTCTCCACACAAACACATATATTCCCCTATGCACACGCACCCCTCCTCAACACACACACTCCCCACGCATTAACACCCCTCGCCCTCACAAACACCACTCCCCCACACACGCACTCTGCTCACCACACACACCCCCTCTCCACACACAAACACCCCTCCGCACGCAGACACCCCTCCCCACACATACACACCCATTCCCCACACACAGATCCCTCCCCACACACACACTCCCCACACATACCGACCCCTCCCCCATACACATAATCCTCGCCACATACACACACACAACCTACCCCACATAAACACACCACTCCCCGAACACAGACCCCGACAAACACACACACATCCCTCCCCACACACAGACCCCTTACCACACCTACACATTCGTCCCCCCACACACACCCACACACAGACCCATACCCACAAACACACCTCCCTCCCACACACACACACCTCCCCTCTCAGAGACCCGTACCCAAACACTCACAAATAGTGTCAGTTCCAGACTGACCTGTAAAATCCTACTTGATCCTGAATTATCCCATTGGAGTAGCAGAAGATGTGGTCTCATCTCTCACTGATGTTGTACCAGAGACAGACACATTATTAGTCACAGAAACCGGGACCTTGTCTTGAGTCAGGCAAATAATGTCCCATATGAAACCATCTCTTGCCTTTTGTACTCTCTGTAAATTCCAGCTCAGGGCCATTCGGTATTAATCTCAGTGACCGTGTGTTTCACTCTGATTAAATTGATCTGGGACTGTTTCTGTCTGAAATTATCTCCAGCATGGTCCCAGCAAAAATACCGACTTCCTCTTTCCTCCCATGTTTCTGCAGGATTGCTTTGTGAAGACGGGCTCTTGAAGAACAAATACCCTGCAGAGAATGAGCCAAATTCAGCATCTTATAAGGCCAAGCCCCAGCTTCAAACATTCCCTGACGACCACCTGCCTAACACCGTTCATTCCCAGTTCCTTTGCTCAGACCCTAATAAAAGTGAATCGCGAAAGTTCCCTTTGATTTTTGTGCTGAATTATTGCAGAGAGCTGCGCATGCGCGGGTAAGCCCTGCCACCGAATCGATTCCCAGTGAGCAGAAGAGATCATGCACGCTGCCCTCACCCAGCACTGCCTGTGACCGGCATTCACTCAGTGAGTGGAAGAAGATCATTTTGAATGGAGACATCACAGCCCCAGAGTAAGGCAGCAACCAGCAGGCTCCTTATAGCAGCACATCGCTTTGGGACCAAGCCCAGAAACGGGCTCAGAGATCAGCATTGAGTCCGGGGAAAGTTCAGGGGGAGTTGCGGGCTGTTTTGCGAGGTGGAGTGGAGGAAGAACTGCTCTCAGAACCTGGAGTGAGTGCGGGAAGTTAGAGCCCATTCTCGTCTTGTGTGTGGACAACATGTTTCCAGGGTAAGGGAGACAGTATGGGAAGAATTTGCTATTTACAATCATTGCTGCTTTCTCTCCCCAGGCCAGTAGTGACTGTTCCTGGTTTAGTTCCGGTCTCAGCGTGCGTGTTGTTATTGGACAGTGAGCAGTGGACAGTGCCGGAGAGAATCATGTGGAGAGATATAGAAAGAGCATCTATTGCAGGCACCAGGGGAGAAGCGTGAAGGAAACGTTTCAAACAGTGGCTGTTTGTTTTTGGTTCAATGGTTAATCCCATGGGATGTGTAAATTGAAATATGATCTGTGCAAATGTCCCTGCTCCATCGGGTAGTCCCATTTACAGAGCATTGGATTGTGTCTGGATGTCAGTAATATGTTGTAAAAGCGCAAAAACACCTCGTGTGCAGGAGTCTTGCAGTGGATTTCCTTGCAGTTGTTCACTATGATTATTAATTGCAAGTTTACATTGATCAGTTTTCCACTTTCTAAAATGCCTGTTTTGGAGTTCGAAGAGATAATTTTTCTTCCTGCAGGTAAATCCATGAAGAAATCGGAATAGACGTGATCTTCTCTGCACCCGAGTCACAAGGAACAGTGCAGCCAGCTTCTTCTCACACGCAGTAAGTGCATTATCACTCACAGAGTGCTGAGACACAGTCAGCTCATCAGCTCCACAGTCCCAGCCAGCAGAAGCAGTCAGACCCACACTGATCCCAAGATCCATAGACACATTTTCATTTCAATTCAACATTCAAATATAGCAGGAGTGACACATATTGGTTCCAAGTCACCACAACTCAGTAGCACTGACAGGGAGATACAGCAATCCCAGTCATAATTCACGGCCACTCTCTTGACTCAAAGGCATTGTGTCAATCTCAAATGAGTGCAGCCTTAGCTACAACTTAAATATGAGATGGAACATACAAACGGTACATGATTGAAATGGATCTCAATAATTTACCCCAGATTGCAGACTGAGCGATACATTACATACCTGCCTACATATCTCATACAGTAACGGACTGCAAGCTACCTTATGAATTCAATTAGTGCAGCCTGAACTACACATTCAAATACAGTGCCGGAAACGGACACAGACAGACTGGACCCCCCACTCACACAGAGTAACAGAGTCTGACACATACAGAGATAATCTGACACTCCCATACAATACCAGAGAATGACATATACAGAAATAATCTGATACTCCCATACAGTACCAGAGACTGCCTGATACAGGATGAATCTGACACTCCCACATAGTACCAGAGACTGACAGATACAGAATGAATCCCAAACACACACACAGAGTAGCAGGCACTGAGAGATACAGAAGGAATCCCAATCAGACACAGAATACCAGATACTGAAAGATACAGAATGAAACCCACACTCCCAAACAGTACAAGAGACTGACTGATAATAAATGCATCTCAAACAAACATAGAATACCAGAAACTGATAGATACAGAATTAATTCCACACTCACACAGAATAACTGGGCTTGACTGATAAAGAATGCATTTCAGTCATCTACAGTGCCAGAGACTGACAGATACAGACTGAATACCACACTCACACACAGTACCAGAGACTGACAGATACAGAATGAATCCAATACCACAGAGAATATCAGGGCCTGACAGATAAAGGATGCATTTCAGTCATATACAGTGCAAGAGACTGAAAGAAAAAAAATGAATACCACACTCACACAGAATAACAGGGACTGATCGATACAGTATTAATCCAAACACACGCAGTACCAGAAACTGACAGAGACAGAAGGAATCCCGCACTCACGTATAATACCAAAGACTGAAAGATATAGAATCACTACCACACTAACTTACTGTGCCAGGAACTGACAGATACATAATCTTTCGCAAAATCTCTCATGATACCAGAGATAGACAGGTACAGAAATAATCCCCCCACACACCCACATTACCTGAGACTGACAGACACAGAATGAATCCCACAATCACACCCAGTATCCAGTAAAAAACAGACAATGAATAAATCCCAAACACACAGGGCCAGAAATTAGGATTGGAGGCTTTCCGTGCGTGCAAGCCCCCGATGTGCACTCACCCTGCACGCCAACATCTGAAGCCTGGGCCTGCTTGCCTTTCCGGTCACTGGCCCGGTTCAGATGTTGGCGTGATGTGCTTGCCTGATCCAGCGGCGTAATTAGTGCGATGTGCCAGCTGGGATCAGGTGAGCACTCTGCAGCCAATCAGGGGAGGGGAAACTCATTCATGAGTTTGATATTAAAGACTGTCAAACTCATGAAAAGTACGGGCGCCCAAAAGACTAGTTTAACTTTAATTAAAATTTTGAAAAACATCCCAATAATTAAATAAACTGTAAATAACTTTAAAGAAACTATTTAAAACAATTAATAAAAATTTTGAAATAAATATTTTTTTACGAAATCGGGTCTAAAAATAAACTTACCTTACTGTAAAGTCCTTAAAAACAATGAAACTGTGGAATTATTTTAACAATTTTAAATAATAGACCACTTACCTGTAAGAATCCACTCCTTACGCCTCCTTTTATCATTTCTAAAAAGTTCAGTCCTTTGCACACGCGCAAACCTGTCAAAAAGAAGGAAGTTCAAAGCGTGCTCCTGCACACACGCGTTGGATCTCTTAACCCCTTGGTTCGATGGAGAGGAAATGCCGGTTTCCCGCGCATGCGCTGTGCATGCTGAAATCCGGCACTTCCAATGGGCCCACGCATGAGTACACCATTCGTACTCACGCGTTGGGTCCGGAATTACTGGCCCACAGTCTCAGAGGCTGACAGAACAGAATTAGTTTCTGTCACACAAAGTACGAGAGAATGACAGATACAAAATGAAGCTGAGAACCTGAGATTTTCATGGAATCATAGAAATTTACAAGAGAGAAGGAGGCGATTCGGACGATCTTGTTTTTGCTGGCCTGTAAAGAGCTATCCAGTCTAATCCCACTTTCCGCTGCTTGGTCCGTAGTCTAATAGGTTACAGCACTTCAAGTGCACATCCAAGAACCTTTGTAACGTATTGAGGGTCCCTGCCTCTAGCACCCTTTCAGGCAGTGTGTTCCAGGTCCCCACCACTCTCTGGGTGAAAAGATTTCTCCTCAAATCCTCTCTGAACCTCCGATCTATTACTTTAATTCCATGCCCCATGGTTATTGACCGTTCAGGTAAGTGAAATATCTACTCTATCTTGGCCCTTAATAATTTCAAACACCTCAAATAAGTCCCCCCTCAGCCTTCTCTATTCGACTGAAAACAAATCCAGCCTACCCAAACTTTCCACATAACTAAAGTTCCCCAACCCAGGCAACATCCTCGTAAATCTCCTCTGCAAACTCCCGAGTGCAATCGCATCCTTCCTGTAAAGGGGGGATCAGAATTGCATGCAGTATTATAGCTGCGGCCTAACTAGTGTTTTTTACATTTCAAGCATAACCCCCCTGCTCTTATATTCTATGCCTTCGCTAATAAAGGCAAGTATCCCGTATGCCTTCTTATCCACTATATCGACCTGTCCTGCGGTCAAGGATCTCTGGACATGCAGTAATATATACAGAATGAATGAAACACTCATGCAAATTTCCACAGAGCTACAGAATGGATCCCGCACTCACACACAGTACCAGAGACTGACAGATACAGAATCAATCCCGCACTCACGCACAGTACCAGAATTTGACAGGTACAGAATTAATCCCACACTCAGAGATATTACCATATACTGATCAATACAGAATGAATTGCGCACTCACACACTGTACCAGAGACTGACAGGTACAGAATGAATCCCACACTCAGACATATTTCCATATACTGACCGATACAGAAAGAAACCCACACTCAAATAGAGAACCAGTGGGTCATAGATACGCAATGATTGCCAGGACTCATGCACAGTTCCAGAGCCTGAGAATTATAGAATGAATCCAAAACTCACTTTTAGTGTAACGGACTGACAGTTCTAACGAAACCCACGCTTACACACAGTACCTGAGATTGAGAGAGACAGAATGACTCCCACACTCGCACACATTACCAGAGACTGGCAGATACAGAATCAAGTCCACAATTACACACAGTACCAGTAACTGACTGGAACAGAATGAATCCCACACTCACACACAGTACCAGAGATTGACAGATACAGAATGAACCTCACACTCACACACAGTACCAGAAACTGACTGGAACAGAATGAATCCCACACCTATACTCAGAATCAGAGAATGACAGATACAGAACGAATTCCACCATCACGTAAATTAGCACAACATTGTAACTCGTGCTTGTCTAACAAAATGTCCTCTCCTAGTATTTGGAAATCGCATCCGTCCAATACACCGTGAAGAGTTATTGCCTGTTTTGTCCCTCTCTGTTCTGTAAACGTCACTGTACCGGAGATTGGTGACATATCCTGGCCGGAAGTGAGAAATTCAATAGCGCGGAATATCTTTCAGTGTTACAGAAACAGTGCAATGTGAGGAAATAGTTTCACTCTGTAAATTCTACACTCATATTGTTTCACATTTTATATTGAAAACAAAAATCAAACGATTCGTAATAATTACCTAAGAAAGGATATACTTGCCATGCAGGGAATGCAGCGAAGGTTCACCAGACTGATTCCCGGGATGGCAGGACTGTCGTATGAGGAGAGATTTGGTCTGTAACGTATGTACCTTTAAGGGGGAGAACTACTTTTTACGGCTCATGTATACTGTAGTACCGGCATTGACCACACCTGCATATAACGTTGAGTAGTAATCTGTACAGTTCAGTTGCAGTCTGAGCCACGTTGAGTAAGCACCGTTTGTACCATTCTCTGCAGTCTGTGTCTGATTATACACGGACATAACAGTGGCGAGGAGGCAGATTCGAACCTAGCTGCTACTCTGTATCACCTCCCAGGGATTCGCTCCTGGAGAACAGAGGAAGAAGGTCTAGTCCTGAAGCACGGGCGTCGACCAAGGGCAACCGCCCAGTCATCCAGTGGAGATTTGAGTATTGCAGGGGAGGCTGTCGAGAGCCAGGCTTGGCTTTCCAGTCACGGTGGTTCAGCGAAACGGGCTGGCAACAGGTACTGCGCAGACATTTCCCGGACAGCGGCGGGCTAGGGCCCGACTGAGCGGCACAGAAAAAGGCCGAGCAGCGCCGATGGGGAAGAGAGAGATGGCAGTGCGCACAGGGCACAGCCGGTGTTCAGGACCGAGCGGCATCAATGGTGGAGAGAGACGAGAGAGAGCAGAGCGCATCCAGTGGTCAAGGGCCAAGCAGCATCAACGGGGGAGAGAGGCGCGCAGGAAAACACGAGGTGCTGCCATTGCCATGAGGATGGCAGAGAGCAGCGTTGGCAGCAGCGCAGGAGCAGCACGCGAAACCCACAAGGCGTCGCCATTTGCCACGAGGGCCGCCGAGAGTGGCGTTGGCAGCAGCACGGGAGATGCCATTTTAAGCCGCAGTGGGGAAGAAAGGAAAGCGCGGGAGACGCCATTTTAAGCCAGTCTAACCACACCCAAAAATGCCGAAGAGTGGCAGTATCACAGCGTTCGACAATGAAGTCGAAGATTGGACGAAATATGTCGAACGCATAGAAGTTACTGCAAGGTGAATGAAGTGCCAGATGACAAGAATGCGCTGATATTGCTGAATTCAATGGGTGCAAAAACGTATGGCTTACTACGAAACCTAGTAACCCCAGAGAAGCCAGTAGAAAAGGATTTTGAAAACATAGTGTCAATCCTACAGGACCACTTAAACCCCACACCACTGCTGATAGCAGAAACATTTAAGTTTCACAAAAGGAACCAGCATAAAAATGAAAGTAATGCTGAGTACTTAATGGAACTGCGCAAGCTATCAAAACACTGCCAGTTTGTAACGGGACTAGCAGATACTTTAAGGGACAAGTTTGTGTGTGGGCTTCAAAGTGAAGGAACCCAGAAACGGCTTCTATCTGAAAAGGACCTTACACTGGAAAAGGCTTTCAGCATTGTTGTATCGATTGAAGCAGCAGAACGGGGCGCTGCAGAGATACAGCAGAGACCACAAGAATACGGCAAACAAAATGCCATATGGAACAGAGAAGTGCTATCGCTGCGGCAGAACAACACACGACGTGAATGATTGCTGGTTCAAAGAAAAACTGTGCAGAATGTGTGGATAAGTAGGACACATAACACGAGGCTGCAGATCGGGAAAGAAAACCAGCAAAAAGAAACCGACCACAAGAAAGTACAAGAAGGTACATAAGATAACGGAGAGTAGTTCAGACGAACAAAAGAGTGATAATGACTCTGAAAGCAGGGAACTGAGTTGTCTGAAACGACATAATGTGATCACAAGAGAGGATCATCGAACCATTTGGGTCACTCTCAAGATAGCAGGAATCAAGGTACAGATGGAATTGGACACAGGATCAGCCCTAACAGCCATAAACCGACGGGAGTACGAGCGGCTATTCTCACACATACTCTTGAGAGAGACAAAAAAAATTTTGAAGACGTACACGGAGCATAAAGTCTACCCCAAAGGAAAAATAAGGGTGACCGTTATATATAGCGGTAAGGAAACACCGAAACTAGACCTGTATGTATTGCAAGATGGAGCACCAACATTACCGGGACGTGAATGGATCCAGAAAATACAACTGGATTGGCATTACATACAGGCACTGACTGTGGCTGACAAAAAGGATGACGACGTCACACCTGGGCGACTGTCAAAGATCATAACTGACGCAAAAGAAGTGTTCCAGCAAGGACTCAGAACACTAAAAGGCATGTCAGCGGCGATTAAAATTGAAGAAAACGGAAGTCCAAAATGTTTTAAGGCCAGTCCGGTACCTTATGCGATCCGCCCAGCCGTCGACGCAGAGCTGTAGAGTCTGGAACGTTCAGGTGTACTGTCCAATGTAGATTGGAGCGACTGGGCTGCACCCATCGTCCTTGTGATGAAAAAGTCGGTCAGCAGCACGCCTGGGGAACCAAGGAAGGTTGGCATCTGCGGTGACTTTAAGGTAACAGTGAACCCGATCCTTCACACCGTAAAATATCCACTTCCGCGGATTGAAGATATTTTCACCTCACTATCTGGAGGGAAACGCTTCACTAAGATTGATCTGGCCCAGGCGTATCGGCAAATGGAGGTAGAAGAAGCATCAAAAAATACCTCAAAATCAACACCCATAAAGGTCTCTACAATAACAACCGGCTGGTATTCGGGGTAGCATCAGCTCCGGCTATTTGGCAGATGGCAATTGAACAAGTCCTGCAAGGAATCCCAGGGACACAGTGTTATTTGGACGACATCCTGGTCATGGGCGAAAATGACAGTGATCACCCTGCAAACCTGGAGAAGGGGCTCACCAGATTGCAGGAATATGGGCTCCGAGCTAACCGTCCCAAATGCCAGTTTTTTAGAAAACAGATCTCGTATTGTGGCCACGTTATCGATAAAGAGGGGTTACATAAGTCCCCAGAGAAGATTGAGGCTGTCGTCAAGGGTCCAGCGCCGGAAAATGTGTCACAACTGCGGTGGTTCGTCGGGCTGGTAAACTACTACCATAAGTTCTTGCCAAATTTGTCCACAATACTACACCCACTGAACACCCTACTGCAAACTGGGGTGCCATGGAAGTGGAGTGACGAATGCAGACGAGTTTTCCAGAAGAGCAAAACACTAATCACATCGAAAGAGGTATTGGCCCATTACAACCCGGCATTACCAATTCAGTTGGCATGTGGTGTGTCACCGTACGGCATTGGAGCAGTGCTGTCGCACAAATTCTCGGACGGCTCAGCGAGGACAATAGCCTTTGCATCACGATCACTAACCTCAGCCGAGCGTAACTCCACCCAGATTGACAGGGAGCCCCTCAGCCTAGTGTGGGGAGTGAAAAAGTTCAATCATTATCTGCACGGGCAGAAAATCACCTTGCTGACTGATCACCAGCCTCTTATCTTCATTTTACATCCAAAGACGGGCGTTCCGGTGATGACTGCGCAACGACTACAAAGATGGTCACTTTTTCTAGGGGTGCACCACTATGAGTTTGAATATAAGGGCTCGAAACAGCATGGAAATGCTGATGGGCTATCATGCCTGCCACTGCCTAATGCGGAGCAAGCACCAGCAGTGGATCCTGTCGAAATATTCCATTCGACTATAGTTGAATACCTACCGGTAACTAACGCTTGTATCAAAAAGGAATCCCGAAATGACCTGACACTTTCTCGGGTATATGATTTGACGGTGAAGGGATGGCCAGCACATGGCGACTCACTGTTGCCAGCATTCTCGACAAGGGGAGAACAGCTGTCAGTGTGCCAGGGTACCTTGATGTGTGGATCCCGAGTGGTAATTCCACCCAAGTTAAGGGATAGAGTGCTCAATGGGCTTCATGAGGGTCATCTGGGAGGGGTAAAAAAGAAAAGCCTAGCCAGGGCTTATGTGTGGTGGCCGGTAATCGATAAACAAATCGAGGACCTGAACAAGAGCTGCTCAGGATACCAGACAGTCCAAAATGCACCACCACATGCCCTACTACACCCATGGGATTGGCCCTCCTCTCCATGGCAATGGTTGCATATTGATTTTGCTGGTCCATTCATGGTCTCAATGTATTTAATAGCCGTGGATGTGCACTCGAAATGGCCTGAGGCCATCAAAATGTCCTCTACCACCACGGAGAAAACGATTGCAGTCCTATGGACCATATTTTTGCCAGGAATGGCTTGCCAGAACAGATTTGCCCCGACCACGGACCACAGTTTGTGACCAAAAAGTTCCGGAGGTTCCTGAAAAAGAAAGGGGTAAGGCATTACACATCTGCCCCATATCATCCAGCCAAAAATTGATGGGCTGACAGGTTCGTACAAACCTTTAAGAAGGCAATAAAGGCTATGTACAATGACAGCATTCCACTGCAGCACAAGGTGGACAATTTCCTGTTCACCTACTGGAATGCGACACATGCAGTCACCCACCAGGCCCCGGCCATGATGTTCTTTAACCGAAGGTTAAGATCTCGCCTGGATTTGCTCAGACCAAACGTACGGAGAGATGTTGAGAGTAAGCAATTCCAGCACATCCATGAGAAGCCAACAAGGAGCTTCAATGTAGGGCAACCAGACTTGGCCGGCGACTACCGAACAGAAAAATGGCAGCCAGGAACGATATGCACACGGCAGGGCCCACAGTGGACGTTAGGGAGAGCATTGTGAGACGCCATGCTGACAAGATCCTAGAGTCACAGGAAGAAGTCAACCCCATGCCTCGCCCATACATACCTGGTGATGAACCCAAAGTACAGGTAGCATCTACCCCAGAATCAGCAGCATCGGAAGCTGATGAACCAACCGACGACAGGGGGCCAGAATCGCCTCCGCACCAAGAGCAAGACACTCGAGAAAGGCGCTATCCAGAAAGGATCAGGAAGCCTCCCCAAACACTGAATTTATAAATAGACTATTTTCAGCTAATGTTGCATGTTAAAAGTGTTAATTGTAATTAGTTTGATATTTAATTATTAAATAAGTGTTATGGTACTGTTAGTCTAAAAGGGGAGGAATTGTAATGTATGTACCTTTAAGGGGGAGAACTACTTTTTACAGCTCATGTATCCTGTAGTACCGGTAGTGACCACACCTGTATATAACGCTGAGTTGTAATCTGTACAGTTCAGTTGCAGTCTGAGCCACGCTGAGTAAACACCATTTGTACCGTTCTCCGCAGTCTGTGTCTGATTATACACGGACATAACACGGTCGACTAGGCCTCTATACACTAGAATTAAGAAGAAAGAGAGGGGATCTCATTGGAACTTATAAAATTCTGACAGGTCTAGACAGACTGGATGCAGGGAGGATATGTCCCCTGGCTGGGGAGTCTAGAACGAGGGGTCACAGTCTCAGGATACCGGGTAGGTCATTGAGGACTGAGATGAGGAGAAATTTCTTCACTCAGAGGGTGGTGAACATTTGGGAATTCTCCACCACAGAAGGCTCTGGAGGCCAAGTTACTGAATATATTTAAGAAGCAGATAGATTGATTTCTAGACACAAAATGCATCAAGGGGTATGGGCAGAGTGATGGGGTATGGTATTGAGATAGAGGATCAGCCATGAAAATATTGAATGGTGGAGCAGGCTCGATGGCCCGAATGGTCTACTCCTGCTCCTATATTTCTCTGTTTCTATGTTTAACGTTATATGGAAAAGAAAGCAACGTTGAAATTATTTTTAATTAAGTTATACCCGTTTGTATTTTGGAATCAATCTCACTCTGAACAGCATCAAATTTGGTTCCAATACTTGGAGTTTCTGATGTAAGGGCATTAATAAACGGTCAACTGCTCTGCTCACTACTATGGCACCAGTGCAAGAGATAAATCAGCCGTTTCCCTGGAATTGGGGTCTGATCCGCTTCCATTGGTTCTCTGGCAGAAAAAATCCTAAACCTCAGCCCGTGAACAAACACTGTTGGATTTTGTCCTACATTTAAACTGCTTTCTTACGGGGCATTTCTCGCTTTGTGGCTGTTCACGTGACAGGATGTGAAACAATTTTACGCAGCGAGTGGTTCGGATCTGCAATGCACTGCCTGAAAGGGTGGTGGAGGCAGACTCAATCGTGGAGTTCAGAAGACAATTGGATACACATCTGAGGGGAAAAAATCTTGCAGCTTTTTGGGGAAAGGGCAGGAGAGTGGGCTTGGCAGAAATGCTATTGTAGAGAGCAGGCACGGGCTCGACAGGCCAAATTGCCTCCTTCTGTGCTGTAACCATTCTATGATTCTATGAAGTGAGCCTGCCAGCCTTCCAGTGCCATACTAAGTGCTTGATTCCTGCAGTGAGACTGCGAACAGTCTACTTCCCATGCCAGGCTGGTCAAGTCGAGGTTGGTGGAGTGAATTTCTCATTAATATAGTGGGCAGTGTCCCCGCCTTTCTCGCAGGCGACCGGTGTTTAATTCCCCGACAGGAAGAGGTTATATTGTTATGAAAATGAGAGTGAACGAAATTGGCAATTGAACTTGCAGTGTAAAAAATGTCTCCTCATCTCCCTTCTGGTTCTTTAGCAAATTACCTTTATTCTGTGTCCTTTGGTTACACACCTTCATCAACAGCATCAGAGAGAGAGAAAGAGTATCGGTATTACACTTCCTATCAATGTGTCCATATCTCGCTCAATAACAGCAGTCAACATTCATGTCCAGCGCTGGGTAAAGAGACAGACAGAAAGACACAATGTCAGTCTTACAATTCCTATCAATGTGTCCATATCACGCTCAATAACAGTATCCTACCTCCTTATACAATTCAACATATAACGGAAAGCGCCAGAGAGCGACAGGGCGGAGGGAGAGTCAGAGACAGATTGAGGAAGGACAGTGAGAGACATTGATAATCTCAGCACCAGACTGACCTGTGAAGTGTCGCTTTATCCTGAAAGATCCCAGTGGAGTGACAGAAGATACGGTCTCAACTTTCACTGATAGAAACATAGAAACATAGAAGATAGGAGCAGGAGTAGGCCATTCGGCCCTTCGAGCCTGCTCTGCCATTCAACGAGATCATGGCTGATCTGTTAGTAATCTCATTTTCCTCTGGGCAATTTAGAGGTGCCTTTTCCACCAAGTGCTGGGCCGCCACTTGCTGGGAGTTGTTGACATAAAGTCCCCAATATTTACTGGGACGGGATTTCCAAACTGTGGGGAGGAGTTCCGGTCGGGACCCCCGAAGGCTGAGCGTGCGTTTTCTTTTAACCGGTTCCCTGCCTGGAAGCCAGCCTGATTGACAGCCTTGGCTCCCTGTCGAGAGGGGAACGCTCCAGAACAGGCCGCAGCGATGGAGCAGGTCGGCTTCCTGCTGCTCGGGTTAGAGGTCGCGGGGGCGGGGTGGGTGCAGTGTGGTTTGGAGGGCCGTGGTTTGGTGGCTGATCGCGGTGGGTCGGAGAGGGAACGTGGCAGAGATGTGGATTCGGTGATCGCGGGTGATCGGTGATTGCTGGGGGGGGGTGCGGTTGGTGTTGGTGATCAGGGGGGTCAGCGGCCGGGGGGTTCCAATCGAGGGGGTGGGGGTGGTTCCGATTGCATGGAGTGAGAAACAGGTTTGCTTGGTGGGCCGGGGGGAAGCACTCCTGATATTGGATTAGAGACAGCTATTATTAATCCCATACTCTGGTGCCCGAATTTGAACAGCGACATTAAGTTTTGTGTCAAGGGATTTACGTTTCTTGAACTGATATTCTCCAATAATTAAACAAACTGTAAAAGAGAGCTAGTGAATTATGACGGGCACATTACTCTTAAATCGGGTTTTACTGACCTCTTTCTGAGAAGGGGCGGAATATGAGCGGGTCTGAGACCAAAGCGTACAAACGATCAGGGCCAGTGTTTAGTTTATGGTACATCAATTGAACAGGACACAAAGATTCTGCCAGGTAATTAAACTGCATTCCCGATAATCCTTCTACCGGATTAAACAGAAATCAGAGGGAATTAGAAAGTTCCAGAAATACACATATTAAAATCAATAGAATAAATCGATTCAACAGGCAGATGTTGGTGCAGCTTTTTCAGAGAGGCTGTGGGTGGCTCTTAAAAGATCCGCTGTGTTTTGTCTTGTCAGCACATTGTGGAGTTTTACTTGGAGCTGATGTACTTGGTCACTGCATTTGTCCTTTCCGACAAGGTGTGCTTGGCCAGCTCCCAGGGCAGTAGCAGGCGCACGATGGTCTGAATCTCCCGGGAGCTCATGGTGTGCCGTTTGTTGTAATGGGCCAGGTGGGAAGCCTCACCCTCGATGCGCTCGAAAATATCGTTCACAAACGAGTTCATGATGCTCATGGCCTTGGAGGAGATGCCGGTGTCGGGGTGAACTTGCTTCATCACTTTGTAGATGTAAATGGAATAACTCTCCTTCCTCGACTTTCTTATCTTCTAGCCGCCCTATGTTAGTGCTTTATTCAAGGTTTTCTCGGCGTCCTTCTTGGTCGCTTTCTTCTTGTCCTGCTGTTTGCCTTAGAGGGAGTGCAAGGAAGACTGCTTCCTGGAATGGGGGGATTTTCCTATGAGGACAGATTGAGTAGACTAGGCCTAGATTCTCTAGAATTTAGAAGAAGGAGAGGTTATCTCATTGAAAAATGCTAAATTCTTACAGGGATTTACCGGGTAGATGCAGTGAAGATGATTGGCCTGCCTGGCAGTCCAGAGGCAGGAGTCACATTCTCAAAATAAGATGTCGGCCATTAAAGACTGAGACAAGGTGAAATGTCTTCACTCAGAGGGTGGTGAATCTTTGGAATTATCTACCCTGGAGAGCTGTGGAAGTTGAGTCGTTGAGTATCTTCAAGACAGATCTCGATAGATTTTTGAATATTGTGGGTATCAAGATCAAAGGGGATAGATCATGAAAGTGGAAATGAGGTAGAAGATCAGCCATGGTCTTATTGAATGGTGGAGCGGCATCGAAGGGCGAAATGGACTACTCCTGCTCCTATTTCTTCTGTTCTTCTGTTCTTGTGTTCAAACTCAACTTCAGACCAAGAAATAACCCGAAACCGCTCCGAGAGCGGATTAAATAGACAGCCCCATAACCCTATGCTAATGAGGGATGGAGGAAGGCAGTGATTGTGATTGGGCTACTGGAAGCGATGTCACAGTGCTTCTTAAAGGTCCTCTCCTTAGATATCCTATCGGATTAAGCGGCTTCCACCAATCACAAGCTCTCACACTGCAATCAGAAAGTCAATTTCTTAAGCACTCTCTCCAGCCACAGATTATGTTGAAAGAGCCACTCACTTTGTGAAGATACACCGGGAAATGTCGCCTATCCGTCGTTGAGAAAGGATCCTTTTGCTCAGGGGATTACCACACACATTTCATTATCCCAAGCAGTGATTTCGTGACAGTTGCGGCTCAGTGGGAAGCACCCTCGCCTCTCAGTTAGTAGGTTTGTGGATTGTAATCGCACTCCAGTGCAAAAATAAAGGTAAAAGATCCCATGAGCACAATGAAAAACAGTGGAGTTATTCCCGGTGTCCTGGCCAATATTTATCCCGTACATCACAAAGACAGATTTTCTGGTCATTATAAAATTGCTGTTTGTGTGAGCTTTCTGTGAGCAAATTGGCTGCCGTGTTTCCTACCTTACAACAGTAATTACAATTGAGAAGTCCTTCATTGGCTGTAAAGCACTTCGGGACGTCCGTTGGCCATGGAAGGCGCGATATAAATGCAAGTGTTACTTTTTTATTTATTGACAATTATTATTTATATCGATCCCTGCTTCAGTGAAATTCATTGATTTGCTGAAGCTTTTTCCCCCGCTGATTCCTGTTCCTGGTTTAAATGTCGAGTCCCTCCTAGGATTTGCTTTCCTGTCCTTTTTGCTCCTCTGAATCGTCCTTCTGACCCCCTTAACGTATCGCTTTAATCCCGCGGTCAGGGGTGTGAAACGGTTACTGGGCTGAAACAAATGCGAGTCTCACAATCTGTTCAAAGGGGTTGATGTTCAGGGTTGATTATACTGTATCTGATTACAGTCCTAGGACCACAAAGGGAGCGGGACAGTCCCCAACTCCACAGAAATACTCGGTTTATTTTCCGTCCTGAAAGCTGGTGGTATAGTGGTGAGCATAGCTGCCTTCCAAGCAGATGATCGGGTAGGATTCTCAGCCATCGAAGTTTGTTGTTTTTTAATTCCATTATATCAGAATCTCCAATACTGGACATTTATATTAACATTGCTCATTTTTTCCAGAACACAAACTGGTATAATTTATATAAAAATACTTTGAACATTGCTTTCTTTTCCATATAATGTTAAGTTCTCCAGCACGAGAAATTTTTGCGATGTAGAAAGATTGGACAGGCTGGATTATTATGCTTTGGAGGAGAGGAGGCTGAGGGAAGATTTAATTGAGGTGTATAAAATTATGAGTGGTCCAGAGTTAGGACCTATTTCCCTTAGCAGAGTGAACAATAAGCAGGGGGATAGGTTTAAAGTAATTGGTAGAAGGAGTTGAGGGAAGTGGAGGAGATGTTGTTTCACCCAGAGGGTGGTACGGGTCGGAAGGGTGGTAGAAGCAGAAACCCTCATCACATGTAAGAAGTACCTGGATATGCACTTGATGTGCTATGGACCGTGAGCTGGAAAGTGGGATGGGGGCTGGAGAGGTCCTTTCTGGCCGGCACAGACACGGTGGGGAAAATGGCCTCCATTCTGTGCTGTAACTTTCTATGGTTCTATGATTTAACTCAGGTTCTGCTCCAATTTATTGATATTTATTATATGTCCTGTACTGCATAGTGGAACCGGGATAGAAATACTCTGATTCAGTGAAATTCATTGATTTTCTGAAATTTTTCCCTCCGCTACACCCTGTTCCTTATTTGAAAACCGATTCCCTACCAGGGATAGTTTTATTCTTCAAAAACCGATATACTGAACAGGCTGGAAATCTGAAATAATAACTGAAGATGCTGGAAAGCCTCAGCAGGTGCGGCAGCATCTGAGGAGAGAGGAAGGTAGGATTAACCTTGTAGGTCTATAGATGGAACACAGATCTGAACTGTTAACCCGAGCTTCCCTTCTCCAATGATGCTGCCGGACCTGCTGAGTCTTCCCAGAATCTTCTGTTATTATTTCAGATAATTTCAGCTTCATTCTTTCTGTATTTCATCCCATTCCTCTTTGACTGTTTCCTGTTGCACTTTCAGGGTTCCAGTAGTTCATTCCGTATTGATGTTATGTTTATTTGAAGTAATGTTATTAGTGTCCTGAGAAATCAGACGGAAATACTACTCAATGTAGAGTAAAGTACAGGGCAAATTCCCAAATATCTAATCAATAAAGGCAAACATTATATTACGAATTATTTGTTTTTTGATTTCAATATAAAATGTAAAACAATATGAGTGTAGAACATACAGACAGATGCTATTTCCTCACATTGCACTGTTTCTGTAACCCTGAAAGATATTCCGCTCTACTGCAGTTCTCACTTCTGGCCAGTAAATGTCACCAATCTGTGGTACAGTGACGTTTCCAGAACAGAGAAGGGCACAACAGACAATGATATATAGTAAAAGACAGCGGGTCAAATTTACAGCAATCAAATGAGTAAGGAAAAGCCTTTATTATGCCACGATTTTGTTGTTTTTACACTATGAAAAGTGCGCAACAACGCGAGAGCAGAATTTGCAGACTGAAACCATTCCTCACATTGCATATGTCCTGTTTCTGTAAACCTGACAGATTAAAATCCATTTGTTTCGCTCTTAGTCATAGAGACATAGAGTCATAGAGTTATACAGCACAGAAAGAGGCCCTTCGGCCTATCGCATCCGTGCCGGCATTCAAGCCCTGTCTAATTTAATCCCATTTTCCACCATTTGGCCCGTAGCCTTGTATGCTATGGCATTTCAAGTGCTCATCCAAATGCTTCTTGAATGTTGTGAGGGTTCCTGCCTCTACCACCCTTTCAGGCAGTGAGTTCCAGATTCCAACCACCCTCAGGGTGAAAAAGTTCTTCCTCAAATCCCCTCTAAACCTCCTGCCCCTTACCTTGAATCTATGCCCCCTTGTTATTGACCCCTCTACTAAGGGAATATCTTCCATTCTATCTACCCTATCTATGCCACTCATAATTTTCTGCACCTCAATCAGGTCCCCCCTCAGCCTAATCTCTCTTCCAAGGAAAACAACCCCAGCCTGTCCAGTCTTTCTTCATAGCTGAAGCACTCCAGCCCAGGTAACATCCAGGTGAATCTCCTCTGCACCCTCTCCAAAGCAATCACATCCTTCCTATAGTGTGGCGACCAGTACTCCACACAGTATTCCAGCTGTGGCCTAACCAGCGTTTTGTAAAGCTCCATCATAACCTCCCTGCTCTTATAGTCTATGCCTCGGCTAATGAAGGCAAGTATCCCATATGCCTTTTCAACCACCTTATTCACCTGTTCTGCTGCCTTCAGGGATCTATGTACATGCACACCAAGCTCGCTTTAATCCTCTGTCTTTCCTATGGTCTTACCATTCATTGTGTATTCCCTTGCCTTGTTGGTTCCTCCAAAATGCATCACATCACACTTTTCAGGGTTAAATTCCATTTGCCACTGTTCCGCCCATCTGACCAACCCATCTATATCGTCCTGCAGGCTGAAGCTACCCTCCTCGCTATTTACCACCCCACCAATTTTCCTGTCACCTGCGAACTTACTGATCATACCTTTTACATTCTCATCCAAATAATTAATGTAGACCACAAACAGCAAGGGACGCAGCACCGATCCTTGCGGTACCCCGCTGGACACAGGCTTCCAGTCACAAATGTAAGACGTCACACAACACCAGTTTATAGTCCAACAGTTTTATTTGAAATCACAAGCTTTCGGAGCGCTGCTCCTTCGTCAGGTGAAGTGGAGAGATGCATAAAGACACAGCTTATATAGTCAGAGAATAATGCCAGATGATTACAGGTAATCTTTCTAACTGCCATTTATCACACCTCGGCAGAGAGACAGTCACAGCAATCAAAGGTGTGAATGGTGTCTAAACATGTTAGTCAGGAAAACATTACATCAAAGAATAATGAGGTAGGGTCACAAGGGGTCAAATGTTGCAGATGCTGGGGTCTGTATGAAAAACAAAAAACAGGCAAAAAAACAATTATTTTGCTGGAAATCACAGCAGATCCGGCCGCATCTGTGTAGAGAGAAAAAGCAACCGACGACTCGAGTCTGGGTGACCCTACATCAGGTGGGGTTACATGTAACGTGACATGGACCCAAGATCCCGGTTGAGGCCAAACTCATGAGTGCGGAACTTGGCTATTAGTTTCTACTCTATGATTTTGCGTTGTCGTATATCTCAAAGGCTGCCTTGGTGAATGCTTACCCGAAGATCGGAGGCTGAATGTCCTTGACTGCTGAAGTGTTCCCTGACTGCCTGGCGATTATTGCACAGTGTCCGGTCATCCATTGTCGCAGTGTCTGCATGGTTTCGCTGATCTACCATGCTCCGGGGCATCCTTTCCTGCAACGTATGAGGTAGAAAACGTTGGCCGAGTCACATGAGTATGTACTATGTACCTGCTGGGTGGTGTCCTCACGTGTGATGATGGTATCTGTGTTGATGATCAGGCATGTCTTGCAGAGGTTGCCGTGGCAGGGTTGTGTGGTGTCGTGGTCACTGTTCTCCTGAAAGCTGGGTAATTTGCTGCAAACGATGCTCTGTTTGAGGTTAGGCCGCTGTTTCAAGGCGAGTAGTGGAGGCGTGGGGATGGCCTTAGCGAGCTGTTCGTCGTCATGGATGACATGTTGAAGGCTGCGAAGAACATGGCGTAGTTTCTCCACTCTGGGGATGTACTGGACGATGAAGGGTACTCTGTTGGTTGTGTCCTGTGTTTGTCTTCTGAGGAGGTCTATGCGATTTTATGCTGTGGCCCGTCGGAACTGTCATTCTATGAGTCGAGCATCATATCCCATTCGTACGAGGGCGTCTTTCAGCGTCTGTAGGTGTCCATCGCTTTCCTCCTCGTCTGAGCAGATCCTGAGTATTTGCAGGGCTTGTCCATAGGGGATGGCTTCTTTAACGTGGTTAGGGTGGAAGCTGGAGAAGTGGAGCATCCTGAGGTTGTCCGTGGGCTTGCGGTAGAGTGAAGTGCTGAGGTGTCCATCTTTGATGGACATTCGTGTGTCCAAGAATGAAACCGATTCTGAGGAGTAGTCCATGGTGAGTTTGTTGGTGGGATAGAACTTGTTGATGTTATCGTGGAGTCTTTTCAGTGATTCATCGCCGTGGGTCAATAGGAAGAAAATGTCGTCGATGTATCTGGTGTATAGCGTTGGTTGGAGGTCCTGTGCAGCGAAGAAGTCTTGCTCGAACTTGTGCATGAAGATGTTGCCGTATTTGGGTGCGAATCTGCTCCCCATGGCTGTTCCTGTGTTTGGGTAAAGAACTGGTTGTCGAAGGTGAAGACATAGTGGTCAAGGATGAAGCAGATGAGTGGTATCCACATCCAGTCACAAAACAACCTTCGACCATCACCCTCTGCCTTCTGCCACTAAGCCAGTTTAGGATCCAATGTGCCAAGTCATCCTGGATCCCATGGGCTCTTACCTTCTTGACCATTCTCCTTTGCGGGACTTTATCGAAAGCCTTACTGAAATCCATGTATAACACATCCACTGCACTACCCTCATCCACACACCTAGTCTCGTTCTGCAGTTCTCGTTTGCGGTCAGTAGATGTCAGCAATCTCCGGTACAGTGAAGTTTGCAGATCAGAGAGGTACACAACAGGCAATAACTCTTCATGTTATATTAAACGGATGGGATTTACAAATACTTGGAGTTGAGATGAGCTAATATTACATTTTGTTTGACAAAACACGAGTTATAAATTGCTAATTCATGTGAGCGTGGGATTCGTTTTATTTCTGTCATTCTCTGATACTGAGTATTGATGTGGGATTCATTCTGTTCCAGTTAGTTTCTGGTACTGCTTGTGAGTGTGGGATTCATTCTGTATCTGTTAGTCTCTGGTAATGTGTGCGAGTCATTCTGTCTCTCTCAATCTCAGGTACTGTGTGTAAGTGTGTGTTTCATTAAGCCTGTCAGTCCCTTTCACTTTAAGTGAGTGTGAAATTCAGTCTATAATTCTCAGAATCTGGAACTGTGCATGAGTTCCGTCAATCATTGCGTATCTATGAGCTCTTGGTTCTGTATGTGAGTGTGGGTTTCTCCCTGTGTCGGGCAGTAGATGGTAATATGTCTGAGTGTGGGATTCATTCTGTGCCTTTCAGTCTCTGGTACAGTGTGTTAGTGCGGGCTTCATTCTGTATCTGTCAGTATATGGCAATATTTCTGAGTGTGGGATTCTTTCTGTACCTGTCAGTTTCCGGCACTGTGTGTGAGTGCGGGCTTCATTCTATATCGGTCAGTAAATGGCAATATTTCTGAGTGTGGGATTCATTCTGTACCTGTCAGTCTCTGGTACTGTGTGTGAATGCGAGATTCGTTCTGTACCTCTCAGGATATGGTATAGTATGTGAGGGTCGGATTCATTCTGTTCCTGTCAGTCTCTGATGCTATGGGAGACTCATTCTGTATCTGCCAGTCAGTAGGGTTTTGAGTGTGTCTGGCATTAATGCTGCGTCAGTCAGTGTTTGACATTGTAAACGAGTGTGGGATTAATGCTGTATCTAAAATTCTCTGGTATGGTTTGTGAGTGTGGAATTCGTTTTGTATTTGTCAGTCTCTAGTACAGCAAGTGAGTGTTGTATTAATTCTGTCTCTCTCAGTCTATGATAATGTGTGGATTAATTCTGTATATCAGTTTTTGGCACTGTGTGTGAGTGTGAGATTATTTCCTTATCTCTGCCTCGTGTAGTCTATGTGAGTGTGGATATCCTTCTGTATCCTTCAGTCTCAGGATCTGAATGTGAGTGTGGGATTAATTTTGTTTCAGTCAGTATCTGGTAATGTATGTGAATGAAATGAGAGTCTCTGGGATTGTATATGAGTGCAAGATTGGTTCTGGTTCTGTCAATCTGTGGTACTGTGTGGCAGTGTGGGATTAATTCTGTATCTCAGTCTCTGGTTTCGTATGTGAGGGTGGGATTCGTTCTGTACCTGTCAGTCTTTGATGCTATGTGAGACCCATTCTGTATCTGCCAGTCAGTGGGGTTTTGAGTGGGTCTGGGATTAATGCTATGTCAGTCAGTATTTGACACTGTAAACGTGTGTGGGATGAATGCTGTTTCTAAAATTCCCTGGTACGGTTTGTGAGTGTGGAATTCGTTTTGTATTTATCAGTCTCTGGTACAGTACGTGAGTGTTGTATTAATTCTGTCTCTCTCAGTCTATGATAACGTATGGATTAATTCTGTATATCAATTTCTGGCACTGTGTGTGAGATTACTTCCTTATATCTGCCTCGGATAATCTATGTGAGTGTGGATATCCTTCTGTATCGGAATGAGAGTGTGGGATTAATTTTTTGTCGGTCAGTATTTGGTAATGTATGTGAATGAAATGAGAGTCTCTGGGATTGTATATGAGTGCAAGATTAGTTCTGGTTCTGTCAATCTGTGGTACTGTGTGTCAGTGTGCGATTCGTTTTCTTCAGGCCCTTACACAGTAAGTGAGTGTGGGATTCATTTTGTAACACTGCGGAACTTTGCATGAGTGTTTAATTCATTCTGTATATGTTAATGCATGTCCACAGATCCTTGAATGTAGCAGAACAGGAAGCTAATGTGGTTAAGAAGGCATACGCGATAGTTGACTTTATAAGCCAAGGCATAGAATATAACAGCAGCAATGTTATGCTTGACCTGTATAAAATCTAGTTAGGCCACAGCTACAGTACTGCATGCAACTCTGATCACCAGATTACAGGAACGATGTGATTACACTAGAGAGGTTGCAGAGGAGATTTATGAGGATGTTAACTGGGCTGGGGAATTTTAACTATGAGGAAAGTTTGGAATTGTTGGGGTTGTTTTCTTTCGAACGGAGGAGGCTGAGGGGAGACCTTTTTGAGGTGTATGAAATTATCAAGGGCCTAGATAGAATGGATATTTCCCTTAGATGAAGGGTCAATAAACAAGGTGCATATATTTAAATTAATTGGTCGGAGGTTTAGAGGGGATTGGAGAAGGAATCTTTTCACCCAGGGAGAGGAGGGGTTCTGGAACTCACTGCCTGAAAGGGTGCTAGAGGGAGAGATCCTCATGACGTTTCAAAGATACTTGGATGTGCACTTGACGTGCTGTAACCTACAAGACTACGGACCAAGAGCTGGAAAGTGGGATTGACTGGATAACTCTTTATGGGCGAGCGCAGACAAGACAGTCCGAATCGCCTCCTTCTCTGTTGTAAATGTCAATGATTCTATGTTAATCTCAGGTTCTCAGGTTCATTTTGTGTCTGCCAGACTCTCGTACTTTATGTGACTGAAATTCGTTCTGTTTCTGTCAGCATCTGAGTCTGTGTGTGTTTGGGATTCATTCGTTATCTGTTATTCACTGGTACTGGGTGTGAGTGTAGTATTCATTCTGTCTCTGTCTCTGTCAGTTTCTGGTACTGTGTTTGTTTTGGATTAATATTTTATATGCCAATCCCTGTTACCCAGTGTAAGTGTGGGATTCATACTTTATCTGTCAGTCTCTGGTACGGTGTTTGTGCGTGAGATTGATTCTTTATCTAACAGGATCTGGCATTCTGTGTCTGATTGGGATTCGTTCTGTATCTCTAAGTATCTGCTACTCTGGTGTGTGTGTGGGATTCATTCTGTATCTGTCAATCGTTGGTACTGTGTGTGAGTGCGGGATTCATTCTGTGTCTCTCAGTCTCTGGTATTGATTGTGAATGTATACTTCAGGCTGCACTAATTGAATTCATAATGTAGCTTGCAGCTGGCATCTCTATCAGATATGTAGACAGGTATGTAAGGTATAGCTCAGTCTTTAACCTGGGTTAAATTATTGAGATCAAATCTGTACCTTTCAATCAGGTACCATTTGCCTGTTCCATCTGATATTTAATGTGTAGCAAAGGTTGCACTCTTTTGAGGTTGACACAATGACTTTCAGTCATAGAGTGGCTGTGATTTTTGACTGGCATTCCTGATTGGGAGAGATTTGGTCGATTCGGCTTATATTCGCTAGAGTTTAGAAGAATGAGAGGGGATCTCACTGAAACGTATAAATTCTAACAAGACTAGACAGACTCGATGCAGGAAGGGTATTCCCAATGGCGGGGGAGTGTAGAACCAGGGGTAACAGTCTAATGAAAAGGGGTAAGCCATTTAGGACAGAGATGAGGAAAAATTACTTCACCCAGCGAGTGATGAACCTGTGGAATTCTCTACCGCAGAAGGTAGCTGAGGCCAATTCATTAAATATATTCAAAGAGGGGTGGGAGGAGTTTTGTGTCGAGCATGAACATCGTCAGGAAGCAGTTAGACCGAATGTCCTGATTCTATTTAACAGGATCATAGATTCATAGAAAAATTACGACACAGAAGGAGGCCATTCGGCCCATCATGTCCGTGCCAGTTAGAAAAGAGCTCCCCAGCCTAATCCCACCTTCCAGCACTAGCTTCGTAGCCCTGTAGGTTATGGCTCTTCAAGTGAACATCCACATACATTAGAAATGTGGTGAGACTTTCTGCCTCTACCACCCTTTCGGGCGGTGAATTCCTGACCCCCACCAGGCTCTGAGTGATATTTGTTTCCTCATCTCCCCTCTAATTTTCTACCAACTACTTTAAATCTATACCTCTTGGACCTTGAACACTCTGCTAAGGGAAATAGGTCCTTCTTATCTACGCTCACTAGCCCCCTCAAAATTTTACACAGCACAATTAATTTTCACCTAAGCCTTCTTTGTTCCTAGGAAAGCAACCCCAGCCTATCCAATCCTTCCTCATAGCTAAGGTTTTCCATTCCTGGCACCATCCTCGTAAATCTCCTCTGCATCCTCTCCAGGGCAATTACTTCCTTGCTGCATTTCCTGTGTCACTGATGAACATGTGTGCGGGAAGGGAAGTCTATCCAGCTGCAACTACTGAAAGACCGCATTGCAGCGCTGGAGCTGTGAATGGATACATACTGGAGCATTTCTGATGCTGAGGACATCGTGGATAGCACGATTAGGGATTTGGGCACACCGCAGGTAAAGTTTGCACAGGCAGGAAGGGAATGGGTGACCACCAGGCAGAGCAGTAGGCACAGGCATGTAGTGCAGGGGTCCCCTGTGGCCATCACCCTCTCAAACAGATATACCATTTTGGATATTGTTGAGGGAATTGGCTTATCGGGGGAAGGCAGCAGCAGCCAACTTCCAGGACGGGAGGAAAAGGACTGGGAGAGCTACAGTGATAGGGGATTCTATTGCAAGGGGAATAGATAAGCGTTTCTGCGGCCTCAAACGAGACTCCAGGATGGTATGTTGCCTCCCTGGTGCAAGGATGAAGGATGTCTCTTGCTGCTGCAGGGCATTCTGGAGGGGGAGGGTGAACAACCAGTTGTCGTGGTGCATATAGGTACCAACGATATAGGTAAAAAGCGGGATGAGGTACTAGAAGCTGAATATAGGGAGTTAGGAGGTAAATTAAAAAATCGGACCTCAAAGTTAGTAATCCCAGGATTGCTACCAGTGCCACGTGCTAGTCAGAGTAGAAATAGAATGGTATTTCAGATTAATATGAGGCTGGAGGAATGGTGCAAGGGGAAGGGATTCAAATTACTGTGATATTGGAACCTGTTCTGGGGGAGGTGGGACCAGTACGAACTGGGCGGGACTGGGACCAATGTCCTAGGGGGACTGTTTGCTAGTGTTGTTGTGGAGAGTTTAAACTAAAATGGCAGGGGTTGGAAACCGCTGCATGGAGAAAGAGGAAAGGGAAGCAAGGGTAGAAACAAAAGACAGGAAGGAGAAAAGCAAAAGTGGAAGTCAGATAAATCAAGGGTGTAAATGATACAGTGCTACAGTAAATCATAATTCTAAAAGGATTAAGAGTGCTAAGAAAACATGCCTGAAGGCTTTGTCTATTAATGCGAGGAGCATTCGTAATAAGGTGGATGAATTAGCTGCGCAAATAGATGCAAACGGATATGATGTAATAGGAATTAAGGAGACATGGCTCCAGGGTGACCAAGGCTGGGAATTCAACATCCAGCGGTATTCAATATTCAGGAAGGACGGGCAAAGAGGAAGAGGAGATGGTGTAGCACTGCTGGTTAAAGAGCAGAATAACACAATAGTAAGCAAGGATATTAGCTAGGATGATGTGGAGGCTGTATGGGTAGAGCTGAGAAATACCAAGGTGGAAAACGTTAGTGGGAGTTGTACACAGACGCCCAAACAGTAATGCTGAGGTTCGGGATAGCATTAAACAGGAAATTAGAGACAGGTGCAGAAGGACACAGCAGTTATCATGGGTGACTTTTATCGACATACAGATTGGGCTAACCAAATTAGTAACAAAACTTTGGATGAGGAATTTCTAGAGTGTATACAGGAAAGTTCCCTGGACCAATATTTCGAGAAACCAATTAGGGATCACGCCATCTTAGACTGGGTATTATGGAATCAGAAAGGATTAATTAGCATTGTTGTTGCACGAGGCCCCTTGGTGAGGGCGATCACAATATGCTAGAATTCTTCATTAAGATGGAGAGTGAAGTAGTTGAGTCAGAGACTAGGGTCCTGAATTTAAATAAAGGAAACTATGAAGGTATGAGTCGCGAGTTGGCTAGGATGAATTGGGGAATGTTACTTAAATGGTTGACGGCGGATAGGCAATGGCAAACACTTAAAGATCGCATGGATGAACTACACAATTTGTTCATCCCTGTTTGGCATAAAAATAAAACAAAAAAGTTGACTCAACCGTGGCTAACAAGGAAAATTAAGGATAGCATAAGATCCAAGTAGAGGACGTAGATAAATTGGCCAGGAAAAGCAGGAGAACCGAGGATTGGGAGCAGTTTAGGATTTATCAAAGGAGGAAAAAGGGATTAATTAAGAGAGGGAAATAGAGTATGAGAGTAACCTTGCGCGGGACATAAAAGTTTCTGTAGATATGTGAAGAGAAAAAGACTGGTGAAGTCAAGCGTAGGTCCCTTGCAATCAGAATCAGGGGAATTTATAAAGGGGAACATAGAAATGGCAAAGCAATTAAATACATACTTTGGTTCTGTCTTCACAACGGAGGACACAAATAACCTTCCAGAGATTTCGGGGAACATTGTGTCAAATGAGAGGGAGGAATTGAATGAAATAAGTATTTGTAGGGAAATGTTGTTAGGGAAATTGACAGGATTGAACGCCGCTAAATCCCTAGGGCCTGATAATCTACATCCTGGGGAACTTAAGAAAGTGGCCCTAGAAATATTAGGTGCATTGCTGGTCATCTTCCAAAATTCTATAAACTCTGAATAGTTCCCATGGATTGGATGTTAGCTAATGTAACACCACTATTTAAAAAAAAGTGGCAGAGAGAAAACGGAGTACTATAGACTGGTAAGCCTGACATCGGTTGTGGGTAAAATGCTAGAGTCTATTTTAAAAGATGTACTAGCAGAGCACTTGGCAAACAGTGACAGGATCGGACAAAGTCAACATGGATTTACAAAAGGTAAATCATGCTTGACTAATCTACTGGAATTTTTTGAGGATTTAACTGGCAGAATAGATATGGGAGAACGTGTGTATGTGGTGTATTTGGACTTACAAAAGGCATTCGATAAGGTCCCGCATAAGAGAGTGGCATGTAATGTTAAAGGACATGGGATTGGGGGTAAATACTGACTTGGAGAGAGAACTGGTTGGCAGACAGGGAGCAAAGAGCTGGAATAACGTGTCTTTTTCCCAGTGGCAGGCAGTGGCTAGTGGGGTACCGCAGGGATCGGTGCTAGGACTCCAGGTATTCACAATATATATTAATGATCTAGACGAGGGAACTAGATGTAATATCTACAGGTTTGCAGACCAGACAAAGCTGGGTGGGGGTGTGTTTTGTGAGGAGGATGCAGAGAAACTCCAGTATGATTTGGACAGGTTGGGTGATTGGGCAGATGCATGGCAGATGCAGTATAATGTGGATAAATGCAGGAAGGATGTTCCCGATGGCGGGGCAGTCAAGGACCAGTGATCACAGTCTAAGGATAAGGGGAAAACAGTTTACGGCTGAGATGAGGAGGAATTTCTTCACCAAGAGAGTTGTGAACCTATGGAATTCTCTGCCACGGAAGACGGTGGAGGCCAATTCATTAAATATATTCAAGGAGTTGGATATATTTCTTAATGCTAAAGGGATCAAGGGGTATGGGGAGAAAGCAGGGACAGTGTACTGAATTTGGATGATCAGTCATTATCTCATTAAATGGCAGAACAGACTCGAGGGGCCGAATGGCCTACTCCTGCTCCTACCTTCTATCTTTCTATGTTTCTATTACCCTTTGCTTCCTGCCACTGAGCCAATTATGGATCCAATTTGCCACTCTGTCTTGGTTCCCTTGGGCTTTTACTTTTTTGACTAGCCTGCAATGTGGGTCCTTGACAAAAGCCTTGCTTCCATCCATGTAGATTACATCAAAGGCACTGCCCTCATCGGCCTTCCTTTTCACCTCATGAAATAATTCAATCAAGTAACTCAGACACAACCGTTCCTTTACAAAATCATGCTGACTGTCCTTGCTTACCTACACGTGTACAGCTCAAACTAATATAATTTGCTCATGATCTTTAACAATATTTAGAACATTATCACTTCCGCATTTTTCTGTATTAAATAATTTAAAAACAGAACTCTTTTAGTTACATAAAATAAGTTCCAGGAAATAGGACACTGAGGAAATACAGTCTAGTGGTGGTGAAGTCGGCAGAGGGGATGTGATGCCTGAGGCACAGATTTGGGTTGAACAGCATGCTGAGGTTGTGTACAGTCAGATTAAAACTGAGCCAGCAGCCAAGGGAAAGCAGTGAGTCTGGGGCTGATTATGCAGAGTTCCTCCAGGCCCAGAAAATGATGGGATGGGATGGGTCTATGCATTTGTCAATGGGAGGAAATTCTGGCTCATCTGTGATTTAACTTTATTCGCAGTCTGGGAGCACAGCCGTGGCGCAGTGGGGGTGGGGCAGGCTAAACAATAACAACAACCTACATTTATATAGGGCATTTAACGGAGCTAAACGGTGTCATAGACAATCCACTGGAAGTTCCCCGTGTCCACACATCATGTAACCGATTGGCAGTGCACAGATTCGAAAGGGCAGGGACTGAGGGTATATCATCATGAAATTCCAGAGAAGATCATGTGAGTGCTGGAGGATAAGCAATTGTTGGAGGTGCATTGTATAGTGTGGTGGTTCTACAATCCCAATATCCATCTTCTTCGGAAAACTCAGCCACATCACTATCTTCTCCATACCCGCAATCTCCACGACCATTGCTCCTCCATCTCTTAGCAGCCCTACTCCCATTGTGGCTAATTTTCTACTGTTTATATAAATCATAGAATGGTTTGTCAGTGCCATTTATGTTGTTTGATTTGCTCATTCCTCTGCTGTTGCATCTTAAATGTTATAACCCCCATTTAATCCGCCCATGAAAAGAACGTATCCATAGCAGAACCCAGCAATGCCAATTTTTGGCCTTTCCTATGCTCTCTCACATGTCTCAAAATTATACATTTATTATATATCACAGAACCATAGAATGATACCACACAGAATGTTTTATTTCGGCCCATCATGTCTATGCCTGAAGGACAACTCTACTTTAATTATCCTAATAATAAACCTACTATATATAGACAAATCATTACTTTGTAAATCTATGTCTTTCCACAGTTCTAGTGCCAAGTTACGGTCTGCAGCTAACACCATTACCCTTTTCCCTTTCTTCCATCCAAAAATTTATTCATATCTTGTGTTTGTACCTAAAAATGATATTAATGCATTTTAAATGAGCTGTGAGTTTCTTCATTTGTAATCTGTGCTACTTCAATATTATTTACCTCAATAAAGAATCTAATAAATAGATCAACTCCTTGCTGCTCGAGATCACTTGATTAACAGGGAAATACATTGAAGAAGCTCAATGTCTTTTAGAGGTTCCCTGTAATAATGAGCAACGTTTACTATCTAAAGAGATAGATAATCCAGTCAGCTTGTTAATGTAAGTAATGTTGACGTGGCTGACGCCGATCCCTAATTCCCTGAGAATGGGCTGTTGACCCTTGGCCTTGAACCATTGCAGTTCCTGTGCTGATGGTGCTCACACGATCCCGCAAGTTCAGGAGTTCGAGGATGGTGCATCAGTGACGATGTCGGGACGACCATATAAACATCCAGGTCAGGATGGTTGGTGCGTTGGAGATAAACGTGCAGGTATTGGTGCTACAACGACATTGCTGCTCTTGTCATTCTCGGTGAGGTGGTGGCAGAGGTTGGAGCCGCGGCCCAATAACTTTGGTCCAGTTGCTCAACCCTGGAACAAATGTAATATTCGACAATTCCAGCAGTTTAGTTTACTGACATAAGTTGCATAAACCATAACATGATTAGACACGCTTGACCTTAATCTGTTTGTTCAAAGGACTGTAACATATTCCACTCCCACAGCACATTAGCTGCCTCCCTGGAGCTTTCCCTTTTGGTACAAATAACGGCGGCTCTGGGTGAATATTGTCCGTGTCACTATCACAAACGGGACTGCCCACTTGCCATTGCTCCCTGCTCCCAGAAAATGGAACTACCAGCCATCCTGCAGATAGTCTTCAGCTACTATCACATCCTTGCGTTCTTTGGACTTCCTGGTGAGATGTCAAATCAGAGGTGCTTTTTATTGTTTGACTGCCGTGTTGTTCTTTTTGTCTGCCTGATATTGTAATGTGGGTTCTTTTCTCCTCTGGTGCAGTTCATGATTCCTTTTATTATTCTAATAAGGAGAGTGTCTCCATTTATAATATATACGTTTTTTTATGTCCTTATTGAATCTATATTATGCTCTGAGCTCCGAGGAAATCGTTTTATTCTGAATATATTCCTCCTGATTCAGGACCCCGCACAATTCAAGGTGGTAGCTCCGACTGCTGCTCTGTTCAATGGTCGCTAAGCTCAGGCACTATAACACGGCATTAAAGTTTTGAAAGTAGAAAATATACTGAAGCTATAGGGTCCTCAATGCTCACGCATACCTCATGTGGAATGTGCCCCATGTGTCGATCTGATCTAAGGGAAAGAATAATCTGCCATGCATTCCTGGTTGAGTTGCCGGCAGTCACTTGGGCGAGGTACCGGACAGTGAATGGTACACTTGGAGTTAACTCCTTCAACAGAAGAAAGGAGAAATCTGGACGTCAATTAATAGAATGTGGCTTCCCACAGACACTTCAGCAGGATTGTTGTGCTGATACAAAGTCTCCCAGCTTCACCATCTGATCCAGGACTGGCAATGAGGTATAAATCCGCCATGATCCAATTGAATGGCGGAACAGGCTCGAGGGGCCACGGGGCATGCTCCTTCCCCTATGTTCCTTAAAATTCCCTCCTAATGAGTTGCCATGGCTTTGTTTGACGCACAGATCAGTTAACTGAAACAATGAATGGTCGCTCACTTCACAGAGTGACTGCCTCTTAAATGGTCCAAATCATGTTTGTTGCTGTTGAAACCCAAGATTCTATCAGAAAAATGATCCATGATAGGCCTCTCCTCCTCACTTGATCCATCCACATGATTTGCCATTTCTGACTCCCAACCCCAGGCTTCTTCCCTCTGCCTTTTTAGGTCCCGTCTCCTCTTGAATAGTTAAATATTTCCGATCAGCCTCCACTCCTGACTGACGGAGCATTTAGTCGCCCCCTCCGAGAGCGGTACCTCAGTCTTTGCTGGGCTGAGACTTCCTCTCACACAGTGTTGTTGGCCACCAAGAGACAGGCTGCACTCAGTGAGATCAGACAACGTGCCAAGAGTTAAATGCCTCTTTGGTTTGAAGGTTAGTACCAGTTTGGCCAGGGAAGCAGGCTGTTGTGAGCTTTCAATAAGTGAACTTCCAAAAGTGCTTCAAGTTGATAAAGGCAGCACATTGCTCAAGACTTTTATATGTGTATGATTGGAGGAAATTTATCTAAACTTTGTTAAATTATGCTGTCAGTTCAAATATGAACTTTAGATTCACTTATTTACTGTTCCGAAACCCATGAGTTCTTGTCCAGTCATCTCTTTACAGAGAGAGCGGAATCACGGACAGGCTGGAAGGAAGTGCATTCTCTTATCTACACTGGGGTCTTCACACACACCCTGCTGTGATAAATATCCTGCCTGGCATCGCTCTGTGTCTCTCACTAGTGTGTTTTAAAGCTTCTATATTATATCATTCTGCATAATGTCTATTAGCTATTTCTATTTAATAATCGATACATGCTTACCCTCACACATTCCATGTTCTAATGGCCCCGTGTGTGAAATGAACCGACTGACTGCACCTTCAATCTTGTATTAACTGAGTCCTAATCACGTGATTGGCAAACTGTTAGCAACATGCATGTATTATTGAAATTCTCAGAACCATTCATAAATATTAATCTAATTTCTTACTGTTAATGCTATATCGAAATAAAGGCTCAGATGTGCCATTGAATATTTCTCAGCATGTGTCAGTGTTTCATCGTGCTCACTCTATTCCATACTGAACCATTCTCCCCATCCATTCCCATTTTCCCCATCCTGCCCTATTCTCCCCATCCTGTTCATTCTCACCATCCTATCCCATTCTCCCCAACCTGTCCCATTCTCCCCAACCTGTCCCATTCTCCCCATCCTATCCCATTCTCCCCAAACTGTCTCATTCTCCACAAACTTTTCCAATCACGCCACCCTGTCCCATTCTCTCCATCCTGTTCCATTCCCCCCATTCTGCCCCATTCTCTTCATCCTATCCCATTCTCCCAATCCTGCCCCATTCTCCCCAACCTGTCCGAATCTCGCCATCCTGTCCCATTCTCCCCATCCTGTTCCATTCCTCCCATTCTGCCCCATTCTCTTCAGCATATCCCATTCTCCCCATCCTGCCCCATTCTCCCCGCTTTGTCTCATTCTCCTCATCCTGTCCCATTCTCCTCACCTTGTCCAATCTCGCGCTCCTGCCCCTTTCTCCCCATCCTATCCCATTCTTTCAATCCTGTTCCATTCACACCGCTATTTCCCTTTCTCCCCATCATGCCACAACCTGTTCCACTCTGCCCACGCTGTCCATTCTTTCACATCCTGTACCACGTGATGCACAAATATCAACATCTTAAACTGATCCCCATTTGCAATCATTAGCTATTGCTTCACAGATCAAGTATTTCTCCTTCCAGCACGCTGCCCATGTCCTGTTACTAATTGAGTTCTCAATTAATTGCGGCATTTTGTTATCTATCCCATTAAAGTGTAACCTTGCTCCTGATTTTTCCCATTTTTCTCTTTCCTTGACAGCGAATTTACTGACGATCTTCATTCTTTCCCGAGCAAACTGCGGTCTTTCTAAAGGTGTCACTCTCTACCTATTGGGCATGACCACAGCGGATCTGCTGGTTATCGTTTCTAATGTAATGGTCGGTTATATTCTTTTTTACTATTTCCCATTTTCATTCCTGAACTACACTGCCATGCGTCGCTTGAATGAAGTTATCAACTATGTGTCCATTGACTGCTCCGTCTGGTTCACGGTCGCTTTCACCTTTGATCGATTTGTGGCCATTTGTTGGCAGAAGCTGAAACCTCAATATTGCACCGAGAAAACTGCGGCGGTGGTTATATGCACCTTGTGCGTTGTGTTCTGTTTAAAAAACCTCCCCTTGTACTTTGCCTTTCAGCCAGTCTCTATAATTGATGACACAGAGTGGGGAGCTGGCATCAAACCCAGCTACTACGAGCAACCTGGCTGGCTGGCGTTTGACTGGCTCGACACAATCCTATGCCCATTGCTGCCGTATATTCTGATTTTATTCTTAAATGCTCTGACCATCAGGCATGTCTTGATGGCCAATGGAATCCGTAGGGCCCTTCGGGGCCACCGCACGAGTGGCAATGACAGCGATCCAGAGACCCAGAGTCGAAGAAAATCCATCATTTTACTCTTCGCCATTTCTGGTACTTTCATCATGTTGTGGATGCCTTATGTTACGTTTTTCCTGGTTTCCCGGATCACATTGAACCATTACAACCCAAGTGATTACAGAGACCCTTTCCTTATCGCTGAATACACTGGAGACATGTTTCAACTGCTCAGCTCCTGTACAAACACATGTATTTATGCGCTGGCTCAGACTAAATTCAGAAAGGAGTTGCTTAAGGCAGTAAAATATCCATTTACTCTAATTGTTAAGTTGATCAAATAAGAAACAACACTTTCAGCTGTCAGTGTTGAAATGGACTTCCAGAAGGTCGCGTCACTCCTGCACTACTCTCTACATTGGAGCCAGATGAATGATGAGGCGCCACCCCTTGTGAGTGCCATTGGTTCATAGAGTCATAACGGCACAGAAGGAGGCCGTTCGGCCCATCGTGTCCCTGTCGGCTCTCTGTAAAGATATCCAGTCAGTCCCATTCCCCCGCTCTATCCCCGTAGCCCTGCAAGTTTATTCCCTCAGGTGCCGATCCAATCTCCCCTTGAAAAGAGTGAGTGTCTCTGCTTCCACCATTTCTGTGGGCAGAGAGTTCCAGGTCCTCACCACTCGCTGTGTAAATATGTTTTTCCACACATTCCCCCCGATATCTCATGCACAGGATCTTAAATCTGTGTAATCTAGCCCTTATACCATCAACTAGTGGGAACAGCCTTTCCCTGTCTAGCCTATCCAAACCCGTCATAACCTAGTACACCTCTATCAAATCAACCTACAACGTCCTTTCATATAAAGAAAATAACACCAGCTGCTCCAACCTGTACTTGTAGCTCAGATCCCCAGCCCCGGAACCAATCTGGTAAATCTCCTCTGCACCCTCTCAATGGCCTTTACATCCTTCCTAAAGTGTGGTGACGAGTACTGGATGCAATACTCCAGTGATGGCCTAACCAGCGCTTTATAAACGTTCAGCATAACGTCTCTAATTTTGTACACAATAATCTATATATGAAGCTCAAGATCCAATATGCTTTGTTAACAACACTCTCGTTATGTCCTGCCACCTTCAGGGGTCAATGCACATTAGCTCCCAGGTACGTCCGTCCCTTCACACTCCTTAAAACTGTGCCGTTAACTGCATATTTCCTCTTCCTGTTCCGTCTGCCAAAATGCATCACCTCACACTTCTCTGTATTAAATTCCATCTGCCACTTGTATGCCCATTCTGCTAGCCTTTCGATTGGTATCATCCTCATTGTTTGCCACAAATTTGGTGTTTCGACAAATTTAGGAATTTTACTTTGTATTCAAATATCCAGGTCATTTAAATATATCAAAAAAAGCAGTGGCCCCAGCACTGACCATTGGGGAACACCATTGTCTACCATCCTCCATTCGGAAACGAAGCCATTTCATACAACTCGCTGTTTTCTGTCATTAAGCCAATTCCATATCCAAGATGCCACTGATGCACCTATTCCATGAACCTCAATTTTGTTAACCAGACTTCAGTGTGGTACTTTGTCAAGCGCCTTCCTAAACCCCATGTAGACAACATCCATTGCAATTCCCTTCATCGATCTTCCCTGATACTTCCTCAAAAAATTCAATTGGATTAGACAAACACGATCTGCCATTTACAAATCCATGTTGGCTTTCCTTAATTAGCTTAAATCTCACCAAGTGCCCGTTAATTTCTTCCTTGGTTATTGTTTGTAAAACTTTACCCATCACTGATGTTGAACTGACGGGCCTGTAGTTACTAGGATTGTTCTTACACCATTTCTTGAAAAATTGTGTCACATTTGGTAATTGCCATTCCTCGGGCATCTCCCCCGCATCATATAGAATCCTAGAATCATAGAAAGTTACAGCATGGAAGGAGGCCATTTCGGCCTATCGTGTCCGCGTTGGCCAACAAAGAGCTATCCAGCCTAATTCCACTTCCCAGCTCTTGGTCCAAGTACTTTTTAATTTTGGTTAGGGTTTCTGCCTCTACCGCCATTTCAGGCAATAGGTTCCAGACCCCCACAATCATCTGGGTGAAGACATGTCCCCTCTAACCCCTCTAAACATTCCAACAATTTCTTTATATCTTTGCCCCCGGGTTTCCGACCACTCTGCGAAGCGAAATAGGTCCTTTCTCTCCAATTTATCGAGGCCCCTCAAAATGTTATACACCTCAACAAGGTCTCCCCTCAGCCTCCTCTGTGCCAAGGAAAACAATCCCAGGCTATCCAGTATTTCCTCATAGAGAAGATTCTCTAATCCCGGCAACATCTTTGTAAAACTCCTCTGTAGCCTCTCTAGTGCAATCACATCTTTCCTGTAATATGGTGACCAGCACAGTACGCAGTACTTTAGCTGAGGCCTAAATAGAGTTTTATACAGTTGAAGCATAATTTCCCTGCTCTTATATTCCATGCCATGGCTAATGAAGGGAAGCAATCCGTATGCCTTCTTAACAACCTTATCTAACTGGCCTGCGACCTTCAGGGATCTGTAGAAATGCACTCCAAGGTCCCTTTGATCCTCTACACTACTCAGTGTCGTAACATTTAACGTGTATTTCCTTTCCTTTTTATCCCTCCCCAGATGCATTACCTCACCCTTCTCCAGATTGAACTCCAATTACCACTGTTCTGCCCACCTGACCAATTTATTGATATGTTCCTGCAGTCTACAACTTCCTTCTTCAGTATCAACCACACAGCCGATTTTAGTATCAACTGAAAAGTTCTTAATCATGCCCCCTATATTCAAGTCTAGATCATTGATATATACCACAAATAGCAAGGGACCTAGTACTGAGCCCTGCGGAACCCCACTGAAAACAGCCTTTCAGCCACAAAAATACCCATCAACCATTACACTCTGCTTCCTGTCTCTGAGCCAGTTTTGAATTAAACTTGACACTTATTCCTGGATCGCATTGACTTTCAACTTCGTGATCAGTCTGCCATGTGGAACATAATCAACAGCCTTGCTAAAGTCCTTATTCACTATATCAAATGCACTACCCTCATCTACCCTCCTTGTTTAACTCCTCAAAAAATTCAATCACGTTTGTAAGACACGACCTTCCCTTAAATAATCCGTGCTGACTATCGTTGATTAATCCGTGGCTTTCTAAATGAAGATTTATCCTGTCCTTTAGAATTCATTCCAATAGTATTCCCACCACCGAGGTTTGGCTTACTGGCCTGTAATTACTCGGTCTATCCAGTTCTCCCTTTTTAAAGAAGGGCACCACATTAACAGTGCTCCAGTTATCTGGCACCACACCTGAAGACAGAGAGTATTGAAAAATGATGGTCATTGCCTCTGCTATTTACTTTTTCGCTTCGCTTAACAGCGTGGGATGCATTTCATCCGGGCCTTGGGAATTATCCACATTTGAATCTGCTAAACCACTTAAGGCATCCTCTCTCACTATCTTTATTTCATCGAATATCTCACACTCCTCCCCCCTGATGGCAATGCCTGCTTCGCATCTCTCCTTCTGAAAACAATGTATTCTTTAAGAACCCTACCGACGCCTCCTGCCTCCTCACACAGATTACACGCATGATCTCTAACAGGCCTTACAACTTCTTTAGTTATCCTCTTAATATAGTTATAAAACATCTCTGGGTTTTCCTTGATTTTACTTGCCAAGAATTTTTCATGCTCTCGCTCTCTTTGCTTTCCTAATATCCTTTTTAATTGTGCCCGTGCACTTTCTGTACTATTCTAAATATTCTGGAGTATTTAGCCCTCGGTATCTGTCATACGCCTCCCTTTTTTTCTTTATCTTATCCTGCATGTCCCTAGACATCCAGGGGGATCTAGATTTGTTAGTCCAACCTGTATTCTTTAATGGCACATAATTGGTCTGACCCTCCGGAGCTCCGCCTTGAAAGCCTCCCACGGCTCTGACACTGATTTACCTCAAGTAGCAGCTTCCAGTCCACTATGGCTAATTCCCTTCTGAGCTTAGCAACATTTGCTTTTCCACAATTTGGAATTTTTATTCCTGGTCTATTCTTGTCCTTTTCCATAACTACCTTAATTCTAATAGAATTATGCTAAGTATAACTAAAATGATCCCCCACTGATATGCCTTCCACCTTTACAGCTTCATTCCCTAAAACAAAGTCCAGAACTGTTCTCCACCCTTGTTGGGCTTGCTACATAGTGGCTAAAAAAGTTGTCCTGCATGCATTTTAGGAATTCCTCACACTCTAAACCCTTCACACTAAATGTATACCATTTAATTGTGGAGTAGTTGAAATCCCATACTATTTCCTCTCTATAGTTTTAGCCCTTCTCAAAAATGTATCTAAGTATTTGTTCTTCTCTCTTCCACTCACTGTTTGCGGGTCTGTAGTACACTGACAGCAGTGTGATCGCCCCTTTTTGTTTTTCAATTCGACTCTTATGGCATCGTTTGATGATCCCTCCATCATATCATCCCTCCTCACAGTTGTAATAGTTTCTTTAATCAATACAGCAACTACCCCTCCCTTTTTACCTCCATCTCTATCCCGGCTGAAAATCCTATAACAATAATGTTGAGCGGCCATACCAGCCCCTCTTTCAACCACGTCTCTGTAATAGCTCTAATATCACAGTCCCAAGTACCTACCTGTGCTCAGCTCATCTGCCTTGTTCGCTATACCCTTTGCATTCAAGTATATACCACTTAGTACAGGCAAACCTCCTTGTTGACTGCTATCTAGCCCTTGATTCCTCTGTCCCTCCAATTTAGTTTCTACATTTCTTTTTTAAATTCCAGTATTTGTTCCCTCCCTATTGACTCTATACATAGGTGTCCATCCCCGTGCAGGGCTAGTTTAATCCCTGCCCAACAGCACCAGCAAACCCTCCCGCGAGGTTATTGGTCCCGTTTCCATTGAGTTGAAACACGTCTGGCTTGAAGAGGTCCCACCTCCCCCAGAAACGGTTCCAATTCCTCAGGAATCTAAAGCACTCCCTCCTACACCATCTCCCCAGACTCACATTTGTAATGTATGTACCTTTAAGGGGTGAACTACTTTTTACAGCTCATGTATACTGTAGTACCGGCAGTGACTACACCTGTATATAACGTTGAGTAGTAATCTGTACAGATCAGTTGCATTCTCAGCCAGGTTGAGTAAACATCGTTTGGACCATTCTCCGCATTCTGCGTCTGATTATACACGGGCAGAACTTTGCCAACGAGTCAGGTTCGAATCTACCTGCAACTCTGCATCACCTCCCGGGGATTCGTTCCTGGAATTCAGTGGATTGGAGGTCAAGGCCAGAGACTCTAGCGTCGACCACGGGCAACCGCCCAGTCATCCAGCAGAGACTCGAGAATTGCGGGGGAGGCTGTCGAGAGCCAGGCTTCGCTTTCCAGTCGAGGTGGTCCAGCAAAACGATCTGGCAACAGGTAGTGCGCAGACCCTTACCGGACAGCGGCGGGCTAGAGCCCGACCGAGCGGCACAGCAAAGGGCCGAGCAGCGTCGACGGGGGAGAGAGAGAGAGGGCAGAGCGCACAGGGCACAGTCGGTGTTCAGGGGCCGAGCAGCGTCAGAGAGAGGGAGAGAGAAGCGCATGAAACCTACAGGGCGCCGCCATTGCCAGGAGAACTGGCAGCAGCGGGGGATGAAGGAAAGCGCGGGAGACGCCATTTTAAGCCATTGGGAGACGCCATTTTAAACCACACCCAAAATGCCGAAGAATCACACACAGAATCACAGAAACCCCACAGTGCAGATAGAGGCCATTTCGGCCCATCGAGCCTGCACCGACACATATCCCACCCGATCCCCGTAACCCCTACACCAACACATATCCCACCCTATCCCCGTAACCCCACGTATTTAATCCCCCTAACACTAAGGGTCAATTTATCATAGCCAATCAACCTAACCCGCACATCTTTGGACTGTGGGAGGAAACCAGATCACCCGGAGGAAACCCACGCAAACACGGGGAGAATGTGCAAACTCCACACAGACAGTCACCCGAGGCCGGATTCGAACCCGGGTCACCGCAGTTGACAATGAAGTCGAAGACTGGACTAAATATGTCGAACGAATAGAAGTGTACTGCAAGGCAAATGGGGTGGCAGATGAAAAGAAAGCATCGGTATTGTTGAATTTAATGGGTGCAAAGACATATGGGTTATTGCAAAATCTAGTAACCCCAACGAAGCCAATGGAAAAGAGTTTTGAAGACATAGTAACGATACTAAAGGAACATTTAAACCTCACACCGCTGATGATAACACAAAGGTTCAAGTTTCACAAATGGAACCAGCATAAGGATGAAAGCAATGCTGATTATTTAACAGAACTGCGCAAACTATCAAAACACTGCCAGTTTGGTGCGGGACTGGCAGATACCTTAAGGGACACATTTGTGTATGGGCTTCAAAGGGAAGGAACCCAGAAACGGCTTTTTATCTGAAAAGGACCTTACGCTGGAAAAGGCTTTCAGCTTTGCGGTATCATATGAAGCAACAGCACGGGGCGCTGCAGAGATACAACAAAGACTGCAAGAATATGGCACAAACGAAATGTCATATGGAACAGAGAAGTGCTATCGCTGCAGCAGAACAACACACGACCAGAATGATTGCTGGTTCAAAGACAAAGTGTGCAGACAGTGTGGAAAAGTAGGACACATAGCACGGGTCTGCAGGTCGGGAAAGAAAACCAGCAATAAGAAACCGACCAAAGGAAAGCACAAGAAGGTACATAAGATAACGTAGAATAGTTCAGACGAACAAAAGAGTGATAACAACTCCGAAAGCAGGGAACTGAGTTGTCTGAAACTACATAATGTGATCACAACAGAGGATCACTGAACCATTTGGGTCACTCTCAAGATAGCAGGAGTCCAGGTAAAGATGGAATTGGACACACGATCATCCCTAACAGTCATAAACCGACGGAACTACGAGTGGCTATTCTCACACATACCCGAGAGAGACACAAGCATTATTTTGAAGATGTACATGGGGCAAAAAGACTACCCCAAAGGAAAAATAAGGGTGACCGTTACATATAACGGTAAGGACACACCAAAACGAGACCTGTATGTATTGCAAGATGGAGGACCACCATTGCTGGGACGTGAATGGATTTGGAAAATACAACTGGATTGGCATTCCATACAGGCACTGACTGTGGCTGACAAAAAGGATGACAACGTCACACCTGGGCGACTGTCAAAGATCCTAACTGATGCAAAAGAAGTGTTCCAGCAAGGACTCGGAACACTAAAAGGCTTGACTGTGACGATTAATATTGAAGAAAACGCAAACCCAAAATTTTTTAACGCCAAACCGGTTCCTTATGCGATCCGCCCAGCCGTCGCAGCAGAGCTGGAGAGTCTGGAACGTTAAGGAGTACTGTCCAAGGTAGACTGGAGCGAGTGGGATACACCCATCGTCCCTGTGATGAAAAAGTCATTGAGCAGCACGCCTGGGGAACCAAGGAAGGTTCGCATCTATGGGGACTTTAAGGTAACAGTGAACCCGTTCCTTCACACCGTACAATATCCACTTCCACGGATTGAAGATATTTTCGCCTCGCTATTTGGAGGGAAACGCTTTACTAAGATTGGTCTGGCCCAGGCGTAACTGCAAATGGAGGTAGAAGAAGCATGAAAAAATACCTCACAATCAACACCCATAAAGGTCTCTACCAATACAACCGGCTGGTATTCGGGGTAGCATCAGCTCCGGCTCTTTGGCAGAGGGCAATGGAACAAGTCCTGCAAGGGATCCCAGTGACCCAGTGTTATTTGGACAACATCCTGGTCACGGGCGAAAAATACAGTGATCACCTTGCCAAACTGGAGTGGATGCTCACTAGATTGCAGGAATATGGGCTCCGAGCTAACCGCCCCAAGTGCGAATTTTTTTAAAAAACAGATCTCGTATTGTGGCCACGTTATCGATAAAGAGGGGTTACATAATGCCCCAGAGAAGATTGAGGCAGTAGTCAAGGCTCCAGCACAGGAAAATGTGTCACAACTGAGGTCGTTCCTCGGGCTGGTAAACGACTACCATAAGTTATTGCCAAATTTGTCTACAATGCTACACCCACTGAACACCTTACTGCAAACTGGGGTGCCATGGAAGTGGAGTGACGAATGTAGACGAGCTTTCCAGAAGAGCAAAACACTAATCACATCGAAAGAGGTATTGGCCCATTACAACCCAGCATTAACAATTCGGTTGGCATGTAATGCGTCACCCTACGTCATTGGAGCGGTGCTGTCGCACACATTCTCGGATGGCTCCGACAGGCCAATAGCCTTTGCGTCACGATCACTAACCTCAGCCGCGCGTAGCTACGCCGAGATTGACAGGGAGGCCCTCAGCCTAATGTGGGGAGTGAAAAAGATCAATCACTATTTGCACGGGCAGAAATTCACCTTGCTGACTGATCACCAGCATCTTGTCTCCATTTTTAATTCAAAGAAGTGCGTTCTGGTGATGACTGCGCAACGACTACAAAGATGGCGACTTTTTCTAGGGGCTCACCACTATGAGATTCATTATAAGGGCACGAAACAGCATACAAATGCTGATGGGCTATCACACCTGCCACTGCCTACTGCGGAGGAAGCACCAGCAGTGGATCCTGTTGAAATATTCCATTCGACTATAGTTGAATACCTACCGGTAACTAACGCTTGTGTCGAAAAGGAAACCCGAAATGACCCAACACTGTCTCGGGTAGATAATTTGATGGTGAAGGGATGGCCAGCACATGGCGATTCACTGTTGCCAGCATTCTCGACAAGGAGAGAACAGCTGTCATTGTCCCGGGGGACCTTGATGTGTGGATCCCGAGTGGTAATTACACCCAAGTTAAGGTATAGAGTGTTCAATGAGCTTCATGAGGGTCATCTGGGGGGGTAAAAATGAAAAGCCTAGCCAGGGCTTATGTGTGGTGGCCGGGAATCGATAAACAATCGAGGGCCTGACCACGAGCTGCTCAGGATGCCAGAGAGTCCAAAACGCACCAACACAGGACCCTCTACACCCATGGGAGTGGCGTTCATCTCCATGGCAACGGGTGCATATTGATTTGGCTGGTCCATTCATGGACTCAATGTTTTAAATAGCCGTGGATGCGCACTCGAAATGGCCTGAGGTCATCAAAATGTCCTCCACAACCACGGAGAAAACTATTGCAGTTCTGCGGACCATTTTTGCCAGGAATGGCTTGCCAGAACAGATTTGCTCCGACAACGGACCACAGTTTTTGTCCAAAGAGTTCCGGAGGTTCTTGAAAATGAATGGGGTAAGGCATTACACATCCGCCCCGTATCATGCAGCCAAAAATGGATTGGCTGAGAGTTTCGTACAAACCTTTAAGAAGGCAATAAATGCTATGTACAATGACAACATTCCACTGCAGCACAAGGTGGACAATTTCCTGTTCGCCTACCGGAATGCGACACATCCAGTCACCAACCAGGCCCCGGCCATGATGTTCTTTAACCGAAGGTTAAGATCTCGCCTGGATTTGCTCAGACCAAACGTACGAAGAGATGTTGAGAGTAAGCAATTCCAGCACATCCATGAGAAGCCAACAAGGAGCTTCAATGTAGGGCAACCAGTCTTGGCCCGCATCTACCGAACAGAAAAATGGCAACCAGGAACGATACGCACACGGCAGGGCCCACTAATGTACACAGTGGACGTTGGGGAGAGCATCGTGAGACGCCATGCTGACCAGATCCTAGAGTCACAGGAACAAGTCAACCCCATGCCTCGCCCAAATGTACCTGGTGATGAACCCAACGTACGGTCGCAACTACACCAGAAACAGTATCATCGGAAGCTGATGAACCAACCGATGACAGGGGGCCAGAATCTCCTCCACACCAAGAGTAAGACACTCGGGAAAGGTGGTATCCAGAAAGGATCAGGAAGCCTCCCCAAAGACTGAATTTATAAATAGACTATTTTCAGCTAATGTTGCATGTTAAAAGTGTTAATTGTAATTAGTTTGAAATTTAATTGTTAAATGAGTGTTATGGCACTTTTCATCTAAAAGGGGAGGAATTGTAATGTATGTACCTTTAAGGGGGGAACTACTTTTTACAGCTCATGCATACTTTCGTACCGGCAGTGACCACACCTGTATATAAAGTTGAGTAGTAATCTGCACAGATCAGTTGCAGTCTGAGCCACGTTGAGTAAACACCGTTTGTACCATTCTCCGCAGTCTGTGTCTGATTATACACGGACATAACAACATTCATTTGCTTTATCTTCCTATTTCTGTACTCACTAGCACGTGGCACTGGTAGTAATCCGGATATTACTACCCTGGCGTCTTGCATTTTAACCTCTTTCCAAGTACCCTTATCGCTGCCTGCAGGACCTCATCCCTCATCCTACCTATGTCATTGGTACCGATATGGACCATGACCTCTGACAGTTGACACTCCCCCCTCAGAATGTCCTGCAGCAGCTCAGTGGCATCCTTGTCACTGGAACCAGGGAGGCAACATAGCATCCTCGAGTCACGTCTGAAGCCGCAGAAACGCCTGTCTGCTCCCCTAACTATTGAATCCCCTGTTATTATTGCTCTCCCTCTCCTCTTCCCCCTGCCTGTGCAGCTGACCCTTCCGTGGTGCTGTGGACTTGGCACTGGCTGCACTCCCAAGAGGACCCATCGCCCTCACCAGTACTCAGCACCGAGCACTGGTTGGTGAGCAAGATGGGCTCAGGGGACTACTGCACTATCTGCCTGACACTCCTCTTCTCTCTGACGGTCACCCATTCCCTCTCTGGACAACCTTAATCTGCGGGGTGACCACCTCCCGAAACGTGCTATCCAAGTTGCTCTCAGCCTCGCAGATGCACAGCAGTGACTGCAGCCACCGCTCAAGCTCCGTAATCCGGTGCTCGAGCTGCTGCAGCTGGCGACACTTCCCGCACATTTAGTCGCCCAGACCACGGGAGGCGCCCAGGACTTCCACATAGCACAGGATGCATTCCACGTGTGTGAGCTAGCCTGCCATACCTCTAATTAACAGACTATTTACTATCCTAACAGGAATAAACTTAAAAACATGAAGAAAATCAGGTAAAAACACTTACCAGATACTCACCAATTAGCTCCCTGTTTTCGAAGGTTTAGCTTTTAATCCCAGCTCTTAATTTAAACCAATGCCCAAGGTAAAATGGGAAATACTGGCCAACCAATTACTTCACTGCTTTCCTGTGATGTCACTCCTTATTTCTGTTTTCTGGTCCACTGCTTCCGCTCTCGGGCCTCGCTCTGCCGCGCTTTTAACATCCTTATGTTCCGCTCTCGCTCCCTCTCATGTCCGCTCCCTCTGCTTTCGGGCCTCACTCTGCCGTGCTTTTAATATCCTCAGGCTCTGCTCTCGCTCCCTCTCATGTCCGCTGCCTCTGCTCTCGGGCCTCACTCTGCCGTGCTTTTAATATCCTCAGGATCCGCTCTCACTCCCTCTCAGGTCCGCTGCCCTCACTCTCGGAGTAACTCCATACTGTTGAGGATCAGTTACTACTATTTACTGGGAACCGTCTTGGACTTTACCCCTGTGTGTTGTGCGAACTTTGTCCTGGTTTATGAAGACGCAGATTGTTCTGTCTGGTTTACCATCCCTTTCCCCTTTGATCGATTTGTGGCCATTTGTTGCCAGAAGCTGAAAACAAAATATTGCACCGGGAAAACGGCGGTTGTGGTTCCATCAACAAAGTGCATCCTGCTTTGTTTAAAAAACGTTCCCTGCTCTTTTACCATGCAAACTGCAAAAATAATAGACAACGTACCGTGTCTCTGTTATACTAAAGCCAGCTATTATACAGAGCTAGGATGGCTGGGATTGACTGGCTTAATACTATTTTAACCCCATTGCTCCCATTCGCTTTAATTTTGTTACTTAACGCCCTGACTGTCAGACACATTTTAGTGGCCAGTCGAGTCCGTAAGGGACTGAGGGGTGAGAGCAAGTGAAAGAATCGCAGTGACCCAGCGAAGGAGAGCAGGAGGAAGTATGTGATATTACTCTTCACCATATCTGGCAGCTACATAATTCTATGGTTGATATATCTTATAGATTTATTTTATTAAAGCATTACAGGATCCAATTCCTCAGGTTACAAGGATTCTTTATACATCTTCCAACAAGTCGGATCTCTACTGCACATTTTTAGTTGCTGCAGAAACAAATTTATTTACGGGGTGACTCAGTCCAAGTTCAGAGAGCAGTTCAAGAGCGCGGTGAAATATCCGGTTACCTCAATTATTGAATATATCAACAATCAGAACAACTGAACACAGCCCAGAGGCGGGACCCCGTGTTCCCAATCCAGGAATGTAATATTTTGTCCCAGACTTCCTTTAACTAAATTACACCAGGAATTGCTGGCGATTTGAAAATATACCAAGCGGCGGGGAAAGCACTGTGTTTAGGGCACGACACAATTTTGATTGACATGTCCAACATTATCTTTCGGGACAGGACCTTTAGTTTGTTTTAGCTCTTCTGTAAAGAGTCAGTTCAGCGACTTAGTGCAGCAACTCATCTGCAGCATCCAGAGTAAGAGCCTCCCCAATAGGGAGGCAGATGGAGCTGGTCTGTAGTATAGATAATTACATTGCACAGAATATAAAACACAGAGACAGGTCGTCCGGCCCAAATAATCTGTATCAGTGCTTATGCTCCACACGAGTCTCCTCCAATTCAATCTAACACATCTTTTATCCTACTCCGTTTCCCCTCATGTACTTGTCTAGTTTCCTTTTGAGAGCAATGAGTTCTACATTATAACTACTAGCAGAGTAAAGAAATGTTTCATTCCCTTCTCTCTTTCTTAGGCAGTCCCTGGGAACTGAAGAAGACTTGCTTCCGCACTAAAGTTGAGTTCTCAGGTGACTGATGAGTCCAATGCGGGGCCTACAGTCTCTGTCAAAGGTGGGGCAGACGCTGATTGAAGAGGCGGGCGGGTGGGGTGCTTCGGTTGGCGTGCGCTCCTTCCACTGCTTGCGCTTGGCTTCTGCTTGTTCCCAGCGAAAAGGCTGGAGTTGTTCGGTGCCTCCCCGAATGCTTTTCCTCCACTTCATGCGGTCTTGGGCCAGGGGTCCCCATGAGTCGGTGGGGATGTTGCACTTTTTCAACGAGGCTTTGAGGGTGTCCGTGAAGCGTTTCCTCTGCCCACATGAGGCTCTCTTGCCGTGTCGGAGCTCTGAGTACAGCACTTGTTAAGGGAGACTTGTACCGGGCATGCGGACAATGTGACCCGTCCACCGGAGCTGATTGAGCGTTGTATAAGCTTCCATTCTGGGGATGTTGGCCTGACCGAGGACACTGACGTTGGTGCACCTATCCTGCCAATGGATTTGCAGGATCTGGCTGAAGCAGTGCTGGTGTTTCCTCCCCAATGCTTTGATGATCCTGCTGTACATGGTCCATGTCTCTGAAGTATACAGCAGGCCGGGAATCACTACTGCTCTGTAGACCATGAGCTTGGTGCTAAGTTTGAGGTCCTGGTCTTCAAACACTCGCTGCCTCAGGCGACCGAAGGCTGCACTGGCACACTGAAGGCGGTGTTGGACGCCATCTTATTCCCGTATACTATTTATTAGTAACTTTCTTCAACTTTTGTCCTAGCTTTTGGAATCTCCCTGAAGAGGAAACATTCTCTCCAGATCTACTTTGTCCAACTCAAGCATCAATTTAAAGATCTCTATTAGTTCTCATCTTCATGTCTCATTTTTTCTAAAGAAAATTCCCAAACATTTTAATCTTTCACCTCAGCCTTACATAGAAACATAGAAACATAGATGATAGGACCAGGAGCAGGCCATTCGGCCCCTCGAGCCTGTTCCACTATTTAATGAGATCATCGCTGATCATTCAATTCATTAGCCTGTCCCAGCTTTCTCCAGATATCCCTTGATCCCTTTAGCCTTAAGAAATATATCTAAATCTTTCTAAAATATATTTAATTAATTGGCCTCAACTGCCTTCTGTGGTAGAGAATTCCACAGGTTCACCATTCTCTGGGTGAAGAAATTCCTCCTCATCTCAGTCTTAAATGGCTTTCCCCATATCCTTAGACTATGACCCCTGGTTCTGGACTCCCCCGCCATCGGGAACATCCTTCCTGCATCTAGTCTGTCTAGACCTGTTAGAATTATATAAGTTTCAAAGAGATCTCCTCTCATTCTTCTAAACTCTAGCGAATATATGCCTAATCGACACAATCTCTCTTCATACGTCATTCCTGCCATCCCAGGTATCAGTCTGGTGAATCATCGCTGCACTCACTCCATGGCAAGAACATCCTTCCTCAGATAAGGCGAGCAAAACTGCACACAATACAAAAGGTGTGGTCTCACCAAGGCCCAGCACAACTGCAGCAAGTAATTCTTGCTCCTGTACTCGAATCCTCTCGCTCTGTAGGCCAGCATACCATTTGCCTTGTTAACTGCCTGCTGCACCTGCATGCTTACCTTCAGCGAGAGGCACACCAGGACACCCAGGTCTCTTTCCACTTCCACTTTTTCCAATCTAATGCCGTTCAGATAATAATCTGTCTTCCTGTTTTTGCCATCAAAGTGGATAACCTAGCATTTTCCACATTATAATGCATCTGCCATGCATCTGCCCATTCACGCAAACTGTCCAAATCATATTGCTTTTTGTCTGCATCCTCCTCAAAGCACACACGCACACTCATCTGTTTGTCGTCTGCAAACTTGGAGATATTACATCTTGTTCCCTCGTCTAGATCATTAATATATATCGTGTATAACTGAGGTCCTAGCACCGATCCCTGCAGTACCCCACTAGTCACTGCGTGCCACTTGGAAAATGACCCGTTTATTCGAACTCTTTGCTTCCTGTCTGCCAACCGGTTCTCTATCCAAGTCAATACCTTACCTCCAATCCCATGTGCTTTAACTTTGCATGCTAATCTCTTATGCGGGTCCTTATCGAAAGACTTCTGAAAGTCCAAATAAACCACATCCACTGGTTCTCCATTATCTATTCTAACAATAACATCCTCAAAAAATACCATGGAATTAGCCAAACATCATTTACCATGTTGACTTTGTCCAATCCTGTCACTGTATTACTAGTGCTCTGCTATTACATCTTTTTTAATGGACTCTAGCATTTTCCCCACCGCCGATGTCAGGCATACCGGTCTATGATTCCCCGTATTCTCGCTACTACCTCTTTTAAAATAGTGGGGTTAAATTAGGTACCCTGCAATCCATGGGAACTGTTCCAGAGTCTACTGAATTTTGGAAGATGACCAGCAATGCATCTACATTTTCTAGGGCCGCTTCCATAAGTACCCTAGGATGTAGATTATCAGGCCCTGGGGATTTATCGACTTTAGAGCCCTTCTATTGCCCTAACACCTATCCCTACAAATACAAATTTCATTCAGTTGCTCCCGCTCATTAGAACCTATGCTCCCCAACATCTCTGGGAGATTATTTGTGTCATCCTTTGTGAAGTCCAAACCAAGGCATGTATTTAATTGGTCTGCCATTTCTTTGTACCCCTTTATAATTTCCCCTGATTCTGATGGCAAGGGACCAACGCTTCACTTCACCAATCTTTTTATTTTCACATACTTATAGAAGCTTTTACAGTCAGTTTTTATGTTCTCTGCAAGATTACTCTCATACTCTATTTACCTCCTCTTACTTAATCCATTTGTACTCCTTTGCTGAATTCCAAACTGCTCACAATCCTCTGGTTTCCTGCTTTTTCGGGCCAATTTATATGTCCTCTCCTTGGATCTTATGCTATCCCTAATTTTCCTTGTTAGCCAAGTTTGAGTCAACTTTTTGTTTCATTTTTATGCCAACAGGGATGAACAAATTCTGTAGTGCATCCATGCTATCTTTAAATGTTTGCCATTGCCTGTCCACCACCAACCCTTTATGTAGTGCTCCCCAATACATCCTAGCCAACTCGCGCCTCATGCCATCATAGTTTCCTTTATTTAAATTCAGCACCCTAGTCTCTCAGTCAACTACTTCACTCTCCATCTTAATGAAGAATTCTATCATATTGTGATCGCTCTTCCCCAAGGGGCCTCGCACAAGAAGATTGCTAATTAATCCGTTCTCATTACATAATACCCAGTCTAAGATGCCCTGATCTCAAGTTGGTTGCTCTATATATTGGTCCAGGAGAACATTCTGTATACACTCCAGGAATTCCTCCTCCACAGTATTGTTACTAGTTTGGTTAGCCAAATCTATATGTAAATTAAATTCACCCATGATAACTGCTGTGCCCTTATTGCACGCATCTCTAATCTCCCGTATCGTGCAATCCCCAACCTCAGCATTACTGTTTGTGAGACTGTATGACAATTCCCACTAAAGTTTTCTGCCCCTTGGTATTCCGCAGCTCTACCCATACAGATTCCACATCATCAAAGCTAATATCCTTCCTTACTATTGTTTTGAGCGCCACTTTAACCAGCAATGCTACCCCACCTTCTTTTACTTCTCTTCTATCCTTCCTGATTAATGAATACCTCTGGATGTTGAATTCCCAGCCTTGGTCACCCAGGAGCCATGTCTCTGTAATCCCAAATATATCATATCCGTTTTCTTCTATTTGCACAGCTAATTCATCCAGCATATTAGTAATGCTACTTGCATTAAGACACAAAGCCTTCAGCCTTGTTTTTTAACACTAGTAAAGCTTTCAGAATTATTGTTTACTGTGGCCATGTTTGATTTACCCCCTTGATTGCTCTGACTTCCAGTTTTGGTTTGCTCCTTCTTGTCTTTTGCTTCTATCCTTGCTTCCATTTCCTCTGTCTCCCTGCACAGATTCACAAACCCCTGAGATTTTAGTTTAAACCCTCCCCAACAGCACTAGAACACACTCCCCCTCGGACATTGGTCCCGGCCCTGCTCAGGAGCAAGCAGCCCAGATTGCAGTGGTTCCACCTCCCCCAGAATGGCTTCCATTGTCCCAGGAATTTTAATCGCTCCCCCTTGCACATTCCTCTAGTCATGTATTCATCTGAAATATCCTTCTATTTCCACTCTGACTAGCACGTGGCGCTGGTAGCAATTCTGAGATTTCTGAGATTACTATCTTTGAGGTCCAATTTTTTTATTTACCTCCAAACTCCCTATATTCAGCTTTGAGGACCTCATCCCGGCTTTTACCTATATCGTTGGTACCTATATGCGCCACGACAACTGGCTGTTCACCACCGCCCTCCAGAATGCCCTGCAGCTGCTCCGAGACATCCGTTATCCTTGCACCAGGGAGACATCATTTCATACTGGAGTCTCGTTTGCAGCAGCAGAAATGCCCAGCTATTCCCCTTACAATAGAATACCCTATCACTATTGCTCTCCTGCTATTTTCCTTCCCGTCCTGTGCAGCAGAACCACCCATGTTGCCAGGAAGTTGGCTACTGCTGCCTTCCCGCGATAATCCATCTCCCCCAACATTAGCCAATGCGGTATATCTGTTTGAGAGTGTGGTGGACACAGGGGACCCCTGCACTACCTGCCTGCGCATACTACTCTGCCTGGCAACCGACCATTCCCTTCCCGCCTATACCTGTGCAGCCTTTACCTGCGGTGTGACTAGCTCATTAAACGTGATATCCACGACGGCCTCAGCATCGTGAATGCTCCAGTATGTATCCATTCTCAGCTGCATCGCCGCAATCCAGTCTGCCAGTAGATGCAGCTGGATAAATTTCTGCACACATGTTCGTCAGGGACAGAGGACATGTCCCTGATTTCCCACATAGCGCAGTAGGAGCATGCCACGTGGCCGAGCTGTGTTGCCATGACTTACACTTTACTTAATTTACATTAAATTAAATCAAAACAATACCACTAATTAAACTACAATTAAATGATATTCTCAAGGGCCCTTTTTTACTAGCAGTCCCCGCTACACAACGGAGACCTTGCAAAGTATAACCGCAAAATTAAGACCTTCTAATCTTTATAAATTATTAACCTTAACTGTCAAACTATGGAGTAGTGTAAATACCCACCCGACCATACTCACAGAATCATCTTCTTCCTCTTGCCCACGTCACTTTTTGAAACGTGATGTGGCTCTGGAATGCTGCCGCCGGTCTGCGAGATTTATAAGCCCCTGCCAAAAAAACCCGCAAAAGTGAATTTAAGTACTCGCTGTACCACCGCTCTGTGCCGCTCCTGACACCGGCCTCTGCAAAAAAGCCCGCGAAAGCATTAAACTCTTAGTTCTGATAACATCCAATTAAATATTGGGATGGCCAATTACTTTGTCTGGTCCCCAGAGTACAACTCCATCCCACTCCCTGGCAACTGTCTGAGGCTGAACCAGACCGTTCACAACCTTGTTGTCGTATTGGACCACGAGGATGGGCTTCCAACCATATATCTGCTCCATCACCAACATGGCCTATATCCCCCTCCATAATATCGCCCTACTCCACCCCTCCTCAGCTCCTCTGCTGCTGAAACCCTCATCCGTGGCTTTGTTACTTCTAGACTTGACTATCACGATGCTCTCCTGGCCGGCCTCCCATATTCCACCATACAGAAACCCTGCTGCCCTTATCCTAACGTGCACCAAGTACCGTTGACCCATCTGACCGTTCTTGCTGACCTAGACCCTAAGCCATTCAATTGCCTGCCTAAATCTATCCGTCTCTGTATCTCTCTCTCCTCATTTAAGACGCACCCTAAAATCTACCTCTGACCAGGATTTTGGTCAACTGTCCTAATTTTTCTTACGTGACTCGGTCTAAAATGTTGTTTGATTACGATCCTCTGAAATTCCTTGAGACACTTTATTACTTTAAAGGCGCTGTATAAATGCATGTTGTTGCTGCTGTCAGACATATTTTCTGCACTTTGCCAGTGTTTCCAAGTCCGGTGGATAGTATGGAGTCCAGAACTATGCACAGTGCTCTAAGTGTGACATGACCTCTAGAATTTTAACATAACTGACCAAGTAGATACAGCACAGAAATAGGTCATTAGGCCCAACAGGTCTGTGCCGGTGTTTATGCTCCACATGAGACTCCTCCTCTTCCTCTTCATCTCACCCCATCGACATATCTTTTTATTCCTTTCTCCCTTGCGTGCCTATCTCACTACCCATCCATTGCATCATTGCCATTCTCCTTCCCCAGTGCCTGAATATCCTTTTCATACTATTGAGACCAGAACTCTGAACAGTGCTCCAAGTTTGGTCTCACCAAGGTTTTATAAAATTTTAACATAACTTAAAGTCATAGAGTCATAACGGCACTGACGGAGGCCATTGGGACCATCGAGTCCCTGCCGGCTCTCTGTAGAGGAATCCAGTCAGCCCTAGTCCCCTGCTCTATCCCCGTAGCCCTGCAAGTTTATTTCCCTCATGTGCCTATCCAGTCTCCCCTTGAAAACTTTGAGTGTTTCTGCTTCCAGCACTTCTGTCAGCAGCCAATTCCAGGTCCTCACCTCTCGGTACCTAACAAAGCTTTTTCTCACATTCCTCCCTGTATCTGTTGCCCAAAGCCTTAATTCTGCATACCCTTTTCATTGTACTATCAACTAGTGGGAAATGCCTTTCCCCGTCTAGCCCATACAAACCCATCGCCGGACACGTTCTTTTAAATCTCCTCTGCACCCTCTCAGGGGCCTTCCCATGCTCCCTAAAATGTGGTGATCAGAAATGGATGCAATACTCCAGTTGTGGCCAAACCAGAGCTTTATAGTCGTTCAGCATAACTTCGCTACTTTTGAAATCAATACCTCTATTTATGAAGCCCAAGATCCCGTATGCTTTGTTAACCAATCTCTAAATATATCCTGCCATCTTCATGGCCCTATGCTCATTAACTCCCAGAACCCTCTGTCCGTGCACACTCTTTGAAACTGTGCAATTAAGTGACCTCATCTCCTCTGGAGATCTTACCCCCACGGCAACCCAACTCATAGCTCTCCAACCCCGCACAGCCCGCTTCTCACTCCTCCCCAAGATCCACAAACAGGACTTTCATGGTAGACCCATCGTTCAGCCTGCTCTTGCCCCACAGAAATTAGCTCTTCCTATCTCGACACTATATTTGCTCCCCTTGTCCAGTTTCTTCCCACCTACATCCGGGACTCTTCTGACCCCCTCCGCCACTTTAACGTTTCCAGTTTCCTGGCCCCAACCGCCTCCTTTTCACCATGGACGTTCAATACCTCTACAACTCCATCCCTCACCATGATGGCCTGAGGGCACTCCGCTCCTTCCTTGAACAAAGGCCCAAACAGTCGCCATCCACCACCTCCCTCCTCTGCCTGGCTAAACTTGTTCTCACATTGAAAAACTTCTCCTCTGACTCCACTCATTTCCTCCAAATTATGGTGTTGCTATGTGTACCCGCATAGGTCCTAGCTATGCCTGCCTTTTCGTGGGATATGTGGAACACTCTTTGTTCCAGGCCTACTCAGGTCCCCTCCCTCAACTCTTTTTCTGGTACATTGATGACTGTATCGGTGCCGTTTCCTGCTCTCGCCCCGAACTGCACAATTTCATTCACTTTGCCTCCATTTTCCACCCTTCCCTCACCTACACATGGTTCATCTCTGACTCTTCTCGTCCCTTCCTCGACTTCTCCGTCTACATCTCTGTTGATAGGTTATTGACTAACATTCATCAGAAGCCCACTGACTCCCACAGCTACCTGGAATACACTTCTTTCCAAGCCGCCTCCTGTAAGGACTCTATTCCATTCTCCCAGTTTCTCTGTCTCCGCTGCATCTGCTCCAACGATGCCACCTTCCACACCAGAGCTTCTGACATGTCTTCCTTTTTCCTCAGCCGAGGATTCCTCTCTACCATGGTTGACACGGCCCTCGACCGTATCAGTTCTATCTCCCGCAATTCTGCTCTCACCCCTGCCCCTCCCTCCCGGAACCACGATAGGGTTCCCCTTGTCCTCACCTTTCAACCAACCAGCCTCCACATTCAACCAATCATCCTCTGCCATTTCCGCCCCCTCCAACGTGATCCCACCATCAAACGCATCTTCCCCTTCCCTCCCCTTTCAGCATTCCATAGGGACTGCTCCTTCCAAGACACCCTAGTCCATTCCTCTATCACCCACAGCACCCCTCCACTTCGCCCAGCACCTTCCCGTGCACCAGCACCCCTTCTTACTGTCCAGGGCCATAAACACTCCTTCCAGGTGAAACATTGATTTACTTGTGCTCCTTGCAATCCAGTATACTGTATTCGCTGCTCACGATGTGGTCTCCTCTACATTGGGGAGACCAAACGCAGATTGGCTGATTGCTTTGCAGAACACCTCCCTTCAGTCCACAAGGATCTTCCCGATCTTCCAGTCGCCTGTCATTTCAACTCAGCGTTCCATTCCCTCTCAGGCCTCACCATCTGTGGCCTCTTGTATTGTTCCACGGAACACACCATAAACTCGAGGAACAGCACCTCATCATTCCGGACTCGATATCAAGTTCAACAACTTCAGATCATATCCTCGGCCCCTATTATATTTTTATTTTTTATCCACACTTTTGGATTGTGATTATCCTTTTCCTCTCTCTCTCCCACATGGCAGCTGTCTTTCACTCTGCCAGCGCATTTCACACTTCATTGTTTGTTTCTTTACCTGTCCTATTCTATCTCATCTCACGTTGAATATCTGTTAATGTTTCTTCCTTCATCTTCTCCCTTATTTCTCAGCCCCCACACTGCCTTTTGTTTCATTTCCTGCCATCTCTCTTAGTTCTGTTGAAGGGTTTCGACCCGAAACATTGACACTATTTCGCTCTCCACAGATGTTGCCTGGCCTGCTGAGTTTTTCCAGCGTTTTCTGTTGTTATTTCAGATTTCCAGCATCCACAGTATTTTGCTATCCAATATCAGTGCATATTGCCTCTCCCTGTTCCTTCTGCCAAAATGCATCACCTAACACTTCTCTGTATTACATTCCATCTGCCACTTGTCTTCCCATTCTGCTCGCCTTTATATTTCCTGTTGCAGTCGATTGGTATCGTCATTACTGTTTCTCCAATAACGTAATTTTCGAAATTAATTGTTTATACTAACATAAAGAACTGATTGTTATTTTGTTAGCACTTTTCAAGGTTTCCGGGTCACAGGCGGTGCAAACTGAGTAACTTGTCACTGGGAGCTTGCTATTCCCACCAGACTGAGTACCCTGCGAGCCAAACCCTGATGGGTCATGCGGTCTGTGTCAGGGAAGAGGCTGATGTTTACCAGTGCTCTGTAATTTCCAGCTGTGCAGTTTTAACAGGTTAAACTCCAGTGCCTTTTAGGAACAGGAGGCGTCCATTTAGCCGCACGAGCCTATTCCACCATTCAATGAGGTCATGGCTGATCTGTGACCTAACGCCATATAGCCGCCTTTGCCCCATATCCGTTAAAAACATTGGTTAACAAAAATCTATCCATCTCGGATTTAAAATTAACAATTGCTGTGTTGTGGATGAGAGTTCCAAAACTCTACCAACATTGTGTGCAATTTTCATCACCTTATCTGGGAAAGGATGTTCCTGCCGTGGAGGGCGTGCAGCGAAGATTCACCAGACTGATACCTGGGATGGCAGGAATGACGTATGAGGAGAGATTGGGTCGATTGGGCTTATACTCGCTGGAGTTTAGAAGAATGAGCGGGGATCTCATTGAAATATATAAAATTCTAACAGGACTAGAAAGACGAGATGCAGGAAGGATGTTCCCGGAGGCCGGGGAGTCCAGAACCAGGGGTCACAGTCGAAGGATAAGGGGTAAGCAATTTAGGACAGAGATGAGGAGGAATTTCTTCACCCAGAGAGTGGTGAACCTGTGGAATTCTCTACCACAGAATGCAGTTGTGGCCAATTCATTAAATATATTCAAGAAAGAGTTAGATAACTTTCTTAAGGCTAAGGGTATCAAGGGTTTTGGGGAGAAGGCATGGACAGGGTACTGAATTTGTATGATCAGCCATGACCTCATTGAATGGTGGAGCAGGCTCGAGGGGCCGAATGGCCTGCTCCTGCTCCTTTCTTCAATGTATCTATGCATCGATATATAAACTGAGCGCAGGGATGGAGCCGAATCCATATTGAGAAACCAGCAGTTGCGGTCACTGTGACGTGGTAAACTACTGTGGCATCACCTGCCGCAGGGCAAAGGGCAAACACGGGCCGCTATATTTGTGTGACCTCAGGTCGGCCATATATGTGTGACGGCAGTTTGGCTACGCTTGTGTGATGTCACGTCGTCCATGATTGTCTGACGTACTGTGGGTCAGCCATGTTTGTGTGCTGTGCGATACGGCAGCCATGATTTTCTGAAATTAATCGGCCATATTTGATTGACTTCAGGTCGGTTATGTTTGTGTGATGTGCGTTGGGTTATCTATGATTGTGTGACGTATGGTGTATCTGCCATTTTTGTGTGGTGTGTGGTCAGAATACTACGAAGCAGTCGAAAGTTTTTACGGCAGACTAACCGACTGTACAACCCAAATGGTCCGTGCCAGTGTTTATGCTCTACACGAGCCTCCTCCCACCCCTCTTCCTCTAACGCCATCAATATATACTTGCATTCATTCTTATTCATGTGCTGATCTAGTATCCCGTTAAATGCATCTGTGCTATTCGCCTCAACAAACCCTTGTGTTATCCACTTCCACATTCTAACCACTCTCTGGGAAAGACGTCCCTCCTGCATTCCATTTTGGATTTATGAGCGACTATTTTATATTGGTGGCCCTACTGTTGATCCCTATCAAACACGTTCATTATCTTAAAGAGCTCTATGCGGTCACCCCTCAGTGTTCCCTTTGCTGGAGAAAAGAGCCTGATGAGCTTTTCTTGATCGGTATAACCTCTCACTTCTAGAATATAATAAATCTCTCCTGCACCTTATCCAGTGCCTATGTATCCTTTTTTATAATATAGAGAATAACTGATCACAGAAATCCAAGTGTCTGTGGTGGATGCGGTTGATTGGTGAGAGCGCGTGGGACAGGCGGCCTGAATGTTGTTGCTTTTCAACACCTCACTCACTCCACGAGCTGAGGAACAGCGAGAAACTGACGGGTTTGTTGCCGCAGCTGAAATGTGGCTTCTAACTGTTGCTACTAATGGAGGCAGCGCTGCAGGATCCTTTAATGATTTCTCCCAAATCCACTGAAATCCGTTGGAAAGTGTGGCTTTCTGCACCGTCAGGGCAGAAAACGGGAGTAAGGGAGAGACATTGTCGGTATCTCTATCGAGTTGCAGTGCCTGCAGAACTCTGCAGAGAAAGAGCAAATATAACGGGGCAGTGAGATATTTCATGCACATTCAACCACATATACACTCATTATAAATGGAGGGCATTTCATTATCTTCTCGGTAGTTTTGAATCGGGGACCTGTCCCATGTGATCCAAACATGATAACCATCATACTACAGAATCCCTTTGTAAGTATGCAAACCTCTTATTAAATATCCTCTTAATCGTCTGAGGAAAACAATCCCACACTCTCAACATAACTGAAGTCCTTAATGCTCAGACCACGCTGCAAGACGTCAAACTGAGTGTCTCGCTCTGTATGTCTACCTTTGTCTCCCTCTTTGTCCCTGTCTCTCTCTGTGTAGGATTCTGAGGCTGCTTGACAGTATAGATGCAGGGCGGATGATTCCCCTCCTGGGGGAATCTACAACTAGGGGGCAAAGCTTCAGGATATCCGGTCGCCCACTTAAAACGGAGAAGAGGAGGAATTTCTTCTCTCAGAAGGTCGTGAATCTTTGGAACGCTCAAGGCGGAGATAGACATATATTTGAGCTACAGGGGAGTCAAGGTTTAAGGGGAGCGGGCGGGTAACTGTCGTTGAGTCGAAGATCTGATCATCCATGATCTTATTCAATAGGGTGGTGTTGAGTCGATGACCTGTCCATCCATGATCTTATTGAATGGTCGCGCAGGCTCGAGGGGCCGAATCGCCCACTGCTGCTCCTATTTCGATGGACACCTACAGAAGCTGAAAGACGCCATCGTAAGAACGGGATATGATGCTCGACTCGTCGATCGACAGTTCCGACGGGCCACAGCAAAAAATCGCATAGACCTCCTCAGAAGGCAAACACGGGACACAACCAACAGAGTACCCTTCGTCGTCCAGTACTTCCCCGGAGCGGAGAAACTACGCCATGTTCTTCGCAGCCCTTGACATGTCATCGATGACGACGAACACCTCGCTAAGGGCATCCCCACGCCCCCACTACTCATCTTCAAACAGCCGCATAACCTCAAACAGACCATCGTTCGCAGCAAATTACCCAGCTTTCAGGAGAACAGCGACCACAACACCACACAACCCTGCCACATCAACCTCTGCAAGACATGCCAGATCATCAACACAGATACCATCATCACACGTGAGGACACCACCCACCAGGTACATGGTACATACACATGGGACTCGGCCAACGTTGTCTATCTCATACATTGCAGGAAAGGATGCCCCGGAGCATGGTACATCAGCGAGACACTGCGACAACGGATGAACGGACACCGCACAACAATCGCCAGGCAGGAGTGTTCCCTCCCAGTTGGGGAACACTTCAGCAGTCAAGGATATTCAGCCTCCGATCTTCAGGTGAGCATTCTCCAAGGCAGCCTTCGAGACACACGACAATGCAAAATCTTCGAGCAGAAACTGATAGCCAAGTTCCGCACTCATGAGGACGGCCTCAACCGTGATCTTGGGTTCATGTCACGCTACATGTAACCCCACCTGACGTAGAGTCACCCAGACTCGAGTCGTCGTTGGCTTGTTCTCTCTGCACAGATGCCGCCGGACCTGCTGTGATTTCCAGCAAAAAAAACAAAAAATGTTTTTTTGTTTGTATTTTGTTTTTCATACAGACCCCAGCATCTGCAACATTTGACCCCTTGTGACCACACCTCATTGTTCTTTGATGTAATATTTTCCTGACCAACCTGTTTGGACACCATTCACACCTTTGATCACTGTGATTATCTCTCTGCCGAGGTGTGATAAATGGCAGTTAGAAAGATTACCTGTAATCTTCTGGCATTATGCTCTGACTATATAAGCTGTGTCTTTATGCATCTCTCCACTTCACCTGACGAAGGAGCAGCGCACTGAAAGCTTGTGATTTCAAATAAAACTGTTGGACTATAACCTGGTGTTGTGTGACTTCTTACCTATTTCTTCTGTTCTTATTCTTATTTCTGTCCCTTCTGCCTCTTTTTCCCTCTGATCACAGGTCGATTATTGCTCTGACAGATACTGCATGCTTCAGTTCATCGTTTGTAAAGTGGTGACTACCCCTGCCTGACACACGCAAGACCATGGTTCAATTCCCCAAAGTGGAAGATTTTTAACATCCACAATTTTAAATCTTTCGGCAGCTCCTTAAAATGCCCCTGGGAAAAGTTGAACAGAACAAAATGAACTAAAATAAGTTTAGAATATTTACTGGCATATGAAGAACTGTATTACAACTCCCTGCACCATTTCCTCGTTATTAAACTGTTTTCCTTCTCTTTGCCTTTTGAGTGGGGCACTGAGGAGGGAGAGAGAAAATGAGATAACAGCGGGAGAAAGCACGACTGCTCTTTCAAAGAGACAGCACAGGCACGATTGGCCGAATGGCCTCCCAATGTGCTGCCAGCCTCCATGAATCCATGACACTGAGATTCATATCTGAGACATAACCACACAAAGAGAGCACACACGGGTATTTTGTGTATGTTTGATGCTTTGTCTCAAGCACTGCATAAACATTTCCTCTACAATGTCCTGGATATAATAAGGGTGACGGCTTTTCTCTGACTGTGTGTCTCTCTCTCTGAGAAAAGTACAGAAGGAAAAAGATGTCAAATGGAAGCCTACCCGCACTTGGTGCTGTGGTTTCGCGAACATATCCTTTGTGTTCTCGCCTAAAAGATGTCCTCTTGTATGAAACCTTTGCCTGGCGTGAAAGTGATCTGAATTTCAAAGCAGCAAGGAGGAAATTCTGCGTTGCTCTGCTTGCTGGCAGGCAGCTTCCCGCAGCTTCCCTGATGGTCTAGTGGTTTGGGTTGGGCGCTTTCAGCGCCGTGGCTCGTGTTCAATAGGGCTGTTTGAAATGCCACCAATCAAAGCACCCCAGCCACAGTCTGTTCGCCCTCCTGCCATCTGGGAGACTCCACAGATGCATTCACACCCATAAGACCAGATTTAGGAACAGCTTATTTCCCATGGCTGTCATCCTACTGAACTCCACAATTAAACTCTAAAGCCTGCACATCTGCCAATGCACTTTATTATGGTTATGTTTATGTTAATATATTAATGTATGTTGAATGTTTAAATGTCTTAATCTAAATGTACACTCTCAGTAGCCGGAAGCCTACATTTCGTTGTACTGAACTTGTGCACTAACAATGACAATAAATGTTGATTTGATTTGATTTGATTTGAAGCAATTCTTGCTCCTGATCAAGCTTTCAACACGGCTGCTGCTTCAACAGGTACAACATGCACTTCCTTGCCTTCTGTATAATGTCTGCTGCTTCAAAGTCAGCAGGAAATTACATTTGGATGTAAACAATTTAAGTGTTTACATGCCCACATTTAACTGCTGCTCAGCGTGTCAGAACAATCACGGTTATTTTCATCTTCCATGTATTTTCTTGCCGACTGCATCTCCCTAAAATACTTAGCACGGCTATCAATCAACTCAACGCCAGTCTGAAAAATGCAACGTTTGATAGTTAGCAACATGTGCAAGACTGGAATTAGAGAGTGCCTGGGACGTGATAACTTATCCTAAGCAGTATGTTATTCATTGGGCCTGAGCCCTTGCTGTGTAAGACAATTCTCCCCATACTGATTCTGTTATCTTCAATTTGTCTCCTATGGTTACCATCACATCTGCCACTGGCCAGCGTTTCTCCTTATTACCTCTATCAAATCCCCTTATAATTTTGAAAGCATCTCATTAAATTGCCTCTTAACCGTCTGAGGCAAACAATCCCACAGTCTCAACATAACTGAAGTTCCTTATCTCTTGGACCACTTTGCAAGACGTCAAACAGAGTGTTTCGCTCTGTATGTCTATCTTTGTTTCCATCTTTGTCCCTGTCTCTCTCTGTACAGGAGTCTGAGGCTGCTTGACAGGACAGATGCAGGGAGGATGTTCCCCTCCTGGGGGAATCGAGAACTAGGGGAAAACTTCAGGATAAGGGGTCGCCCATTTAAAACGGAGTTGAGTAGTAATTCCTTCTCTCAGAGTGTCGTGAATCTTTGGAATCCACTACCCCAGAGAGTTGTGGAGGCGGAGTCATTGAATATATTCAAGGCGGAGTTAGACATATATTTGAGCTACAGTGGAGTCAAGAGTTGTGCGGAGCGGGCGTGAAAATGGCGTTGAGTCAAAGATCTGATCAGGCTCTAATTTTTATTTCTGTCCCTTCTGCCTCTTTGTCCCTCTGTTCACACGTCGATTTTTGCTCTGACAGATTCGGCATCATTCAGTTCCTCTTTAGTATACTGCTGAGTGTCCCCACCTGTCAGGCGGGAGATCGGTGTTCAATTTCCTGACGGAGAGGATTTATGGCATCCCCAATTTTAAAACTTTTGGGCAGCTTCTTAAAATGCCCCATGGAAATGTTGAACAGTTCAAAATGAACTAAAATAATTTTAAAATATGTACTGGCATGTGAAGAACTGTATTAAACTCCCTGCATCATTTCCTCGTTAGTAGAGTGTTCTCCTTCTGTTTGCCTTTTGTGTCGGGCACTGAGGAGGGAGAGAGAAAATGAAATAACAGCGGGAGTAATCACGACTGCTCTTTCAAAGATTCAGCAGTCAAGATTGGCCAGATGGCCTCCCACTATGCTGCCTGACTCCATGAATCCATGACACTGAGACGGGTATCTGAGACATACCCACACAAGGAGAGCACACACGGGTATTTTCTGTGTATTTGATGCTCTGTCTCAAGCACTGCATAACCATTTCCTCTACAATATTCTGGATATTATAATGGTGAGTATTCAATTCCCCGACGGCTTCTCTCTAACTGTGTGTCTCTGTCACTGAGAAAAGCACAGAAGTAAATAGGTGCCAAATGGACGCCTTCCCGCACCTGGTGCTCTGTTTTCGCGAATATGTCCTTTGTGTTCTCGCCTAAAACTTGCCATCTTGTACGAAAAGCTTGCCTGGTGTGAAAGTGTGCTGAATTTCAAAGCAGCAAGGAGGACAGGCTGCTTCCTGGCAAGCAGCTCTCTGCAGCTTGCCTGATGCACCAGTGGTTAGAATTTGGCGCTTTCATCGCCTCAGCCCGGGTTCAATTATCGGTCAAGGAAACAGTGCATTATGAGGCTGTTTGAAATGCCACCAAGCAAAGCACCCGCGCAAAACAAAGCTTGCTCCTGATCAACCATTCAACTTGCAACACCGCTGTTGCCTCAACAGGTACAAAATGCACTTCCTTGGCTTCTGTAGAATGTCTGCTGTTTCAAAGTCAAGAGGTAATGACATTTGGAACGAGGCAATTCAAATGTTTACATGCCCACATTTAACTGCAGCTCAAAGTGTCAGAACAGTCACGGTTATTATCAGTCTTCCATGTATTTTCTTGCCGAAGGCATCTACCTAACAAACTTAGCTTATCACAGCACGGCTATCAATCAACTCAAAGCCAGTGTGAAAAATGCAACATTTTATGTTAGCAACGTGTGCAAGACTGGAATGAGGGAGTGCCTGGGCCGTGACAACTTATCCTGAGCAGTAAGATATTCATTAGGCCTGAGCCCTTGCTGCGTAATACAATTCTCTCCATACAGATTCTGTTATCTTCAATTGGTCTCCTCTGGTTACCGTCACACCTGGCACTGGCAAGCGTTTCTCCTTATTACCTCAATCAAATCCCTTTGTAATATTGAAAGCCTCTTATTAATTTTCCTCTTAACCTTCTGAGGACTACAATCCCAGACTCTCAATATAACTGAAGTCCCTTATCCCTCGGACACACTGCAAGACGTCAAACTGAGGCTGTCGCTCTGTATGTCTATCTTTGTCTCCTTCTTTGACCCTGTCTCTCTCTGTATAGGATTCTGAGGCTGCTTGACAGGATAGATGCAGGGAGGTTGTTCCCTTCCTGGGGGAATGGAGAACTAATGGGTATAGCTTCAGGATAAGTTGTCGCCCATTTAAAACGGAGATGAGGAGGAATTTCTTCCCTCAGAGTGTCGTGAATCTTTGGAATCCTCTGCCCCAGAGAGCTGTGGAGGCGGAGTCATTGAATATATTCAAGGTGGAGATAGACATATATCTGAGCTACAGGGGAGTCAAGGGTTATGAGGAGCGGGCAGGAAAGTGGCGTTGAGTCGAAGATCTGATCAGCCATGATCTTATTGATTGACGGAGCAAGCTCAAGGGGCCGAATGGCCCACTCCTGCGCCTATTTTTTATGTTCTTATTCTTATTTCTGTCCCTTCTGCCTCTTTGTCCCTCTGTCCACAGGTCAATTTTTGCTCTGTCAGATTCTGTGTCTTTCAGTTCCTCGTTAGTATAGAGGTGAGTCTCCCCACCTGTCACGTGGAAGACCGGGGTTTAATCCCCCAATGGAGAGGATTTTTAACTTCCCGAATTTTAAACCTATGGAGAGCTCCTTAAAATGCACCTGGGAAAAGTTGAACAGAACAAAATGAACTAAAATAATTTTAAAATATATACTGGCATATGAAGAACTGTATAACAACTCCCTGCAAACGTTCCTCGTTAGTAGAGTGTTCTCCTTCTGTTTGCCTTATGCGTGGGGCCCTGAGGAGGGAGAGAGAAAATGAGATAACAGTGGGAGAAAGCACGACTGCTCTTTCGAAGAGACAGCACAGGCTCGATTTGCCGAATGGCCGCCCAATGTGCTGCCAGCCTCCATGAATCCATGACACTGAGATGGATATCTGAGACATACCTAGACAAAGAGAGCACACACGGGTATTTTGTGTGTGTTTGATGTTTTGTTTCAAGCACTGCATAACCATTTCCTCTACAATATTCTGGATATTATAATCGTGAGTATTCAATTCCACGACAGCTTCTCTCTGACTGTGTGTCTCTGTCTCTGAGAAAAGTACAGATGGAAATAGATGTGAAATGAACGCCTACCCGCACTTGGTGCTGTGGTTTTGCGAACACGTCCTTTGTGTTCTCGCCTAAAACATGTCATTTTGTACGAAAAGCCTGCCTGGCGTGAAAGTGTTCTGAATTTCAAAGCAGCAAGGAGGAAAGTATGCATTGCTGTGCTTGCTGGCAGGCACCTTCCTGCAGCTTTCTTTATGGTGTGGGGGTTAATTTTCGAAGCTTTCATCTGTAGCGGCCTGGGTTCGATTCCCAGTCAAGGAGGATAGTGTTTTGGGGTTGTTGGAAATGCCACCAATCAAAGCACTCGTGCGAAGCAAAGCTTACTCCTGATCAACCTTTCAACTTACAACGCTGCTGCTGCCTCAACAGGTACAAAATACACTTCCGTACGGTCTGTGAATGACTGCTGTTTCAAAATCAGCAGAAATGATATTTGGAACGAGAAAATTTAAACGTGTACATGCCCACATTTAACTGCAGCTCACAGTGTCAGAACAGTCACGGTTATTATCAGCCTTCCATGTATTTTCTTGCAGGCTGCTCCCCCCTAACAAACTTAGCTTATCACAGCACGGCTATCAATCAACTCAACGCCAGTGTGAAGAATGCAACATTTGAAAGTTGGCAACGTTTGCAAGACTGGAATGAGAGAGTGCCTGGGCCTTGATCACTTATCCTGAGCAGTAAGCTATTGATTAGGCCTGAGCCCTTGCTGCGTAAGACAATTCTCCCCATACTGATTCTTTTGCGGGTTATCTTCAATCGGTATCCTCTGGTTACCATCACACCTGCCACTGGCAAGCGTTTCTCCTAATTACCTCAATCAAATCCCCTTGTCATTTTGAAAGTTACTTATTAAATTTCCTCTTAACCTTCTGAGGAAAACAATCCCAGATTCTCAACATAACGGAAGTTCCTTATCCCTTGGACACTCTGCAAGACGTCAAACTGAGGGTCTCGCTCTGTATGTCTATCTTTGCCTCCGTCTTTGTCCCTGTCTCTCTCTGTATAGGATTCTGAGGGTGCTTGACAGGATAGATGCAGGGGGGAGGCTTCTCCTCCTCGGGGAATCTACAACTAGGGGGCAAAGCTTCAGGATATCCGGTGAAAACGGAGATGAGGAGGAATTTCTTCTCTCAGAATGTCGTGAATCTTTGGAATCCTCTATCCCAGAGAGCTGTGGAGGCGGAATTATTGAATATATTCAAGGTGGAGATAGACATATATTTGAGCTACAGTGGAGTCAAGGGTTATGGGGAGCGGGCAGGAAAGTGGCATTGAGTCTACAATCTGATCAGCCATGATGTTATTGAATGGCGGGGCAGGCTCGAGGGGCCGAACGGCCCACTCCTGCTCCTATTTCTTCTGTTCTTATTCTTATTTCTGTTCCTTCTGCCTCTTTGTCCCTCTGTTCACAGATCGATTTTTGCTCTGACAAAGTTAGTATAGTGGTGAGTATCCCCACCTGGTACGCGGGCGACCAGGGTTCATATTCCCTGATGGGGATGATTTATAACATCCCCAATGTTAAACCTTTGTGCAGCTCCTTAAAATGAACCTGGGAAAAGTTGAATAGAACAAAATGAACTAAAATAATTTTAAAATGTGTACTGGCATATGAAGAAATGTATAACAACTCCCTGCACCAGTTCCTCGTTCGTAGAATGTTCGCCTTCTGTTTGCCTTTTGTGTGGGGCACTGAGGAGGGAGAGAGAAAATGAGATAACAGCGGGAGGAAGCACGACTGCTCTTTCAAAGAGACAGCAGAGGCACGATTGGCCGAATGGCCTCCCACTGTGCTGCCAGCCTCCATGAATACATGACACTGAGATGGATATCTGAGACATACCCACACAAAGAGAGCACATACGGGTATTTTGTGTGTGTTTGATGCTTTGTCTCTGGCACTGCATAAACATTTCCTCTACAATGTCCTGGATATTATAATGTTCAGCATTCAATTCCCCGATGGCTTCTCCCTGACTGTGTGCCTCTGTCTCTGAGAAAAGCATAGAAGGAAATATTTGCCAAATGGACGCCTTCCCGCACTTGGTGCTGTGGCTTAGTGAACATTTCCTTTGTGTTCTCGTCTAAAAGATGTCATCTTGTACGAAAAGTTTGCCTGGCGTGAAAGTGATCTGAATTTCAAAGCAGCAAGGAGGAAAGTCTGCGTTGCTCTGCTTGCTGGCAGGCAGCTTACTGCAGCTTCCTTGGTGATCTATGGGGTTAGTATTCGGCGCTTTCATCGTCACGGCCCAGGTTTGATTCCCAGTCAAATAGCACTGCGTTTTGGCGCTGTTTGAAATGCCTCCAATCAATGTACCCGCGCGAAGCAATGCCTGCTCCTGATCAACCTTTAAAGTTTCAACACTGCTGCTGCCTCAACAGGTGCACAATGCACTTCCTTGCCTTCTGTAATATCCCTGCTGTTTCAATGTCAGCAGGAAATTACATTTGGAACGACACAATTTGAATGTGTACATGCCCACATTTAACTACAGCTCACAGTGTCAGAACAGTCACGGTTATTATCAGTCTTCCATGTATTTTCTTGCAGGCTGCATCCCCCTAACAAAATTTAGCTTGTCACAGCACGTCTACCATCAACTCAATGCCAGTGTGAAAAATGCAACATTTGAAAGTTAGCAACGTGTGCAAGACTGGAATGAGAGAGAGCCTGGGCCGTGGTAAAATTTCTAAGCAGTAAGATATTCATTAGTCCTGAGCCCTTGATGCGTAATACAATTCCCCCATACTGATTCTGTTATCTTCAATGGGTCTCCTCTGGTTACCGTCACACCTGCCACTGGCAAGCGTCTCTCCTTATTACCTCAATCAAATCCCCTTGTAATTTTGAAAGCCTCTTACTAAATTTCTTCTTAACTTTCTGAGGAAAACAATCACAGACACTCACCATAACTGAAGTTCCTTATCACTCGGACCTCTCTGCATGACGTCAAACTGAGGGTCTCGCTCTGTATTTCTATCTTTGTCTCCCTCTTTGTCCCTGTCTCTCTCTGTATAGGATTCTAAGGGTGCTTGACAGGATAGATGCAGGGAGGATGTTTCCCCTCCCGGGGGATTCTACAAATAGGGTGCAAAGCTTCAGGATATCCGATCGCCCATTTAAAACGGAGACGAGGAGGAATTTCATCTCTCAGAATGTCGTGAATCTTTGGAATCCTCTATCCCAGAGAGCTGTGGAGGTGGAGTCATTGAATATATTCAAGGCGGAGATAGACATATATTTGAGCAACAGGGGAGACATGGTTATGGGGAGCGGGCAGGAAAGTGGCGTTGAGTCAAAGATCTGATCAGCCATGATGTTATTGAATGGCGGGGCAGGCTCGAGGGGCCGAATGCCCCACTCTTGCTCCTATTTTATTTGTTCTTATTCTTGTTTCTGTCCCTTCTGCCTCTTTGTCCCTCTGTTCACAGGTCGATTTTTGCTCTGACAGATTCGGCATCTTTCGGTTCCTCGTTACTATAGTGGTGTATATCTTCGCCTGTCACGCGAGGGACCGGGGTTCAATTCCCTCATGGAGAGGATTTTTAACTTCCCTTTTTTAAAATCTTTGGGCAGCTCCTTAAAATGATCCCGGGAAAAGTTGAACAGAACCAAGTGAACTAAAGTAATTTTAAAATATGTACTGGCATATGAAGAACAGTATAACAAGACCCTGCACCAGTTGCTCGTTAGTAGAGTGTTCTCCTTCTGTTTGCCTTTTGTGTGGGGCACTGAGGAGGGAGAGAGAAAATGAGATAACAGCGGGAGGAAGCACGACTGCTCTTTCAAAGAGACAGCAGAGGCACGATTGGCCGAATGGCCTCCCACTGTGCTGCCAGCCTCCATGAATACATGACACTGAGATGGATATCTGAGACATACCCACACAAAGAGAGCACATACGGGTATTTTGTGTGTGTTTGATGCTTTGTCTCTGGCACTGCATAACCATTTCCTCTACAATGTCCTGGATATTATAATGTTCAGCATTCAATTCCCCGATGGCTTCTCCCTGACTGTGTGCCTCTGTCTCTGAGAAAAGCATAGAAGGAAATATATGCCAAATGGACGCCTTCCCGCACTTGGTGCTGTGGCTTAGTGAACATGTCCTTTGTGTTCTCGTCTAAAAGATGTCATCTTGTACGAAAAGTTTGCCTGGCATGAAAGTGATCTGAATTTCAAAGCAGCAAGGAGGAATGTTTGCGTTGCTCTGCTTGCTGGCAGGCAGCTTACTGCAGCTTCCTTGGTGATCTATGTGGTTAGGATTCGGCGCTTTCATCGTCACGGCCCAGGTTTGATTCCCAGTCAAATAGCACTGCGTTTTGGCGCTGTTTGAAATGCCTCCAATCAATGCACCCGCGCGAAGCAATGCCTGCTCCTGATCAACCTTTAAAGTTTCAACACTGCTGCTGCCTCAACAGGTGCACAATGCACTTCCTTGCCTTCTGTAATATCCCTGCTGTTTCAATGTCAGCAGGAAATTACATTTGGAACGAGACAATTTGAATGTGTACATGCCCACATTTAACTACAGCTCACAGTGTCAGAACAGTCACGGTTATTATCATTCTTCCATGTATTTTCTTGCAGGCTGCATCCCTCTAACAAAATTTAGCTTGTCACAGCACGTCTACCATCAACTCAATGCCAGTGTGAAAAATGCAACATTTGAAAGTTAGCAACGTGTGCAAGACTGGAATGAGAGAGAGCCTGGGCCGTGGTAACATTTCTAAGCAGTAAGATATTCATTAGTCCTGAGCCCTTGATGCGTAATACAATTCTCCCCATACTGATTCTGTTATCTTCAATGGGTCTCCTCTGGTTACCGTCACACCTGCCACTGGCAAGCGTCTCTCCTTATTACCTCAATCAAATCCCCTTGTAATTTTGAAAGCCTCTAACTAAATTTCTTCTTAACTTTCTGAGGAAAACAATCACAGACACTCACCATAACTGAAGTTCCTTATCACTCGGACCTCTCTGCATGACGTCAAACTGAGGGTCTCGCTCTGTATTTCTATCTTTGTCTCCCTCTTTGTCCCTGTCTCTCTCTGTATAGGATTCTAAGGGTGCTTGACAGGATAGATGCAGGGAGGATGTTTCCCCTCCCGGGGGAATCTACAAATAGGGTGCAAAGCTTCAGGATATCCGGTCGCCCATTTAAAACGGAGACGAGGAGGAATTTCATCTCTCAGAATGTCGTGAATCTCTGGAATCCTCTATCCCAGAGAGCTGTGGAGGTGGAGTCATTGAATATATTCAAGGCGGAGATAGACATATATTTGAGCAACAGGGGAGAAATGGTTATGGGGAGCGGGCAGGAAAGTGGCATTGAGTCGAAGATCTGATCAGCCATGATGTTATTGAATGGCGGGGCAGGCTCGAGGGGCCGAATGCCCCACTCTTGCTCCTATTTTATTTGTTCTTATTCTTGTTTCTGTCCCTTCTGCCTCTTTGTCCCTCTGTTCACAGGTCGATTTTTGCTCTGACAGATTCGGCATCTTTCAGTTCCTCATTACTATAGTGGTGTATGTCTTCACCTGTCACGCGGGGGACTGGGGTTCAATTCCCTGACGGAGAGGATTTTTAACATCCCCAATTTAAAATCTTTGGGCAGCTCCTTAAAATGACCCCGGGAAAAGTTGAACAGAACCAAGTGAACTAAAGTAATTTTAAAATATGTACTGGCATATGAAGAACAGTATAACAAGACCCTGCACCAGTTGCTCGTTAGTAGAGTGTTCTCCTTCTGTTTGCCTGTTGTGTGGGGCACTGAGGAGGGAGAGAGAAAATGAGATAACAGCGGGAGGAAGCACGACTGCTCTTTCAATGAGACAGCACAGGCACGATTGGCCGAATGGCCTCCCACTGTGCTGCCAGCCTCCATGAATCCATGACACTGAGATGGATATCTGAGACATACCACAAAAAGAGAGCACTAACGGGTATTTTGTGTGTGTTTGATGCTTTGTCTCAAGCACTGCATAACCATTTCCTCTACAATGTCCCGGATATTTTAATGTTCAGTATTCAATTCCCTGACGGCTTCTCTCTGACTGTGTGCCTCTGTCTGTGAGAAAAGCACAGAAGGAAATAGATGACAAATGGAAAGTCTGCGTTGCTCTGCTTGCTGGCAGGCAGCATCCTGCAGCTTCCCTGGTGGTCTAGTGGTTAGGATTCGGCGCTTGTACCGCCGGAGCCTCGGTACACATTCACGGTCAGGGATTCAGTGTGTTTTGGGGCTGTTTGAAAGGGCAGGAATCAAAGCACCGCGCAAAGCAATGCTTGCTCCTGATCAATATTTCAACACTGCTGCCTTCTGTAAAATGCCTGCTGTTGCAAAGTCAGTAGGAAATGTCATTTGAAACTAGACAAGTTAACGGTTATTATCCATCGTCCATGTATTTTCTTGCCGAATGCATCTCCCTAACAAACTTAGCTTATCACAGCATGGCTATCAATCAACTAATTGCCAGTTTGAAAAATGCCGCATTTGAAACATTAGCAACGTGTGCCAGAATGGAATGAGAGAGTGCCTGGGCCACCATAACTTATCCTGAGCCGTAAGATATTCATTAGGCCTGAGCCCTTGCTGCGTAAGACAATTCTCCACCTACTGGTACATTTACCGGTTATCTTCAATCGGTGTCCTCTGGTTACAGTCCCTCCTGCCACTGGAAAGCGTTTCTCCTTATTTCCTCTATCAAAACCCCTTGTAATCTTGAAAAACTCAAATAAATTTCCTCTTAACCTTCTGAGGAAAACAATCCCAGCTTCTCCACATAACTGCAGTCCCTTATCCCTCGGACCACTCTGTAAGACGTCAAGCTGAGGCTCTCGCTCTCTATGTCCGTGTATTTGATTCTGAGAGGGCTTGACCAGGGTAGATGTTGCCCCTCCTGGGGGAATCTTGAACTAGAGAGCAAAGTTTCAGGATAAGGGGGAGCCCATTTAAAACGGAGATTAGGAAGAATTTCTTACCTCAGAGGGCTGTTTATCTTTGGAATTCTCTACACCAGAGAGTTGCCGAGGCGGAGTCATTGACTGTATTCAAGGCGGAGATAGATATATATTTGAGCTACAGGGAGTCAAGGGCTATGGGGAGCGGGCGGGAAAATGGCGTTGAGTCGAACATCTGATCAGCCACGTAATCGGCAGGAAGAAGTCATCCACTCGCAACCAAGCCCTCCAATGCACTGGAGCTGATTCTGATGGAGCAGCTCAATCCTCACGCCCTGATTGGACACATTCAAATGGGGGTGTTCTCTCGCCGCTGTGTGTGATTGAATGGTTGTTGACACGTGATTAGGGTGCGGGGTGATGCAAGGAAGCTGAAGTTGTCGGCGTAGTCGTGGCCGAGTGGTTAAGGCGATGGACCAGAAATCCATTGGGGTTTACACCGCGCAGGTTCAAATCATGCCGACTACGGCACCGAGGATATCGTCCCACATGATCCGTTTTTACTTAATCCTGTGCCGAGATTCAAAGCTGCAATCAACCAACGATTCAAGCAGAAAGTATGACAAGCACTTCACCCCATTATTACATCACGGCATCAAGAGAGGCCTCGGCCAAAGAGAATACTACGTTGTTTAATGCTCTTGAAACCGTGAAAGCTATTTTTAACCGTCGACAATATTTATTTTGCAACCCATTGAAGAAAATGCATGTCATCTGCGCAGCCATCTTCCAGTTGAAGCTGATTCCTACTGCGAGGCTTATTTAATCAACTAAGCCGGATGAGCCACAGTTCTCAACCCCGCCGGCCAAGGTCGGTACATTAGTTCATAAGAAGTAAGAGCAGGATTTGGCCATGTAGTACTCGATCATGCACCGCCATTCAATAAGCTCATGGCTGATCCACTACCTCAACTGAAAATTACCGACCTAGCCCCATACACATTGATTTCCGTAATGTAAAAATCCATCTAGGTTAGGAATGTACTCTACGAATGAACAGCCACAGCCCTCTGCTGTAGAGAATTCCAAAGATACACAATCCTTACAATTAAGCAATTTCTCCTCATCTCAATCCTAAATGTCCGACCCCTTATTCTGACACTTTGACCCCTAGTTCAGGACTCCACAGCCAGGGTAAACAGCCTCTCAGTACCCGCCCTGTCAAGCACTGAAATAATTTATATGTTCTTCCGTCGTACAGTCTGCTGATTTCATTTCACCACAGAAAGCAAGGTTTAAGTGGATGGACGATCAGCAGGAAATACAATGCAGCCACAGATTTCTCCTCCAACCACATTCTCTGACACGTACGTGGCCGTATAAAGGGACAAAAGCAGCACACGAGAGAAAAGGCGATTTGAATCCCGTTTGTAGTGTCGAATTGCCTCAATGTTGCCGAACGCCATATGAAGCACCAATTTGAATCCGACACTGCAATTCGTTACAGTCTCAAAACGTTAAAAGATCACACAGTGAAAACCGCACGCAAAAAGAAAAGCACAGGGCCCGTGAGAGTCACTAAACCGCATTCAAACGTATCAACCAAATCAGCTCGGGTCAAAGATTTTGTGATTAGAAATTCATACCTCTAGCATTTGGCTGAAAACAAGAGATTGCAGGGGCTGCTCGCTTCTCGGCTGCAGCGCCAGCAGCAGGAACAAGTCATCCGCTCACAATCGAGTCCTCCAATGTACTGGAGCTGATTTTGACGGAGCTGCTCAATCTTCAGGCCCCGATTGGACACATTCAAAAGGGCGTTCTCGCGCCGCTGTATGTGATTGGTTGGTTGTTTTCACGTGATCAGGGTGCAGAGCGATGCAAGGAAGCTGAAGTTGTATGGCAATTGTTATTGTTTCAAGCTTTCCGTTCTAATCCATGTAAGTGTAAAACTGGGGAAAGTATAGAAAAGGGTTTTCAGAATGGATTATATACTGTGGCCAATATTCCTGCTGGATTTTCATGGCAAGAACTCTGCACTTGAAATATTGGTATAAGGGAAGTAGAATATCCAGGCTGCCTGGCAGAAGACTGAACAATGAAGGGATTGTTCCCATTGGAAGCAGGAAGGCAGCAGAAGTATGCTCACCACTGTTCATTTCACGGAATCAAAGACCCCATTTTTATACAATAGATGTGTTTGTAAAAAGTAAAACCTGGTCATGTCTCTGGGTGGGCTCGAGCAACCAACCTTTCAGTTAATGGCCGAACGCGCTGGCCTATTGCGCAACAGAGACAGATGAAAAACGCTTTGCAATTGGAATTATTCCACATGAGCCCATGTGAATATGTGCCAGAGCGTTCACAGTAGAGGCACCGATTTCGCAGCAAATGAGAAGCTGCGTGGATCCAAACCACCATCGGGGTAGTCGTGGCCAAGTGGTTAAGGCGATAGCCTCGAAATTCATTGGGGTTTCCCCACGCAGATTCAAATCCTGCCCACTATGGCAACGAGGACATGGTCCCAAATAATCCGTTTTTACTTAAGTTGAACTGCTGCCTTTCGGTTCCGTAGCCGAGACTCAAAGCGACAATCAAACAACGATTCAAGCAGAAGGTATAACAAGCACTTCACCCCATTATAACATCACGACATTACGAGAGGCCGAGGCCACAGGAGAACACTACATTTTATAACGCTCTTGAAACCGTGAAAGCAATTTTAAACATCGAATTTTTTTTAATTTTACATAAGAACATCAGAACATAAGAAATAGGAGCAGGAGTAGGCCAAGCGGCCCCTCGAGCCTGCTCCACCATTCAACAAGATCATGGCCGACGTGATCCTAAACGCCAATCTACTATCACAGAATCCATTGAAGAAAATGCACGTCTTCCGTGCAGCCATCTTCCAGTTGATGCTGCTTCCTACTGCGATGCTTCTTTAATTAACTAAGCCAGATGAGCCACAGTTCTCAACACCGCCGGCCAAGATCGGTACATTAGATCATAAGAAATAGGAGCAGGATTTGGCCATGCGGCCCTCGATCCTGCTCCGCCATTCAATAAGATCATGGCTGATCCTCTACCTCAACTGAAAATTACCGACCAAGCCCCATATACCTTCATTTCCGTAATGTACAAATCCATCTCAATTAGGAATATACTCAACGACTGAACAGCCACAGGCCTCTGCGTCAGAAAACTCCAAAGATACACAACCCTTACAATGAAGCAATTTCTCCTCATCTCAATCTTAAATGGCCAGCCCCTTATTCTGAAACTTTGACCCCTAACATAGAAACATAGAAGATAGGAGCAGGAGTAGGCGATTCGGCCTTTCGAGACTGCTCTGCCATTCAATGAGATCATGGCTGATCATCCAAATTCAGTACCCTGTCCATGCCTTCTCTCCATATCCCTTGATCCCTTTAGACTCAAGAAATATATCCAACTCTTTCTTGAATATATTTAATGAACTGGCCTCCACCGCCATCTGTGGCAGAGAATTCCACAGGTTCACCACTATCTGGATGATGAAATTCCTCCTCATTTCCGTCCTAAATGGCTTACCCCTTATTCTTATCCTATGACCCCTGGTTCTGGACTCCCCAGCCATCATAAACATCCTTCCTGCATCTAGTCTGTCCAGGCCTGACAGAATTTTCGGGCTCCACAGCCAGGGTAAACAACCTCTCAGCATCCGCCAAGACAAGACCTGAAATAATTTATATGTTCTTCCTTCGTAGAGTCTGCTGAATCCATTTCACCACAGAAAACTATATTTAGCTGGATAGACAACCAGCAGGAAAAACAATGCAGCCAAAGGTTTATTTTCCAACCACATTCCCTGATGCATGCGGCCATACAAAGGGACAAAAGCAGCACACGAGAGAAAAGGCGATTTGAATCCCGTTCGGAGTGTCGAATTTCCTCAATTTGACCGAACGCCATATGAAGCAACAATTTGAATCAGATATTGCATTTAATTTCAGTCTCAAAATGTTAAGCGATCACACACTGCAAACCGTATGCAAAAAGAAAATCACAAGGCCCGTTCGAGGCACTAAACCGCACTCAAATACAGAAACCAAATCAGTTAGCGTCAAAGATTTTGTGATTAGAAATTCATACCTCTCGCATTTGGCTGAAAACAAGAGATTGCAGGGGCTGCTCGCTTCTCGGCCGTGGCGCCAGTGACATGAACAAGTCATCCGCTCACAGCCGAGTCCTCCAACGTACTGGAGCTGCTTGTGATGGAGCAGTTCAATCCTAAGGCCCTGATTGGACCCATTCAATGGGTCGTTCTCACGCCGCTCTATGTAATTGGTTGGTTGTTGTCACGTGATCAGGGTGCGGAGCTCTGCAAGGAAGCTGATGTTCTCTGGCAATTGCTATAGTTTCAAGCTTTCCATTCTTATCCATGTATGTGTAAAACTAACGAAAGTGTAGAAAAGGATTTTCAGAATAGATTATCTACTGTGGCCGATTTTCCTGCTGGATTTTCATGCAAGAACGCTGCAGTTGGTATATTGGTATAAGGGAAGTATAATATCCATGCTGCCTGGCAGAAGACTGGTCGATGAAGCGATTGTTCCCATTGGAAGCAGGAAGGCAGCAGCAGTATGCTCACCACTTTTCATTTCATGTAATCAAAGACTCCATCTATGAACAATAGATAAGTTTGCAAAAATTAAAAGCTACGCACGTCTCTGGGTGGGCTCGAACCACCAACCTTTCAGTTAACAGCCGAACACGCTGGCCCATTGCACCACAGAGACATACAGGAAACTTTGCGCAATTGCAACTTTCCAAACGAACCCATGTGATTATGTGCCAGCGCCTTCACAGCAGAGGCACCGGTTTCACAGCAAATGAGGAGCTGCGTGGGTCCAATCCACTATCGTGGTAGTCGGGGCCGAGTGGTTAAGGCGATGGACTAGAAATCCATTGGGATTTCCCTGCTCAATTGCGAATCCTGCCGACGATGGCAACGAGGACGTCGTCGCAAATGATCCGTTTTTTACTTAATTTGAACTGCTGCCTTTCGGTTCCTGTGCCGAGATTCTAAGCTCCAATCAAACAACGATTCAAGCAGAAAGTATAACAAGCACTTCACCCCATTATTACATCACGACATTGCGAGAGGCCTAGGCCACAGGAGAATACTACGTTATTTAACGCTCTTGATACCGTGAAAGCAATTTTAACCGTTGAAAATATTTTATTTTGCAACCCATTGAAGAAAATGCACGTCTTCCGCGCAGCCAACTTCCAGTTGATGCTGCTTCCTACTGCGATGCTTATTTAATGAATTAAGCCAGACGAGCCACAGTTCTCAACCCCGCTGGCCAAGATCGGTGCATTAGATCATAAGAAATAGGAGCAGGATTTGGCCATGCCGCCCTCGATTCAATAAGATCATGGCTGATCCTCTATCTCAACTGAAAATTACCTACCTAGCCCCATATACCTTGATTTCCGTAATGTACAAATCCATCTCTGTTAGGAATGTACTCAACGACTGAACAGCCACAGTCCTCTGCGTTAGAAAACTCCAAAGATAAACAACCCTTACAAAGAAGCAATTTCTCCTCATCTCATTCTTAAATGGCCGGCACCTTATTCTGAAACTTTGACCCCTAGTTCAGGCTCCACAGCCAGGGTAAACAACCTCTCAGCATCGGCCCAGTCAAGCCCTGAAATAATTTATATGTTCTTCCTTCGTAGAGTCTGCTGAATTCATTTCATCACAGAAAACTATATTTAGCTGGATGGAAAACCAGCAGGAAAAACAATGCAGCCAAAGATTTATTCTCCAACCACATTCCCTGAAGCACGTGGCTGTACAAAGGGACAAAATCAGCAGACAAGTGAAAAGGCGATTTGAATCCCGTTCAGTGTGCCGAATTTCCTCAATTTGACCGAACGCCATATGAAGCAACAATTTGAATCAGATATTGCATTTAACTTCCGTCTCAAAATGTTAAGCGATCACACACTGCAAACCGTACACAAAACGAAAATCACAAGGCCCATGTGAGGCACTAAACCACATTCAAATACAGCAACCAAATCAGTTAGCGTCAAAGATATTGTGATTAGAAACTCATACCTCTAGCATTTGGCTGAAAACAAGAGATTGCAGGAGCTGCTCGCTTTTCGGCCGTGGCGGCAGCGACAGCAACAAGTCATCCGCTCACAGCCGAGTCCTCCAACGTACTGGAGCTGCTTGTGATGGAGCAGTTCAATCCTCAGGCCCTGATTGGACACATTCAATGGGGGCGTTCTCGCGCCGCTCTATGTGATTGGTTGGTTGTAGTCACGTGATCAGGGTGCGGAGCTATGCAAAGAAGCTGAAGCTCCCTGGCAATTGTTATAGTTTCAAGCTTTCCATTCTAATCCATGTATGTGTAAAACTGAGGAAAGTGTAGAAAAGGGCTTTCAGAATGGATTATCCACTGTGGCCGATTTTCCTGCCGGATTTTAATGCCAGAACGCTGCACTTGGTATATTGGTGTAAGGGAAGTAGAATATCCAGGCTGCCTGGCAGAAGACTGATCGATGAAGCGATTGTTCCCATTGGAAGCAGGAAGGCAGCAGCATTATGCTCACCACTTTTCATTTCACGGAATCAAAGACTCCATTTTTAAACAATAGATAAGTTTGCAAAAATTAAAAGCTACTCATGTTGTGTATGTACCTTTGAGAGAGATCTGCTTTTATACTGTAGTAGCGGCAGTGACCACACCTGTATATAAAGCCGTAGCAGGCTTTTGCACTTTCAGTACCAGCATACCCTCTGTTCAGTAAACACCTGTTATTACCGTTCTCCTGCAGTCCGTGTGTTATTGATACATGGACACTACAGTGGCGACAAGCAGTTTCAAACTCACCTGCAGTACTGCATCACCTCACGGGGATCCATCCCTGAAAATAAGCTTCTTGGAGGTCGAAGCCAGATCAACGGGCGTCGACTGTGTGCAACCGCCCAGTGATCCATCAGAGTTCAGAGAATCGCAGGGGAAGCTGTGGAGAGCTGGCTTGGTTCTCCAGTCAAGGTGTCCCAGCAAATCGGGCTGGTAGCAGGTAGTGCGCTGACATTTCCTGGAATGCGGCGGGCTAGAGCTCAATCTAGCAGCTCTGCAAGGGGGCCGAGCAGCGTCGTCGGGAAGAAAAAGAGCGAGAGAGGGTGGAGCGCAGAGGGCGCGGCCGGTGCTCAAGTGTCGGGCAGCGTTAAAGAAAATAGAAAGGGGAATGAAAGGAGATGCGCAGTGGACAGCGTCGAAGAAGAATAAAACTAAGAAAATGAATTAACAAAAGAGAGACGCGCAGAAAGCCGCGGGGCACCGCCATTACTAGTTAGAATGCTGGAGCAGCATTGGCAGCAGGGGGAAGAAGGAAAAGCGAGGGAGGCGCCATTTTAATCCATTGGGGAAGAAGGAAAAGCGCGGGAGGCGCCATTTTAAACCATCCAAGATGCCGAAGAGTGGCAGCATCACTGCTTTTGACAACGAAATAGAAGACTGGACCACGTATGTGGAAAGAATTGAAGTGTACTGCAAGGAAAATGAGGTGGCCAATGAAAAGAAGGCGTCAGTATTATTGAATTTGATGGGCGCAAGAATGTACGGCCTATTGTGGAATTTAATTTCCCCAGCTAAACTAATGGGGAAAAGCTTTGAAGAGATTGTCAATATCTTGCAGGAACATCTAAACACCACACCGCTGCTGATAGCAGAAAGATTCAAGTTCCATAAAAGAAACCAGCACAAAGACGAGAATAATGCTGACAATCTTACGGAACTATGCAAGTTATCGAAACACTGCCAGTTCGGAGCAGGACTGGCAGATACCTTAAGGGATAAGTTTGTCTGCGGGCTCCAGCGTGAAGGAAGCCAGAAACGACTACTTTCAGAAAAGGACCTTAAGCTAGAAAAGGCTTTCAGCGTTGCAGTATCCTACGAAGCAGCAGCACGAGGAGCTGTGGAAATACAACAGAAACCGCAAGAATATGGCACCAATGAAATGGCATATGGAAAAGAAAAGTGCAATCGCTGCGGCAGAACAACCCATTACCAGAAGGATTGCTGGTTAAAGGACAAAGTATGCAGGCAATGTGGAAAAGTGGAATACATAGCACGAGTCTGCAGGTCGGGAAAGACAACCAACACGAAAAGAACTACTAAGGAAAAGTACAAGAAAGTACAAAAGATGACGGACAGTAGTTCAGGAAATCAGCAGAGTGATAATGACTCCGGGAGCAGGAGACTAAGTTGACTAAAGTTACACAACGTGATCGCAAAGGAGGATCACCAAACCATTTGGGTCACCCTCATGATAGCAGGGTCACAAGTAAAGATGGATTTGGACACAGGATCAGCCCTAACAGTCATGAATCGACGAGACTATGAGCGGCTATTCTCAAACATACAGTTGTAGGACACGTCCATTGTCTTGAAGACATATACGGGGCAAAAAGTCTACCCCGGAGGAAAAATAAGGGTGCCCGTTAAATACAACGGCAAGGAAACTCAGAAACTGTATCTAGATATACTACAAGATGGAGGACCACCATTATTGGGACGTGAATGGATCCGAAAAATACAATTGGATTGGCATTGAATTCAGGCGCTAACTGTGGCTGACAAAAAGGATGACGACGTCACACCTGGACGAGTGTCAAAAATTCTAACTGACGTGAAAGATGTGTTCCAGCAAGGACTTGGGACTCTAAAAGGCGTAATGGCAATGATAAAAATTGAAGATAACGCAAACCCAAATTTTTTAAGACCAGACCGGTACCGTATGTGTTGTGTATGTACCTTTAAGGGAATAACTGGTCTCAGACTGCAGTACCGGCAGTGCCCACCACTGTATAAAAGGCCCTAGCAGTCTTCTGTAGTTTCAGTTTCCAGGTTGTCTCCATTCAGTAAAGACTTGTTATAATCAACTCCTGCAGTCCGTGTCTCAATTATACACGGACATAATACTGGCGATGAGTAAGAAACGAACTTGCCTGCAACTTGGCAGCACCTCAGATGACGTTATTGAAGGTCGAAGCCAGAAGAAAGAAAAAAATAAATAATAATAATCCAAAGAAACTCGAGAAACGGGCGTCGACCGTGGGCAACCGCCCTCCAAATCATCGAATTGAAAAGTGCAGGAGAGACTGTCGAGATCCAGGCTTGGTTCCCCAGTCTGTGGTTTCCCAGCTAATCGGGCTGGTGGCAGGTAGTGCATTGGTCCTTCCTGGGCTGCGGCGGGCTAGAGCTCGATCGGGTGGCTCTGCAACGGGGCCGGGCAGCGAGTCAGGAAGCAAAGAGAGAGAGAGAGAGGGTGGAGCACAAAGGGCGCGGACGGTGCTTCAAAGCTGGGCAGCGTTCGGACCTAAGAAGAGGGAGGGAAGTGTCCCAGAGGGTCCGCTCCATGACAGGAATGGTTCTTCATTTAATGGAGCAAATATTGCAGCGCGATACAAAAAAAAAATTCCACGGAGAGTGGCGTTGGCAGTAGCGATCGGGGAGGTGCGAAGAGCATAGGGCGTCGCCATTACAGGATAGTAAAATAAATATAATCGCCAGCAACAGCGTTGGCAGCAGCGTCAGCGGTGGGAAAGCGTGGGAGGTGCCATTGTAACTCAGCGGGGAAGAAGGAAAAGCGCGAGATGTGCCATTTTGATCCATCAGTTATGAAGGCAAAGCGTGGGAGGCGCCATCTTGATTTTCAAGATGCCAAAGGCTGGCGATATCACTGCCTTCGAGAATGCAATAGAAGACTGGACCACGTATGTGGAAAGACTCGAGGTATATTGCGAGGCAAACAAAATAGCCGATGAGAAAAAGGCATCGGTATTGCGAAATTTAATGGGCGCAAGAACGTACGGCCTATGGCGGGACCCGATTACTCAAGCCAAACCGAAGGCGAAGAGTTTTAATGAAATTGTTGCTATGCTACAGGAACACCTAAATCCTACACCGCTGCTGATAGCAGAAAGATTTAAAATCCACAGGAGAAATCAGCATAAGAATGAGAGTATTGCTGATTACCTTACGGAACTACGCAAGCTATTAAAGCACTGCCAGTTTGGAGCAGGACTGGCAGATACCTTACGGAACAAATTTGTCTTTGGACTCCTGAGTGAAGGAACCCAGAAGAGGTTACTCTTAGAGAAAGAGCTGATGCTAGATAAGGCTTTCAGCGTGGCAGTATTGTACGAAGCAGCAGCAAGGGGAGCTGCGGAAATACAACAAAAGCCACAGGAGTACGGCACCCATGAAATGACACGGGGATTTGCAAAATGTTATCGCTGCGGCAGAACAAACCATGACCAGAAGGACTGCTGGTCCAAGGACAAAATATGCAGGCAATGTGGAAAGATGGGACATATTGCACGAGTTTGCAGCTGTGGGAAGAAGACCAACGACAACAAAAAGGCTACTAAGGAACCGTACAGGAAAGTACAAAAGGTGATGAACAGTAGTTACGAAGACCAGATGAGCGATCGTGAATCCGGGAACAAGAGACTAAGCTGTCTCAAACTTCACAACGTAATCGCAAAAGAGGATAACTGAACCATTTTGGTCACCCTCACGATAGCAGGGTCCCAAGTCAAAATGGAATTGGTTACAGGATCAGCCCTGAGCGTCATGAATCGACGAGACTACGAGCGGCTATTCACACACATACACTTGAGAGATACATCCATTGTCTTGAGGACGTATACGGGGCATAAAGTATACCCCAGAGGAAAAATAAGGGTGCCTGTCGAATACAACGGGAAGAATATACGGAAATTGTAAGTCTACATTCTGCAAGATGGTGGACCACCGTTATTGGGACGTGAATGGATCAGAAAGATAAGTTTAGACTTGCACTCCATTCAGGCACTGACGGTGGCTGGTAAAAAGGATGACGACGTCACGCCTGGAAGATTGTCAACAATCTTAGCTGACGCCAAAGAGGTATATCAACAAGAACTGGGCACTCTTAAAGGCTTAACCGCCTCGATAAAAATAGAGGAGAATGCAATTCCCAAGTTTTTCAAATCAAGACCGGTACCATATGCAATTCGCCCAGCCGTCGAGGCAGAGCTGGAGAATCTGGAGAATGCAGGCGCGTTATCTAAGATAGACTGGAGCGAGTGGGCGACAACCATCGTTCCTGTCATGAAGAAAACATTAAACAATAAGCCTGAGGAGCTAAGGAAGGTTCGCATCTGTGGGGACTTCAAGGTGACGGTGAACCCAGTCCTTCACAAAGTACAATACCCTCTTCCAAGGATAGAATATATCTTTGCCTCACTATCTGGAGGGAAGCTTTTTACAAAAACTGACCTAGCACAAGCATATTTGCGGATGGATGCTGAAGAATCCTCTAGGAAGTATCTCACAATAAAGACTCACAAAGATCTTTACCAGTATAATCGACTGGTATTCGAAGTAGCATCAGCTCCAGCGATATGGCAAAGAGCGATGGAACAAGTCCTGCAAGGGATTCCGGGGACTCAGTGTTACTTAGACGACATCCTAGTGACAGGTGAAGATGACAGTGAACACCTTGTCAACCTAGAGCAGGTTCTCACTAGACTACGTGAACATGGGCGACGAGCCAATCGCCCCAAGTGCGAGTTTATTGAGAAACAGATATCGTATTGTGGCCACGTGATTGATGAAGCGGGGTTGCATAAGTCCCCTGACAAAATTGAAGCGGTAGTTAAGGCTGCAGCGCCTGAAAATGTTTCGCAACTGAGGTAATTCCTCGGATTGGTGGATTACTACCATAAGTTTTTGCCGAATTTGTCCACAATTCTGCATCCACTGAACGCCCTACTATGAACGGGAGTAGCATGGAAATGGAGCGATGAATGTAAGCGGGCCTTTCAGAAGAGTAAGGACCTAATCACTTCAAGAGAAGTATTGGCTCACTACAAACCATCACTACCGATAAGGCTGGTGTTTGATGCGTCTCCCTACGGCATTGGGGCGGTACTGTCACATACATTCCTTGATGGTTCAGAGAGGCCAATAGCTTTTGCATCACGCTCGTTAACATCAGCTGAGCGTAACTACGCCCAGATTGACAGAGAGGCCCTCAGCCTGGTGTGGGGGGTGAAGAAGTTCAATCACTACCTGCACGGTCAGAAATTTACTCTACTAACTGATCATCAACCTCTCATCTCCATTTTAAATGCTCAGAAGGGCGTACCGATAATGACGCCACAACGGCTACAGAGGTGGTCCCTTTTCCTATGGGCACAGCAATATGACATCGTGTACAAAGGAACTAAACAGCATGGGAATGCTGATGGGTTGTCACGCCTACCGTTGCCGACGGTGGAAGAAGAACTGGCAGTGGATCCAGTCGAGTTATTCGACTCGACTATAGTCGAATGTCTCCCTGTGACGAATGCAAACATAGAAAAGGAAACACGAAATGAACCGACACCCTCCTGGGTCTATGATTTAACGGTGAAGGGATGGCCAGCACATGGCGAACCACTGCTGCCAGCATTCTCACCGAGAAGAGAATAGCTGTCAGTGTGCAGAGGAACCTTGATGTGTGGATCCAGAGTAGTAATTCCACCCAAATTGAAGAATAGAGTGCTCAATGAGCTTCATGATGGTCATCTGGGAGTGTTAAAAATGAAAAACTTAGTCAGAGCGTTTGTGTGGTGGCCGGGAATCGATAGAGAAATCGAAGAGATGACCAAGAGTTGTATAGGATGCCAGAAGGTCCAAAACGCCCCACCACAAGCACCTCTACATACATGGGAGTGGCCCTCATCTCCATGGCAAAGGGTGCACATTGATTTTGCTGGTCCCTTTATGGACTCGATCTTTTTAATTGCGGTGGATGCACATTCAAAGTGGCCAGAGGTAATAAAAATGTCCTCATCCACCACAGAAAAAACTATCACAGTCTTACGAACCATATTCGCCAGGAATGGGCTGCCTGAACAGATTTGCCCTGACAATGGACCACAGTTTGTGTCTGAAGAGTTCCAGAGGTTCTTAAAGAACAATGCTGTTAAGCATTACACATCCGCCCCATATCATCCAGCCACTAATGGATTGGCCGAGAGGTTTGTTCAGATATTCAAGAAGGCTATCAAGGCAATGTGTAATGTAGATATACCCCTACAACACAAGATGGATAACTTCTTGTTTGCCTACCGGAATGCGGCACATGCGGTTACCAACCAAACTCCAGCCATGAAGTTATTCAATCGAAGACTACGATGCCGCTTGGATTTGCTTAAGCCAAACGTCAGAAGAGATGTGGAGAACAGGCAGTTTCAGAATATGAATGAAAGGCCGACCAGGAGTTTTAAGATAGGTCAACCATTTTTGGCCCGGGACTACCGCACAGAGAAATGGCAGCCAGGAACGAGCTGTACACGGCAAGGACCTCTAATGTATACCGTGGACATTGGAGAGAGCATTGTAAGACGCCATGCTGACCAGATTCTAGAGTCACTGGAAAACGTCAACTCAACACCACGATCTGATACACCTGGCGATGAAACCGAAGTACCAATTGCATCTACCGCAGAATCGGTGATATTGAAAGCAGACGAACCAAACTACGACATTGATCCCGACTCAACCTTGCCAGAAGAACCTGATAGCCCAAAGAGGCGTTATCGTTACAGAATCAGGAAGCCTCCTCAAAGACTGAAGTTATAATTGCTTAACTTCAACCAATGTATCTAGCAACCGTAATTGTAATTATAATTAGTTATTATTTAGTTGTTAAATGAATGTTATGTACTGTTTATCTAAAAGGGGAGGAATTGTTGTGTATGTACCTTTAAGGGAATAACTGGTCTCAGACTGCAGTACCGGCAGTGACCACCCCTGTATAAAAGGCTTCTGTAGTTTCAGTTTCCAGGTTGTCTCCATTCAGTAAAGACTTGTTAAAGTCAACTCCTGCATTCCGTGTCACAATTATACACGGACATAATAGTTAAAATTCCTGCCTCTACCACCCTATCAGGCAGTGAGTTCCAGACCCCCACAACCATCTGGGTGAAGACATTACCTCTCAAAATCTCTCTGACCCTTCCACCAATTCCTTTAAATCAGTGCCCCCAGGTTTTTGACCGTTATGCTGAGGGATATAAGTCCTTTCCATCCACTTTATCTAGGCCCCTAATGAGTTTATACAACTCAATAAGGTCTCCACTCAACCTCCTCTGTTTAACGGAAAATAAACCCAGCCGATCCAGTGTTTCATCATAGCTAAGGTTCTCTATTCACGGCAAAATCCTTGTAAATCTCTTCCATGCCCTCTCTAGTGCAATCACATCTGTCCTGTAATGTGGTGACCAGAACTGCACGCTGTACTCTAGCTGAGGCCTAACTAATGTTTTATAATAATTAATCTTTATTGTACAATGCACAACGAAATGTGATCTTGCAAGCTCCCATGAGTCCAGTGCAAATAACATTAATAGCACCGTCCTGGGAGAAGCAAAGCCGCTGCGTCTGTGCGCACTGCCATTCCATTTCCACCATTCCTCCTGTCCGACAATCTTCAGCCCAACACCCGGGCCTGCTCACCAGCCGCCCCTCCCAGGGCTTCTTCCGTGACCATCTCACCACCGCTCCTCCTCGGTGCCTCTTTTCGTGACCTTCTGCACCTGGTCTTAAGCCCTGACGGTCACCCCTCCAAGTACTAACTAGGCCTGGCTCTGGCTTAGCTTCACATAAGCCTTTGCCAGTGACCCTGTCCTGAGTCCCAGGAACAGGATAACCCTCCCTGCTATTTTATTCCATGCCACGGCTAATAAAGGCCAGCATTCCGTGTTCCTTCTCAACCACCTTATCTACCTGGCCTGCTACCTTCAGGAATCTGTGGACATGCACTCCAAGGTCCCATTGTTCCTCTGCACTACTCAGTGTCCTAACATTTAAAGTGTATTCCCTTTCCTTCTTAGCCCTCCCCAACTACATTACCTCACACATCTCAGGATTGAATTCCAATTGCCACTGCTGTGCCCGTCTGAGCAATTTATTGAAATCATCCTGCACTCTACAACCTCCTTCTTCAGTTTCAAGCGCAAAGCCGATTTTAGTATCATCAGCAAACTTCTTAACCATAACCCTTATAATCAAGTCTAGATCATTGATATATACCACAAAAAGCAAGGGACCGAGTACTGAGCCCCGCAGAACCCCAGTGGAAACAGCCTTCCAGTCACAAAAACACCCATCAACCATTAAACCCTACCTCGTGCCTCCGACTCAGTTATTAATCCAAATTGACATTTTGCCCTGGATCCTATGAGCTTTTAACTTTGTGACCAGTCTGCCATGTGGAACCTTATCAAAAGCCTTATACACTATATCAAGCACACTACCCTCATCTACCCTCCTTGATACCAGCTCAAAAAATTCAATCACGTTTGTCAGATTCGACCATCCCTTAATAACTCCGTGTAGAGTATTCTTGATTAATCGGTGGCATTCTAAATGAAGATGTTTCCTGCCCTTCAGAATTCTTTCCAATAATTTTCCCACCACCGAGGTTAGGTGAGTGACCTGTAGTTACTCGGTCTATTCGAAAATGATGGTCAGGGACTCAGAAATTTCCGCTTTTGCTTCGTTTAACAGCCTGGAATGCATTTCATCCGGGCCTGAGGATTTGTACACTTTTAAAGCTGCTAAACCCCTTAATATCTCCTCTCTCAGTATATTTATTTTATCTAACATTTCACACTCCTCCTTCCTGATTGCAATGTCTGCATCGCCCCTCCCCGTTGTGAAAGCAGACACAATGTAATCATTAAGAAACCTACTGACATCTCCTGCCTCCACGCATTGATAACACTTTGGTCTCGATTAGGCCCTATACTTTCTTTAGTTATCCTCTTTATCTTAATATATTTATAAAACATCGTTGGTTTATCCCTGATTCGTCTTGCCAAGAATTTTTCATGCTCTCCCTTTGCTTTCCTAATATCTTTTTTTAATTGCACCACTGCTCTTTCTGTACTCTGCGAAAGATCCTGCAGTATTTAGCCCTCGGTATCTGTCAAACGACTCCCTTTTTTGTTTAACCCACCCTATATGTCCCTAGACTTCCAGGGTGCTCAACATTTGTTAGACCTACCTTTTTTCTTCAAATGCACATATTTGATCTGATCTCTCCGGATCTCCTCCTTGAATGCCTCCCACTGCTGCGTGTGTGGGAAAGGATTCATTCGGCCAGCCAGCCTGCTGACACACCAGCTGGTTCACATTGGGAGAAGCCGTTCACCTGCTCTGTTTGTGGGAAGGGGTGAATTTCTTCATCCAGCCTGCTGAGACACCAGTGCGTAAACAAAAGACTGCAGGGTTTGGATTCTGCTGTTATTGCTGCTGCTACTCACAGCCAGCACTGAACCATGTTCACTCTGACAGTTGGGATTTGTTTCTGCAAGTTATTAGTAAATGAGGTAACTGGGTGGGAGATTAACATTCTGTATAATTGTCAAATAAATCAGCTTTTGTTTAAATGAATGGGGCGCAATTTTCACAATGGGGGTGGGTAGGAGGCGGGTTTCGGTTTGGGTGGGTTCCAAACATGCCTCACTGAGAGGAGGGAAATTGATATTTTGGCCTGATTGGCCAGTTGATTTCAGAGGTGTGGGTTCCCATGGGCCAATTAGTGTTTTGAGACTGAAAGTCGCCTCTGCTGATGTCATTTATCCAGCTTAATTTAAGGACTGCTTGCAGCCTTGGCTCATTCCCCTGGTTTTTCGTCGATGCTGCACCACCTCCAAGCAATTATCTTATTGAAGAATGGCCAGCTCCAAGGCAAGTGCCTGCCCGTGGTTCACGGATGAGGCTCTGGGTATGCTGGTTTAGGGGGCGAGAGCTAGCAGAAAGGTACTGTTCCCCTCATCAGGGTGGAAGTGGCCTGCCAAAGAAGCCAAGCCTGTATGGGTTTAGCTGGCAAAGGATATAACCTCCAGATCGGTATGCAGATTGGGTGATTGTTTCTGTTTTATTGAAGAAATGCCTTCCCTGTGGGAATGTATTAAAATTAGGTGAGGGCAAGCTGTTGGTCTGATGTCATCTGTTATTTCGGTTTAGACATCTCCTCATTGCGGGCTCCTCGACATTTGCCTGTTCAGCCATTCCTAATAAATATATACTCTCAGTTCCAGGATCATCCTTGCCAATCGTTCTACCACCTTCTCCAGTGCCTCCATACCACAGGAAACAGAGGAAGCTGAGGAGAAACAAAATTGAAGTGAATAAATTATGAGGGGCCTAGAGAGATCGGATAGAAGGACCTTATTCCCTTAGCTGAAGGGTCAAAATCAAGGGGGCAGAGATTTAATGCAGTTGGTCGCAAGTTTAGAGGGGATTTGAGCAGAATGTTTTTCACCCACATATTGATGGGGGTCTGGAAGTCACTGCATAAAAGGGTGGTAGAGCCAAAGACCACGATCACATTTGAAAAGTGCTTGAATGTGCACTTGAAAGGCCATTACCTACAAGGCTTCGGACCAAGTGCTGGGAAATGGGATTAGAGTGGATAGCTCTTTGTCCGCAGTACGGATACGATGGGTCGAATGGCCTCCTTCTGTGCTCTTAATTTATGTGATTCTATGATTCTATGACTGCTGAGGGAGCCTTACTCTGTATCGAACCCGTGCTATAACTACCATTGGGAGTGTTGGATGGGACAGTGTAGAGGGAGCAGTGACAGTCAGGGAGAGGTATGTAACTGAGTGAGCAGTAACACAGAGAGAGATCAGCAGAAGGAGATAGATAAAGGTGAGACTGAGTACTCTGATACAGAGAGACACCAGCAGAGGGCGATAGATAAAGGTGAGACTGAATGCTGTGATGCAGCGAGAATCTAGCAGAGGGAGATAGATAAAGGGGAGATTGAATGCTGTGATACAGAGAGACAGCAGCAGAGGGAGATAGATAAAGGTGAGACTGATTACAGTAATACAATGTGACACCAGCAGAGGGAGGTAGGTAAATGTAGACTGAGTACTGTGATACAGAAAGACACCAGCAGAGATACCTGTAGATTGCAGTTTGTGTCTCCTTACCTGATGAACGATATTTTTTCATAGGGGGAGTGAAACGAAGGGTTACCAGATTGGTTCCTTGGATGGGAGGACTGTCCTATGAGAAGCGATTGAGTAGACTAGAACTTTATTCCCTAGAGTTTAGAAGAATGCGAGGTGATCTCATTGAAATATATCCCATTCGTGTAGGGCTTGCCACGGTAGATGCTGGGAGGATTTTCCCCTGGCTGGGGATACTAGGAGCAAGGGTCACCGTCTCGGAATATGGGGTCAGCCATTTAGGACTTTGCAATTCTGCACTCCAGAGCGCTGTAGAGGCATAATCGTTGAGTATATTAAAGGCAGAGGTCGATAGATTATTGAATATTAGGGGAATCACGGGATATAATCTTACTGAATGGCGGAGCAGGCTCGAAAGACCAGATGGTCTACTCCTGCTCCTATTTCTTATGGCTTATGATCTTAAGTGCGTGTTCTGAGCAAATGTTTTTTTTTGCTATTGTAAGAAATGCAGAGTGAAGGAAGCGAGGGAAAAGACAGTGGTTTCTACTGAGAGCTGCCAGTGCGAACATTGATGCCCAGGGAGGAGCCGCTTGGGCAACCCATGCTGGCAGGGAGTCTCAGGCTGTTCCTCCAAAGCAAACCCAGCTCCCACTAGCCGATTTTAAAACTGCAACAAATGTCACCTGATTTAAACGTTGGAGGGTTTCAAGGGAATTCTGATTTTTGCAGTGTGGAGAAAGGATTGTTTAATATTACACGTTCCCAAACAAAGTTTAAATAAATAAATACAGGATATTTTTAACCAGTCGGACAGCGGGTTGGTGAGAAACTCCATTAAAATGCAGCATCGGTGGTGATTCCTGTGCAATATCAGCAAGCTCGCTCACTTCCATCAGTGTTCCAAACGCCAACAGCTGCTCTGTGAAAGTTGCCAGCGGATTTTACCGGCGAACTTGATGCAGCGGGTGACTTACAGCTGCACCAGCCAATCGGTGCGGACTGGTCTTGCAGGGCAGCCAATTGGATATGTGAATGGTGATGCACAATCCGCTGATTGACAGGTCGGGTCGGGAGCGAGTGTTTGGGAAGCATCGGGTTCAGGAAACAAACTTCAAATGGAAATGCTTCTGATTTTGTGGGAATGTATTTTTCAAGCACGTTATTCATATTTTAAAATATATATATTTGCAGAAATATCTTGATGGATTCTTCCCTATAGTTTCAATTTAGAAATATAAAGTGGTGATAATGTGAAACGACGCTCCTCACTCTCTCTGTCCCAAGTCTATCGCTCTCCCAGTCACTTTCTCTCTCTCCCTCGCAGTCCCTCTCTCTCTCTCCCCAAGTCTCACTCTCTCTCCAGTCTATCCCTCCCCTGTATCTCTCTCTCCACAGTCTCGCTCTCTCTCCCCAGTCTCTCTCTCCCCGGACTCTATCACTCAACAAGTCTCTCTCCACAAATCTCTGTCTCCCGCAGCATCTCTCCCCAGTCTCTCTATCCCCAGTCTCATTTTCTCTCCTCAGTCTCTCTCTTTCTCTCCCATCTCTCCCTCTCCCTCTCAAAGTCTATCTCTCTCCCCAGTCTGTCTCACTCTCCAGCAGTCTTTCTCTCTCCAGCAGTCGCTCTACCCGCAGTCGCTCTGTCCCCCAATCTCTCTCCACCAGTCTCAATCTCTCTCCCCTAGTTGCAATCTCACTCTCCCCAGTCTCTCTCGCTCCACCAGTCTCTCACTGTCGCCAGTCTCTCTCTCCTCAAGTTTCTCTCTCACTCACTCCAGCCTCTCTCTCTCCAGTTTCTCTCTCCATCCCTCAGTCTCTCTCTATCTCCCCAATTTCTCTCTATCTACCCAGTCTCTCTATCTCTCTCCCCAGTCTCACTCGCTCTCCCCCCTCTCTCTCTCTCTCCAGTCTCTTTATCTCTAGTCTCTCTCTCTCTTCAGTTTCTGTCTCTCTCTCTCTCTCCCTTTCTCTCTCTCTCCTAAGACGCTCTTTACCTTTCTCTCTCTCTCTCTCTCCCTTTCTCTCTCTCTCCCAAGACGCTCTTTACCTGCCTTTCTCTCTCTCCCCAGTCTAGCTCTCTCTGCCCCAATGTTTCTCTCCCTCTCCCAAGTCTCTCTCTCTCTCTCCCTCTGTCTGTCTCTCTCTCTCCTTCGATAGGTATGTGAAAAGGAAAATTCTGGCGAAGGTAAAAGTAGGTCCTTTACAGTCAGAGACGGGAGAGTTAATAATTTGGAGTGAGGAAATGGCAGAGAAATTAAATAAATACTATATTTCTGTCTTCACTGCAGAAGGCACAAAATACGTCACAGGAATACGAGCAAACCAAGGATGTGACGGGAAGGAGGAACTTAAAGAAATTATTATTATTTTTAAAAATGTACTTGCAAAATTAATGGGACTAAAAGTCGATAAATCCCAAGGATCGGATGACCTACATCCCAGGATTTTGAAGAGGTGGCCATTGTAATAGTGGACGCATTGGTTTTCATCTTCCAGAACGCTATGGATTATGGAATGGTTCCTGCAGTTTGGAGGATAGCAAATATAACCACGCTATTTAAGAAAGGAGCGACAGAGAAAACGGGGTACTACAGATTGGTTAGCCTCACATCATTAGTTGGGAAAATGCTGGACTCTATTATAAAATGCAATAACTGGGCAATTAGAAACTAAAAGTATGATTGGGCAGAATCAACATGAATTGCAATAGGGAAATCCTGTTTGACAAACCCATTGGAGATCGTTGAGGATGTAACTAGTGGCATAGACAAAGAGGAACCAGTAGATGTGGTGTATCTGGATTTTCAGAAGGTCAAGGCCTTCGATAAAGGTCCCACACAAGAGGCTGGTGAACAGAATTAGGGCACATGAAATTGGGGTTTTATAATAGCATGGTTTGAGAATTGGTCAACTAAGATCAAAATGTCTTTTTCAGTTTGGCAGGCTGTGCCTAGTGGTGCACCGCAAGGATCGGTGCTTAGGCCCCAGCTATTCACAATCCAAATCAGTAATTTGTATGAGTGGACGAAATGTAACATTTCCAAATTTGCTGAGGATACAAAGCTAGGCAGCAATGTTAGTTTGGAAGAGGGTGTGAAGAGGCTTCAAGGGGATCTCGAAAATCTCAATGAATGGGTGAGAACATTGAAGATGGAATCAAATGCTGATAAATGTGAATTATCCAGTTCGGTAGAAAGAACAGAAAGGCAGTATTTTTCCTAAATGGTTAACGATTGCAGAATGCAGATGCTCATAGGGACCTGGGGGTCCTTTACATGAGTCACTGAAAGTGAATGTTCAGGTGCAGCAAACCATTCGGAAGGCAAACTGTATGCTGGCCCTCATTACAAGAGGATTTGAGTACAGGAGTAAAGAAGAATTACTCCAATTATTTAGGGCCTTGGTGAGATCATACCTGGAGTACTGTGAACAATTTAGATCTCTGTCCCTAAGGAAATATATGCTTGCCTTAGAGGGAGTGAAATGAAGGTTCACGAGATTGATTCCTGGGATGATGGGACTGCCGTATGAGAAGAGATTGAGTAAACTAGGCCTGTATTCTCTTGAATTGAGAAGAATGAGAGAGGATCTCATTGTAGCATACAACTATATTACTGTGCTTGATAGGATGAATGCTGGGAGAATGATTCCCTTGGCTTGGAGTCTAGAACCAAGGACCACAGCCTCAAGGTAAATGGGGGGCCATTCAGCACTGAGAGGAGAAGAAATTTCTTCACACAGACGGTTGTGATTCTGTGGAATTCACTACCCCAGAGGACTGTGGAGGCTCATTCATTGGGTGTATTCAAAACAGAAGTCGGTAGATTTCTGACTAGTAAGGGCATCAAGCGATATGGTGATAGGGCCGGTGAATCGAGTTGAGGCAGAAGGTTAACCATGATCTCATTGAATAGCAGAGCAGGCTCTAAGGAATGAATGGCTTACTCCTGGTTCTACTTCGTATTTTCTTATGTCCTCATGTTCTCCCGTAGTCTCTCTTTATTTCTCCCATGTCTCTCTCTCTCTCTTCAAGCCTCCCTCTTTGCCTCAGAACCTGCTCCATGGAGGAGCATGAGCCGTGCTCGTGTTTCTCTTTACAAAATGTACATAGCCTGTGTGATCAGCAGCCTGAAGGATGAAGACGGTTTTATGACGTCCTTCCAACCTGACACACTAAGTGTCAGCAAATCCTTTTATGCTGGGCTGAACGATGTGAAGCCCACAATTGCACGGCCTCCCAATCCCTCCTGTCGTCCATCTCGTAGGATTTATATGACAGCAAGCGGGAGAGTCTGGATTATCTGCTAACTCTGGATGAGCTGACAAAGGCCATCCTGTCCTTTGAGATGAGTAAAACTCCCGGAAGCGACGGCTTACTGGTCGAGTTGTATTCTGCTCTGTGGGACTGGATCAGTCTAGAGCTGCTGGAAGTGTACAGAGGATGCTTCTTGCTGGCAGCATGTCGGAATCCTTGAGGAAAAGCATTATCAGGCTCATCTACAAGCAGAAGAGGGAAAGGGAAGAGATCAGCAAGTAGCGACCCAATTCACTGCTTAATGTGGTTTACAAAATTATGTCCAAGGTCATCGCCAATCATTTTAAGTCTGCTCGGGAGCAGGTGATTCGCGCTGATCAGGCCACGCCGTACCCGGCAGGAAGACCTCTGCTAGACTCGCGCTACTCAAGGCTATGATGGCCTATGTGTGTGACAGGAGGGTGGACACCTGTTTAATCAGCTTGGAACAGGAGAAGACCTTTGACAGAATTTCGCACACGTAGATGATGGGCGTGCTCTCCAAAATGGGGTTTGCGGATGGAATCTGTAATTGGACACAACTGCTCTGCAGAGAAATCAGCAACACAGTTCTAATCAACGGGTATGAATCGGAAAGCTTTCTGATTAAATCTGGTGTCAGGCAAGGCTGTCCTCTCTCCTCTGTCATGTTCATGTGTTGCATCGAACCTTTTGCAGAGTTCATCAGGAAGGAGGCGGCCATAAGAAGGGTGATGATCCCAGGCAGTGGATGCATTCAGGTCACGGTCTCCCTGTACGTGGACGACGTCACCGTCTTTTGCTCGGTTCCGCTGTCCGTTTGAAGACTGCTGAGTAACTGCGACGAGTTGGAAATGGCGTCGGGAGCCAAGGGAAAATGCGTCAAACTCTAAGCCATGACCTTTGGCAACTGGGCCGACCGATCCTTTATCCCATTCACCCTCGGTCGGCAGACACCAAGTGTCACTACGTGCTGAGTTTCTATGCACTGCATTCTTCTCTATTGTGCTATATGTAACATGTTTTTGGGATTGTATTGCAATTTATTTTGACAAATATTGAAGTAGATTATGACAATTTTTATGAATAAAGTATAATCTTGAAATAGCAACAACATATTCTTATCAATTTAGGCTCAGTGGGGAAAGGCCAGTGTTTATGGCGCTCCCAACATTGTACACCGAGGAGCTGGAAACAGTGGGAAATCCCCCTCGGGTCGTATATTTCAAATTGTTTGATTGTAAATGTACATAACATTTGAAATATAACTGCAATTAATCTGCTCGTGACTTCCAATGAATGTATTCAACCTGGACTGAATGGTGTGAAATATGACCTGGGCATTGTGGTTAACGTGTCACTGTTCCAGGGTTATTGAAGGGCTCGAGAGCGGCCCCCTGGGCATTGTGGGTAAGTTCCTGAAGTTGATTAAAGCCTCCTGTGGGTCTTTGATTGTAAATGGTGTTTGACCACTGTTACGGTACCTAAACTGTTAAGCTGACCCAGATAACAGAAACCACAATGTGTGTAGACAGCTCAGTTGACAAACAATAACTTTTCTGTGGTTTTTCTAAGTAATGGTTACGTGCAAAATGGTTACTTTGAGCTTTGTCGTTTTTCATGCATAAAAGTAGCTGCTTTTTGCTGTAAAAACAGAAATCCTATTGACCTTCCTGGAACGGAGATTTCTCCCAGTGCACTTGAATAACGCGATCGTTTTACCATACCAATGTCCCCTCTGAGTCCATTTCACCCATGACATTTTTGCCATAGTCGGCAGTATACCCTTCGCAGATCCCCAGACAGCGAGTGACTATAATTTTTATGCTTTACTTGATCGGAACAGTGGGATGGATAACGCAAGTGTATCCATGAATCTGTAAGATGTGGGGACCGGCAGCATCAGATGGTAGATACTAAGGCGCCTCATAGAGGTGGTCAGAATCGACCCGCAGTGAGAGGCAGAGAGAGCCTAGCCGAGGGAGGTGGTGAGAATCACAAAGGTAAACATAGGTGGTTAGACCCGAGCACGGTCAGAGGCCGAGGGAGCCTAGCCAAGGGAGATATTCCAAACCACAAAGATAAGGCAGATGTGCTCAAAACTGAACATGGTGAGAGGCCTTGAGACCGGAGCCCAACAGATGGTCAGAGTAAAACCAGGCGGGTTGCACACATTGGTCAGAGTAAAACCAGGTGGGTTGTAGACACTGGTTATAGTAAAACCAGGCGGGTTGTAGACACTGGTTATAGTAAAACCAGGCGGGTTGTAGACACTGGTTATAGTAAAACCAGGCGGGTTGTAGACATTGGTCAGAGTAAAACCAGGTGGGTTGCTGACACTGGTTATAGTAAAACCAGCCGGGTTGCACACATTGGTCAGAGTAAAACCAGGCGGGTTGCTGACACTGGTTATAGTAAAACCAGCCGGGTTGCAGACATTGGTTATAGTAAAACCAGGCGGGTTGTAGACACTGGTTATAGTAAAACCAGGCGGGTTGTAGACACTGGTTATAGTAAAACCAGGCGGGTTGTAGACACTGGTTATAGTAAAACCAGGCGGGTTGTAGACACTGGTTATAGTAAAACCAGGTGGGTTGCAGACATTGGTTAGACTAAAATCAGGCGGGTTGTAGACACAGGTTAGAGTAAAACCAGGCGGGTTGCAGACATTGGTTATAGTAAAACCAGGCGGGTTGCACACATTGGTTAGACTAAAACCAGGCGGGTTGCAGACGCTGGTTATAGTAAAACCAGGCGGGTTGTAGACACTGGTTATAGTAAAACCAGGCGGGTTGCAGACACTGGTTATAGTAAAACCAGGCGGGTTGTAGACACTGGTTATAGTAAAACCAGGCGGGTTGCACACATTGGTCAGAGTAAAACCAGGCGGGTTGTAGACACTGGTTATAGTAAAACCAGGCGGGTTGCAGACATGGGTTATAGTAAAACCAGGCGGGTTGTAGACACTGGTTAGAGTAAAACCAGGCGGGTTGCACACATTGGTCAGAGTAAAACCAGGCGGGTTGCAGACACTGGTTATAGTAAAACCAGGCGGGTTGCAGACATGGGTTATAGTAAAACCAGGCGGGTTGTAGACACTGGTTAGAGTAAAACCAGGCGGGTTGCACACATTGGTCAGAGTAAAACCAGGCGGGTTGCAGACACTGGTTATAGTAAAACCAGGCGGGTTGTAGACACTGGTTAGAGTAAATCCAGGCGGGTTGCAGACATTGGTTAGACTAAAACCAGGCGGGTTGCAGACACTGGTTATAGTAAAACCAGGCGGGTTGTAGACACTGGTTAGAGTAAAACCAGGCGGTTTGTAGACGCTGATTAGAGTAAAACCAGGCGGGTTGTAGACGCTGGTTATAGTAAAACCAGGCGGGTTGTAGAAGCTGGCTATAGTCAAACGAGGCGGGTTGTAGACGTTGGTTATAGTAAAATCAGGCGGGTTGTAGAAGCTGGTTAGAGTAAAACCAGGGGGGTTGTAGACGCTGGTTAGAGTAAAACCAGGCGGGTTGCTGATGCTGGTTAGAGTAAAACCAGGCGGGTTGCAGAAGCTGGTTAGAGTAAAACCAGGGGGGTTGTAGACGCTGTTTAGAGTAAAACCAGGCGGGTTGCAGAAGCTGGTTAGAGTAAAACCAGGGGGGTTGTAGACGCTGGTTAGAGTAAAACCAGGCGGGTTGCTGATGCTGGTTAGAGTAAAACCAGGCGGGTTGCAGAATCTGGTTAGAGTAAAACCAGGGGGGTTGTAGACGCTGTTTAAAGTAAAACCAGGCGGGTTGCAGAAGCTGGTTAGAGTAAAACCATGCGGGTTGTAGACGCTGGTTTGCATAAAACCAGGCGGGTTGCTGATGCTGGTTAGAGTAAAACCAGGCGGGTTGCAGAAGCTGGTTAGAGTAAAACCAGGGGGGTTGTAGACGCTGGTTTGCATAAAACCAGGCGGGTTGCTGATGCTGGTTAGAGTAAAACCACGTGGATTGTAGACACTGGTTAGAGTAAAACCAGGCGGGTTGCAGACACTGGTTAGATTAAAACGAGGCGAGTTGTAGACACTGGTTAGAGTTAAACCAGGCGGGTTGTAGACGCTTGTTAGAGTAAAACCAGGCGGGTTGTCGACGCTGTTTAGATTAAAACCAGGCGCGTTGTAGACACTGGTTATAGTAAAACCAGGCGGGTTGTAGATGCTGGTTAGAGTAAAACCAGGCGGGCTGTCGACGTTGATTATACTTAAACCAGGCGGATTGTAGACACTGGTTAGAATAAAACCAGTCGGTTTGCTGATGCTGGTTAGAGTGCAACCACGTGGGTTATAGACACTGGTTAGAATAAAACCAGTCGGTTTGCTGATGCTGGTTAGAGTGCAACCAGGTGGGTTATAGACACAGGTTGGAGTAAAACCAGGCGGGTTGCAGACGCTGGTTAGATTAAAACCAGGCTGGTTGTAGACACTGGTTAGAGTAAAACCAGGCGCGTTGTAGACACTGCTTAGATTAAAACCAGGCGGGTTGTAGGCACTGGTTAGAGTTAAACCAGGCGGGTTGTAGATGCTGGTTAGAGTAGAATCAGGCGCGTTGTAGATGCTGGTTATACTAAAACCAGCCGGTTGTAGACGCTGGTTATAGTAAAACCAGGCGGGTTATAGACGCTGGTTAGAGTAAAACCACGCGGGTTTAGACGCTAGTTATAGTAAAACCACGCGGGTTGTAGATGCAGGTTAGGTTAAAACCAGGCGGGTTGTCGACGCTGGTTATAGTAAAACCAGGCGGGTTCTGGACGCTGGTTAGAGTAAAACCACGCGGGTTTAGACGCTAGTTATAGTAAAACCACGCGGGTTGTAGATGCAGGTTAGGTTAAAACCAGGCGGGTTGTAGACGCTGGCGAGAGTAAAACCAGGCGGGTTGCAGACGCTGGTTAGACTAAAACCAGGCGGGTTGCACACATTTGTGAGTGTAAAACCAGGCGTGTTGCTGACTCTGGTTAGAGTAAAACAAGGCAGGTTGTAGACACTCGTTACAGTAAAACCACGCGGGTTGTAGACGCTGGTTAGATTAAAACCAGGCGGGTTGTAGACGCTGGTTATAGTAAAACTAGGCGGGTTGTAGACGCTGGTTATAGTAAAACCACGCGGGTTGTAGATTCTGGTTATAGTAAAACCAGGCGGGTTGCACACATTGGTTAGTGTAAAACCAGGTGGGTTATAGACGCTGGTTAGTGTAAAACCAGGCGGGTTGTAGACACTGGGTAGAGTAAAACCACGCGGGTTGTAGACGCTGGTTTGATTAAAACCAGGCGGGTTGTAGACGCTGGTTAGAGTAAAGCCACGTGGGTTGTAGACGCTGGTTATAGTAAAACCAGGCGGGTTGTAGACACTGGTTAGAGTAAACCAGGCGCGTTGCCCACATTGGTTGGAGTATAACCAGCCGGGATGCTGACGCTGGTTGTAGTAAAACCAGGCGGGTTGTAGATGCTGGGTAGAGTAAAACCAGGTGGCTTGCAGATGCTGGTCATAGTAAAACCAGGCGGGATCTAGACGTTGGTTAGAGTACAACCAGGTGGGTTGCTGACGCTGGTTAGAGTAAGACCAGGCAGGTTGCAGAAGCTGGTTAGCATAAAACCAGGCGGGTTTTAGAAACTGGTTCGAGTAAAACCAGGTGGGTTGCAGACGTTGGTTGGAATAAAACCAAGCGGGTTGCAGGAGCTGGTTAGAGAAAACCAGGCTGGTTGCAGACATCACGTGCCGGTTAGATGCCGCACAGTCCTGGATGTGTAATAATGAATTTGGAGAAGAAGCCATGTCAAAGACAGAAAATTCAAGCTCGGATGGGGCCTCGAGGGCACTATAATGGGTTATCTGGTGGATAAGAAAAAGATAAATTGAGATAATGGGAAAAGATGGTTGGGACGCGGACGGATCCCTGGAAGCCCAGAAAGCATGGTGGGTAGTACAAAAGAAGGAAAAGGAAGCGAAAGCCGTAGTAATACTCACCAATCTGTATTTAGGACTATGTAGACGAGTAAAACAAAATGTTGGCACCACAAAACCCAAGAAAGGACAGAAAAGGTAGCCACATTGTTGCCACCATCTGACAGTAGTGATGATGGCGATGACATTGACTGGAATAACTTAGCAGATGTAATGAAGGACAGGGACCTTGGCAAAAGGGGCCAAGGGATCTCTGGAACCAACACCGGACTTGCTGAACAAGCAGTCCGGGAACTGTTGGTCGAGCTGACTCAGAAATAGGGAGCGCCCCCGCCCCCATCAAAACCTGTAAAGGATTTATAAAATCAAATCTGGGGAGCCACCAGTGTCAGATGTTAGCAGATTCGGGGACATCGGTCTCAACTGCGGATATTAGACCGCCAGACCACTGCACAAACTAATCTGGTGATTGGGGTGGGGGGCAGTAACTTTAAAGCTAAGAGAAATGAACCAGTGCTCATGGAAGTGGCCGGGGTACTGATTCCTGCCCGCACCTGGTATGTAAGAATACTGCAGTTACTATCCTAGTGATGGACCTATTAAGAAATTAGGGGCCATTACAGACCCAGAAGGGGTGATTATCTTACAAACCCCTGAATGTAAAAAGAGGTGGCGTGGCACAGTGGTCACCTTAAATGCGGTTGCTGGAAACCCTCGGGCACAGCATGGAATCTTGTGTCAACAAGTTAGTGGGGTGTGGGCAAAACATAAACTGGACTGTATGGATGTGGTAATGGATCCCCTCCATGTCTCTGGACCAGAGCACACCCCTCGGGAACAAGACCCTATAAAAACGGAAGCACAGGAAGTGGTGGTTAGAACAGTGATTGATTTAGAAGAAAGAGGAGTAGTGAGAGAAACCCAATCCACCACGAATTCACCGGTGTGGCCGGTGGGGAACCTGGACGGTTCACACTGTTTAACATTAGATTACACCACCTTGAAAGAGGTGATGCCCAGAGAATACCCCATAGTAGGTAGTCCCGACAGTATTGGACATAGCTCATGGATTTTGAACCATTCCATTGGCACCGGAGTCACAAAATAATTTTGCTATTACGGTAGGAGAGAAAAATATATGTGGAATACATTGACGCAAATATTCCACAATAGCCCGGCTATATTCCACAGATTAATGAACCAAGTACTAGAAGGAGTCCAGTTGGAGAACGGGAGTACAGTAATCCAATATGTGGAAGAACTACTAATAGCCTCCATATCCAACAATAGTCATGTGCGAGCCCTGCTGACCATACCACAATCCTTAGACGAGGCTGCACTGAAAGCCAGTCCCAGGAAAGCCGAGGTAGGCAAATGTGAGGTGCAGTATCTGCAGTGTAACATCGCGCAGGGACAGTGCAGCATGCCAGAAGACCATAAAAGGGCTATTGAGGGAATGCCAAGACCAACAGATGTTGGCGGGGTTGTTTAATTACTGCAGGAATTTTATGGAGGATTTTGCCGAAAAGGCAGAACCCAGTCAGAGACTATATAAAGGGGGCCATCCACCGAGCACCCCTGTAGAATGGGGAAAGGAGCAAGATATGGCTTATAGTGAACTACAGCGGGCTTTAGTACATGCCCCAGCTTTAGGACTCCCTTGTGTGGGGAAGCCGTTCCATCTGTTTGTAAATAATGAGGCTGGCTATTATATTGCAGGACTAACCCAGGTACTTGGGGATAGGATGAGACCTGCAGCATACTTTTCCACCAAAGTATCACCAGTGCTGCAAGGACTGCCCCGATGTATTGCGGCCATAGACTGCACCACATGGGCAGTTAAGGTTAGCGAACCGATAGTGATGACAGGAGAAATTATATTGCACACCAGACTCACCATGGTGGGGCTATAGAACACTGGGAAACAGAATGGTCTCAGACAGCAGGCAAGCAGCATGGGAAGCCATCCTTTTACCTAGAGATAAATCGATCTTGATAGAGAAAGACAGTAGGGTTAACCCAGCGGAATGTACGCTGACAGAGGAGAGGAGCACAACTGTGTGACAGAATTAGAAACGGACTTATACAGTATAATGAAGGAGGAGGAATTAGAGGAGGCAGAAATTGCGTTGTTTTTCGAAGGGTGTAGATGATATGTTGACAGGATGTCCACATAACGAATGGGCAATCGTAACAGGAGGGGAAATAACATTGCAAGGACAACAGCCAGGGGAAACATAGAATCATAGATTCACAGAAAGTTACAGCACAGAAGAAGGCCTTTTAGCCCATCATGTCTGTGCCGGCCAACAAAGAGCTATCCAGCCTAATCTCACTACCGAGCTCTTGATCCACAGCCCTGCAGGTTAGAGCATCAAAAATGCACATCCAAGTACTTTTTAAATGTGGTTAACGTTTCTGCCTCGAACACCCTTTCAGGCAGTGAGTTCCAGGCACCCACAACCCTCTGGGTGAAGCTCCCCACAATTTCCCTCTAAACCTTTCCCCAATTACTATAAATCTGCGCCCCCTGGCATTTGACATCTCTGCTAACGAAAATTGGTCCTTTCTATCCAATTTATATATGCCAAACATAATTTTATACACCTCAATAAGGTCTCCCTCAGCCTCATCTGTTCCAAGGAAATCAGACCCAGCCTATCCAATCTTTTCTCATAGCTAACATTCTCCATGCCCGGCAATAGCCTTATAAATCTCCACTCTACCCGCTGCAGTGCAATCACATCTGTCCTGTAATGTGGTGACGAGAACTGCAGGCAGTACTCTAGCTGAGGCTGAACTGGTGTTTTATACAGTTGAATGATAACCCCGCTGCTGTAGTATTCTATGCCACGGCTAACTATGGCAAGCATTACATAAGCCTTCTTAACCACCTTATCTGCTTGCACTGCTACCTTCCGGGATGGTTTCCTGGACCAATATGGCGAGGAACCAAATAGAGATCAGGCCATCTTAGACTGGGTATTAAGTAATGAGGAAGGATTAATTAGCAATCGTGTTGTGCGAGGCCCCTTGGGGTGGAGCGATCATAATATGATAGATTTCTTCATTAAATGGAGAGTCAAGTAGTTGACACAGAGACCAGGGTCCTGAATTTAAATAAAGGAAACTACGATGGTATGAGGCACGTGTTATGTAGGATTCATTGGGGAATGTTACTCAAAGTGTTGGCGGTGGATAGGCAATCGCAAACATTCAAAGATCGCATGGATGAACTACAGAATTTGTTCATCCCTGTATGGCATAAAAATGAACCAAAAAAGGTGACTCAAACGTGGCTAGCAATGGAAATAAGGGATAGCATATGATCCAAGTAGAGGACATATAAATTGGCCTGAATGAGTAGTAAACCTGAAGAATGGGAGAAGTTTAGGATTCAGCAAAGGAGGAAAAAGTGATTAATTAAGAAGGGGAATATAGAATATGAGAGGAAGCTTGCGAGGAACATAAAAGCTGACTGTAAAATCTTTTATAGATATGTGAAGAGAAAGTGATTGGTGAGGTCCAGCGCAGGTCCCTCCCAGTCAGAATCAGGGAAATTTATAATGGGCAACAAAGAAATGGCTGATCAATTAACTACATACTTTGGTTCTGTCTTCACAAACGGAGGACACACATAACCTCCCAGAGATGTCGGGGAACACAGGGTCCAATGAGGGGGAGGAACTGAAAGAAAACTGTATTTGTATGGAAATGGTGTTAGGGAAATTGACGGGATTGAAGGCCAATACATCCCCAGGGCCGGATAATCTACATCTTAGGGTACTTAAGGAAGTGGCCCTAGAAATAGTAGATGCATTGCTGGTCATCTTCCAAAATTCGATGGAATCTGGGACAGTTCCCATCGATTGGAGGGCAGCTAATTTTACCCCGCTATTCAAAAAGGGTGGTAGAGAGAAACGGGGAATTATAGACCGGTAAGCCTGACATTGCTGCTTGGGAAAATGCTACAGTCCATTATAAAAGATGTAATACAGAACACTTGGAAAACAGTGTCAGGATCGGACAAAATCAACATGGATTTACAAAAGGTAAATCATGCTTGACTAAGCTACTGGAATTTTTTGAGGATGTAAAAATTGGAATAGATAAGGGAAAACCAGTGGATGTGGTGTATTTGGAATTTCAGAAAGCTTTTAATAAGTTCCCGCATAAGAGATTAGTGTGAAAAGTTAAGGCACATGGGATTGGCGGCAAGGTACTGACTTGGATAGAGAACTGCTTGGCAGACAGGAAGCAGAGTGTTGGAATAAACGGATCTTTTTCCAAGGGGCAGGCAGTGACTCGTGGAGTATCGCAGGGATCGGTCCTAGGACCCCATCTATTCACAATATATATAAATTGTCTAGACGAGGGAGCCAGATGTAATATCTCCAAGTTTGCAGATGACAAAACGGTGGGTGCGCATGTGTGCTGTGAGGACGATGCCGAGAAGCTCCAGTATGATTAGGACAGGTTGGGTGATTGGGCAGAAGCACAGCAGATGCAGTATACAGTAATGTAGATAAATGCCAGGTTATCGGAAGAGGAAGGCAGATTATTATCTGAACAGCAGTAGATTGGGAGAAGGGGAAGTGCAACGAGCCCTGGATGTCCTTGTGCACCAGTTGCAGAATGTAAGCAAGCAGGTGCAGCAGGCGGTTAAGAAGGCAAATGGTATGTTGGCCTTCATAGCGAGAGGGGTCGTGTACAGGAACAAATATGACTTGCTGCATTTGTACAGGGGGTTGGTGCGACCACATCTTGAGTATTGTGTGCAGTTTTGGTCGACTTATCTGAGGAAGGATGCTCTTGCCATGGAGGGAGTTCAGGGAAGAATCACCAGACTGATACCTGGGATGGCAGGAATAATGTATGAGGAGAGATCGGGTCGACTGGGCTTATACTCACTGGAGTTTAGAAGAATCAGAGGGGACCTCATTGAATCTTATAAAATGCTTTCAGGACTAGACAGACTAGATGCAGGAAGGATGTTCCCGATGGCCAGGGAGTCCAGAACCAGGGGTCACAGTCTATGGATAAGGGGTAAGCCATTTACGAAAGAGATGAGGAGGAATTACATCACCCAGAGACTAGTGAACCTCTGGAATTCTCTACCATAGAAGGCAGTGGAGGCCAATTCAATAAATATATTCAAGAAGGAGTTAGATATGTTACTGAAGGCTAAACGGATCAAGGCATATGGGATGAAGGCAGGGACAGTGTACTGACTTTCGATGATCAGCCGTGATATCATTGAATGGCGGCGTTGGCTCAAGGGGCCCAATGGCCTACTCCTGCTCCTATCTTCTATGATCTGTGGACATGGAATCCATGGTCCATTTGTTCCTATGCACTACTCAATATCATACCATTTAATGTGTATTCCCTTTCTTTGTTAGCCCTCCCCAAATATCAGCAAAAGTAGCAGAATTGATAGCGCTCACAGGCCATGAAACTAACTGAGGGCCGGAGAGCAAATATATATATACGGACAGTAGATATGCCTTTGGAGTGGTACATGACAATATTACAGCCTGGAGTAGGAGAGTGTACATCCCCTCAAGTGGAGGAGCGGTACAGCATGTGAAAGTAGTAAAGGTGTTAATGGAAGCAGCAAAACTGCCTCAACAAGCAGCAGTAATTAAGGTGAAAGCTCATCAGAAGGGACGCGATCCACTACAAATATGCAACAGAAATACTGATTTAGCTTCAATTAGAGCAGCGCAAGATGCACCCATGTGTCAGGTGGCAGCGGTCGCCATATGACCAGAGGGAGTTAAAATTATAGAATTTCACAAAGATAACCGAGAGGGGGAAGTTCAGGATTGGGAACAAATACAGATAGACTTTACAGGACCCGTACCACCAACACCACCCCAAGTCAGGCAAAAAAATATTGCTTTCTAATTATTGACCAATTTACACAATGGCTGGAGGCTTTTGCTACCCGAGTCTGCTCAGCTATTACCGTAGCGCAGATATTAGCTAAAGAAATCATCCCAAGATGGGGAGTTCCTTTGCAGATAGATTCAGAGAGGGGAACACATTTCACAGGGCAAGTGGTAAAGGCAGTGTGCTAGCTAATGCCGATAAAACAGAAATTGGCCGTACCCTAACAGCCCCAGGGTTCGGGGATGGTAGAACACATGAATCGGACCCTAAAAGAGCATTAGCCAAGGCCATAACAGAGATTATATTCAAGGACACCACCTCCACAGCTCTCTGTGATAGAGAATTCCAAAGATTCACGAGCCTCTGAGAGAAGAAATTCCTCCTCAATTCCGACTTAAATTGTCGACACTTATTATGAAACTACGCCCCCTAGTTCTAGATACCCCCGCTAGGGGAAACATCCTTTCAGAATCCAGCCTGTCAACCCCCCTCAGAAACTTTTATGTTTCAATAAGACCACCTCTCATTGTTCTAAACTCCAATGAGCATAGGCCCAACCTGCTCAACCTTTGTCATACGTCAATCCCTTCATCCCACGAATCTACCTAGTGAACTGTTACTGATTGCCAACCGGAAAATTCCGTATTCATAAAGAATCTCTGTTTTCTGTTAGTTAGCCAAGCCCCTATCCAAGCCAATATATTACATCCCACATCCCGTGAATGAATAAATGTAAGTAAATGAAAATAGCAACATAACAGCTTGCATTTCTGTAGCGCCTTTGAAATGGTAAAGCGTCCCAAGGCGCTGCACAGGAGCGATTATCAAACAAAATTTGATAACTTGGCACATAAGGAGATATTAGGACAGGTGACCCAAACCTTGGTGAGAGAAGTAGGTTTTAAGAAGCGCCTTAATGTAGCAGAGGTTGGTAGAGAAGCAGATAGGGTTAGGGAGGGAATTCCAGAGCTCAGTGCCGAGGCACCTGAAAATCAGAGATGCGCAAATGGCCAGAATTGAAGGTGCGCAGATATTGCGATGATTATAGGGGCTGGAGGATGTTAGAGATAGTAAATGCTGTTACATAGATATGGAGGATTATGGGGCTGGAGGAATTTTCAGAGATAGGGAGGGTTGAAGTGTCGAAGAAGTTACAGAGTTAGGGAGGGTTGTAGTGCTGAATGAGTTTACAGAGAAAGGGAGGGTTGTAGGGGCTTGAGGATGTTACACAGATAGGGAGGGTTGTCGGGGCTGGAGGACGTTAAGAGATAGGGAGGGTTGTAGGTGCTGAAGCATGTTACAGAGATAGGGAGGGTTGTTGGGCTGGACGAGGTTACACATAGGGTTGTAGGGCTGGAGGATCTTAGAGAGTTAGGAAGGGTTGTATGGCTGGAGGAATTTACAGAGATAGGGAGGGTTGTATGGCTGGAGGTGATTACAGAGATTGGGAGATTTGTAGGTCTGGAGGAGGTTAAAGAAATAGCAATCTTTCTGGGGACAGGCGGAGGATACAGAGCTAGGGAGGGTTGTGGGGCTTCAGGAGTTTACAGAGATGGAGTGTTTTGTAGGGCTGGAGGAGGTTACAGAGATATGGAGTGTTGTAGTTGCTGGAGGGGGCTGCAGAGCTAGGGAAGCTAATACGGGCTGGAGAATGTTACAGAGAAAGGTAAGGTTGCACGCCTGGAGGAGGTTACACAGATAGGGAGGTTGGTAGGGCTGGAGGAGCTTACAGAGATAAGGAGATTTGTAGGGCTGGAGGCGATTACAGAGATGGGCAGGTCTGTAGAGCTGGCGGAGGTTACGGAGATAGCGAGTTTTCTAGGCGATGGAGGAGTTTACAGAGATAGGGAGGTGTGTAGGGGCTGGAGGAGGTGACAGAGATAGTGAGGAATGTAAGGGCTTGAGGAGGTTCTGGAGGAAGGGAGAGCTCTAGGGCTGGAGGAGTTTACAGAGAGAGCAAGGGTCCTAGGGTCGAGCGGAGCTTACAGAGATAGGGAGAGTTGTAGGGGCTGGAGGAGTTTGCAGAGATTGGGGTGTTCCGGGACTGGAGGAAGTTACCGAGATAGGGAAGGTTGTAGAGCTGAAGGAGGCTGGAGAGATAGGGATGGCAGTAGGGTCTGGTGGAGGTTACAGCGTTAGGAAGGGTTGCTGGGCTGGAGGAGGTTACAGAGATAGGGTGGTAGGGGCTGGAGGATGTTACAGAGATAGGAAGGGTTGTAGAGCTGGTGGAGGTTAGCGAGAGAGCAAGGGTTCTGGGGACCAGGGGAATTTATTGCGATAGGGAGAGATGTAGCGCTGGTGGAGGTTGCAGAGATGGTGAGGGTTGCAGGGCAGGTGCAGATTACGGAGATAGGGGTTGTTCTCGGGGCTGGAGAATGTTACAGAGATCGGGAGGATGGTAGGGGCTGCAGGAGGTTACGGAGATAGGGAGGGGTGTAAGGGGTGGAGGTTACAGAGACAGGGAGTGTTGTAGGTGCTGGAGAATGTTACAGATATAGGGAGCGTTGTTGGGCTGGAGCAGGCTACAGATATGGTTCTAGGGACCGGCGGATGTTACAGATAGAGGGATTGTTGTAGTGCTGGAGGAGGTTACAGAGATGGGGAGGGTTGTGGGGCTGGAGGAGGGTACTGCGATACGGGTTTGGAGGAGTGTACAGAGATGGGAGGGGGTTCTAGGGCTGGAGCAGGTTACAGAGATAGGGAGGGCTGTAGCGGCTGGGGGATGTAATAGAGATAAGGAATGTTGAATGGGCTGGATGTGATTGTAGAGATAGGGAGATTTGTAGGGCTACATGAGATTACAGAGATAGAGAGGGTTGTAGGTACTGGGGGAAGTTACAGAGATAGATTTGGGTGGCTTGTCAATTAAAGCAATTATACAATGTTACATTTGATATTGTCACCACTCTCTGGCTAATGATGTTTCTCCTGAATTCCCTATAGGCAGTATTAAGGACTATCCTAAATTGATTGCCCCTAGTTCTACAAGTGTTAACAGCCTCTCTACGTCTTCCCCATCAAAACCTTTCATAAACATAAAGACCTCCATCAGGTCACCCCTCATCCTTCTTTCTTTTTGAGGAAAGAGCCCCAGCCTGTTCAATCTTTCATTACTATTAGAATCCTAGAATGATACTGCACAGATGGTGGCCATTCAGCCCATCAAGCCAATGCTGACTCTTTGGTAGAGCTATCCAATTATTCCCACTCCCTGATGCTTGCTCTTTCCCCATGCCCCGGCAAATATTTATCCAATTCAATTTTGAAGGTTGCTGTTGAATCTGTTTACACTGCCCCTTGAGGCAGTGCATCCCCGATCATTACAACTCGCTGCGTAAAATGTTTCCCCTCAATTCCCCTCTGGTTCTTTTCAAAAATATCATAAATCTGTGTCCTCTGGTTACCGAACCTCCAGCCAGTGGACACAGTTGCTCCTTATTTATTCTATCAAATCCCTTTATGATTTTGAACGCCACTATTAAATTTCCTCTCAACCATCTCTGCTCTAAGGAGAACAATCTCAGCTCCTCAAGTCTCTCCACATGACTAAAATCCCTCATTCCTGGCACCAATTTGGTATCTCTTCACCACCCGCTCGAAGGCCTTGACATCCTTCCTGAGGGTGGAGCCCAGAAGTGGGATGCATTATTCCAGCCAAGGACTAAAGTGTGATTTTCTAAAAATCATTCTCGGCGTCACTGGCAAGACCAGCATTTATTGCCCATCCCTAATTGACCTTGAGAAGGTGGTGGTGAGCGCACTTCTTGAACCGCTGCAGTCCATGTGATGAAACTGTTACACAGGAAGAGCAGGAAGCCCATTCAGACCCTCGAGCCCATTACACAGGAACAGGAGGAAGCGAATTTACCTCCTGGAGCCCGTTACACAGGAACAGGAGGAGGAATTCAGCCCCTCGAGCATGTGACACAGAATCAGCAGGAGGCCATTCAGCCCCCCACAAGACCATTACACAGGAACAGGAGGAGGCCACTTAGCACCCCCTCGAGCATGTTTCACTGGATCAGAAAAAGACCATTCATCCCATCGAGCCTGCTACACAGGAACAGGAGGAGGATATTCAGATCCTCGAGCCTGTTACACTGGAACTGGAGGACATTCAGCCCCTCGAGCCTGTTACACAGGAACATGAGTAGGCCCAATCAGCTACATTGAGCCCGCTGCACAGGAACAGGAGTAGGCCCATTCAGCCCCGCAAGCCTGTTACACAGGAACAGGTAGCCATTCAATCCCTGGAGCCTGTTGCACTGCAATAGGAGGCCAATTAGCTTCTTGAACCCATTACACAGGAACAGGAGGTGGCCATTCAGCCCCGCAAGCCCATTGCACAGGAACAGGCGGAGGCCAATTCAGCCACTCGAACCTGTTCCATCATTCAGTTAGACCCTGTCTGATTTGTTTTTCAAGGGAACGGAATCTGCCGTTTCCACCCAAACCACACGCTGCGACCTATACATGACTCCTGTCCCACTCTGTGGAGGCTGACTTTCGCTACATCTCCTCATCCGTTGAATGGTGCCCGGCCCCAAACAGAGAGGGCAGATTATCTAGAGCGTGGTGGGGGTGCGGGGGCGAATGCGGCCCTGTCATTCTCGCCCATTCTTCTATCCCCGTCCTCTCATGTTGTTCTGGTGGAGGGAGGGGAGGGGCGATGATCTGATCCGGCCTGGATCTCACGACCGACATGCAACTTTGACCAACCGCCCGGGATCAAAGTGCTAAGTGGAAAAGGTTAGAGACATGAGCATTTTTCAAACTGATCAAAGACATTCCACGCTGCCTGAATAAATCGACTGCGGACGGGTTGGGGGGAGACTTCAGTCAACGCATCTCCCCAACCCCACCCTCTCCCCAAAACCCACCCTGGATAGAGGATTTGCACCTCTGGCCCTGGTGGCCTGTGCCTTTAACTACACTTTACTCTATGTAATGTAGTAGGAAATCTAAACTGTATCTAACCCATGCTGTACTTGCCCTGGGAGCGCTCAATGCTGGCACTGGGTATGAAGTGCTGGACACTGTCAGGGTAATGTAGAGGGAGCTCCACGCTGCATATAACCCGTGGTGTACCTGCCCTTGGAGAGCTTGATGCTGACACAGGATATAATGTGGGGGACTTGCTGTTGCAGCAATGTAGTGGTGGCTCTTTACTGTAACTAACCCGTGCCCTGGGAGCACTCGGTGCTAACACTGGGTATAAAGTTGGGTTTATTCCTTTCCCAGCATTGACATACTTCGCCTTGATCAGCACAGAAGCAGCTTTCAAAGATAAATAAATCCTGCTGCCTTTGTTTCATTGTTCCTGCACCCGACAGACTGACCGGTCCGCAGGTTATTGAACAGTACTGCTGCAGATTAAACCATGCCAGAATGACTGTTCTGCACTTTACTTACCCCGCGCTGGCGTGGCCTATTTTGGACCAGTGAATCTTCAAGCTCTGCACTTTAACATTTCTACCGCTATTCTGTGCTGCACTGTACGCTCCTATAGTGCAGAGCGCTATAGCATGTTACACTGCGCTTAACACTGTACAAAACTTGGTTGTGGAGAGCTGTGTTATATTGTTCCATATTATACGGTGTTTGTCAGACAGAACTCAGTGGGTAACTCTTGCCTCTGAGTTAGAAGGTCGTGGTTTTGGCCACAAAATCCAGGGATAAAACTCCACCGGGCCAGTAATGAGGGAGCGCTGCACTGTCGCAGGAGCAGCACTGAGGGAGCGCTGCACTGTCGGAGGACCAGTACTGTGGAACATAGCACTGTCGGAGGGTCAATACTGAGGGAGCGATGCACTGTCGGAGGAACAGTACTGCGTAACACAGCACTGTCAGAGAGGTAGTACAGAATGAGTGCTATACATCAGATGGGCAGTACATGGCGAGTGCTGCACTGTTGAATGAGCAGTACTGACGGAATGCTGCACTATCAGAGGGGCAGCACTGAGGGGGCGCGGCACTGCCGGAGGGGCAGTACAGAGCGAGCGCCGCACTGGCAGAGGGGCAGTACTGAGGGAGCGCTGCACTGTCAGAGGGGCAGTACTGAGTAAGTGCCACACTGTCGGAGTGGTAATAATGAGGGAGCACTGTCGGAAGTTGGTACTGAGGGAGTGCCCAACTGTCAGTGGAGCAGTACTGAGGGAACGTGGCAGTGTCGAAGTGGCAGTTCTGTAGGAGCACTGCACTGCCGAAAGTTAAACATAAGAACATATGAAATAGGAGCAGGAGTAGGCCAATCGGCCCCTCGAGCCTGCTCCGCCATTGAATAAGATCATGGCTGATCTGATCCAAACCTCAAATCTATTTTCCCTCTCCATCCCACCCGAACCCATGTGATCACCCGGGAGAGTCGAAAAACCAGATAAAAAACCGAACGTGACAATTTGGAAGAAAAAATCTGGGAAATTACTCTCCGACCCATCGAGGCGATCGAAACTCGTCCAGGAGATCACTGTGTCCCTGTATTTCATAAAGTACTTACCTTCTGTAAGAGGTGATCTCCACCCCAGCCAGGAACAGGCCCAATTTACTCTTGAAGGTCTCCTAGCTGGCAGCCTGTTCCCGAGGTCTCCACTAATCCCTGTGAATAGAACCATCTCCTGAAATCTAACACAGAAATAGAACACAAGAAGTAGGAGCAGGACCAGGCTACACAGCCCCTGGGCTCGCTCCACCACACACAGGGCCATGACTGATCCGAACCTAGCCTAATGTCCGATTTCCTGCCCGCTGCCCGTAACCCCTATTTCCCTTACTTCTAGGAAACTGTCTATTTCTGTTTTAAATGTATTTAATGATGTAGCTTCCACAGCTCTCTGGGGCAGCAAATTCCACAGACCTACCACCCTCTGAGTGAAGAAGTTTCTCCTTATCTCAGTTTTCTAAGATTATGGCCACTAGTTCTAGTTTCACCCATCATTGGGAACATCCTCACCGCATCCACCCGATCAAGCCCCTTCACAATCTTTAATGTTTGAATAAGATCGGCTCTCATTCTTCTGAACTCCAATGAGTAGAGTCCCAAACTACTCAACCTCTCCTCATATGTCAACCCCCTCACCCCCGGGATTAACCGAGTCAAACTTCTTTGTACTGCCTCGAGAGAAAGTATGTATTTTCTTAATATGGACACTAAAACTGTATGCAGTATTCCAGGTGTGGTCTCATCAATACCTTGTACAACTGCAGCAACACCTACCTGTTTTTATATTCCATCCCCCTAGGAATAAAAGCCAACATTCCATTGGCCTTCTTGGTCACCTGCTGCACCTGCATACTAACTGTTTTTGTTTCGTGCACCAAGACCCCCAGATCCCTTTGTACCGCAGTACTTTCCAGTTTCTTGCCATTAAGATAATAAATTGCTCTATGATTTTTCCTGCCAAAGTGCATAAATTCACACTTTCCAGTATTGTATTCCATCTGCCAAATCTCTGCCCACTTACTTAGCCTGTCTATGTCCCTTTGCAGGTTTTTTATGTCCTCCTCACTCACTAATTTTCCTCCCATCTTTGTATCATCTGCAAACTTTGATATGTTACACACGGTCCCTTCCTCCAAATCGTTAATATAGATAATAAAAAGTTGGGGTCCCAGCACTGACACCTGGGAACACCACTAGTTACTGATTGCCAGTCTGAGAATGAACAATTGATCCCAACTCTCTGCTTTTTATTAGAGAGCCAATCCTCCACCCATGCCAGAATATCACCCCCAATCCAGTGATTTTTTATCTTGCGCAATAATCTTTCATGTGGCACCTTGTCAAATGCCTTTTGGAAGTCTAAATACACTACGTCCACTGGTTCTCCTTTATCCACCCTGTATGCTACGTCCTCAAAGAATTCAAGCAAATTTGTCAAACATGACTTCTCCTTCGTAAAACCAGGCTGACTTTGTCCTATGAAATTATGTTTATCCAAATGCCCCGTTACTGTCTGCTTAAAAATCGACTCTAAAACTTTACCAACCACATATGTTAGGCTAACTGGTCTATAGTTTCCAGCCTTCTGTCTATTACCCGTTTTAAATAAGGGTGTTACATTAGCAGTTCTCCAATCTGCCAGGACCTTTGTTGAGTCCAGGGAGTTTTGGATAATTATTACCAATGCATCCACAATCCCTACCGCCACTTCCCTCAAGACCCTAGGATGTAAGCCAACAGGTCCAGCGGATGTTTCCGTCTTAAGTCCCTATATTACCGAGTACTACTTCCTTAGTGATTTTAATCGGATTTAGCTCCTCCTCCCCTAGAGCCCCCTGTTTGCCCAGTGTTGGGATATTCTTAGTGTCCTCTACTGTAAAGACTGATACAAAATATTTGTTCAGCGATTTTGCCATCTCCATGTTTCCCACCATTAACTTCCCGGTCTCATCCTCTAAGGGACCAACATTTACTTTAGCCACACGTTTTCATTTTATATAACTGGAGATACTCTTGCTATCTGTTTTTATATTTTTAGCTAATTTACTTTCATAATCTATTTTCCCTTTCTTAATCAATCTTTTAGTTATTTTTTACTGTCTTTTAAAGACTTCCCAATCTTCTATCCTCTCACTAGATTTGGCTACCTTATATGCCCTTGTTTTTATTCGGATACTATCCTTTATTACTTTACTTAGCCACGGATGGCTGTCTCTTCTTTTACACCCTTTTTTCCTCAGTGGAATATATATTTTTTGAAAGTTGTAAAATAACTCCATGAATGTACACCACTGATCATGTACCGTCTTACCCTTTAATCCATTTTACCAGTCCACTGCAATCAATTCCGTTCTCATACCTTCATAGTCTGCTTTATTCAAGCTCAGTACCTTTGTTTGAGTTCCAACCTTCTCACCCTCTAATTGAATATGGAAGACAACCATGTTATGGTCACTCGTTCCAAGGGGATTCTTTAATAGGACATTCTTTATTAATCCTGTCTCATTACACAGGACCAGATCTAATATTGCCTGCCCCCTGGTCGGTTCAATTACATTCTGGTCAAGAAACCCATCCCTAATACACTCAATGAACTCTTCCTCAAGACTGCCCTGCCCAATTTGATTTGTCCAGTTAATATGAAAGTTAAAATCCCCCATAATTATAGCTGTTCCCTTATTACAAGCCCCAACTATGTCCTGATTAATACTCCGTCCAACAGAGTTGCAACTGTTAGGAGGCCTATAGCCTACGCCCACTACTGTTTTATCCCCTTGTTATTCCTTATCTCCACCCAAACTGTTTCATTATCCTGATCCTTTGACCCAATATCATTCCTCTGTATTGCAATGATTCCTCCCTTTATTAACATAGCCACCCCACCGCCTCTACCTTCCTGCCTGTCCTGCCTGATTGTTAAATATCCTCGTATGTTTAATTCCCAGTCATGGTCACCCTGCAGCCATGTTTCTGTAATGACCACAAGATCATACCCATATGTAGTTATTTGTGCCGTCAACTCGTCCACGTTGTTACGAATGCTACGTGCATTCAGATAAAGAACTTTCAAATATGTTTTGTGACATTTAGTTCCTGCTTTTTCCCCTTTTACTACTTTACCTTTTACTCCATACATGCTGTCCTTTCCTGACACTCGCTGGTTTTTAATTCCCCCACTGCTACCTAGGTCTATGAACTTCTCCGTTGTCATTTTTTTATTTGCTCTCTAGAAACCTCCCCCCAACGAATTAGTTTAAAGCCCTCTCTACAGCTCTGGTTATATGATTCGCCAGGATTTTAGTCCCATCACTGGCCAGGTGAAGTCCGTCCCAACAGAACAGCTCCCTCCTGTCCCAGTACTGGTGCCAGTGTCCCAGGAAGCCAAACCCATTTCTCCCACACCAGTCTTTGGTATAGAGGGAGCGCTGCACTGTCAGAGGGGCGGTACTGAGGGGGCACTGCTCCATTGGAGAGGCAGCATTGAGGGAGCGTTGCACTGTCGGAGGGGCGGTACTGAGGGAGTGATGCACTGTCGGTGGGATATTACTATTGGAGCTCTGCTGGGATTCGTTGCTGGGATTTGGGCGTCCCTGGAATGGCCAGCAATTATTGCCCATCCATAATTGCTCTCGAGAAAACGGTGGTGAGCCGCCTTCTAAAGCCCTGCAGTCCAGGTGTTGAAGGTACTCCCACAGAGCTTTTTAGGAGAGATTTCCAGGTTTTTGATCCAGCGACGAAGCAGGATCAGCGTTATATTTCTAAGTCAGGATCTTTTGTGACTTGGAGGTGAACCTGTAGGTGGTGGTGTCCCCATGAGTCTGCTGCTCTTGTCCTTCTAGGTGGTAGAGGTCGCGGGTTTGGGAGATGCTGCTGAAGAAGCCTTGGTGAGTTGCTGCAGTGCATCTTGTAGATGGTACACACTGCAGCCACGGTAGGCCAGTGGTGGAGGGAGTAAATGTTTAGGGTGGTGGATGGGATGCCAATCAAGCGGAATGCTTGGTCTTTGATAGTGTCGAGTTTCTTGAGTGTTGTAGGAGCTGCACTCATCCAGGCAAGTGGTGAGTATTCCATCAAACTCTTTACTTGTGCCGTGTACATGGGGGCATGGATATATTTCGGCAGGAGGTGAGACACGCGCCACAGAATACCTAGCCTCTGACCTGCTCTTGTTGCCACAGGATTTATGTGGCTGATCCAGTTAACATAGAAAAATAGTAACAAAGAAGATGGGAGCAATTGTAGGCAATTCGGTCCCTCCAGCCGGTTCTGCCATTTAATGCGATCATGGCTGATCATCCAAATTCAGTACCCTGTCTCTGCTTTCTCCCCATATCCATTGATCTCTTTAGAATGAAGAAATATTTCTAACTCCTTCTTGAATATATTTAATTAATTGGCCTCAACTGCTTTGATTGGTATAGAATTCCACTGGTTCACCACTCTCTAGGTGAAGTAATTCCTCCGCATCTCTGTCATAAATGGCTTACCCGTTATCCTTAGACTCAGACGCCTGGTTCTAGACACCCCCGCCATTGGGAACATCCTCCCTGCATCTAGTCTGTCTAGTCCTTCTGGGTTTTAAAATTTCAATGTGATCCCCTCACATTCATCGAAACACAAGCGAATATAAGCCTAATCGACCCAATTACTCCTCAAACGTCATTCCTGCCATCCCAGTTATCAATCTGGTGAATCTGTGCTGCACCCCCTCCATGGCAAGAACATCCTTCCTCAGATGAGGCGATGAAAACAGCACACAATACCAAAAGTGTGGTCTCACCAAGGCCCTGCTTAACTGCAGCAAGACATCCTTGCTCCTGTACTCGAATCATCTCGCTATGAAGGCCAACATACACTTTGCCTTCTTAACCGCCTGATGGATCTGCATGCATACCTTCAGCGACTGGTGCACAAGGACACCCAGGTGTCGTTGCACGTCCCCTTTTCCCAATCTATTGCCGTTCAGATAATAATCTTTCTTCCTGTGTTTGCCATTGAAGTGGATAACCTCGCATTTATCCACATTATACTGCATTTGCCGTGCAGCTGCCCAATCACCCAATCTGTCCAAATCATCTGGAGTTCCTCACAGCATGCATGCCCACCCAGCTTTGTGTCATCTGCAAACTTGGATATATTACATGTAGTTCCCTCGTGTAGATCATTTATATATATTCTGAATATATATATTGTGAATAGCTGGGGTGCTAGCAACGTTCCCTGCATTACCCCAGAATCACTGCCTGCCACTCAGAGAAAGACCCATTCTCTATCCAAGTCACTACCTTACCCCCAATCCCATGTGCTTTAACTTTACATGCTAATCTCTTATGCAGGACCTTATCGACAGACTTCTGAAAATCCAAATACACCACATCCAATGGTTCCCCCTTATCTATTCTATCAGTTACATCCTCAAAAAATTCCAGTAGATTAATCAAGCTTGATTTACCTTTTGTATAACCATGTTGACTTTGTGCGATCCTGTCACTGTTTTCCAAGTGCTCTGCTAGTATATTTTTACAATGGACTCCAGCATTTCCCCCACTACCAATGTCAGGCTCACCGGAATATAATTCCCCATTTTAACACAGCTGTGAGGACTGGAACTTGGTGAACCCAACTGCAGTAAGCCGAACTGAGGCAGAGGTTAGGTTGCAAAAACAAAGATAGACTTTACTTGAAATAAACAAAATAACAACAGCACAGATACAGGCTAGCAGGCCAGTAAGAGGTATCACAAGGCAGTGAAACTCAAGACTGTGCAATGAACATAAACTGAGCACCACTTAAATAGTAGGCATATAACAATGCACAGGTGAGTACAATTTGGAATAAAGAAGGACACAATTAAGAGAGTTCATGGTGCCCTCTGGTGGCGAGGCGAGGCGGAATCTGGGTCATTCCTGATAACAACCACCTTTTTTAAATAGTGGGGTAACTTTAGCTATCCTCCAATCCATGGAAACTGTTCCAGAATCTATAGAATTTTGAAGATGACCAGCAACGCATCTAATATTTCTAGGGCCAATTTCTTAAGTACCCTAGAATGTAGATTATCAGGCCCTGTGGATTTATTGGCCTTCAATTCCATCAATTTCCTTAACACCATTTCCCTACGAATACTGATATCATTCAATTCCTCCCTCTCATTAGACCATATGTTCCCCGATATCTCTGGGAGTTTATTTGTGGCCTCCTTTGGGAAGACAGAACCAAAATATGTATTTAACTGGCCTGCCATTTCTCTGTTCCCCATTATAAATTCCCCTTATTCTGACTGCAACGGACCTACGCTTGACTTCACCAAACTTTTTCTCTTCAAATATATCTATAGAAGCTTTTACACTCAGCTTTTATGTTCCCTGAAATCCACTCTCTTATCCCCCTCTTAATTAATCCCTTTGTCCTCCTTTGCTGAATCCTAAACTGCTCCCAATCCTCAGGTTGCTGCTTTTTCTGGCCAAATTAGATGTCCTCTCCTTGGATCTTATGCTATCCCTAATTCCCCTTGTTATGCACGGTTGAGTCAAGTCCTTTGTTTTATTGTTATGCCAAACAGGGATGAACAAATTCTATAGTTCATCCATGCGATCCTTAAATGTTTGCCATTGCCTATCCACCGTCAACCCTTTAAGTAACGCTCCCCAATCCATCTAGCCAACTCGTGCCTCATGTCATCATAGTTTCCTTTATTTAAATTCAGGACCCTAGTCTTTGAGTCAACTAATTCACTCTCCATTTTAATGAAATATTCTATCATATTATGATCGATCCTCCCCATGTGGCCTCGAACAAAAAGATTGCTAATTAATCCTTTCTCATTACATAATACCCATTCTAAGATGGCCTGATCTCTAGTTGGTTCCTCAAACTATTGGTCCAGGAAAGCATCCCGTGTACACTCTAGGAATTCCTCCTCCACAGTATTTTTACTAACTTGCTTAGGCCAATCTATACGTAGATTAAATTCACCCATGATAACTGCTGTGCCCTTATTTCACGCATCTCTACTCAGCACTGCCATACTGCTTCCACATCATTAGAGCTAAAATCCCTCCTTACTATTGTATTTATTTCCTCTTTAACCAGCAATGCTACCCTAACTCCTTTTCATTTTTTCCACTCCTTCCTGACTATTGAATACCCCTGGATGTTGAATTCCCAGACTCGGTCACCCTGGAGCCATGTCTCTGTAATCCCAGTTATATCATATCCGTTTACATCTATTTCTGCAGCTAATTCATCCACCTTTTTACGAATGCTCTTTGCATTAAGACACAAAGACTTCAGCCTTGATTTTTTTTTAACATAATTAGTCCTTTTAGAATTATTATTTACTGTTGCTCTCTTTGATTTACACCTTTGATTTCTCAGCCTTCCACTTTGGCTTTTTTCCTTCCTGTCTTTTGTTTCTATCCTTACTTCACTGTCCTCTGTCTCCCTGCACAGGTTCCCAACCCTCTACCATTTTAGTTTAAACTCTCCACAACAGGACTAGCAAACACTCCACCTAGGATATCGGTACCGTTCCCGCACAGGTGCAAACCGTATAGATTGCATTGGTCCCACCTCCCCCAGAACCGGTTCAATTGCCCCAGGAATTTGAATCCATCGCCCTTGATCCACTCCTCTAGCCACGGTTTGATCTGAAATATACTTCTATTTCTACTCTACTAGCACGTGGCACTGGTAGCATTCCTGAGGTTACTACCTTTGAGCACCTATTATTAAATTTACCTCCTAACTCCCTATATTTAGCTCTTAGGAGCTCATCCCGTGTTTTCCTATAGCGTTGGTACCTATATGCAGCACGACATGCATCTGGTCTCTGGTGACCCCCAATTGCTCATGGTGGGGGATTCGGTGATGGTAATGCAGTTGAATGTCCAGCAGCGTTAATAAAACTCTCGCTTGTTGGAGATAATCGTTCCCTGGCACTACTGTGGCTTCTGTTACCTGCCATTAATCAGTCCAAGCCTGAACATGGTCTAGGTCTTGTTGCATGCGAGCATGGACTGATTCATTGTCTGAGGTTTTGTGAATGGAAGAAAAACTGTGCAGTCATCAGCGAACATTATCATTTCTCATCTTATGTTGGATGGAATGTCATTGATGAAGCAGCTGAAGATGGTTGGGCCTAGGACACTGCCCTGAGGAACTCATGCAGTGATGTCCTGGGGCTGTGATGACTGAACCTCTGTGAGGGAATGGCCATATTCAGAAAGATACACCATCCTATAAAAAATTGTACCCTTAATAAACATGACAAACTGGGCTTGATAATCTAAAAGCCTCAACGATGGAAAAGCTGTAAACGGCATACAGTTTTTTGAGATAAGATGAGTTGTTATCACTGGAACAAAAGCCCTATTGAAGCAGAGGGTTAGAGCTTCCGAAATGTATGAAGTTTTGGAAAGTACACAATGGTATAATGTTATGGAGTCATAAACCATCACTTCGGGAAACAGAAAAACAGAAAATTAAATAAATATTTGCCCTCATTAATATGACATCAAATGAAATACGGAGACAGGAAATATGTGTCACAACCAAATGAGGTAGCTAAGAAGACATTGATGTACCCAGTTGAAGTGTTTTTAATTTACATGTTGTAAAAAGATACAAAAGGATGTCCTTCGTGAGAATGACATCAAATAGTATCGCTGCTGTCACATTGTTTATATGATAATTTTTGAACACCTAAAGGAGAGTCACGAGACTGAATGATACAAGCTGAACTGACCTTAATAATAGCAGGTGTCAACAGAATAATGATTAGAGATAATTAGCTTACATCAGCAGAAAATCTCACAGGATATACTACTGAAAAATGGTAAAAATATAGAATTTTCGAATAGGAAGAGTGAATTCGCTGTAAGGGGCAAAGTGATTCTCGGCTTCAGAGGCAGGCTCTGTAAACCTGCAAACCTTTGGGTCTCGGGTATCAAAGGTATTTGGTTTTGGTGGATATCCTGGAATATAGACTAAGAAATGTAAAAATGTAACGAAGTTAAGATTTGAGAATAAGGATCTCTGAGAATAAGAATTGAAGGCTATTTGGTTTTGGAACTGTTAAAGTTGCGATTGAATCACCAGCTGTAATTACATGTCGGTTCTTTAATAACTCTTTATTTCTGGAATTGACTCACAGAGTACTTCTGTATTAAACTCTCAAACTCAGTCTCTGTACACTCTTTGGTGAGGAGTTGCAGGATTCTGGGGGAGATTTCCGGACCCTCATAATAACTGGAATGTTGCAGTCTAGTTAACCTGATTAAAAATGCTATCTGGAGGACAGTAACATCTTCAGGTCGTTCCTTTCCTTTAGGGAGAGATAGTCTGGACCTTTAGGCCCAATTAAGCATCTTTTAGGTTTCAGCTATCTCTAACTTAGTTGAAAGTGAATGTCTGGGGAATACGCCTAATGCGGCGCGGCCCGGACGCGGCTCGGACTAGTAATTATCCCTTCACTTCAACCACCACAATTATCTTCATTTGTGCTAGGTATGACTCCAGCCAGTGGAGCGTTTCCCCCCAGATTCCCAATGACATCTATTTCACTCGGGATCTTTGATGCCACTCTCGGTCAAATGCAGCCTTGATGTCAAGGCTAGTCATTCTCACCTCACCACTGGAATTCAGCTACTTTGTTCATGTTTGGGTCAAGGCAGTAATGAGGTCGGGAGCCGAGTGGTCTTGGCAGAACCGAAGCTGGGCACCAGTGAGCAGGTTATTGGTGAGTAAGTGCCACCTAATAGCACTGTCGATGACACCTTCCATCATTTGATGTTGATTGAGAGTAGACTGATGGGGCGGTAAACAGCCGTGTTAGATTTTTCCTGCTTTTTCTGGAAAGGAAAAACCTGGGTAGTTTTCCACTTTGTTGGATACATGCCAATGTTGTAGCTGCAATGGAACAGCTTGGCTAGATGCGCAGCTAATTCTGCAGCACAATCTTCAGCACAATAGCCGGGATGTTGTCCAGGCCCACAGCCTTTGCTGTATCCAGTGCGCTCAGTCATTTTTTGATGTCACGTGGAGTGAATTGAATTGGTTGAAGCCTGGCTTCTGTGGTGGTGGGGATCTCAGTAGGAGTCTGATATGTATCATCCAATCTGCACTTCCGGCTGAAGGCGGTTGACAATACTTCAGCCTTGTCTTTTGTACTCACGTCTTGGGCTCCACCATCTTTCAGGATGGGGATATTCATGGAGCCTCCACCTGCCGTTAGTTGCTTAATGGTCCACCACCATGCATTTAGTCCTGTGTTGCAGCTTTCCCAGGTTGGCGCCTCATTTTTATGTATGCCTGGTGATACTCCCAGCATCCTCTGCTACACTCCTTATTGAACTGGGATTGGTCCCCTGGCTTGATGGCAATGGTAGAGTGAGAGATATGCTGGGCCATGAAGTTACAGATTGTGGTGTCTACAATTCTGCTGCTGCTGATGGCCCATAGTGCCTCATGGATGCCCAGTTTTGAGGTGCAAGAACTGTACTGAATCTATCCCATTTAGCAAGGTGCTACTGCCAAACAACACGATGGAGAGTGTCCTCAGTGGGAAGACGGGACGTCGACTCCACAATGACTCTCTGATGGTCGCATCTACCAAGGCTGCCGTGGATAGGTGCATCTGCGAGTTATTTGTAATAAGTATAACACAATCACCGCCTGAACAATGACTAAATCACCAATAACCTGTACAGTTGTAGCCGGACTGCCCTTGTTTTATACAACAACCCTCTTGCAATAAAGGACAACATTCCATTTGCCTTTTAAATTACTTGCAGTACCTGCATGCTAACTTTTTGTGTTTCATGCACGAGGACCCCGGGTCCCTTTGAAATGTAGCAATGTGTAAACTCTCTCCATTTAAATCATAATTTGCTTTTTTGTTTCTACTGCCAAAGTAGAAAACCACGCACTTTCCCACATTATACTCCATCTGCCAAATTTTTGCCCACTCACTTAGCCTGTCTATATCACTTTGCAGTTTCTTTGCATCCTCTGCACAACTTGCTTTCCCATCCATCTTTGTATCATCCGCAGACATGGCTAAATTACACTGGGACCCTTCAGCCAAGTCATTAATGTAGATTGTAAAGACTTGTGTACTCAGCACCGATCCCTGTGGCACTCCACTAGTTATCGTTTGCTAACTGCAAAATTATCCATTTACACCGGCTCTCTACTTTCTGTTGTTAGCCAATTCTCTATCCATGCTAATGTATTATCCCCAACCCCGTGAGCTCTTATCTTATGCAGTAATCTTTTATGTGGCACCTTATCGAATGCCTTCTGGAACTCCAAATGCAACACGCCCACTGGTTCACCTTTGTCCACCCTGCTCGTTACCTCCCCAAAGAACTCCAGCAAATTTGTTAAACATGACTTCCCTTTCATAAAACCATGCTAACACTGCTTGACTGCATTATGCTTTTCCAAATGCTCTGCCACTGCTTCCTAAATGAAGGACTTCAGCATTGTCCCTACGACAGATATTAGGCTAGCTGTTTTATACTTTCCTGCTTTCTGTCTCCCTCCTTTCTTAAGTAGGGGAATCATTGATAGAGACCCCTGTCATCTATTCCAAACATCTGGATACTATTGCCACCTATCCAGTGGAGGAGAGCTCCACAAAGCGGCTCTGCATATACAAAACTAAGATTTGATATGGGCCCAGAAATTCGGGACCCCACGGGTGAGTACGCACGGGGTACTCACCCGTAGGTTGAATGGATGTGTCGGTTTCCTGCATGCACTGCGCATGCGGGGGCCGCCGGCACGACTGACCCTCTGAAAGGCAGAACGTGTGCATGGGTGAGGCTGCGTGTGCGCTTTGAACTTAGGTTTTTTTTGCAGCTTTTCTCGCGAGGTTAAGTCTGCAGGATTAACACATTTAAAAAGCAGGCATAAGGCCTGCTTTTTAGAGGGTAAGTGGTCAATTAATTATAATTAAAAAAAAAAATTCTGCAGATTTATTATTTTTAAATACTTTAAAGCAAGGTAAGTTTATTTTTAGCCCAGTTAGAATATAAAATTATTTTTTTCAAAAATTTAACTTATTGTTTAAAAAGTTTTTTAAAGTAATTTATAGTTTATTTAAAAAGTGTGATTTAAAAAAAAAATATTTGAAGGTTTACTGCTATTTTGGGGCCCGTAGTATTTACAAGTTTTGACAGATCCTCCTGTCAATCTTATGAAAGATCTTTTCCCTTCTCTGATTGGATGCCCATGGCTCACGTGATCCCAGGGGATGCATCGCACTAACTACGCCCCTGGGACACGCAAGCACAGCGCGCTGGCAGCTCGGCCAGGCCCCGGAGCGGAATTCCACGGGACCCTGCCGGTGCGCTAGGTAAGTGCACCCACGGCAATCCCCTGACCCAAATTTCCGGGCCATTGTCCCCGAAGGATTTATGCATCCATAGATACCCTCGTGCTCCTGTCACCACCGTGTCCAACATAACAGAGTGTCTCCCACTGCTCGGGATTGGGTCGGGCTTCCTACATTTTTGCGAGCATTCCCAACTGATAGTGCCTTCGAATGGTTACATAATTCTGCACCCTGGGCCCGGTGGTGCCATCAAGGCATTTTAAGAATAAACTTCCCACATTCCTGGCCCTCTTCAGTGATTACCCATGCTGCCCCTGAGCACGCAGGATGAAAATTGTTGAGTCTGTGTGTTCAATTATTGTTAATAAGAATCACTGCACACAGACCACAAGAATAAATTCCACAGGTCTTTACTAGTCGTAGGTCAGGCTGAACTGCCCAATAAATCATTACACAGCACTTATATACCGGTGTGGTCACCACCAGTATTACAGTATACAGCAGCCAAGATAAAGTAGTGCATCTCTTAAAATAGTTCTCTTAAAGGTGGAACGGTTACATACACAACAAAAATCACCCTTGATGTACTGTAGGGTAATGTTTCCAGTTGTGTCCCGGGTGGTGACTCCGGGGCAACTGCAATCGAACTATTATCGGGCAAATAGTTAGTGGTGGTCCATTATGCCATGTAAGTTAATGTGGAAGCTTCGAAATTGACCAGAATCCTGATCATTAGCCAGAATAATTATGTAATTTTATACAGTTCAGATTCTCAATACTGTTGTTTATTTTGAAACAAAGCAAAACGTTACTTCCTACTTTTCCTTTTCTGCAAAGGGCAAATTTCCACTCCCCCCACTCTACTTCAAGTGTGTATTTTTATTTCATTTAATACGTCGAGGGGTCGGTTGGCCTCGTCTTTGGAGAAGAGTTGGTTCTGGACCTGGGGCAAGGAGTATTCTACAGCTCCCATGTCCTGTCCACCTTCATCTGGATCATAAATGTAACTGTGGAGACGCCAATTCAGGCAAGGGCGCCTCAGTGGCTGGGGTGTCCCATTAGGCACAACTTCTTCTTCATACCATTGAAGTGGATTCAGTCTCACTATGCTCATGATCGTGGCTTGTTGTGTTCTTGACCTGCTTGTGGGCTGAAAAACTTCCTCTGGTTAATATGAAGCCATTTGATTTTCTTAGGTAACTGAAAAGCGTATACCATAGGAAAAACGTTGTCAACAATTTGATATGGCCCCTTGCAGAGGGGATCAGAAACTCCATCCATCCCATCGTTTCGTACCTGGCTCTCTATTTCCCACTCTTGGGGTTTACTAAGAGCCAGGTGTAATCGGTTGCGTTTGTGTTCCTTCAAAATGTTGTGGGTGGCCCTCAATTCAGTTCTTTTTAAAGTTCCCCACAAGTCACTCAGGACTGTTTTCCAAGTGACCTCCTTACTTTGTTTATCAGTGAGATTATGAATAGGTGTGTGGGGGTTCGAATGGTTCTCCATGCTACCAATTCATGAGGACAGTGACCGGTTCCTTTGGATTTGTTACTATGTAAGGATTAGGGGAAGTACCTCATCCCATTTAGTGAGCGGTTTGTATAATTCCTTTAACAGGGCCAACTTCAATGTATGGTTAGTACTTTCCAGAATTCCTGATGATTGTGGGCTGTGGCTCACATGACATTTCCCTTCAATTCCAAGCATTTCAGGGTGGCGTGCATTACGTGACCTGTCAAATTACTTCCCTGGTCTGACTCCATTACTTCTGGAGAATTCGTCTCTAACTAGGTTCTTGGCCGTCTACGAAGCTGCGGCTGACTTGCACGGGGAGTTGTCTGCCCACCTCGTAATCTTGCACCATCAACACTCATCTGGCCCCCTGTTTACAAGAAACAACACACGATCCATTGTGGATTCCCTCACGAGCAATGGGCTAATTCGGCAGTTCCTGCTGAACTTCTGTCATTTTCGAGAAATATTCACTTAACATTCATAAATTTTTATTGAATAAAGTACAATATCTATCAATTTCATTCAGTTGTAGTGAATGAAAATAAAACCAGCTGTCAGTGGAAAGGGTTCGCTCCTTGACAGGTTTGTAGGAAGGCAGAGCCAATTGTCAGATGCACGCAATTAGGTCACTTCACATAAATTGATAAAAAACTTTCCTTTTCGAAAAAGACAGGATTAAACCGTTTCAGCTCCATTCACAGAAGAGGGGGTGGAGCTAAAACAAACACTACAGACACTCTCTTTCAAAAACAGTCATTCAGACAAAAGGAATACTGTAACGTTTTAATATTCATCTTCAGGAAAACGTCCACACTTTAACACACACTCTCAAACAAAGTGAACTTCCAGCGTCCTTTAATTTTCCTATCACACCGCAAATCTTGCATTATATTTTTCTTGGTACAGACGCTGATAGCTTCCTTGTCGGTAAAACTTTAAGTTTCCTTTATTTCTTCTTTTATATCATCATGTCAGTAGGTATCCCTGGCTCTCCAAATCCCTGTTTCCCTTTCCTTTGCTGAGTTTTCAGATTGGTTAGCCTTAACTTAGATCTTTTCCCCTCTTTCTCTCCCGCACTTTAATCCACTTCAGTTTGGATACCATTACCTACTCGAGCCTGTTTCTGGGTGACCCTAAAAAAAACCTTAAGGTCCTCAGTGACCTTTTCTACCTGCTCTGAATGGCGTCTCTGTTTGGATAGATCATTGAGAAGGAATCGCTCTGATTCTGGTTATTTATACACTGGATCTCAAGTTGTTCTTTAGTACACAACATCTTCTCCTGTTCTAACTTTTCCTCGAGCCTGTTTCTATGTTCCATTTCTACTTCTGTTTCTTTCCATAACTTGATCATTACCCGTTCATCAGATTGATCCTGCTTCTGCTAGGCCAATAAACAAATGGATTCGCTTAAACTTTTCTGACTTGTGGACCCTTGGATCCACTGTTCAGCCTCCGATACTGGATCATCACCATCTATAGTAACCCGTATCCACCCCATGCTGAGGGGAACTCCCTGTCACATATTTCATGACTTACACAGCCATTGGCTTTGCCATTGTCTGCAGTGACCGAGTCCCTGTTCGGGTGCCAATTATCTGTAAGACGTTCAGATTGTCTGACAGTTTACAGATTTCAGATGTGGAACCGACAACTCGAGACAAAGATTTCAGTGTAAACTATTCTTTACTTAAAAATCAGCAAGTGTAAGTAGCAAACACAAACCATACTCAATTCATTTACTTATTACAAGAAAGCAGGCACGAATCAAAAATCATTTACTTTAATCTCAGGTAATTATAAGCAACCACACATACGTACTAACACCAGATGAGAGGCCACTTCAACGATGAATAGATGTATGACTATAACTGGCATCTGACCATGTCGCCATTGACTGCAGCAACGAATGTCACAAAAAACCCGAAACTTGGCAACTCGCCAATAACATTCATATCCCAACGTATGTGGATAATTTTCTCTCTCTCTCTCTCTCTCTCTCTCTATTCCTGTATATTTTGAGCCTCAGTTAACCAAAGCCAGACATTCAAGTATTGGAGAGAGCCTTGTTTTTACATTTGGAGGCTTGTTGATGCGTGAATGCTTTTCTCAGAAGGTTCAAGATATTTTCTTTTGAAGGAATGCAGCTGGGCACAGAGTGAACAACTTGTGAGTTTGGTGAGTGTGGCTTTGAGTCTGAAGGGATAATCTCTGCTTGATAAAATCTAGTGATAAGATGTAGCCGCGCAAGTGGTAGCAGTGTCAGTAGGAGAGCATTTTGATGAGAGTAACCATAATTCGGTGAGATTTAAGGGAATCATGGAAAGGGACAAAGATGGACTGGAAATAAAGGATCAAAATTTGGGGAAAGCCGATTTCAATATGATAATAGAGGATCTGGCCAAAGTGGACAAGCTTATTGTCGGAAAAAGAACATCAAAGGATTGGGAGACTTTCCGAATGGAAATAGAGAGAGTACAACGCCAACATGTTCCTGTAAAGGTCAAGGGTGAGACCAACAAGCCCAGGGAACTCTGGATGTCAAGGGATATATAAGAATGGATTCAGAAAAAAGGGAGGCTTTTGGCAGATACAAAGAAGTAAAAAGAGTGCAAGCCATAGAGGAGTATAGAAAGTGCAGGTGGGTATTATAAAATAAATTAGGAGAGTGAAGACGGGGCATGAAAAACATTGGCGAGCAAAATAAAGGAACATTCCAAGGTGTTTTATAAGTATATTAAGGGCAAGTGGATAATCAGGGAAAGAGTAGGACTCAGTAGGGACCAATGTGGCAATCTGTGTGTAGAGCCGGAAGATGTAGGAGAGTTTTCAAATGAATATTCTTCATCTGTGTTCACTATGGAGAAGGATGATATCGGCATATAAATTAGGCAGGTGGATTGTCATATACTTCAACAAACTAGAATTGAGAGGGAGGAGGTACCAGCGGTTTTAGTGCGTTAAAAGTGAATATAACCCCAGCCACTGATGGGATGGTTCCTAGACTGCTGTGTTAGGATAGTGAGGAGATTGCAGGGGCTCTGACACAAATTTTCAGATCCGCTCTGGCCACAGGGGATGTGCCAGAGGACTGGAGGACAGTTAATGTAGTACCATTGTTCAAGAAGGTACGAGGTATAAACCAGGGAATGACAGGCCAGTGAGCCTAACATCAATGGTAGGGAAATTATAGGAAAAACTTCTGAGGGACAGAATTAGTCTCCACTTGGAGAGGCAGGGATTAATCATTGATAGTTAGCATGGCTTTGTCAGTGGGAGATCATGTGTGATCAATTTGATTGCAGTTTTCTTGGGGGTGACTAGGTGTGTGGATGAGGGTAGTGGCGTTGATATTGTCTACATGGACTTCGGTAAGGCTTTTGACAAAGTCCCGCATGGGAGACTGGTCAAGAAAATAAGAGCCCGTGGTATCCACGGCAATTTGGCACATTGGATCCAAAATTGGATTAGTGGCAGGAGGCAGTGTGTGAGGGTCGATGGTTTTTCTTGTGACTGGAGGCATGTGTCCAGTGGTGTACCACTGCGATCGGTGCTCGGTCCTTTGCTTTTTGTAGTGTACATTAATGATTTAGATTTGAATGTAGGAGGTATAATCAGTAAGTATGCAGATGGCATGAAAATTGTTGGCGTAGGAAATAGCGAAGAGGGAAGCCTTAGGCTGCAGGACGATATAGATGGGTTAGACAGATGGGCAGAACAGTGCCAAATGGAATATAACTCTGGAAAGTGTGAAGTAATGCATTTTGTAAGGAATAACAAGGCAACTGAATGCACAATGAAGCGTAGGAAACTAGGAAGGACAGAGTGTCAGAGGGACCTTGGTGTGCATGTACATAGATCCCTGAAGGCAGCAGCACAGGTAGATAAAGTGGTTAAAAAGGCATATTTGATACTTGCCTTCGTTAGCCGAGCTATACAATTTAAGAGCAGGAAGGTTATGATGGAGCTGTACAAAACGCTCATTAGGCCACTGCTTGAATACTGTGTGCAGTTCTGGTCGCCACACTATAGGAGGGATTTGATTGCATTGGAAAGGTTGCAGAGGAGATTCACCAGGATGTTACGTGGGTTGGAGTGCTGCACCTATGATGAGACACTGGACAGTCTGTGGTTGTTTTCCTTGGAGCAGAGATTCCTGAGGGGGGACCTGATTGAGGTGTACAAAATTATGAGCGCCGTAGATAGGGTAGAGAGAATGGAGCTTTTCCCCTTAGTAGAGGGGTCAATAACCAGGGGGCATAGCATCAAGATAAGGGGAAGGAGGTTTAGCAGGGATTTGAGGAAAAACGTTTTCACCCAGAGGCTGATTGGAATCTGGAACTCACTGCCTGAAAGCGTGGTAGAGGCAGGAGCCCTCAACATTCAAGAAGCGTGTAGATGAGCACTTGAAACGCCATAGCATACAAGGCTATGGAACAAGTGCTGGGAAATCGGATAATAATAGACAGGACTTGATGGCTGGCGTGTACAGGATGGGCCGAAGGGCCTCTTTCTGTGCTGTATAACTCTATCACTCTATGATTCTAGTCATGTGTGCTTCCAATTAGCATTTAACTTAAATTTACTCTTTTCAGTTTTAAGTTTCTTCCAGGCTTGGACGTAACTAAGCAAGCTGTGTACTGGAGTTAGTTAATTATCTCGTCTAATCTGTTTCTGCAACTGCCAGACAGTGGAATCATAAATCTCAGCAGTAGGGAGGTTGCAGTGCAACTTGGCGCAGAGTGAACAAATTGTGCGTTTGATAAGTGTGGAGTTCGATGAAGTGGTGTAAGGAGCTGCATGCTTTTCCTAACTTCTCCCACAATGCAGCACCAGCCCTGAGCAGGAGCAGACCGAGGCCCGAGAGCGGGGACAAAAGCAGCAGCAGACCTGCATCAATAAGAACAAACTGCATTGTGACATCACAGGTAAATCAGGGAAGTGATTGGTAGTGACTGTGGGTGAAGTATCAAGTCATGATATAACATATAACTAAATTTAAAAAACTAAAATTAATTTAATTAATTTAATAAACTAAACGAGGTAAATGCTTTGATTAACACTAAAATAATTTAACTAATTAATTAATTAATGGGAGAACAGGAGATGTGTTGCTGCTGCAATACGTGGGAGCTTCTGGACATTATGTCCAGGGTGACTACATCTGTGGTAAGTGTCTGTGACTTGAGGAACTCCGGCTCCGAGTGCAGGAGCTGGAGTGCGTGCTGCAGACATTGTGAGACTTCAGGGAGGGAGAATGTTGCCTGGAACTTTTGTCCAGATGTCAGCCACAACCTTTAGATTAAATATTTTGGAATTGACACGTGGTCAGGGACAGCAGGGTGCAACTGTGAGCGAGGCAGGTACGGGGATCCAGGAGGTAGTATCGCAGGAGCCTATGTCCCAGCAATTGTCCAATAGATTCGAGGATCTTGCAATCGTTGTCGACGAGTGCAGGGACTGTGGGTAGGACCAGCAAACTGACCACGGCACCGTGGTAAAAGAAGCCGTTCAAGTGGGGGGAGTAAAAATTAAGGTGGTTGTCGTAGAAGACAGTATAGTTAGGGGGATTGACACTATTCTCTGGAGACAGGAGCGTGAGTCCGGATGGTTATGTTGCCTACCCGGTGCCAGGGTAAAGGACATCTCCTCTGGGCTGGAGAGAAATTGGACTGGGAGGGGGAGGATCCATTTGTCCTGGTCCACGTAGGTACCAATGACATAGATAGGACTGAGAAAGAGCTGCTGCTGGCAGAGTTTGAGCAGCTAGGGATTTATTAAAATACAGAACCACAAAGTTAATTATCCCTGGATTATTACATGATCCACGAGAAAATTGGCATTGGGTCAATAGGATCATGGAGATGAATGTGTGCCTCAAAGACTGGTGTGGCAGAAGTGGGTTTCCAATCGTGGGGCACTTACACCAGTATTGGGGAAAGGGAGAGCTGTTCCATTGGGACGAACTACACCTGAACCATGCTGGGATCAGAGATCCAGCGAATCGAATAAATAGGGAGGTAGATAGTGGTTTAAACTAAATGAGGGGGGGGGATTGTCCCGGTGGAGAGAAATCTAGAATGCAAAAGAGAAAAGACAAGGAAGCAGTGCAGGAAAGTGATTGGGTTAAGGAGAACCAGATTGTGTCAGGAAGGGACAGAGCGTACAAACAAAGGAGGGCACTAACAAATGGGGTCCAGATAAGAAAAAATGTTAATAAGACACAGAGGGCCAATGTATAAAGAAACGTTAAGATGTCTAAAATTGTTAAAAAAAGACAAATCTAAAGGCGCTCTATCTGAATGCACGAAGCATTCATAATAAGGCAGACGAATTAACAGTGCAAATAGATGTAAATGGATACGACATAATTGTGATTATGGAGACCTGGCTGCAGGGTGACCAATGCTGGGAGCTGAATATACAAAGATATTCGATATTTAGGAAGGACTGGCAAAATGGAAAAGGAAGTGGGGTGGCGTTGTTAGTAAAGGATGAAATCAGAGCACTATTGAGAAAGGATATTGGCTTAGAAAAATCAAGATGTAGAATCACATGGGTGGAGCTAAGAAGCACCAAGGAGCAGGGAATATTGGTGGGAGTTGTATTTCGGCTTTTAAGCAGTAGTGGTAATGTAGGGGACAGAATCAAGCAGGAAATTAGAGATGTATGTAACAAGTGTACTGCAGAAAAATAGAGTATGAGTGTAAATTTGCAAGGAACATTACAGCGGATTGTAAAAACTTCTACAAGTATGTAAAAAGAAAAAGATTACTGAAGACAAAAGTAGGTCCCGTACAGTCAGAAATGGGAGAATGTATAAGGGGAACAATGAAATGGCAGATCAATTAAACAATGATTTTGCTTTAATTTATTTAAAGACTGGCAAAAGCAAACTAGCAATGCTAATCTGGAGGAGGAGTTCCTGGAGTGTGTACGAGATGGTTTTTTAGACCAGTACGTTGAGGAGCCAACAAGGGAACAGGCTTTCCTAGATTGGGTATTGTGCAAGGGGAAGGGGTTAATTAAAAATCTTGTTTTGCGGGTCCCTTTAGGGAAGAGTTACCATAACATGATAGAATTCATCATTAAGATGGAAAGTGAAGTTGCCCAATCCGAAACTAGTGCCCTAAAACTAAGCAAAGGGAACTACTCAAGTATAAGGAGGGATTGGGGAGCTTCATTCAAAGGCATGATGGTGGATAGGCAATGGCGAGCATTTATGGAACGAATGCATGAATTGCAGCAGTTATACATTCCTTTCTGGCACTAAACACAAAAGGAATGTCGGCCCAACCACGGCTAACAAAATAAGTTAAGCAAACTATTAGAACCAAAGAGGAGTCATATAAAGTTTCCTGAAAAAGTAGCAAGCCTGAGGATCGGGAGCAGTTTAAAAGTCAGCAAAAAGGGACCAAGAGATTGATTATGTGGGGAAAAATAGAGTATCAGAGTAAATTTGCAAGGAGCATAACAGCGGACAGTAAAATCAAAAATATTAGTGAATACAAAAGTAGGTCCGTTATAGTCAGAAAGAGGAGATTTTATAAGGGGAACAATGAAATGGCAGAGCAATTAAACAAATATTTTGTTTCCGTCTTCACGGTGCAGTATATAACAACATAAGAACATAAGAAATAGGAGCAGGAGTAGGACATTCGGACATCCGAGCCTGCTCCGCCATTCAATGAGAGCATAGCTGATCTTCTGCCTCAACTCCATTCACCGGCCCTATCGCCATATTCCTTGATACCGTTACTAGTCAGAAATCTATCGACTTCTGTTTTGAATATAACAAATGACTGAGCCTCCACAGTCCTCTGGGGTAGAAAATTACAAAGATTCATTATATTCTTTGTCAAGAAATGTCTTCTCATCTCAGGCCTGAACGGCCAACCCTCTATGCTGAGGCTGCAGACCCTGATTCTAGACTCCCCAGACAAGGCAAACATTCTACGAGCATCCACCCTCTCAAGCCTTGAAATAATTTTGTTCAATGAGATCCCCTCTCGTTCTTCTGAATTGAAGAGAATACCGGCCTAGCTTACTCAATCTCTTCTCATACGGCAGTCCCACCATCCCAGGAATCGATCTCGTGAACATTCGTTGCAATCTATGGCAAGTTTATTCTTCCTTACGACAGGACAAAAATAATTTCCCAGAAATAGTAAGGAGCCAAGGGTCGAGTGAGAAGGAGGAATTAAAGGGAATTTGTATTTGTAAAGAAATAGTGCTGGAGAAAGTAATGCGACTGAAAGCTGATAAATCCCCAGGGCCTGATAATCTGCATCCCAGAGTACTAAAAGGGGTAGCCATGAAAATAGCGGATGCATTGGTAGTCATCTTCCAAAATTCTATAGAAGTTGGAACAGATCCTGCAGATTGGAGGGTTGCAAATGTAACCCCACTATTTAAAAAAGGTGGTAGAGAGAAAACAGGGAACTACAGATTGGTTAGCCTAACATCAGTAGTAGGGAAAATGCAAAAGTCTATTATAAAGGATGTGATAACAGGACACATATTAAATATCAACGGGATTAGACAAAGTCAACATGGATTTATGAAAGGGAAATCGTTTTTGACAAACCAACTGGAGATTTTTGATGATGCAACTTTTACAATAGATAAGGCAGGACACGTGGATGTGGTGTATTTGGAGTTTCAGAAGGCCTTTGATAAAGTCCCACATAAGAGGTTAGTGAGCAAAATTAAAGCCATTAAAATGGGATTGGGGGTTATATACTGGCATGGATTGAAAATTGGGTAACAGACAGGAAACAGAGAGTAGGACTAAATGGGACTTTTTTGGGGTGGCAGACGGTGACTGGTGGGGTACTTCAGGGATCAGTGCTTGGGCGCCAGCTATTCATGATATATATCAATGGTTTGGATGAGGGATCCAAATGTAATATTTCCAAGTTTGCTGACGACACGAAATTAGGTGGGATTGTTAGTTGTAAAGAGGATGCAACGAGGCTTCAAGGCGATTTAGACAAGTTGACTTAGTGGGCAAATATATGGCAGATGCAGTATAACGTGGATAAATGTGAAGTTCTCCACTTCAGTAGGAAAACCAGAAAGCCAGAGTATTATTTAAATGCTGATAGATTGGGAAATGTTAATTCACAAAGCGACCTGGGTGTCCTTGTACAGTAGTCACTGAAAGCAAACATGCAGGTGCAGCAAGCAATTTGGAAGACAAATGGTATGTTGGCCTTCATTGCAAGAGGATATGAGTACAGGAGCAGGGATGTCTTACTACTGTTGTACAGGGCCTTGGTGAGACCACACCTGGAGTACTGTGTGCAATTTTGGTCACCTTACCTGAGAAAGGATATACTTGCCATAGATGGAGTGCAGCGAAAGTTCACCAGACTGACTCCTGGGAAGGCAGGTTTGTCCTATGATGAATGTTTGGGTCGTCTTGGCAAGTTTTCACTGGAGATTAGAAGAATGAGACGGGCTCTCATTAAAACACATACAATTCTGACAGAGCTACACAGACAGGATGCATGGAGGATGCTTCCCTGGCTGGGGGGTCTAGAACGTGGGGTCAGAGTATCAGGATACGGGGTATGGGGGGAGAGCGTGGGGTATGGTATTGAGATAGAGGATCAGCCATGATCATATTGAATGGCCGAGCAAGTTCGATGGGCCGAATGGCCTACACCTGCTCCTATTATTTTCTATGTTTCTTTTCTTTTCTAATACCAGCACATCATGATTCTAGCTCAGCAGTCTCTTGCCTCAAAGTTTAGATCACTTTCGGAATCAGTCAAATTTCCTATGAAAAGTATATTCTTACTATAGGCAGAGAGAGAGAGACAGAGATAGATGAGATTTAGATGGAGCTAGAAAGAGAAGAGATTATTAGATACAAATAGGGAGAGAGAGGGTGACAGGGATAGAGGAGAGATAGCTGGACATAGGGAGAGAAGAGATTATTGATACAGATATGTGAAGAGAAAAAGATTGGTGAAGTCAAGCGTAGGTCCATTGCAGTCAGAATCAGGGGTATTTATAATGGGGAACAAAGAAATGGCTGACCAATTAAATACATACTTTAGTTCTGTTATCACAAAGGAGCACACATATAAACTCCAAGAGATATCAGGGAGCATAGGGTCTAATGAAAGTGAAGAACTGATAGAAATCAGTATTTGTAGGGAAATGGTGTTAGGGAAATTGATGGGATTGAAGGCCGATAAATCGCCAGGTCCTGACAAACTACATCTTGGGTAATTAAGGAAGTGGCCCTAGAAATAGTAGATGAATTGCTGGTCATCTTCCAAAATTCCATGGACTCGGGAATAGCACCCATGTATTGGCGGGTAACTAATGTTAACTCACTATTCAATAAAGGTGGTGGAGAGAAAATGGGGAATCACAGACCAGTAAGACTGACATTGGCAGTGGGGAACATGCTAGATGCCATTGTAAAAGATGTAATAGCAGAGCACTTGGAAAACAGTGGCCGGATCTGAAAAAGTCAGCATGGATTTAGAAAAGGTAAATCGTGCTTGACTAATCTACTGGAATTCTTTGAGGAGGTAACTGGTCAAATAGATAAGGGAGAACCATTGCATGTGGTGTATTTTGACTTTCAAAAGGCTTTTGATAAGGTCCCACATAAGACATTATCGTGTAAAGTTAAGGCAGATGGGATTGGTGGCAAGATATTGACTTGGATAGAGAACTGGTTGGCAGACAGCAAGCAAAGAGCTGGAATAAACGGCTCTTTTTCCGAGTGGCAGGCAGTGACTAGTGGAGTACGGCAGCGATCGTTCCTTGGACCCCAGCTATTCACAATATATATTAATGATCTGGACGAGTGAACTACATGTAATATCTCCAAGTTTGAAGAAGACACAAGCTCGGTGGGCATATGTGCTGTGAGGAGGATGTCGAGAAACTCCAGTATGATTTGGACAGGTTGGGTGATTGGGCAGAAACATGGCAGATGCAATATCACGTGGATAAATGCGAGGTTATCCAATTTGGTGCGAAAATAAGGAAGGCAGATTTTTATCTGAATGGCAATAGTTTGGGTGAAGGAGAAGTGCAACGAGCCCTTGGCGTCCTTGTGCACCAGTCGCTGAAGATAAGCATACAGGTGCAGCAGCTGGTTAAGAAGTCAAATGGTATGCTGGCCTCCGTAGCGAGAGGTTTTGAGTACAGGAACAAGGATGTCTTGTTGCAGTTGTACAGGGCCATGGGGAGACCACACCTTGAGTATGGTGTGCAGTTTTGGACGCCTTATCTGATGAAGAATGTTCTTGCAATGGAGAGAGTGCAGCGGAGATTCCCCAGGCCGATACCTGAGATGGCAGGAATGACGTATGAGGAGAGATTGGGTCGATTGGGCTTGTACTCAATGGAGTTTAGAAGAATGCGAGGGAATCTCATTGAAAAGTATAAAATTCTAACAGGACTAGACAGACTATATGCAGGACGGATGTTCCCGATGGTCGGGGAGTCCAGAAACAGCGGTCACAGTCTAAGGATAAGGGGTAAGCCATTTAGGACAGAGTTGAGCAGGAATTTCTTCACCCAGAGGGGGGTGATCCTGTGGAATTCTCCACCAAAGAAGACAGTAGAGGGCAGTTCATTAAATGTATTCAAGAAGGAGATAGATATATTTCTTAATGCTAAAGGCATCAAGGGCTATGGAGAGACGGTAGGAGCAGTGAATTGAGTTTGCATGATCAGCCATGACCTCATTGAATAGCGGAGCTGCCTTGAGGGGCCGAATGGCCTATGCCTGCTCCAATCTTCTATGATTCCATGTTTCACACAGCACTCCCCACACACAGAGCCTTCCCCATACACACACATCCGTCACCACCGACACATACCTCTCCCCACACACAGGCCTCCGCCCACAGACACGCCCCTCCCCGCACACACAACTCTCCCCACACAAGCCGCTACCCACACACAAACACCTCCTTCACCCACACATTTGCCCTCCCCCACACACACAGGCCCCACCACACACTCATTTCTCCACACACACACATATATTCCCCTCTGCACACGCACCCCTCCCCAACACACACACTCCCCACACATTAACACCCCTCGCCCTCACAAACACCACTCCCCCACACACGCACTCTGCTCACCACACACACCCCCTCTCCACACACAAACACCCCTCCGCACGCAGACACCCCTCCCCACACATACACACCCATTCCCCACACACAGATCCCTCCCCACACACACACTCCCCACACACACCGACCCCTCCCCATACACATAATCCTCGCCACATACACACACACAACCTACCCCACATAAACACACCACTCCCCGAACACAGACCCCGACAAACACACACACATCCCTCCCCACACACAGACCCCTTACCACACCTACACATTCGTCCCCCCACACACACCCACACACAGACCCATACCCACAAACACACCTCCCTCCCACACACACACACCTCCCCACTCAGAGACCCGTACCCAAACACTCACAAATAGTGTCAGTTCCAGACTGACCTGTAAAATCCTACTTGATCCTGAATTATCCCATTGGAGTAGCAGAAGATGTGGTCTCATCTCTCACTGATGTTGTACCAGAGACAGACACATTATTAATCACAGAAACCGGGACCTTGTCTTGAGTCAGGCAAATAATGTCCCATATGAAACCCTCTCTTGCCTTTTGTACACTCTGCAAATTTCAGCTCAGGGCCATTCGGTATTAATCTCAGTGACCGTGTGTTTCACTCTGATTAAATTAATCTGGGACTGTTTCTGTCTGAAATTATCTCCAGCATGGTCCCAGCAAAAATACCGACTTCCTCTTTCCTCCCATGTTTCTGCAGGATTGCTTTGTGAAGACGGGCTCTTGAAGAACAAATACCCTGCAGAGAATGAGCCAAATTCAGCATCTTATAAGGCCAAGCCCCAGCTTCAAACATTCCCTGACGACCACCTGCCCCACACCGCTCATTCCCAGTTCCTTTGCTCAGACCCTAATAAAAGTGAATCGCGAAAGTTCCCTTTGATTTTTGTGCTGAATTATTGCAGAGAGCTGCGCATGCGCGGGTAAGCCCTGCCACCGAATCGATTCCCAGTGAGCAGAAGAGATCATGCACGCTGCCCTCACCCAGCACTGCCTGTGACCGGCATTCACTCAGTGAGTGGAAGAAGATCATTTTGAATCAGCCGGGAATGGAGACATCACAGCCCCAGAGTAAGGCAGCAACCAGCAGGCTCATTACAGCAGCACATCGCTTTGGGACCAAGTCCAGACACGGGCTCAGAGATCAGCATTGAGTCCGGGGAAAGTTCAGGGGGAGTTGCGGGCTGTTTTGCGAGGTGGAGTGGAGGAAGAACTGCTCTCAGAACCTGGAGTGAGTGCGGGAAGTTAGAGCCCATTCTCGCCTTGTGTGTGGACAGCATGTTTCCAGGGTAAGGGAGACAGTATGGGAAGAATTTGCTATTTACAATCATTGCTGCTTTCTCTCCCCAGGCCAGTAGTGACTGTTCCTGGTTTAGGTCCGGTCTCAGCGTGCGTGTTGTTATTGGACAGTGAGCAGTGGACAGTGCCGGAGAGAACCATGTGGAGAGATATAGTAAGAGAATCTATTGCAGGCACCAGGGGAGAAGCGTGAAGGAAACGTTTCAAACAGTGGCTGTTTGTTTTTGGTTCAATGGTTAATCCCATGGGATGTGTAAACTGAAATATGATCTGTGCAAATGTCCCTGTTCCATCGGGTAGTCCCATTTACAGAGCATTGGATTGTGTCTGGATGTCAGTAATATGTTGTAAAAGCACATAAACACCTCGTGTGCAGGAGTCTTGCAGTGGATTCAGAAACTGACACTGTTTGTATCACTGGATTTCCTTGCAGTTGTTCACTATGATTGTTAATTGCAAGTTTACATTGATCAGTTTTGCACTTTCTACAATGCCTGTTTTGGAGTTCGAAGAGATAATTTTTCTTCCTGCAGGTAAATCCATGAAGAAATCGGAATAGACGTGATCTTCTCAGCACCCGAGTCACAAAGAACAGTGCAGCCAGCTTCTTCTCACAGGCAGTAAGTGCATTATCACTCACAGAGTGCTGAGACACAGTCAGCTCATCAGCTCCACAGTCCCAGCCAGCAGAAGCACTCAGACCCCCACTGATCCCAAGATCCATAGACACATTTTCATTTCAACATTCAAATATAGCAGGAGTGACACATATTGGTTCCAAGTCACCACAACTCAGTAGCACTGACAGGGAGATACAGCAATCCCAGTCATAAATCACGGCCACTCTCTTGACTCAAAGGCATTGTGTCAATCTCAAATGAGTGCAGCCTTAGCTACAACTTAAATATGAGATGGAACATACAAACGGTACATGATTGAAATGGATCTCAATAATTTACCCCAGATTGCAGACTGAGCGGTACATTACATACCTGCCTACATATCTCATACAGTAACGGACTGCAAGCTACCTTATGAATTCAATTAGTGCAGCCTGAACTACACATTCAAATACAGTGCCGGAAACGGACACAGACAGACTGGACCCCCCATTCACACAGAGTACCAGAGTCTGACACATACAGAAATAATCTGACACTCCCATACAATACCAGAGAATGACACATACAGAAAGAATCTGATACTCCCACACAGTTCCAGAGACTGACTGATACAGGATGAATCTGACACTCCCACATAGTACCAGAGACTGACAGATACAGAATGAATCCCAAACACACACACATAGTAGCAGGCACTGAGAGATACAGAAGGAATCCCAATCAGACACAAAATACCAGATACTGAAAGATACAGAATGAAACCCACACTCCCAAACAGTACAAGAGACTGACTGATAATAAATGCATCTCAAACAAACACAGAATACCAGAAACTGATAGAAACAGAATTAATTCCACACTCACACAGAATAACTGGGCTTGACTGATAAAGAATGCATTACAGTCATCTACAGTGCCAGAGACTGAGAGATACAGACTGAATACCACACTCACACACAGTACCAGAGACTAACAGATACAGAATGAATCCCATACCACAGAGAATATCAGGGCCTGACAGATAAAGGATGCATTTCAGTCATATACAGTGCAAGAGGCTGAAAGAAAAAAAATGAATACCACACTCACACAGAATAACAGAGACTGATCGATACAGTATTAATCCAAACACACGCAGTACCAGAAACTGACAGAGACAGAAGGAATCCCGCACTCACGTATAATACCAAAGACTGAAAGATATAGAATCACTACCACACTAACTTACTGTGCCAGAGACTGACAGATACATAATCTTTCGCAAAATCTCTCATGATACCAGAGATAGACAGGTACACCCACACACCCACATTACCTGAGAGTGACAGATACAGAATGAATCCCACAATCACACCCAGTATCCAGTAAAAAACAGACAATGAATAAATCCCAAACACACAGGGCCAGAAATTAGGATTGGAGGCTTTCCGTGCGTGCAAACCCCCGATGTGCACTCACCCTGCACGCCAACATCTGAAGCCTGGGCCTGCTTGCCTTTCCGGTCACTGGCCCGGTTCAGATGTCGGCGTGATGTGCTTGCCTGATCCAGCGGCGTAATTAGTGCGATGTGCCAGCTGGGATCAGGTGAGCACTCTGCAGCCAATCAGGGGAGGGGAAACTCATTCATGAGTTTGATATTAAAGACTGTCAAACTCATGAAAAGTACGGGCGCCCAAAAGACTAGTTTAACTTTAATTAAAATTTTAAAAAACATCCCAATAATTAAATAAACTGTCAATAACTTTAAAGAAACTATTTAAAACAAATAATAAAAATTTTGAAATAAATATTTTTTTACGAAATCGGCTCTAAAAATAAACTTACCTTACTGTAAAGTCCTTAAAAACAATGTAACTGTGGAATTATTTTAACAATTTTAAATAATAGACCACTTACCTGTAAGAATCCACTCCATTTCTAAAAAGTTCAGTCCCTTGCACACGCGCAAACCTGTCAAAAAGAAGGAAGTTGAAAGCGTGCTCCTGCACACACGCGTTGGACCTCTTAACCCCTTGGTTTGATGGAGAGGAAATGCCGGTTTCCCGCGCATGCGCTGTGCATGCTGAAATCCGGCACTTCCAATGGGCCCACGCATGAGTACACCGTTCGTACTCACGCGTTGGGTCCGGAATTACTGGCTCACAGTCTCAGAGGCTGACAGAACAGAATTATTTTCTGTCACACAAAGTACGAGAGAATGACAGATACAAAATGAAGCTGAGAACCTGAGATTTTCATGGAATCATAGAAATTTACAAGAGAGAAGGAGGCGATTCGGACGATCTTGTTTTTGCTGGCCCGTAAAGAGCTATCCAGTCTAATCCCACTTTCCGCTGCTTGGTCCGTAGTCTATTAGGTTACAGCACTTCAAGTGCACATCCAAGAACCTTTGTAACGTATTGAGGGTCCCTGCCTCTAGCACCCTTTCAGGCAGTGAGTTCCAGGTCCCCACCACTCTCTGGGTGAAAAGATTTCTCCTCAAATCCTCTCTGAACCTCCGATCAATTACTTTAATTCCATGCCCCATGGTTATTGACCGTTCAGGTGAGGGAAATATCTACTCTATCTTTGCCCTTAATAATTTCAAACACCTCAATTAAGTCCCCCCTCAGCCTTCTCTATTCGACTGAAAACAAATCCAGCCTACCCAATCTTTCCACATAACTAAAGTTCCCCAACCCAGGCAACATCCTCGTAAATCTCCTCTGCAAACTCCCGAGTGCAATCGCATCCTTCCTGTAAAGGGGAGATCAGAATTGCATGCAGTATTATAGCTGCGGCCTAACTAGTGTTTTTTACATTTCAAGCATAACCTCCCTGCTCTTATATTCTATGCCTTTGCTAATAAAGGCAAGTATCCCGTATGCCTTCTTATCCACTTTATCGACCTGTCCTGCGGTCAAGGATCTCTGGACATGCAGTAATATATACAGAATGAATGAAACACTCATGCAAATTTCCACAGAGCTACAGAATGGATCCCGCACTCACACACAGTACCAGAGACTGACAGATACAGAATCAATCCCGCACTCACGCACAGTACCAGAATTTGACAGGTACAGAATTAATCCCACACTCAGAGATATTACCATATGCTGATCAATACAGAATGAATTGCGCACTCACACACGGTACCAGAGACTGACAGGTACAGAATGAATCCCACACTCAGACATATTTCCATATACTGACCGATACAGAAAGAAACCCACACTCAAATAGAGAACCAGTGGGTCATAGATACGCAATGATTGCCAGGACTCATGCACAGTTCCAGAGCCTGAGAATTATAGAATGAATCCAAAACTCACTTTTAGTGTAACGGACTGACAGGTCTAACGAAACCCATGCTTACACACAGTACCTGAGATTGAGAGAGACAGAATGACTCCCACACTCGCACACATTACCAGAGACTGGCAGATACAGAATCAATTCCACAATTACACACAGTACCAGTAACTGACTGGAACAGAATGAATCCCACACTCACACACGGTACCAGAGATTGACAGATACAGAATGAACCTCACACTCACACACAGTACCAGAAACTGACTGGAACAGAATGAATCCCACACCTATACTCAGAATCAGAGAATGACAGATACAGAACGAATTCCACCATCACGTAAATTAGCACAACATTGTAACTCGTGCTTGTCTAACAAAATGTCCACTCCTAGTATTTGGAAATCCCATCCGTCCAATACACCGTGAAGAGTTATTGCCTGTTTTGTCCCTCTCTGATCTGTAAACGTCACTGTACCGGAGATTGGTGACATATCCTGGCCGGAAGTGAGAAATTCAATAGCGCGGAATATCTTTCAGTGTTACAGAAACAGTGCAATGTGAGGAAATAGTTTCACTCTGTAAATTCTACACTCATATTGTTTCACATTTTATATTGAAAACAAAAATCAAACGATTCGTAATAATTACCTAAGAAAGGATATACTTGCCATGCAGGGAATGCAGCGAAGGTTCACCAGACTGATTCCCGGGATGGCAGGACTGTTGTATGAGGAGAGATTTGGTCTATAATGTATGTACCTTTAAGGGGGAGAACTACTTTTTACAGCTCATGTATACTGTAGTACCGGCGTTGACCACACCTGCATATAACGTTGAGTAGTAATCTGTACAGTTCAGTTGCAGTCTGAGCCACGTTGAGTAAACACTGTTTGTACCATTCTCTGCAGTCTGTGTCTGATTATACACGGACATAACAGTGGCGAGGAGGCAGATTCGAACCTAGCTGCTACTCTGTATCACCTCCCAAGGATTCGCTCCTGGAGAACAGAGGAAGAAGGTCTATTCCAGAAGCACGGGTGTCGACCACGGGCAACCACCCAGTCATCCAGCGGAGATTTGAGTATCGCAGGGGAGGCTGTCGAGAGCAAGGCTTGGCTTTCCAGTCACGGTGGTTCAGCGAAACGGGCTGGCAACAGGTACTGCGCAGACATTTCCCGGACAGCGGCGGGCTAGGGCCCGACCGAGCGGCACAGAAAAAGGCCAAGCAGCGCCGATGGGGAAGAGAGAGAGGGCAGTGCGCATAGGGTGCAGCCGGTGTTCAGGACCGAGCGGCATCAACGGTGGAGAGAGACGAGAGAGAGCAGAGCGCAGCCGGTGGTCAAGGGCCGAGCAGCTTCAATGGGGGAGAGAGGCGCGCAGGAAAACATGAGGTGCTGCCATTGCCATGAGGACGGCAGAGAGCAGCGTTGGCAGCAGTGCAGGAGCAGCGTGTGAAACCCACAGGGCGTCGCCATTTGCCACGAGGGCCGCCGAGAGTGGCGTTGGCAGCAGCGCGGGAGACGCCATTTAAAGCCGCAGTGGGGAAGAAAGGAAAGCGCGGGAGACGCCATTTTAAGCCAGTCTAACGACACCCAAAAATGCCGAAGAGTGGCAGTATCACAACGTTCGACAATGAAGTCGAAGATTGGACAAAATATGTCGAACGCATAGAAGTTACCGCAAGGCGAATGAAGTGCCAGACGACAAGAATGCACTGGTATTGTTGAATTCAATGGGTGCAAAAACGTATGGCTTACTACGAAACCTAGTAACCCCAGAGAAGCCGGTAGAAAAGGATTTTGAAAACATAGTGTCAATCCTACAGGACCACTTAAACCCCACACCACTGCTGATAGCAGAAACATTTAAGTTTCACAAAACGAACCAGCTTAAAGATGAAAGTAATGCTGGGTATTTAATGGAACTGCACAAGCTATCGAAACACTGCCAGTTTGTAACGGGACTAGCAGATACTTTAAGGGACAAGTTTGTGTGTGGGCTTCAAAGTGAAGGAACCCAGAAACGGCTTCTATCTGAAAAGGACCTTATACTGGAAAATGCTTTCAGCATTGTTGTATCGATTGATGCAGCAGAACGGGGTGCTGCAGAGATACAACAGAGACCAAAAGAATACGGCAAACAAAATGTCATATGGAACAGAGAAGTGCTATCGCTGCGGCAGAACAACACACGACGTGAATGATTGCTGGTTCAAAGAAAAACTGTGCAGAATGTTTGGAAAAGTAGGACACATAGCACGAGGCTGCAGATCGGGAAAGAAAACCAGCAAAAAGAAACCGACCAAAGGAAAGTACAAGAAGGTACATAAGATAACGGAGAATAGTTCAGACGAACAAAAGAGTGATAATGACTCCGAAAGCAGAGAACTGAGTTGTCTGAAACTACATCATGTGATCACAAGAGAGGATCACCGAACCATTTGCGTCACTCTCAAGATAGCAGGAATCAAGGTACAGATGGAATAGGACACAGGATCAGCCCTAACAGCCATAAACCGACGGGAGTACGAGCGGCTATTCTCACACATACCCTTGAGAGAGACAAAAATTATTTTGAAGACGCACATGGGGCATAAAGTCTACCCCAAAGGAATAATAAGGGTGACCATTATATATAGCGGTAAGGAAACACCAAAACTAGACCTGTATGCATTGCCAGATGGAGCACCAACATTACCGGGACGTGAATGGATCCAGAAAATACAACTGGATTGGCATTCCATACAGGCACTGACTGTGGCTGACAAAAAGGATGACAACGTCACACCTGGGCGACTGTCAAAGATCATAACTGACGCGAAAGAAGTGTTCCAGCAAGGACTCGGAACACTAAAGGCATGACAGCGACGATTAAAATTGAAGAAAACGGAAGTCCAAAATTTTTTAAGGCCAGTCCGGTACCTTATGTGATCCGCCCAGCCGTCGAAGCAGAGCTGTAGAGTCTGGAACGTTCAGGTGTACTGTCCAATGTAGATTGGAGCGACTGGGCTACACCCATCGTCCTTGTGATGAAAAAGTCGGTCAGCAGCACGCCTGGGGAACCAAGGAAGGTTCGCATCTGTGGTGACTTTAAGGTAACAGTGAACCCGATCCTTCACACCGTAAAATATCCACTTCTGCTGATTGAAGATATTTTCACCTCACTATCTGGAGGGAAACGCTTCACTAAGATTGATCTGGCCCAGGCGTATCGGCAAATGGAGGTAGAAGAAGCATCAAAAAATACCTCAAAATCAACACCCATAAAGATCTCTACAATAACAACCGGCTGGTATTCGGGGTAGCATCAGCTCCGGCTATTTGGCAGATGGCAATTGAACAAGTCCTGCAAGGCATCCCAGGGACACAGTGTTATTTGGACGACATCCTGGTCACGGGCGAAAATGACAGTGATCACCCTGCCAACATGGAGAAGGTGCTCACCAGATTGCAGGAATATGGGCTCCGCGCTAACCGTCCCAAATGCCAGTTTTTTAGAAAACAGGTCTCGTATTGTGGCCACGTTATCGATAAAGAGGGGTTACATAAGTCCCCAGTGAAGATTGAGGCTTTCGTCAAGGCTCCAGCGCCAGAAAATGTGTCACAACTGCAGTGGTTCGTCGGGCTGGTAAACTACTACCATAAGTTCTTGCCAAATTTGTCCACAATACTACACCCACTGAACACCCTACTGCAAACTGGGGTGCCATGGAAGTGGAGTGACGAATGCAGACGAGTTTTCCAGAAGAGCAAAACACTAATCACATCGAAAGAGGTATTGGCCCATTACAACCCGGCATTACCAATTCAGTTGGCATGTGGTGTGTCATCGTACGGCATTGGAGCAGTGCTGTCGCACAAATTCTCGGACGGCTCAGAGAGGACAATAGCCTTTGCATCACGATCACTAACCTCAGCCGAGCGTAACTCCGCCCAGATTGACAGGGAGGCCCTCAGCCTAGTGTGGGGAGTGAAAAAGTTCAATCACTATCTGCACGGGCAGAAAATCACCTTGCTGACTGATCACACGCCTCTTGTCTCCATTTTACATCCAAAGAAGGGCGTTCCTGTGATGACTGCGCAACGACTACAAAGATGGTCACTTTTTCTAGGGGTGCACCACTATGAGTTTGAATATAAGGGCACGAAACAGCATGGAAATGCTGATGGGCTATCATGCCTGCCACTGCCTAATGCGGAGCAAGCACCAGCAGTGGATCCTGTCAAAATATTCCATTCGACTATAGTTGAATACCTACCGGTAACTAACGCTTGTATCAAAAAGGAAACCCGAAATGACCTGACACTGTCTCGGGTATATGATTTGACGGTGAAGGGATGGCCAGCACATGGCGACTCACTGTTGCCAGCATTCTCGACAAGGGGAGAACAGCTGTCAGTGTGCCACGGTACCTTGATGTGTGGATCCCGAGTGGTAATTCCACCCAAGTTAAGGGATAGAGAGCTCAATGGGCTTCATGAGGGTCATCTGGGAGGGGTAAAAAAGAAAAGCCTAGCCTGGGCTTATGTGTGGTGGCTGGTAATCGATAAACAAATCGAGGACCTGAACAAGAGCTGCTCAGGATACCAGACAGTCCAAAATGCACCATCACAGGCTCTACTACACCCATGGGAGTGGCCCTCCGCTCCATGGCAACGGTTGCATATTGATTTTGCTGGTCCATTCATGGTCTCAATGTATTTAATAGCCGTGGATGCGCACTCGAAATGGCCTGAGGCCATCAAAATGTCCTCTACCACCACGGAGAAAACGATTGCAGTCCTATGGACCATTTTTGCCAGGAATGGCTTGCCAGAACAGATTTGCTCCGACCACGGACCACAGTTTGTGTCCGAAGAGTTCCAGAGGTTCTTGAAAAAGAATGGGGTAAGGCATTACACATCCGCCCCGTATCATCCAGCCAAAAATTGATGAGCTGTCAGGTTCGTACAAACCTTTAAGAAGGCAATAAAGGCCATGTACAATGACAACATTCCACTGCAGCATAAGGTGGACAATTTCCTGTTCACCTACCGGAATGCGACACATGCAGTCTCCAACCAGGCCCCAGCCATGATGTTCTTTAACCGAAGGTTAAGATCTCGCCTGGATTTGCTCAGACCAAACGTACGAAGAGATGTTGAGAGTAAGCAATTCCAGCACATCCATGAGAAGCCAACAAGGAGCTTCAATGTCGGGCAACCAGTCTTGGCCAGCGACTAACGAACAGAAAAATGGCAGCCAGGAACGATATGCACACGGCAGGGCCCACTAATGTACACAGTGGACGTTGGGGAGAGCATCGTGAGACGCCATGCTGACCAGATCCTAGAGTCACAGGAAGAACTCAACCCCATGCCTCGCCCATACGTACCTGGTGATGAACCCAACGTACAGGTAGCATCTACCCCAGAATCAGCAGCATCGGAAGCTGATGAACCAACCGACGACAGGGGGCCAGAATCACCTCCGCACCAAGAGCAAGACACTCGGGAAAGGCGCTATCCAGAAAGGATCAGGAAGCCTCCCCAAACACTGAATTTATAATAAACTATTTTCAGCTATTGTTGCATGTTAAAAGTGTTAAATATAATTAGTTTGATATTTAATTATTAAATAAGTGTTATGGTACTGTTAGTCTAAAAGGGGAGATATTGTAATGTATGTACCTTTAAGGGGGAGAACTACTTTTTACAGCTCATGTATACTGTAGTACCGGTAGTGACCACACCTGTATATAACGATGAGTCATAATCTGTGCAGCTCAGTTGCAGTCAGAGCCACGTTGAGTGAACACCATTTGTACCGTTCTCCGCAGTCTGTGTCTGATTATACACGGACATAACACGGTCGACTAGGCCTCTATACACTAGAATTAAGAAGAAAGAGAGGGGATCTCATTGGAACTTATAAAATTCTGACAGGTCTAGACAGACTGGATGCAGGGAGGATGTGTCCCCTGGCTGGGGAGTCTAGAACGAGGGGCCACAGTCTCAGGATACCGGGTAGGTCATTGAGGACTGAGATGAGGAGAAATTTCTTCACTCAGAGGGTGGTGAACATTAGGGAATTCTCCACCACAGAAGGCTGTGGAGGCCAAGTTACTGAATATATTTAAGAAGCAGATAGATTGATTTCTAGACACAAAATGCATCAAGGTGTATGGGCAGAGTGATGGGGCATGGTATTGAGATAGAGGATCAGCCATGAAAATATTGAATGGTGGAGCAGGCTCGATGGCCCGAATGGCCTACTCCTGCTCCTATATTTCTCTGTTTCTATGTTTAACGTTATATGGAAAAGAAAGCAACGTTGAAATTATTTTTAATTAAGTTATACCCGTTTGTATTTTGGAATCAATCTCACTCTGAACAGCATCAAATTTGGTTCCAATACTTGGAGTTTCTGATGTAAGGGCATTAATAAACGGTCAACTGCTCTGCTCACTACTATGGCACCAGTGCAAGAGATAAATCAGCCGTTTCCCTGGAATTGGGTCTGATCCGCTTCCATTGGTTCTCTCGCAGAAAAAATCCTAAACCTCAGCCCGTGAACAAACACTGTTGGATTTTGTCCTACATTTAAACTGCTTTCTTACGGGGCATTTCTCGCTTTGTGGCTGTTCACGTGACAGGATGTGAAACAATTTTACGCAGCGAGTGGTTCGGATCTGCAATGCACTGCCTGAAAGGGTGGTGGAGGCAGACTCAATCGTGGAGTTCAGAAGACAATTGGATAAACATCTGAGGGGAAAGAATCTTGCAGCTTTATTGGGGAAAGGGCGGGAGAGTGGGCTTGGCAGAAATGCTATTGTAGAGAGCAGGCACGGGCTCGACAGGCCAAATTGCCTCCTTCTGTGCTGTAACCATTCTATGATTCTATGAAGTGAGCCTGCCAGCCTTCCAGTGCCATACTAAGTGCTTGATTCCTGCAGTGAGACTGCGAACTGTCTACTTCCCATGCCAGGCTGGTCAAGTCGAGGTTGGTGGAGTGAATTTCTCATTAATATAGTGGGCAGTGTCCCCGCCTTTCTCGCAGGCGACCGGTGTTTAATTCCCCGACAGGAAGAGGTTTTATTGTTATGAAAATGAGAGTGAACGAAATTGGCAATTGAACTTGCAGTGTAAAAAATGTCTCCTCATCTCCCTTCTGGTTCTTTAGCAAATTACCTTTATTCTGTGTCCTTTGGTTACACACCTTCATCAACAGCATCAGAGAGAGAGAAAGAGTATCGGTATTACACTTCCTATCAATGTGTCCATATCTCGCTCAATAACAGCAGTCAGCATTCATGTCCAGCGCTGGGTAAAGAGACAGACAGAAAGACACAATGTCAGTCTTACAATTCCTATCAATGTGTCCATATCACGCTCAATAACAGTATCCTACCTCCTTTTACAATTCAACATATAACGGAAAGCGCCAGAGAGCGACAGGGCGGAGGGAGAGTCAGAGACAGATTGAGGAAGGACAGTGAGAGACATTGATAATCTCAGCACCAGACTGACCTGTGAAGTGTCGCTTTATCCTGAAAGATCCCAGTGGAGTGACAGAAGATACGGTCTCAACTCTCACTGGTATTGGATTAGAGACAGCTATTATTAATCCCATACTCTGGTGCACGAATTTGAACAGCGACATTAAGTTTTGTGTCAAGGGATTTACGTTTCTTGAACTGATATTCTCCAATAATTAAACAAACTGTAAAAGAGAGCTAGTGAATTAAGACGGGCACATTACTCTTAAATCGGGTTTTACTGACCTCTTTCTGAGAAGGGGCGGAATATGAGCGGGTCTGACACCAAAGCGTACAAACGATCAGGGCCAGTGTTTAGTTTATGGGACATCAATTGAACAGGACACAAAGATTCTGCCAGGTAATGAAACTGCATTCCCGATAATCCTTCTACCAGATTAAACAGAAATCAGAGGGAATTAGAAAGTTCCAGAAATACACATATTAAAATCAATAGAATAAATCGATTCAACAGGCAGATGTTGGTGCAGCTTTTTCAGAGAGGCTGTGGGTGGCTCTTAAAAGATCCGCTGTGTTTTGTCTTGTCAGCACATTGTGGAGTTTTACTTGGAGCTGATGTACTTGGTCACTGCATTTGTCCTTTCCGACAAGGTGTGCTTGGCCAGCTCCCAGGGCAGTAGCAGGCGCACGATGGTCTGAATCTCCCGGGAGCTCATGGTGTGCCGTTTGTTGTAATGGGCCAGGTGGGAAGCCTCACCCTCGATGCGCTCGAAAATATCGTTCACAAACGAGTTCATGATACTCATGGCCTTGGAGGAGATGCCGGTGTCGGGGTGAACTTGCTTCATCAGTTTGTAGATGTAAATGGAATAACTCTCCTTCCTCGACTTTCTTATCTTCTAGCCGCCCTATGTTAGAGCTTTATTCAAGGTTTTCTCGGCGTCCTTCTTGGTCGCTTTCTTCTTGCCCTGCTGCATCTTGCCATAGAGGGAGTGCAAGGAAGACTGCTTCCTGGAATGGGGGGATTTTCCTATGAGGACAGATTGAGTAGACTAGGCCTAGATTCTCTAGAATTTAGAAGAAGGAGAGGTTATCTCATTGAAAAATGCAAAATTCTTACAGGGCTTTACCGGGTAGATGCCGTGAAGATGATTGGCCTGCCTGGCAGTCCAGAGGCAGGAGTCACATTCTCAAAATAAGATGCCGGCCATTAAAGACTGAGACAAGGTGAAATGTCTTCACTCAGAGGGCGGTGAATCTTTGGAATTATCTACCCTGGAGAGCTGTGGAAGTTGAGTCGTTGAGTATCTTCAAGACAGATCTCGATAGATTTTTGAATATTGTGGGTATCAAGATCAAAGGGGATAGATCATGAAAGTGGAGATGAAGTCGAAGATCAGCCATGGTCTTATTGAATGGTGGAGCGGCATCGAAGGGCGAAATGGACTACTCCTGCTCCTATTTCTTCTGCTCTTCTGTTCTTGTGTTCAAACTCAACTTCAGACCAAGAAATAACCCGAAACCGCTCCGAGAGCGGATTAAATAGACAGCCCCACAACCGTATGCTAATGAGGGATGGAGGAAGGCAGTGATTGTGATTGGGCTACTGGAAGCGATGTCACAGTGCTTCTTAAAGGTCCTCTCCTTAGATATCCTATCGGATTAAGCGGCTTCCAACAATCACAAGCTCTCACACTGCAATCAGAAAGTCAATTTCCTAAGCATTCTCTCCAGCCACAGATTATGTTGAAAGAGCCGGGCACTTTGTGAAGATACACCGGGAAATGTCGCCTATCCGTCGTTGAGAAAGGATCCTTTTGCTCAGGGGATTACCACACACATTTGATTATCCCAAGCAGTGATTTCGTGACAGTTGCGGCTCAGTGGGAAGCACCCTCGCCTCTCAGTTAGTAGGTTTGTGGATTGTAATCGCACTCCAGTGCAAAAATAAAGGTAAAAGATCCCATGAGCACAATGAAGAACAGTGGAGTTATTCCCGGTGTCCTGGCCAATATTTATCCCGTACATCACAAAGACAGATTTTCTGGTCATTATAAAATTGCTGTTTGTGTGAGCTTTCTGTGAGCAAATTGGCTGCCGTGTTTCCTACCTTACAACAGTAATTACAATTCCGAAGTCCTTCATTGGCTGTAAAGCACATCGGGACGTCCGTTGGCCATGGAAGGCGCGATATAAATGCAAGTGTTACTTTTTTATTTATTGACAATTATTATTTATATCGATTCCTGCTTCAGTGAAATTCATTGATTTGCTGAAGCTTTTTCCCCCGCTGATTCCTGTTCCTGGTTTAAATGTCGAGTCCCTCCTAGGATTTGCTTTCCTGTCCTTTTTGCTCCTCTGAATCGTTCTTCTGACCCCCTTAACGTATCGCTTTAATCCCGCGGTCAGGGGTGTGAAACGGTTACTGGGCTGAAACAAATGCGAGTCTCACAATCTGTTCAAAGGGGTTGATGTTCAGGGTTGATTATACTGTATCTGATTACAGTCCTAGGACCACAAAGGGAGCGGGACAGTCCCCAACTCCACAGAAATACTCGGTTTATTTTCCGTCCTGAAAGCTGGTGGTATAGTGGTGAGCATAGCTGCCTTCCAAGCAGATGATCGGGTAGGATTCTCAGCCATCGAAGTTTGTTGTTTTTTAATTCCATTATATCAGAATCTCCAATACTGGACATTTATATTAACATTGCTCATTTTTTCCAGAACACAAACTGGTATAATTTATATAAAAATACTTTGAACATTGCTTTCTTTTCCATATAATGTTAAGTTCTCCAGCACGAGAAATTTTTGCGATGTAGAAAGATTGGACAGGCTGGATTATTATGCTTTGGAGGAGAGGAGGCTGAGGGAAGATTTAATTGAGGTGTATAAAATTATGAGTGGTCCAGAGTTAGGACCTATTTCCCTTAGCAGAGTGAACAATAAGCAGGGGGATAGGTTTAAAGTAATTGGCAGAAGGAGTTGAGGGAAGTGGAGGAGATGTTGTTTCACCCAGAGGGTGGTACGGATCGGAAGGGTGGTAGAAGCAGAAACCCTCATCACATGTAAGAAGTTCTTGGATATGCACTTGATGTGCTATGGACCGCGAGCTGGAAAGTGGGATGGGGGCTGGAGAGGTCCTTTCTGGCCGGCACAGACACGATGGGGAAAATGGCCTCCATTCTGTGCCGTAACTTTCTATGGTTCTATGATTTAACTCAGGTTCTGCTCCATTTTATTGATATTTATTATATGTCCTGTACTGCATAGTGGAACCGGGATAGAAATACTCTGATTCAGTGAAATTCATTGATTTTCTGAAATTTTTCCCTCCGCTACACCCTGTTCCTTATTTGAAAACCGATTCCCTACCAGGGATAGTTTTATTCTTCAAAAAGCGATATACTGAAAAGGCTGGAAATCTGAAATAATAAATGAAGATGCTGGAAAGCCTCAGCAGGTCCGGCAGCATCTGAGGAGAGAGGAAGGTAGGATTAACCTTGTAGGTCTATAGATGGAACACAGATCTGAACTGTTAACCCGAGCTTCCCTTCTCCAATGATGCTGCCGGACCTGCTGAGTCTTCCCAGAATCTTCTGTTATTATTTCAGATAATTTCAGCTTCATTCTTTCTGTATTTCATCCCATTCCCCTTTGAGTGTTTCCTGTTGCTCTTTCAGCGTTCCAGTAGTTCATTCCGTATTGATGTTTTGTTTATTTGAAGTAATGTTATAAGTGTCCTGAGAAATTACACGGAAATACTACTCAATGTAGAGTAAAGTACAGGGCAAATTCCCAAATATCTGATCAATAAAGGCAAACATTATATTACGAATTATTTGTTTTTTGATTTCAATATAAAATGTAAAACAATGAGTGTAGAACATACAGACAGAAGCTATTTCCTCACATTGCACTGTTTCTGTAACCCTGAAAGATATTCCGCTCTACTGCAGTTCTCACTTCTGGCCAGTAAATGTCACCAATCTGCGGTACAGTGACGTTACCAGAACAGAGAGGGGCACAACAGAAAAAGATATATAGTAAAAGACAGCGGGGCAAATTTACAGCAATCAAATGAGTAAGGAAAAGCCTTTATTATGCCACGATTTTGTTGTTTTTACACTATGAAAAGTGTGCAACAACGCAAGAGCAGAATTTGCAGACTGAAACCATTCCTCACATTGCATATGTCCTGTTTCTGTAAACCTGACAGATTAAAATCCATTTGTTTCGCTCTTAGTCATAGAGACATAGAGTCATAGAGTTATACAGCACAGAAAGAGGCCCTTCGGCCTATCGCATCCGCGCCGGCATTCAAGCCCTGTCTAATTTAATCCCATTTTCCAGCGTTTGGACCGTAGCCTTGTATGCTATGGCATTTCAAGTGCTCATCCAAATGCTTCTTGAATGTTGTGAGGGTTCCTGCCTCTACCACCCTTTCAGGCAGTGAGTTCCAGATTCCAACCACCCTCAGGGTGAAAAAGTTCTTCCTCAAATCCCCTCTAAACCTCCTGCCCCTTACCTTGAATCTATGCCCCCTTGTTATTGACCCCTCTACTAAGGGAATATCTTCCTTTCTATCTACCCTATCTATGCCCCTCATAATTTTATGCACCTCAATCAGGTCCCCCCTCAGCCTTATCACTCTTCCAAGGAAAACAACCCCAGCCTGTCCAGTCTTTCATCATAGCTGAAGCGCTCCAGCCCAGGTAACACCCAGGTGAATCTCCTCTGCACCCTCTCCAAAGCAATCACATCTTTCCTACAGTGTGACGACCAGAACTCCACACAGTATTCCAGCTGTGGCCTCACCAGCGTTTTGTAAAGCTCCATCATAACCTCTCTGCTCTTATAGTCTATGCCTCGGCTAATGAAGGCAAGTATCCCATATGCCTTTTTAACCACCTTATTCACCTCTTCTGCTGCCTTCAGGGATCTATGTACATGCACACCAAGCTCGCTATAATCCTCTGTCTTTCCTATGGTCTTACCATTCATTGTGTATTCCCTTGCCCTGTTGGTCCCTCCAAAATGCATCACATCACACTTTTCAGGGTTAAATTCCATTTGCCACTGTTCCGCCCATCTGACCAACCCATCTATATCGTCCTGCAGGCTGAAGCTACCCTCCTCGCTATTTACCACCCCACCTATTTTCCTGTCATCTGCGAACTTACTGATCATACCTTTTACATTCTCATCCAACTAATTAATGTAGACCACAAACAGCAAGGGACGCAGCACCGATCCTTGCGGTACCCCACTGGACACAGGCTTCCAGTCACAAATGTAAGACGTCACACAACACCAGTTTATAGTCCAACAGTTTTATTTGAAATCACAAGCTTTCGGAGCGCTGCTCCTTCGTCAGGTGAAGTGGAGAGATGCATAAAGACACAGCTTATATAGTCAGAGAATAATGCCAGATGATTACATGTAATCTTTCTAACTGCCATTTATCACACCTCGGCAGAGAGACAGTCACAGCAATCAAAGGTGTGAATGGTGTCCAAACATGTTAGTCAGGAAAACATTACATCAAAGAATAATGAGGTAGGGTTACAAGGGGTCAAATGCTGCAGATGCTGGGGTCTGTATGAAAAACAAAAAACAGGCAAAAAAACATTTATTTTGCTGGAAATCACAGCAGATCCGGCCGCATCTGTGTAGAGAGAAAAAGCAAACGACGACACGAGTCTGGGTGACCCTACATCAGGTGGGGTTACATGTAACGTGACATGAACCCAAGATCCCGGTTGAGGCCAAACTCATGAGTGCGGAACTTGTCTATTAGTTTCTACTCTATGATTTTGTGTTGTCATGTATCTCAAAGGCCGCCTTGGTGAATGCTTACCCGAAGATCGGAGGCTGAATGTCCTTGACTGCTGAAGTGTTCCCTGACTGCCTGGCGATTATTGCACAGTGTCTGGTCATCCGTTGTCGCAGTGTCTGCATGGTTTCGCTGATGTACCATGCTCCGGGGCATCCTTTCCTGCAACGTATGAGGTAGACAACGTTGGCCGAGTCACATGAGTATGTACTATGTACCTGGTGGGTGGTGTCCTCACGTGTGATGATGGTATCTGTGTTGATGATCAGGCATGTCTTGCAGAGGTTGCCGTGGCAGTGTTGTGTGGTGTCGTAGTCACTGTTCTCCTGAAAGCTGGGTAATTTGCTGCAAACGATGCTCTGTTTGAGGTTAGGCCGCTGTTTCAAGGCGAGTAGTGGAGGCGTGGGGTTGGCCTTAGCGAGCTGTTCGTCGTCATCGATGACATGTTGAAGGCTGTGAAGAACATGGCGTAGTTTCTCCGCTCTGGGGATGTACTGGACGATGAAGGGTACTCTGTTGGTTGTGTCCTGTGTTTGACTTCTGAGGAGGTCTATGCGATTTTTTGCTGTGGCCCGTCGGAACTGTCATTCGACGAGTCGAGCATCATATCCCATTCGTACGAGGGCGTCTTTCAGCGTCTGTAGGTGTCCATCGCTTTCCTCCTCGTCTGAGCAGATCCTGTGTATTTGCAGGGCTTGTCCATAGGGGATGGCTTCTTTAACGTGGTTAGGGTGGAAGCTGGAGAACTGGAGCATCCTGAGGTTGTCCGTGGGCTTCCGGTAGAGTGAAGTGCTGAGGTGTCCATCTTTGATGGAGATTCGTGTGTCCAAGAATGAAACCGATTCTGAGGAGTAGTACATGGTGAGTTTGTTGGTGTGATAGAACTTGTTGATGTTGTCGTGTAGTCTTTTCAGTGATTCATCGCCGTGGGTCCATAGGAAGAAAATGTCGTCGATGTATCTGGTGTATAGAGTTGGTTGGAGGTCCTGTGCAGCGAAGAAGTCTTGCTCGAACTTGTGCATGAAGATGTTGCCGTATTTGGGTGCGAATCTGCTCCCCATGGCTGTTCCGTGTGTTTGGGTAAAGAACTGGTTGTCGAAGGTGAAGACATAGTGGTCAAGGATGAAGCAGATGAGTGGTATCCACATCCAGTCACAAAAACAAACTTCGACCATCACCCTCTGCCTTCTGCCACTAAGCCAGTTTTGGATCCAATGTGCCAAGGCATCCTGGATCCCATGGGCTCTTACCTTCTTGACCAGTCTCCTTTGCGGGACTTTATCGAAAGCCTTACTGAAATCCATGTATACCACATCCACTGCACTACCCTCATCCACACACCTAGTCTCGTTCTGCAGTTCTCGTTTGCGGTCAGTAGATGTCAGCAATCTCCGGTACAGTGAGGTTTGCAGATCAGAGAGGTACACAACAGGCAATAACTCTTCACGTTATATTAAACGGATGGGATTTACAAATACTAGGAGTTGAGATGAGCTAATATTACATTTTGTTAGACTAAACACGAGTTATAAGTTGCTAATTCATGTGAGCGTGGGATTCGTTTTATTTCTGTCATTCTCTGATACTGAGTATTGATGTGGGATTCATTCTGTTCCAGTTAGTTTCTGGTACTGCTTGTGAGTGTGGGATTCATTCTGTATCTGTTAGTCTCTGGTAATGTGTGCGAGTCATTCTGTCTCTCTCAATCTCAGGTACTGTGTGTAAGTGTGTGTTTCATTTAGCCGGTCAGTCCCTTTCACTGTAAGTGAGCGTGAAATTCAGTCTATAATTCTCAGAATCTGGAACTGTGCATGAGTTCCGTCAATCATTGCGTATCTACGAGCTCTTGGTTCTGTATGTGAGTGTGGGTTTCTCCCTGTGTCGGTCAGTAGATGGTAATATGTCTGAGTATGGGATTCATTCTGTACCTTTCAGTCTCTGGTACAGTGTGTTCGTGCGGGCTTCATTCTGTATCGGTCAGTATATGGCAATATTTCTGAGTGTGGGATTCTTTCTGTACCTGTCAGTCTCCGGTACTGTGTGTGAGTGCGGGCTTCATTCTATATCGGTCAGTAAATGGCAATATTTCTGATTGTGGGATTCATTCTGTACCTGTCAGTCTCTGGTACTGTGTGTGAGTGCGAGATTCGTTCTGTACCTCTCAGGATATGGTATAGTATGTGAGGGTCGGATTCATTCTGTTCCTGTCAGTCTTTGATGCTATGGGAGACTCATTCTGTATCTGCCAGTCAGTAGGGTTTTGAGTGTGTCTGGGATTAATGCTGCGTCAGTCAGTATTTGACATTGTAAACGAGTGTGGGATTAATGCTGTATCTAAAATTCTCTGGTATGGTTTGTGAGTGTGGAATTCGTTTTGTATTTGTCAGTCTCTAGTACAGCAAGTGAGTGTTGTATTAATTCTGTCTCTCTCAGTCTATGATAATGTGTGGATTAATTCTGTATATCAGTTTCTGGCACTGTGTGTGAGTGTGAGATTATTTCCTTAGCTCTGCCTCGTGTAGCCTATGTGAGTGTGGATATCCTTCTGTATCCTTCAGTCTCAGGATCTGAATGTGAGTGTGGGATTAATTGTGTTTCAGTCAGTATCTGGTAATGTATGTGAATGAAATGAGAGTCTCTGGGATTGTATATGAGTGCAAGATTGGTTCTGGTTCTGTCAATCTGTGGTACTGTGTGGCAGTGTGGGATTAATTCTGTATCTTTCAGTCTCTGGTTTCGTATGTGAGGGTGGGATTCATTCTGTACCTGTCAGTCGTTGATGCTATGTGAGACTCATTCTGTATCTGCCAGTCAGTGGGGTTTTGAGTGGGTCTGGGATTAATGCTATGTCAGTCAGTATTTGACACTGTAAACGTGTGTGGGATTAATGCTGTTTCTAAAATTCCCTGGTACGGTTTGTGAGTGTGGAATTCGATTTGTATTTATCAGTCTCTGGTACAGTACGTAAGTGTTGTATTAATTCTGTCTCTCTCAGTCTATGATAACGTATGGATTAATTCTGTATATCAGTTTCTGGCACTGTGTGTGAGATTATTTCCTTATATCTGCCTCGGATAATCTATGTGAGTGTGGATATCCTTCTGTATCGGAATGAGAGTGTGGGATTAATTTTTTGTCGGTCAGCATTTGGTAATGTATGTGAATGAAATGAGAGTCTCTGGGATTGTATATGAGTGCAAGATTAGTTCTGGTTCTGTCAATCTGTGGTACTGTGTGTCAGTGTGCGATTCGTTTTCTTCAGGCCCTTACACAGTAAGTGAGTGTGGGATTCATTTTGTAACACTCCGGAACTTTGCATGAGTGTTTAATTCATTCTGTATATGTTAATGCATGTCCACAGATCCTTGAAAGTAGCAGGACAGGAAGCTAATGTGGTTAAGAAGGCATACGCGATAGTTGACTTTATTAGCCAAGGCATAGAATATAACAGCAGCAATGTTATGCTTGACCTGTATAAAATCTAGTTAGACCACAGCTACAGTACTGCATGCAACTCTGATCACCAGATTACAGGAACGATGTGATTACACTAGGGAGGTTGCAGAGGAGATTTATGAGGATGTTAACTGGGCTGGGGAATTTTAACTATGAGGAAAGTTTGGAATTGTTGGGGTTGTTTTCTTTCGAACGGAGGAGGCTGAGGGGAGAGCTTTTTGAGGTGTATGAAATTATCAAGGGCCTAGATAGAATGGATATTTCCCTTAGATGAAGGGTCAATAAACAAGGTGCATATATTTAAATTAATTGGTCGGAGGTTTAGAGGGGATTTGAGAAGGAATCTTTTCACCCAGAGAGAGGAGGGGTTCTGGAACTCACTGCCTGAAAGGGTGCTAGAGGGAGAGACCCTCATGACGTTTCAAAGATACTTGGATGTGCACTTGACGTGCTGTAACCTACAAGACTACGGACCAAGAGCTGGAAAGTGGGATTAGACTGGATAGCTCTTTATGGGCGAGCACAGACAAGACAGTCCGAATCGCCTCCTTCTCTGTTGTAAATGTCAATGATTCTATGTTAATCTCAGGTTCTCAGGTTCATTTTGTGTCTGCCAGACTCTCGTACTTTATGTGACTGAAATTCGTTCTGTTTCTGTCAGCATCTGAGTCTGTGTGTGTTTGGGATTCATTCGTTATCTGTTATTCACTGGTACTGGGTGTGAGTGTGGTATTCATTCTGTCTCTGTCTCTGTCAGTTTCTGGTACTGTGTTTGTTTTGGATTAATATTTTATATGCCAATCCCTGTTACCCAGTGTAAGTGTGGGATTCATACTTTATCTGTCAGTCTCTGGTACGGTGTTTGTGCGTGAGATTGATTCTTTATCTAACAGGATCTGGCATTCTGTGTCTGATTGGGATTCCTTCTGTATCTCTAAGTATCTGCTACTCTGGTGTGTGTGTGGGATTCATTCTGTATCTGTCAATCGTTGGTACTGTGTGTGAGTGCGGGATTCATTCTGTGTCTCTCAGTCTCTGGTATTGATTGTGAATGTATACTTCAGGCTGCACTAATTGAATTCATAATGTAGCTTGCAGCTGGCATCTCTATCAGATATGTAGACAGGTATGTAAGGTATAGCTCAGTCTTTAACCTGGGTTAAATTATTGAGATCAAATCTGTACCTTTCAATCAGGTACCATTTGCCTGTTCCATCTGATATTTAATGTGTAGCAAAGGTTGCACTCTTTTGAGGTTGACACAATGACTTTCAGTCATAGAGTGGCTGTGATTTTTGACTGGCATTCCTGATTGGGAGAGATTTGGTCGATTCGGCTTATATTCGCTAGAGTTTAGAAGAATGAGAGGGGATCTCACTGAAACGTATAAATTCTAACAAGACTAGACAGACTCGATGCAGGAAGGGTATTCCCAATGGCGGGGGAGTGTAGAACCAGGGGTAACAGTCTAATGAAAAGGGGTAAGCCATTTAGGACAGAGATGAGGAAAAATTACTTCACCCAGCGAGTGATGAACCTGTGGAATTCTCTACCGCAGAAGGTAGCTGAGGCCAATTCATTAAATATATTCAAAGAGGGGTGGGAGGAGTTTTGTGTCGAGCATAAACATCGTCAGGAAGCAGTTAGACCGAATGTCCTGATTCTATTTAACAGGATCATAGATTCATAGAAAAATTACGACACAGAAGGAGGCCATTCGGCCCATCATGTCCGTGCCAGTTAGAAAAGAGCTCCCCAGCCTAATCCCACCTTCCAGCACTAGCTTCGTAGCCCTGTAGGTTATGGCTCTTCAAGTGAACATCCACATACATTAGAAATGTGGTGAGACTTTCTGCCTCTACCACCCTTTCGGGCGGTGAATTCCTGACCCCCACCAGGCTCTGAGTGATATTTGTTTCCTCATCTCCCCTCTAATTTTCTACCAACTACTTTAAATCTATACCTCTTGGACCTTGAACACTCTGCTAAGGGAAATAGGTCCTTCTTATCTACGCTCACTAGCCCCCTCAAAATTTTACACAGCACAATTAATTTTCACCTAAGCCTTCTTTGTTCCTAGGAAAGCAACCCCAGCCTATCCAATCCTTCCTCATAGCTAAGGTTTTCCATTCCTGGCACCATCCTCGTAAATCTCCTCTGCATCCTCTCCAGGGCAATTACTTCCTTGCTGCATTTCCTGTGTCACTGATGAACATGTGTGCGGGAAGGGAAGTCTATCCAGCTGCAACTACTGAAAGACCGCATTGCAGCGCTGGAGCTGTGAATGGATACATACTGGAGCATTTCTGATGCTGAGGACATCGTGGATAGCACGATTAGGGATTTGGGCACACCGCAGGTAAAGGTTGCACAGGCAGGAAGGGAATGGGTGACCACCAGGCAGAGCAGTAGGCACAGGCATGTAGTGCAGGGGTCCCCTGTGGCCATCACCCTCTCAAACAGATATACCATTTTGGATATTGTTGAGGGAAATGGCTTATCGGGGGAAGGCAGCAGCAGCCAACTTCCAGGACGGGAGGAAAAGGACTGGGAGAGCTATAGTGATAGGGGATTCTATTGCAAGGGGAATAGATAAGCGTTTCTGCGGCCTCAAACGAGACTCCAGGATGGTATGTTGCCTCCCTGGTGCAAGGATGAAGGATGTCTCTTGCTGCTGCAGGGCATTCTGGAGGGGGAGGGTGAACAACCAGTTGTCGTAGTGCATATAGGTACCAACGATATAGGTAAAAAGCGGGATGAGGTACTAGAAGCTGAATATAGGCAGTTAGGAGGTAAATTAAAAAATCGGACCTCAAAGTTAGTAATCCCAGGATTGCTACCAGTGCCACGTGCTAGTCAGAGTAGAAATAGAATGGTATTTCAGATTAATATGAGGCTGGAGGAATGGTGCAAGGGGAAGGGATTCAAATTACTGTGATATTGGAACCTGTTCTGGGGGAGGTGGGACCAGTACGAACTGGGCGGGACTGGGACCAATGTCCTAGGGGGACTGTTTGCTAGTGTTGTTGTGGAGAGTTTAAACTAAAATGGCAGGGGTTGGAAACCGCTGCATGGAGAAAGAGGAAAGGGAAGCAAGGGTAGAAACAAAAGACAGGAAGGAGAAAAGCAAAAGTGGAAGTCAGATAAATCAAGGGTGTAAATGATACAGTGCTACAGTAAATCCTAATTCTAAAAGGATTAAGAGTGCTAAGAAAACATGCCTGAAGGCTTTGTCTATTAATGCGAGGAGCATTCGTAATAAGGTGGATGAATTAGCTGCGCAAATAGATGTAAACGGATATGATGTAATAGGAATTAAGGAGACATGGCTCCAGGGTGACCAAGGCTGGGAATTCAACATCCAGCGGTATTCAATATTCAGGAAGGACGGGCAAAGAGGAAGAGGAGATGGTGTAGCACTGCTGGTTAAAGAGCAGAATAACACAATAGTAAGCAAGGATATTAGCTAGGATGATGTGGAGGCTGTATGGGTAGAGCTGAGAAATACCAAGGTGGAAAACGTTAGTGGGAGTTGTACACAGACGCCCAAACAGTAATGCTGAGGTTCGGGATAGCATTAAACAGGAAATTAGAGACAGGTGCAGAAGGACACAGCAGTTATCATGGGTGACTTTTATCGACATACAGATTGGGCTAACCAAATTAGTAACAAAACTTTGGATGAGGAATTTCTAGAGTGTATACAGGAAAGTTCCCTGGACCAATATTTCGAGAAACCAATTAGGGATCACGCCATCTTAGACTGGGTATTATGGAATCAGAAAGGATTAATTAGCATTGTTGTTGCACGAGGCCCCTTGGTGAGGGCGATCACAATATGCTAGAATTCTTCATTAAGATGGAGAGTGAAGTAGTTGAGTCAGAGACTAGGGTCCTGAATTTAAATAAAGGAAACTATGAAGGTATGAGTCGCGAGTTGGTTAGGATTAATTGGGGAATGTTACTTAAATGGTTGACGGCGGATAGGCAATGGCAAACACTTAAAGATCGCATGGATGAACTACACAATTTGTTCATCCCTGTTTGGCATAAAAATAAAACAAAAAAGTTGACTCAACCGTGGCTAACAAGGAAAATTAAGGATAGCATAAGATCCAAGTAGAGGACGTAGATAAATTGGCCAGAAAAAGCAGGAGAACCGAGGATTGGGAGCAGTTTAGGATTTATCAAAGGAGGAAAAAGGGATTAATTAAGAGAGGGAAATAGAGTATGAGAGTAACCTTGCGCGGGACATAAAAGTTTCTGTAGATATGTGAAGAGAAAAAGACTGGTGAAGTCAAGCGTAGGTCCCTTGCAATCAGAATCAGGGGAATTTATAAAGGGGAACATAGAAATGGCAAAGCAATTAAATACATACTTTGGTTCTGTCTTCACAACGGAGGACACAAATAACCTTCCAGAGATTTCGGGGAACATTGTGTCAAATGAGAGGGAGGAATTGAATGAAATAAGTATTTGTAGGGAAATGTTGTTAGGGAAATTGACAGGATTGAACGCCGCTAAATCCCTAGGGCCTGATAATCTACATCCTGGGGAACTTAAGAAAGTGGCCCTAGAAATATTAGGTGCATTGCTGGTCATCTTCCAAAATTCTATAAACTCTGAATAGTTCCCATGGATTGGATGTTAGCTAATGTAACACCACTATTTAAAAAAAAGTGGCAGAGAGAAAACGGAGTACTATAGACTGGTAAGCCTGACATCGGTTGTGGGTAAAATGCTAGAGTCTATTTTAAAAGATGTACTAGCAGAGCACTTGGCAAACAGTGACAGGATCGGACAAAGTCAACATGGATTTACAAAAGGTAAATCATGCTTGACTAATCTACTGGAATTTTTTGAGGATTTAACTGGCAGAATAGATATGGGAGAACGTGTGTATGTGGTGTATTTGGACTTACAAAAGGCATTCGATAAGGTCCCGCATAAGAGAGTGGCATGTAATGTTAAAGGACATGGGATTGGGGGTAAATACTGACTTGGAGAGAGAACTGGTTGGCAGACAGGGAGCAAAGAGCTGGAATAACGTGTCTTTTTCCCAGTGGCAGGCAGTGGCTAGTGGGGTACCGCAGGGATCGGTTCTAGGACTCCAGGTATTCACAATATATATTAATGATCTAGACGAGGGAACTAGATGTAATATCTACAGGTTTGCAGACCAGACAAAGCTGGGTGGGGGTGTGTTTTGTGAGGAGGATGCAGAGAAACTCCAGTATGATTTGGACAGGTTGGGTGATTGGGCAGATGCATGGCAGATGCAGTATAATGTGGATAAATGCAGGAAGGATGTTCCCGATGGCGGGGCAGTCAAGGACCACTGATCACAGTCTAAGGATAAGGGGAAAACAGTTTACGGCTGAGATGAGGAGGAATTTCTTCACCAAGAGAGTTGTGAACCTATGGAATTCTCTGCCACGGAAGACGGTGGAGGCCAATTCATTAAATATATTCAAGGAGTTGGATATATTTCTTAATGCTAAAGGGATCAAGGGGTATGGGGAGAAAGCAGGGACAGTGTACTGAATTTGGATGATCAGTCATTATCTCATTAAATGGCAGAACAGACTCGAGGGGCCGAATGGCCTACTCCTGCTCCTACCTTCTATCTTTCTATGTTTCTATTACCCTTTGCTTCCTGCCACTGAGCCAATTATGGATCCAATTTGCCACTCTGTCTTGGTTCCCTTGGGCTTTTACTTTTTTGACTAGCCTGCAATGTGGGTCCTTGACAAAAGCCTTGCTTCCATCCATGTAGATTACATCAAAGGCACTGCCCTCATCGGCCTTCCTTTTCACCTCATGAAATAATTCAATCAAGTAACTCAGACACAACCGTTCCTTTACAAAATCATGCTGACTGTCCTTGCTTACCTACACGTGTACAGCTCAAACTAATTTAATTTGCTCATGATCTTTAACAATATTTAGAACATTATCACTTCCGCATTTTTCTGTATTAAATAATTTAAAAACAGAACTCTTTTAGTTACATAAATTAAGTTCCAGGAAATAGGACACTGAGGAAATACAGTCTAGTGGTGGTGAAGTCGGCAGAGGGGATGTGATGCCTGAGGCACAGATTTGGGTTGAACAGCATGCTGAGGTTGTGTACAGTCAGATTAAAACTGAGCCAGCAGCCAAGGGAAAGCAGTGAGTCTGGGGCTGATTATGCAGAGTTCCTCCAGGCCCAGAAAATGATGGGATGGGATGGGTCTATGCATTTGTCAATGGGAGGAAATTCTGGCTCATCTGTGATTTAACTTTATTCGCAGTCTGGGAGCACAGCCGTGGCGCAGTGGGGGTGGGGCAGGCTAAACAATAACAACAACCTACATTTATATAGGGCATTTAACGGAGCTAAACGGTGTCATAGACAATCCACTGGAAGTTCCCCGTGTCCACACATCATGTCACCGAGTGGCAGTGCACAGATTCGAAAGGGCAGGGACTGAGGGTATATCATCATGAAATTCCAGAGAAGATCATGTGAGTGCTGGAGGATAAGCAATTGTTGGAGGTGCATTGTATAGTGTGGTGGTTCTACAATCCCAATATCCATCTTCTTCGGAAAACTCAGCCACATCACTATCTTCTCCATACCCGCAATCTCCACGACCATTGCTCCTTCATCTCTTAGCAGCCCTACTCCCATTGTGGCTAATTTTCTACTGTTTATATAAATCATAGAATGGTTTGTCAGTGCCATTTATGTTGTTTGATTTGCTCATTCCTCTGCTGTTGCATCTTAAATGTTATAACCCCCATTTAATCCGCCCATGAAAAGAACGTATCCATAGCAGAACCCAGCAATGCCAATTTGTGGCCTTTCCTATGCTCTCTCACATGTCTCAAAATTATACATTTATTATATATCACAGAACCATAGAATGATACCACACAGAATGTGTTATTTTTGCCCCTCATGTCTATGCCTGAAGGACAACTCTACTTTAATTATCCTGATAATAAACCTACTATATATAGACAAATCATTACTTTGTAAATCTATGTCTTTCCACAGTTCTAGTGCCAAGTTACGGTCTGCAGCTAACACCATTACCCTTTTCCCTTTCGTCCATCCAAAAATTTATTCACATCTTGTGTTTGTACCTAAAAATGATATTAATGCATTTTAAATGAGCTGTGAGTTTCTTCATTTGTAATCTGTGTACTTCAATATTATTTACCTCAATAAAGAATCTAATAAAATGATCAACTCCTTGCTGCTCGAGATCACTTGATTAACAGGGAAATACATTGAAGAAGCTCAATGTCTTTTAGAGGTTCCCTGTAATAATGAGCAACGTTTACTATCTAAAGAGATAGATAATCCAGTCAGCTTGTTAATGTAAGTAATGTTGACGTGGCTGACGCCGATCCCTAATTTCCTGAGAATGGGCTGTTGACCCTTGGCCTTGAACCTTTGCAGTTCCTGTACTGATTGTGCTCACACGATCCCGCAAGTTCAGGAGTTCGAGGATGGTGCATCAGTGACGATGTCGGGACGACCATATAAACATCCAGGTCAGGATGGTTGGTGCGTTGGAGATAAACGTGCAGGTATTGGTGCTACAACGACATTGCTGCTCTTGTCATTCTCGGTGAGGTGGTGGCAGAGGTTGGAGCCGCGGCCCAATAACTTTGGTCCAGTTGCTCAACCCTGGAACAAATGTAATATTTGACAATTCCAGCGGTTTAGTTTACTGAAATAAGTTGCATAAACCATAACATGATTAGACACGCTTGACCTTAATCTGTTTGTTCAAAGGACTGTAACATATTCCACTCCCACAGCACATTAGCTGCTTCCCTGGAGCTTTCCCTTTTGGTACAAATAACGGCGGCTCTGGGTGAATATTGTCCGTGTCACTATCACAAACGGGAATGCCCACTTGCCATTGCTCTCTGCTCCCAGAAAATGGAACTACCAGCCATCCTGCAGATAGTCTTCAGCTACTATCACATCCTTGCGTTCTTTGGACCTCCTGGTGAGATGTCAAATCAGATGTGCTTTTTATTGTTTGACTGCCGTGTTGTTCTTTTTGTCTGCCTGATATTGTAATGTGGGTTCTTTTCTCCTCTGGTGCAGTTCATGATTCCTTTTATTATTCTAATAAGGAGAGTGGCTCCATTTATAATATATACGGTTTTTTATGTCCTTATTGAATCTATATTATGCTCTGAGCTCCGAGGAAATCGTTTTATTCTGAATATATTCCTCCTGATTCAGGACCCCGCACAATTCAAGGTGGTAGCTCCGTTTACTGCTCTGTTCAATGGTCGCTAAGCTCAGGCACTATAACACGGCATTAAAGTTTTGAAAGTAGAAAATATACTGAAGCTATAGGGTCCTCAATGCTCAGGCATACCTCATGTGGAATGTGCCCCATGTGTCGATCTGATCTAAGGGAAAGAATAATCTGCCATGCATTCCTGGTTGAGTTGCCGGCAGTCACTTGGGCGAGGTACCGGACAGTGAATGGTACACTTGGAGTTAACTCCTTCAACAGAAGAAAGGAGAAATCTGGACGTCAATTAATAGAATGTGGCTTCCCACAGACCCTTCAGCAGGATTGTTGTGCTGATACAAAGTCTCCCAGCTTCACCATCTGATCCAGGACTGGCAATTAGGTATAAATCCGCCATGATCCAATTGAATGGCGGAACAGGCTCGAGGGGCCGCGGGGCATGCTCCTTCCCCTATGTTCCTTAAAATTCCCTCCTAATGAGTTGCCATGGCTTTGTTTGACGCACAGATCAGTTAACTGAAACAATGAATGGTAGCTCACTTCACAGAGTGACTGCCTCTTAAATGGTCCAAATCATGTTTGTTGCTGTTGAAACCCAAGATTCTATCAGAAAAATGATCCATGATAGGCCTCTCCTCCTCACTGGATCCATCCACATGATTCGCCATTTATGACTCCCATCCTCGGCTTCTTCCCTCTGCCTTTTTAGGTCCCGTCTCCTCTTGAATAGTGAAATATTTCCGATCAGCCTCAACTCCTGACTGACGGAGCATTTAGCCATCCCCTCCGAGAGCGGTACTTCAGTCTTTGCAGGGCTGAGACTTCCTCTCACACAGAGTGTTGTTGGCCACCAAGAGACAGGCTGGACTCAGTCATTCAGTGAGATCAGTCAACGTGCCAAGAATTAAATGCCTCTTTGGTTTGAAGGTTAGTACCAGTTTGGCCAGGGAAGCAGGCTGTTGTGAGCTTTCAATAAGTGAACTTCCAAAAGTGCTTCAAGTTGATAAAGGCAGCACATTGCTCAAGACTTTTATATGTGTATGATTGGAGGAAATTTATCTAAGCTTTGTTAAATTATGCTGTCAGTTCAAATATGAACTTTAGATTCACTTATTTATTGTTTTGAAACCCATGAGTTCTTGTCCAGTCATCTCTTTACAGAGAGAGAGGAATCACGGACAGGCTGGAAGGAAGTGCATTCTCTTATCTACACTGGGGTCTTCACACACACCCTGCTGTGATAAATATCCTGCCTGGCATCGCTCTGTGTCTCTCACTAGTGTGTTTTAAAGCTTCTACATTATATCATTCTGCATAATGTCTATTAGCTATTTCTATTTAATAATCGATACATGCTTACCCTTACACATTCCATGTTCTAATGGCCCCGTGTGTGAAATGAACCTACTGACTGCACCTTCAATCTTGTATTAACTGAGTCCTAATCACGTGATTGGCAAACTGTTAGCAACATGCATGTATTATTGAAATTCTCAGAACCATTCATAAATATTAATCTAATTTCTTACTGTTAATGCTATATCGAAATAAAGGCTCAGATGTGCCATTGAATATTTCTCAGCTTGTGTCAGTGTTTCATCGTGCTCACTCTATCCCATACTGAACCATTCTCCCCACCCATTCCCATTCTCCCCATCCTGCCCTATTCTCCCCATCCTGTTCATTCTCATCATCCTATCCCATTCTCCCCAACCTGTCCCATTCTCCCCAACCTGTCCCATTCTCCCCATCCTATCCCATTCTCCCCAACCTGTCTCATTCTCCACAAACTTTTCCAATCACGCCACCCTGTCCCATTCTCTCCATCCTGTTCCATTCCCCCCATTCTGCCCCATTCTCTTCATCCTATCCCATTCTCCCAATCCTGCCCCATTCTCCCCAACCTGTCCGAATCTCACCATCCTGTCCCATTCTCCCCATCCTGTTCCATTCCTCCCATTCTGCCCCATTCTCTTCAGCATATCCCATTCTCCCCATCCTGCCCCATTCTCCCCGCTTTGTCTCATTCTCCTCATCCTGTCCCATTCTCCTCACCTTGTCCAATCTCGCGATCCTGCCCCTTTCTCCCCATCCTATCCCATTCTCCCAATCCTGTTCCATTCACACCGCTATTTCCCATTCTCCCCATCATGCCACAACCTGTTCCACTCTGCCCACGCTGTCCATTCTTTCACATCCTGTACCACCTGATGCACAAATATCAACATCTTAAACTGATCCCCATTTGCAATCATTAGCTATTGCTTCACAGATCAAGTATTTCTCCTTCCAGCACGCTGCCCATGTCCTGTTACTAATTGAGTTCTCAATTAATTGCGGCATTTTGTTATCTATCCCATTAAAGTGTAACCTTGCTCCTGATTTTTCCCATTTTTCTCTTTCCTTGACAGCGAATTTACTGACGATCTTCATTCTTTCCCGAGCAAACTGCGGTCTTTCTAAAGGTGTCACTCTCTACCTATTGGGCATGACCACAGCGGATCTGCTGGTTATCGCTTCTAATGTAATGGCCGGTTATATTCTTTTTTACTATTTCCCATTTTCATTCCTGAACTACACTGCCGTGCATCGCTTAAAATGAAGTTATCAACTATGTGTCCATTGACTGCTCTGTCTGGTTCACGGTCGCTTTCACCTTTGATCGATTTGTGGCCATTTGTTGGCAGAAGCTGAAACCTCAATATTGCACCGAGAAAACTGCGGCGGTGCTTACATGCACCTTGTGCGTTATGTTCTGTTTAAAAAACCTGCCTTTGTACTTTGCCTTTCAGCCAGTCTCTATAATTGATGACACAGAGTGGGGAGCCGACATCAAACCCAGCTACCACGAGCAACCTGGCTGGCTGGCATTTGACTGGCTCGACACAATCCTATGCCCATTGCTGCCGTATTTTCTGATTTGATTCTTCAATGCTCTGACCATAAGGCATGTTTTGCTGGCCAATGGAATCCGTCAGGCACTTCGGGGCCACCGCACGAGTGGCAATGACAGCGATCTAGAGACCCAGAGCCGAAGAAAATCCATCATTTTACTCTTCGCCATTTCTGGTACTTTCATCATGTTGTGGATGCCTTATGTTACGTTTTTCCTGGTTTCCCGGATCACATTGAACCATTACAACCCAAGTGATTACAGAGACCCTTTCCTTATCGCTGAATACACTGGAGATATGTTTCAACTGCTCAGCTCCTGTACAAACACATGTATTTATGCGCTGGCTCAGACTAAATTCAGAAAGGAGTTGCTTAAGGCAGTAAAATATCCATTTACTCTAATTGTTAAGTTGATCAAATAAGTAACAACACTTTCTGCTGTCAGTGTTGAAATGGACTTCCAGAAGGTCGCGTCACTCCTGCACTATTCTCTACATTGGAGCCAGATGAATGATGAGGCGCCACCCCTTGTGACGGCCATTGGTTCATAGAATCATAATGGCACAGAAGAAGGCCGTTAGGCCCATCGAGTCCCTGTCGGCTCTCTGTAAAGATATCCAGTCAGTCCCATTCCCCCGCTCTATCCCCGTAGCCCTGCAAGTTTATTCCCTCAGGTGCCAATCCAATCTCCCCTTGAAAAGAGTGAGTTTCTCCGCTTCCACCATTTCTGTGTGCAGAGAGTTCCAGGTCCTCACCACTCGCTGTGTAAATATGTTTTTCCACACATTCCCCCCTGTATCTCATGCACAGGATGTTAAATCTGTGTAATCTAGCCCTTATACCATCAACTAGTGGGAACAGCCTTTCCCTGTCTAGCCTATCCAAACCCGTCATAATCTAGTACACCTCTATCAAATCAACCTACAACGTCCTTTGATATAAAGAAAATAACACCAGCTGCTCCAACCTGTACTTGTAGCTCAGATCCCCAGCCCCGGAACCAATCTGGTAAATCTCCTCTGCACCCTCTCAATGGCCTTTACATCCTTCCTAAAATGTGGTGACGGCTACTGGATGCAATACTCCAGTGATGGCCTAACCAGCGCTTTATAAACGTTCAGCATAACGTCTCTAATTTTGTACACAATAATCTATATATGAAGCTCAAGATCCAATATGCTTTGTTAACAACACTCTCGTTATGCCCTGCCACCTTCAGGGGTCAATGCACATTAGCTCCCAGGTACGTCCGTCCCTACACACTCCTTAAAACTGTGCCGTTAACTGCATATTTCCACTTCCTGTTCAGTCTGCCAAAACGCATCACCTCACACTTCTCTGTATGAAATTCCATCTGCCACTTGTATGCCCATTCTGCTAGCCTTTGGATTGGTATCATCCTCATTGTTTGCCACAAATTTGGTGTTTCGACAAATTTAGGAATTTTACTTTGTATTCAAATATCCAGGTCATTTAAATATATCAAAAAAAGCAGTGGCCCCAGCACTGACCCTTGGGGAACACCACTGTCTACCATCCTCCATTCGGAAACGAAGCCATTTCATACAACTCGCTGTTTTCTGTCATTAAGCCAATTCCATATCCAAGATGCCACTGATGCACCTATTCCATGAACCTCAATTTTGTTAACCAGACTTCAGTGTGGTACTTTGTCAAGCGCCTTCCTAAATCCCATGTAGACAACATCCATTGCAATTCCCTTCACCGATCTTCCCTGATACTTCTTCAAAAAATTCAATTGGATTAGTCAAACACGATCTGCCGTTTACAAATCCATGTTGGCTTTCCTTAATTAGCTTAAATCTCACCAAGTGCCCGTTAATTTCTTCCTTGGTTATTGTTTCTAAAACTTTACCCATCACTGATGTTGAACTGACGGGCCTGTAGTTACTAGGATTGTTCTTACACCATTTCTTGAAAAATTGTGTCACATTTGGTAATTTCCATTCCTCGGGCATCTCCCCCGCATCATATAGAATCCTAGAATCATAGAAAGTTACAGCATGGAAGGAGGCCATTTCGGCCTATCGTGTCCGCGTTGGCCAACAAAGAGCTATCCAGCCTAATTCCACTTCCCAGCACTTGGTCCAAGTACTTTTGAATTTTGGTTACGGTTTCTGCCTCTACCGCCATTTCAGGCAATAGGTTCCAGACCCCCACAATCATCTGGGTGAAGACATGTCCCCTCGAACCCCTCTAAACATTCCAACAATTACTTTATATCTTTGCCCCCGGGTTTCCGACCACTCTGCGAAGCGAAATAGGTCATTTCTCTCCAGTTTATCTAGGCCCCTCAAAATTTTATACACCTCAACAAGGTCTCCCCTCAGCCTCCTCTGTGCCAAGGAAAACAATCCCAGGCTATCCAGTCTTTCCTCATAGAGAAGATTCTCTAATCCCAGCAACATCTTTGTAAAACTCCTCTGTAGCCTCTCTAGTGCAATCACAGCTTTCCTGTAATATGGTGACCAGAACAGTACGCAGTACTTTAGCTGAGGCCTAAATAGAGTTTTATACAGTTGAAGCATAATTTCCCTGCTCTTATATTCCATGCCACGGCTAATGAAGGGAAGCACTCCGTATGCCTTCTTAACAACCTTATCTAACTGGCCTGCGACCTTCAGGGATCTGTAGAAATGCACTCCAAGGTCCCTTTGATCCTCTACACTACTCAGTGTCGTAACATTTAACGTGTATTTCCTTTCCTTTTTATCCCTCCCCAAATGCATTACCTCACCCTTCTCCAGATTGAACTCCAATTGCCACTGTTCTGCCCACCTGACCAATTTATTGATATGTTCCTGCAGTCTACAACTTCCTTCTTCAGTATCAACCACACAGCCGATTTTAGTATCAACTGAAAAGTTCTTAATCATGCCCCCTATATTCAAGTCTAGATCATTGATCTAAACCACAAAAAGCAAGGGACCTAGTACTGAGCCCTGCGGAACCCCACTGAAAACAGCCAGCCAGCCACAAAAATACCCATCAACGATTACACTCTGCTTCCTGTCTCTGAGCCAGTTTTGAATCAAACTTGTCACTTATTCCTGGATCGCATTGACTTTCAACTTCGTGATCAGTCTGCCATGTGGAACATTATCAACAGCCTTGCTAAAGTCCTTATTCACTATATCAAATGCACTACCCTCATCTACCCTCCTTGTTTAACTCCTCAAAAAATTAAATCAAGTTTGTAAGACACGACCTTCCCTTAAATAATCCGTGCTGACTATCGTTGATTAATCCGTGGCTTTCTAAATGAAGATTTATCCTGTCCTTTAGAATTCATTCCAATAGTATTCCCACCACCGAGGTTTGGCTTACTGGCCTGTAATTACTCGGTCTATCCAGTTCTCCCTTTTTAAAGAAGGGCACCACATTAACAGTGCTCCAGTTATCTGGCACCACACCTGAAGACAGAGAGTATTGAAAAATGATGGTCATTGCCTCTGCTATTTACTTTTTCGCTTCGCTTAACAGCGTGGGATGCATTTCATCCGGGCCTTGGGAATTATCCACATTTGAATCTGCTAAACCACTTAAGGCATCCTCTCTCACTATCTTTATTTCATCGAATATCTCACACTCCTCCCCCCTGATGGCAATGCCTGCTTCGCATCTCTCCTTCTGAAAACAATGTATTCTTTAAGAACCCTACTGACGCCTCCTGCCTCCTCACACAGATTACACGCATGATCTCTAACAGGCCTTACAACTTCTTTAGTTATCCTCTTAATATATTTATAAAACATCTCTGGGTTTTCCTTGATTTTACTTGCCAAGAATTTTTCATGCTCTCGCTCTCTTTGCTTTCCTAATATCCTTTTTAATTGTGCCCGTGCACTTTCTGTACTATTCTAAATATTCTGGAGTATTTAGCCCTCGGTATCTGTCATACGCCTCCCTTTTTTTCTTTATCTTATCCTGCATGTCCCTAGACATCCAGGGGGATCTAGATTTGTTAGTCCAACCTGTATTCTTTAATGGCACATAATTGGTCTGACCCTCCGGAGCTCCGCCTTGAAAGCCTCCCACGGCTCTGACACTGATTTACCTCAAGTAGCAGCTTCCAGTCCACTATGGCTAATTCCCTTCTGAGCTTAGCAACATTTGCTTTTCCACAATTTGGAATTTTTATTCCTGGTCTATTCTTGTCCTTTTCCATAACTACCTTAATTCTAATAGAATTATGCTAAGTATAACTAAAATGATCCCCCACTGATATGCCTTCCACCTTTACAGCTTCATTCCCTAAAACAAAGTCCAGAACTGTTCTCCACCCTTGTTGGGCTTGCTACATAGTGGCTAAAAAAGTTGTCCTGCATGCATTTTAGGAATTCCTCACACTCTAAACCCTTCACACTAAATGTATACCATTTAATTGTGGAGTAGTTGAAATCTCATACTATTTCCTCTCTATAGTTTTAGCCCTTCTCAAAAATGTATCTAAGTATTTGTTCTTCTCTCTTCCACTCACTGTTTGCGGGTCTGTAGTACACTGACAGCAGTGTGATCGCCCCTTTTTGTTTTTCAATTCGACTCTTATGGCATCGTTTGATGATCCCTCCATCATATCATCCCTCCTCACAGTTGTAATAGTTTCTTTAATCAATACAGCAACTACCCCTCCCTTTTTACCTCCATCTCTATCCCGGCTGAAAATCCTATAACAATAATGTTGAGCGGCCATACCAGCCCCTCTTTCAACCACGTCTCTGTAATAGCTCTAATATCACAGTCCCAAGTACCTACCTGTGCTCAGCTCATCTGCCTTGTTCGCTATACCCTTTGCATTCAAGTATATACCACTTAGTACAGGCAAACCTCCTTGTTGACTGCTATCTAGCCCTTGATTCCTCTGTCCCTCCAATTTAGTTTCTACATTTCTTTTTTAAATTCCAGTATTTGTTCCCTCCCTATTGACTCTATACATAGGTGTCCATCCCCGTGCAGGGCTAGTTTAAACCCTGCCCAACTGCACCAGCAAACCCTCCCGCGAGGTTATTGGTCCCGTTTCCATTGAGTTGCAACACGTCTGGCTTGAAGAGGTCCCACCTCCCCCAGAAACGGTTCCAATTCCTCAGGAATCTAAAGCACTCCCTCCTACACCATCTCCCCAGACTCACATTTGTAATGTATGTACCTTTAAGGGGTGAACTACTTTTTACAGCTCATGTATGCTGTAGTACCGGCAGTGACTACACCTGTATATAACGTTGAGTAGTAATCTGTACAGATCATTTGCATTCTGAGCCAGGTTGAGTAAACACCGTTTGTACCATTCTCCACAGTCTGCGTCTGATTATACACGGACATAACTTTGGCGACGAGTCAGGTTCGAATCTACCTGCAACTCTGCATCACCTCCCGGGGATTCGTTCCTGGAATTCAGTGGATTGGAGGTCAAGGCCAGAGACTCGAGCGTCGACCACGGGCAACCGCCCAGTCATCCAGCAGAGACTCGAGAATTGCGGGGGAGGCTGTCGAGAGCCAGGCTTCGCTTTCCAGTCGAGGTGGTCCAGCAAAACGGGCTGGCAACAGGTAGTGCGCAGACCCTTACCGGACAGCGGCGGGCTAGAGCCCGACCGAGCGGCACAGCAAAGGGCCGAGCAGCGTCGACGGGGGAGAGAGAGAGAGGGAAGAGCGCACAGGGCACAGTCGGTGTTCAGGGGCCGAGCAGTGTCGGAGAGAGGGAGAGAGAAGCGCGTGAAACCTACAAGGCGCCGCCATTGCCACGAGAACTGGCAGCAGCGGGGGATGAAGGAAAGCGCGGGAGACGCCATTTTAAGCCATTGGGAGATGCCATTTTAAACCACACCCAAAATGCCGAAGAGTGGCAGTATCACCGCAGTTGTCAATGAAGTCGAAGACTGGACAACATATGTCGAACGAATAGAAGTGTACTGCAAGACAAATGGGGTGGCAGATGAAAAGAAAGCATCGGTGTTGTTGAATTTAATGGGTGCAAAGACATATGGGTTATTGCGAAATCTAGTAACCACAACGAAGCCAATGGAAAAGAGTTTTGAAGACATAGTAACGATACTAAAGGAACATTTAAACCTCACACCGCTGCTGATAACAGAAAGATTCAAGTTTCACAAATGGAACCAGCATAAGGATGAAAGCAATGCTGATTATTTAACAGAACTGCGCAAACTATCAAAACACTGCCAGTTTGGAGCGGGACTGGCAGATACCTTAAGGGACACATTTGTGTGTGGGCTTCAAAGGGAAGGAACCCAGAAACGGCTTTTATCTGAAAAGGACCTTACGCTGGAAAAGGCTTTCAGCATTGCGGTATCATATGAAGCAACAGCACGGGGCGCTGCAGAGATACAACAGAGACCGCTAGAATATGGCACAAACGAAATGTCATATGGAACAGAGAAGTGCTATCGCTGCGGCAGAACAACACACAACCAGAATGATTGCTGGTTCAAAGACAAAGTGTGCAGACAGTGTGGAAAAGTAGGACACATAGCACGAGTCTGCAGGTCGGGAAAGAAAACCAGCAATAAGAAACCGACCAAAGGAAAGTACAAGAAGGTACATAAGATAACGTAGAATAGTTCAGACGAACAAAAGAGTGATAACAACTCCGAAAGCAGGGAACAGAGTTGTCTGAAAAGACATAGTGTGATCACAACAGAGGATCACTGAACCATTTGTGTCACTCTCAAGATAGCAGGAGTCCAGGTAAAGATGGAATTGGACACACGATCATCCCTAACAGTCATAAACCGACGGAACTATGAGCGGCTATTCTCACACATACCCTAGAGAGACACAAGCATTATTTTGAAGATGTACATGGGGCAATAAAGTCTACCCCAAAGGAAAAATAAGGATGACCGTTACATATAACGGTAAGGACACAACAAAACGAGACCTGTATGTATTGCAAGATGGAGGACCACCATTGCTGGGACGTGAATGGATTTGGAAAATACAACTGGATTGGCATTCCATACAGGCACTGACTGTGGCTGACAAAAAGTATGACAACGTCACACCTGGGCGACTGTCAAAGATCCTAACTGATGCGAAAGAAGTGTTCCAGCAAGGACTCGGAACACTAAAAGGCTTGACTGCGACAATTAATATTGAAGAAAACGCAAATCCAAAATTTTTTAAGGCCAGACCGGTTCCTTATGCAATCCGCCCAGCCATCGCGGCAGAGCTGGAGAGTCTGGAACGTTCAGGTGTACGGTCCAAGGTAGACTGGTGCGAGTGGGCTACACCCATCGTCCCTGTGATGAAAAAGTCATTGAGCAGCACGCCTGGGGAACCAAGGAATGTTCGCATCTGTGGGGACTTTAAGGTAACAGTGAACCCGTTCCTTCACACTGTACAATATCCACTTCCGCGGATTGAAGATATTTTCGCCTCGCTATTTGGAGGGAAACGCTTCACTAAGATTGATCTGGCCCAGGCGTATCTGCAAATGGAGGTAGAAGATGCATGAAAAAATAGCTCACAATCAACACCCATAAAGGTCTCTACCAATACAATCGGCTGGTATTCGGGGTAGCATCAGCTCCGGCTATTTGGCAGAGGGCAATGGAACAAGTCCTGCAAGGGATCCCAGTGACCCAGTGTTATTTGGACAACATCCTGGTCACGGGCGAAAAAGACAGTGATCACCTTGCCAAACTGGAGTGGATGCTCACTAGATTGCAGAAATATGGGCTCCGAGCTAACTGCCCCAAATGCGAGTTTTTTTAGAAAACAGATCTCGTATTGTGGCCACGTTATCGATAAAGAGGGGTTACATAATTTCCCAGAGAAGATTGAGGCAGTAGTCAAGGCTCCAGCACTGGAAAATGTGTCACAACTGAGGTCGTTCCTCGGGCTGGTAAACTACTACCATAAGTTATTGCCAAATTTGTCGACAATACTACACCCACTGAACACCCTACTGCAAACTGTGGTGCCATGGAAGTGGAGTGACGAATGTAGACGAGCTTTCCAGAAGAGCAAAACACTAATCACATCGAAAGAGGTATTGGCCCATTACAACCCAGCATAAACAATTCGTTTGGCATGTGATGCGTCACCCTACGTCATTGGAGCGGTGCTGTCGCACACATTCTCGGATGGCTCCGACAGGCCAATAGCCTTTGCGTCACGATCACTAACCTCAGCCGAGCGTAGCTACGCCGAGATTGACAGGGAGGCCCTCAGCCTAATGTGGGGAGTGAAAAAGATCAATCACTATCTGCACGGGCAGAAATTCACCTTGCTGACTGATCACCAGCATCTTGTCTCCATTTTACATCCAAAGAAGTGCGTTCTGGTGATGACATTTTCTAGGGGTTCACCACTATGAGATTCATTATAAGGGCACGAAACAACATACAAATGCTGATGGGCTATCACACCTGCCACTGCCTACTGCGGAGGAAGCACCAGCAGTGGATCCTGTCGAAATATTCCATTCGACTATAGTTGAATACCTACCGGTAACTAACGCTTGTATCGAAAAGGAAACCCGAAATGACCCGACACTGTCTCGGGTAGATAATTTGACGGTGAAGGGATGGCCAGCATGGCGACTCACTGTTGCCAGCATTCTCGACAAGGAGAGAACAGCTGTCATTGTGCTGGGGGACCTTGATGTGTGGATCCCGAGTGGTAATTACACCCAAGTTAAGGGATAGATTGCTCAATGAGCTTCATGAGGGTCATCTGGGGGGGTAAAAATGAAAAGCCTAGCCAGGGCTTATGTGTGGTGGCCGGGAATCGATAAAAAAGTCGAGGGCCTGACCAAGAGCTGCTCAGGATGTCAGAGAGTCCAAAACGCACCAACACAGGACCCTCTACACCCATGGGAGTGGCGTTCATCTCCATGGCAACGGGTGCATATTGATTTGGCTGGTCCATTCATGGACTCAATGTTTTAAATAGCCGTGGATGCGCACTCGAAATGGCCTGAGGTCATCAAAATGTCCTCCACAACCACGGAGAAAACTATTGCAGTTCTGCGGACCATTTTTGCCAGGAATGGCTTGCCAGAACAGATTTGCTCCGACAACGGACCACAGTTTTTGTCCAAAGAGTTCCGGTGGTTCTTGAAAATGAATGGGGTAAGGCATTACTTTTCCGCCCCGTATCATGCAGCCAAAAATGGATTGGCTGAGAGTTTCGTACAAACCTTTAAGAAGGCAATAAATGCTATGTACAATGACAACATTCCACTGCAGCACAAGGTGGACAATTTCCTGTTCGCCTACCGGAATGCGACACATCCAGTCACCAACCAGGCCCCAGCCATGATGTTCTTTAACCGAAGGTTAAGATCTCGCCTGGATTTGCTCAGACCAAACGTACGAAGAGATGTTGAGAGTAAGCAATTCCAGCACATCCATGAGAAGCCAACAAGGAGCTTCAATGTAGGGCAACCAGTCTTGGCCCGCATCTACCGAACAGAAAAATGGCAACCAGGAACGATACGCACACGGCAGGGCCCACTAATGTACACAGTGGACGTTGGGGAGAGCATCGTGAGACGCCATGCTGACCAGATCCTAGAGTCACAGGAACAAGTCAACCCCATGCCTCGCCCAAATGTACCTGGTGATGAACCCAACGTACGGTCGCAACTACACCAGAAACTGTATCATCGGAAGCTGATGAACCAACCGATGACAGGGGGCCAGAATCTCCTCCACACCAAGAGTAAGACACTCGGGAAAGGTGGTATCCAGAAAGGATCAGGAAGCCTCCCCAAAGACTGAATTTATAAATAGACTATTTTCAGCTAATGTTGCATGTTAAAAGTGTTAATTGTAATTAGTTTGAAATTTAATTGTTAAATGAGTGTTATGGCACTTTTCATCTAAAAGGGGAGGAATTGTAATGTATGTACCTTTAAGGGGGGAACTACTTTTTACAGCTCATGCATACTTTCGTACCGGCAGTGACCACACCTGTATATAAAGTTGAGTAGTAATCTGCACAGATCAGTTGCAGTCTGAGCCACGTTGAGTAAACACCGTTTGTACCATTCTCCGCAGTCTGTGTCTGATTATACACGGACATAACAACATTCATTTGCTTTATCTTCCTATTTCTGTACTCACTAGCACGTGGCACTGGTAGTAATCCGGATATTACTACCCTGGCGTCTTGCATTTTAACCTCTTTCCAAGTACCCTTATCGCTGCCTGCAGGACCTCATCCCTCTTCCTACCTATGTCATTGGTACCGATATGGACCATGACCTCTGACTGTTGACACTCCCCCCTCAGAATGTCCTGCAGCAGCTCAGTGGCATCCTTGTCACTGGAACCAGGGAGGCAACATAGCATCCTCGAGTCACGTCTGAAGCCGCAGAAACGCCTGTCTGCTCCCCTAACTATTGAATCCCCTGTTATTATTGCTCTCCCTCTCCTCTTCCCCCTGCCTGTGCAGCTGACCCTTCCGTGGTGCTGTGGACTTGGCACTGGCTGCACTCCCAAGAGGACCCATCGCCCTCACCAGTACTCAGCACCGAGCACTGGTTGGTGAGCAAGATGGGCTCAGGGGACTACTGCACTATCTGCCTGACACTCCTCTTCTCTCTGACGGTCACCCATTCCCTCTCTGGACAATCTTAATCTGCGGGGTGACCACCTCCCGAAACGTGCTATCCAAGTTGCTCTCAGCCTCGCAGATGCACAGCAGTGACTGCAGCCACCGCTCAAGCTCCGTAATCCGGTGCTCGAGCTGCTGCAGCTGGCGACACTTCCCGCACATTTAGTCGCCCAGACCACGGGAGGCGCCCAGGACTTCCACATAGCACAGGATGCATTCCACGTGTGTGAGCTAGCCTGCCATACCTCTAATTAACAGACTATTTACTATCCTAACTGGAATAAACTTAAAAACATGAAGAAAATCAGGTAAAAACACTTACCAGATACTCACCAATTAGCTCCCTGTTTTCGAAGGTTTAGCTTTTAATCCCAGCTCTTAATTTAAACCAATGCCCAAGGTAAAATGGGAAATACTGGCCAACCAATTACTTCACTGCTTTCCTGTGATGTCACTCCTTATTTCTGTTTTCTGGTCCACTGCTTCCGCTCTCGGGCCTCGCTCTGCCGCGCTTTTAACATCCTTATGTTCCGCTCTCGCTCCCTCTCATGTCCGCTCCCTCTGCTTTCGGGCCTCACTCTGCCGTGCTTTTAATATCCTCAGGCTCTGCTCTCGCTCCCTCTCATGTCCGCTGCCTCTGCTCTCGGGCCTCACTCTGCCGTGCTTTTAATATCCTCAGGATCCGCTCTCACTCCCTCTCAGGTCCGCTGCCCTCACTCTCGGAGTAACTCCATACTGTTGAGGATCAGTTACTACTATTTACTGGGAACCGTCTTGGACTTTACCCCTGTGTGTTGTGCGAACTTTGTCCTGGTTTATGAAGACGCAGATTGTTCTGTCTGGTTTACCATCCCTTTCCCCTTTGATCGATTTGTGGCCATTTGTTGCCAGAAGCTGAAAGCAAAATATTGCACCGGGAAAAAGGCGGTTGTGGTTCTATCAACAAAGTGCATCCTGCTTTGTTTAAAAAACGTTCCCTGCTCTTTTACCATGCAAACTGTAAAAATAATAGACAACGTACCATGTCTCTGTTATACTAAAGCCAGCTATTATACAGAGCTAGGATGGCTGGGATTTGACTGGCTTAATACTATTTTAACCCCATTGCTCCCATTCGCTTTAATTTTGTTACTTAACGCCCTGACTGTCAGACACATTTTAGTGGCCAGTCGAGTCCGTAAGGGACTGAGGGGTGAGAGCAAGTGAAAGAATCGCAGTGACCCAGCGAAGGAGAGCAGGAGGAAGTATGTGATATTACTCTTCACCATATCTGGCAGCTACATAATTCTATGGTTGATATATCTTATAGATTTATTTTATTAAAGCATTACAGGATCAAATTCCTCAAGATACAAGGATTCTTTATACATCTTCCAACAAGTCGGATCTCTACTGCACATTTTTAGTTGCTGCAGAAACAAATTTATTTACGGGTTGACTCAGTCCAAGTTCAGAGAGCAGTTCAAGAGCGCGGTGAAATATCCGGTTACCTCAATTATTGAATATATCAACAATCAGAACAACTGAACACAGCCCAGAGGCGGGACCCCGTGTTCCCAATCCAGGAATGTAATATTTTGTCCCAGACTTCCTTTAACTAAATTACACCAGGAATTGCTGGCGATCTGAAAATATACCAAGCGGCGGGGAAAGCACTGTGTTTAGGGCACGACACAATTTTGATTGACATGTCCAACATTATCTTTCGGGACAGGACCTTTAGTTTGTTTTAGCTCTTCTGTAAAGAGTCAGTTCAGCGACTTAGTGCAGCAACTCATCTGCAGCATCCAGAGTAAGAGCCTCCCCAATAGGGAGGCAGATGGAGCTGGTCTGTAGTATAGATAATTACATTGCACAGAATATAAAACACAGAGACAGGTCGTCCGGCCCAAATAATCTGTATCAGTGCTTATGCTCCACACGAGTCTCCTCCAATTCAATCTAACACATCTTTTATCCTACTCCGTTTCCCCTCATGTACTTGTCTAGTTTCCTTTTGAGAGCAATGAGTTCTACATTATAACTACTAGCAGAGTAAAGAAATGTTTCATTCCCTTCTCTCTTTCTTAGGCAGTCCCTGGGAACTGAAGAAGACTTGCTTCCGCACTAAAGTTGAATTCTCAGGTGACTGATGAGTCCAATGCGGGGCCTACAGTCTCTGTCAAAGGTGGGGCAGACGCTGGTTGAAGAGGCGGGCGGGTGGGGTGCTTCGGTTGGCGTGCGCTCCTTCCACTGCTTGCGCTTGGCTTCTGCTTGTTCCCAGCGAAAAGGCTGGAGTTGTTCGGTGGCTCCCCGAATGCTTTTCCTCCACTTCATGCGGTCTTGGGCCAGGGGTCCCCATGAGTCGGTGGGGATGTTGCACTTTTTCAACGAGGCTTTGAGGGTGTCCGTGAAGCGTTTCCTCTGCCCACATGAGGCTCTCTTGCCGTGTCGGAGCTCTGAGTACAGCACTTGTTAAGGGAGACTTGTACCGGGCATGCGGACAATGTGACCCGTCCACCGGAGCTGATTGAGCGTTGTATAAGCTTCCATTCTGGGGATGTTGGCCTGACCGAGGACACTGACGTTGGTGCACCTATCCTGCCAATGGATTTGCAGGATCTGGCTGAAGCAGTGCTGGTGTTTCCTCCCCAATGCTTTGATGATCCTGCTGTACATGGTCCATGTCTCTGAAGTATACAGCAGGCCGGGAATCACTACTGCTCTGTAGACCATGAGCTTGGTGCTAAGTTTGAGGTCCTGGTCTTCAAACACTCGCTGCCTCAGGCGACCGAAGGCTGCACTGGCACACTGAAGGCGGTGTTGGACGCCATCTTATTCCCGTATACTATTTATTAGTAACTTTCTTCAACTTTTGTCCTAGCTTTTGGAATCTCCCTGAAGAGGAAACATTCTCTCCAGATCTACTGTGTCCAACTCAAGCATCAATTTAAAGATCTCTATTAGTTCTCATCTTCATGTCTCATTTTTTCTAAAGAAAATTCCCAAACATTTTAATCTTTCACCTCAGCCTTACATAGAAACATAGAAACATAGATGATAGGACCAGGAGCAGGCCATTCGGCCCCTCGAGCCTGTTCCACTATTTAATGAGATCATCGCTGATCATTCAATTCATTAGCCTGTCCCAGCTTTCTCCAGATATCCCTTGATCCCTTTAGCCTTAAGAAATATATCTAAATCTTTCTAAAATATATTTAATTAATTGGCCTCAACTGCCTTCTGTGGTAGAGAATTCCACAGGTTCACCATTCTCTGGGTGAAGAAATTCCTCCTCATCTCAGTCTTAAATGGCTTTCCCCATATCCTTAGACTATGACCCCTGGTTCTGGACTCCCCCGCCATCGGGAACATCCTTCCTGCATCTAGTCTGTCTAGACCTGTTAGAATTTTATAAGTTTCAAAGAGATCTCCTCTCATTCTTCTAAACTCTAGCGAATATATGCCTAATCGACGCAATCTCTCTTCATACGTCATTCCTGCCATCCCAGGTATCAGTCTGGTGAATCATCGCTGCACTCACTCCATGGCAAGAACATCCTTCCTCAGATAAGGCGAGCAAAACTGCACACAATACAAAAGGTGTGGTCTCACCAAGGCCCAGCACAACTGCAGCAAGAAATTCTTGCTCCTGTACTCGAATCCTCTCGCTCTGTAGGCCAGCATACCATTTGCCTTGTTAACTGCCTGCTGCACCTGCATGCTTACCTTCAGCGAGAGGCACACCAGGACACCCAGGTCTCTTTCCACTTCCACTTTTTCCAATCTAATGCCGTTCAGATAATAATCTGTCTTCCTGTTTTTGCCATCAAAGTGGATAACCTAGCATTTTCCACATTATAATGCATCTGCCATGCATCTGCCCATTCACGCAAACTGTCCAAATCATATTGCTTTTTGTCTGCATCCTCCTCAAAGCACACACGCACACTCATCTGTTTGTCGTCTGCAAACTTGGAGATATTACATCTTGTTCCCTCGTCTAGATCATTAATATATATCGTGAATAACTGAGGTCCTAGCACCGATCCCTGCGGTACCCCACTAGTCACTGCGTGCCACTTGGAAAATGATCCGTTTATTCGAACTCTTTGCTTCCTGTCTGCCAACCGGTTCTCTATCCAAGTCAATACCTTACCTCCAATCCCATGTGCTTTAACTTTGCATGCTAATCTCTTATGCGGGTCCTTATCGAAAGACTTCTGAAAGTCCAAATAAACCACATCCACTGGTTCTCCATTATCTATTCTAACAATAGCATCCTCAAAAAATACCATGGAATTAGCCAAACATCATTTACCATGTTGACTTTGTCCAATCCTGTCACTGTATTACTAGTGCTCTGCTATTACATCTTTTTTAATGGACTCTAGCATTTTCCCCACCGCCGATGTCAGGCATACCGGTCTATGATTCCCCGTATTCTCGCTACTACCTCTTTTAAAATAGTGGGGTTAAATTAGGTACCCTGCAATCCATGGGAACTGTTCCAGAGTCTACTGAATTTTGGAAGATGACCAGCAATGCATCTACATTTTCTAGGGCCGCTTCCATAAGTACCCTAGGATGTAGATTATCAGGCCCTGGGGATTTATCGACTTTAGAGCCCTTCTATTGCCCTAACACCTATCCCTACAAATACAAATTTCATTCAGTTGCTCCCGCTCATTAGAACCTATGCTCCCCAACATCTCTGGGAGATTATTTGTGTCATCCTTTGTGAAGTCCAAACCAAGGCATGTATTTAATTGGTCTGCCATTTCTTTGTACCCCTTTATAATTTCCCCTGATTCTGATGGCAAGGGACCAACGCTTCACTTCACCAATCTTTTTATTTTCACATACTTATAGAAGCTTTTACAGTCAGTTTTTATGTTCTCTGCAAGATTACTCTCATACTCTATTTACCTCCTCTTACTTAATCCATTTGTACTCCTTTGCTGAATTCCAAACTGCTCACAATCCTCTGGTTTCCTGCTTTTTCGGGCCAATTTATATGTCCTCTCCTTGGATCTTATGCTATCCCTAATTTTCCTTGTTAGCCAAGTTTGAGTCAACTTTTTGTTTCATTTTTATGCCAACAGGGATGAACAAATTCTGTAGTGCATCCATGCTATCTTTAAATGTTTGCCATTGCCTGTCCACCACCAACCCTTTATGTAGTGCTCCCCAATACATCCTAGCCAACTCGCGCCTCATGCCATCATAGTTTCCTTTATTTAAATTCAGCACCCTAGTCTCTCAGTCAACTACTTCACTCTCCATCTTAATGAAGAATTCTATCATATTGTGATCGCTCTTCCCCAAGGGGCCTCGCTCAAGAAGATTGCTAATTAATCCGTTCTCATTACATAATACCCAGTCTAAGATGCCCTGATCTCAAGTTGGTTGCTCTATATATTGGTCCAGGAGAACATTCTGTATACACTCCAGGAATTCCTCCTCCACAGTATTGTTACTAGTTTGGTTAGCCAAATCTATATGTAAATTAAATTCACCCATGATAACTGCTGTGCCCTTATTGCACGCATCTCTAATCTCCCGTATCGTGCAATCCCCAACCTCAGCATTACTGTTTGTGAGACTGTATGACAATTCCCACTAAAGTTTTCTGCCCCTTGGTATTCCGCAGCTCTACCCATACAGATTCCACATCATCAAAGCTAATATCCTTCCTTACTATTGTTTTGAGCGCCACTTTAACCAGCAATGCTACCCCACCTTCTTTTACTTCTCTTCTATCCTTCCTGATTAATGAATACCTCTGGATGTTGAATTCCCAGCCTTGGTCACCCAGGAGCCATGTCTCTGTAATCCCAAATATATCATATCCGTTTTCTTCTATTTGCACAGCTAATTCATCCAGCATATTAGTAATGCTACTTGCATTAAGACACAAAGCCTTCAGCCTTGTTTTTTAACACTAGTAAAGCTTTCAGAATTATTGTTTACTGTGGCCATGTTTGATTTACCCCCTTGATTGCTCTGACTTCCAGTTTTGGTTTGCTCCTTCTTGTCTTTTGCTTCTATCCTTGCTTCCATTTCCTCTGTCTCCCTGCACAGATTCACAACCCCCTGACATTTTAGTTTAAACCCTCCCCAACAGCACTAGAACACACTCCCCCTCGGACATTGGCCCCGGCCCTGCCCAGGAGCAAGCAGCCCAGGTTGCAGTGGTTCCACCTCCCCCAGAATGGCTTCCATTGTCCCAGGAATTTTAATCGCTCCCCTTTGCAAATTCCTCTAGTCATGTATTCATCTGAAATATCCTTCTATTTCCACTCTGACTAGCACGTGGCGCTGGTAGCCATTCTGAGATTTCTGAGATTACTATCTTTGAGGTCCTATTTTTTTATTTACCTCCAAACTCCCTATATTCAGCTTTGAGGACCTCATCCCTGTTTTTACCTATATCTTTGGTACCTATATGCGCCATGACAACTGGCTGTTCACCACCGCCCGCCAGAATGCCTTGCAGCTGCTACGAGACATCCGTTATCCTTGCACCAGGGAGACATCATTTCATACTGGAGTCTCGTTTGCAGCCGCAAAAACGCCCAGCTATTCCCCTTACAATAGAATACCCTATCTCTATTGCTCTCCTGCTATTTTTCTTCCCGTCCTGTGCAGCAGAACCACCCATGTTGCCAGGAAGTTGGCTACTGCTGCCTTCCCCCGATAATTCATCTCCCCCAACATTAGCCAATGCGGTATATCTGTTTGAGAGTGTGGTGGCCACAGGGGACCCCTGCACTACCTGCCTGCGCATACTACTCTGCCTGGCAACCAACCATTCCTTTCCCGCCTATGCCTGTGCAGCCTTTACCTGCGGTGTGACTAGCTCATTAAACGTGATATCCACGACGGCCTCAGCATCGTGAATGCTCCAGTATGTATCCATTCTCAGCTGCATCGCCGCAATCCAGTCTGCCAGTAGATGCAGCTGGATAAATTTCTGCACACATGTTCGTCGGGGACAGAGGACATGTCCCTGATTTCCCACATAGCGCAGTAGGAGCATGCCACGTGGCCGAGCTGTGTTGCCATGACTTACCCTTTGCTTAATTTAAATTAAATTAAATCAAAACAATACCACTAATTAAACTACAATTAAATGATATTCTCAAGGGCCCTTTTTTACTAGCAGTCCCCGCTACACAACGGAGACCTTGCAAACTATAACCGCAAAATTAAGACCTTCTAATCTTTATAAATTATTAACCTTAACTGTCAAACTATAGAGTAGTATAAATACCCACCCGACCATACTCACAGAATCATCTTCTTCCTCTTGCCGCGTCACTTTTTGAAACGTGATGTGGCTCTGGAACGCTGCCGCCGGTCTGCGAGATTTATAAGCCCCTGCAAAAAAAACCCGCAAAAGTGAATTTAAGTACTCACTGTAGCACCGCTCTGTGCCGCTCCTGACACCGGCCTCTGCAAAAAAGCCCGCAAAAGCCTTAAACTCTTAGTTCCGATAACATCCAATTAAATATTGGGATGGCCAATTACTTTGTCTGGTCCCCAGAGGACAACTCCATCCCACTCCCTGGCAACTGTCTGAGGCTGAACCAGACCGTTCACAACCTTGTTGTAGTATTGGACCACGAGGATGTGCTTCCAACCATATATCTGCTCCATCACCAACATGGCCTATATCCCCCTCCATAATATCGCCCTACTCCACCCCTCCTCAGCTCCTCTGCTGCTGAAACCCTCATCCGTGGCTTTGTTACTTCTAGACTTGACTATCACGATGCTCTCCTGGCCGGCTTCCCATATTCCACCATACAGAAACTCTGCCGCCCTTATCCTAACGCACACCAAATACCGTTGACCCATCTGATCGTTCTTGCTGACCTAGACCCTAAGCCATTCAATTGCCTGCCTAAAACTTTCCGTCTCTGTATCTCTCTCTCCTCATTTAAGACGCACCCTAAAATCTATCTCTGACCAGGATTTTGGTCATCTGTCCTAATTTTTCTTACGTGACTCGGTCTAAAATGTTGTTTGATAACGCTGCTCTGTAATTCCTTGAGACACTTTATTACTTTAAAGGCGCTGTATAAATGCATGTTGTTGCTGTTGTCAGACATATTTTCTGCACTTTGCCAGTGTTTCCAAGTCCTGTGGATAGTATGGAGTCCAGAACTATGCACAGTGCTCTAAGTGTGACATGACCTATAGAAGTTTAACATAACTGACCAAGTAGATACAGCACAGAAATAGGTCATTAGGCCCAACAGGTCTGTGCCGGTGTTTATGCTCCACATGAGACTCCTCCTCTTCCTCTTCATCTCACCCCATCGACATATCTTTTTATTCCTTTCTCCCTTGCGTGCCTATCTCACTTCCCATCCATTGCATCATTGCCATTCTCCTTCCCCAGTGCCTGAATATCCTTTTCATACTATTGAGACCAGAACTCTGAACAGTGCTCCAAGTTTGGTCTCACCAAGGTTCTATAAAATTTTAACATAACTTAAAGTCATAGAGTCATAACGGCACTGACGGAGGCCATTGGGACCATCGAGTCCCTGCCGGCTCTCTGTAGAGGAATCTAGTCAGCACTAGTCCCCTGCTCTACCCCCGTAGCCCTGCAAGTTTATTTCCCTCACGTGCCTATCCAGTCTCCCCTTGAAAACTTTGAGTGTTTCTGCTTCCAGCACTTCTGTCAGCAGCCAATTCCAGGTCCTCACCTCTCGGTACCTAACAAAGCTTTTTCTCGCAGTCCTCCCTGTATCTGTTGCCCAAAGCCTTAATTCTGTATATCCTTTTCATTGTACTATCAACTAGTGGGAAATGCCTTTCCCCGTCTAGCCTATACAAACCCATCGCCGGACACGTTCTTTTAAATCTCCTCTGCACCCTCTCAGGGGCCTTCCCATGCTCCCTAAAATGTGGTGATCAGAAATGGATGCAATACTCCAGTTGTGGCCAAACCAGAGCTTTATAGTCGTTCAGCATAACTTCGCTACTTTTGAAATCAATACCTCTATTTATGAAGCCCAAGATCCCGTATGCTTTGTTAACCAATCTCTAAATATACCCTGCCACCTTCATGGCCCTATGCTCATTAACTCCCAGAACCCTCTGTCCGTGCACACTCTTTGAAACTGTGCAATTAAGTGACCTCATCTCCTCTGGAGATCTTACCCCCACGGTAACCCAACTCATAGTTCTCCAATCCCACACAGCCCGCTTCTCACTCCTCCCCAAGATCCACAAACAGGACTTTCATGGTAGACCCATCGTTCAGCCTGCTCTTGCCCCACAGAAATTATCTCTTCCTATCTCGACACTATATTTGCTCCCCTTGTCCAGTTTCTTCCCACCTACATCCGGGACTCTTCTGACCCCCTCTGCCTCTTTAACGTTTCCAGTTTCCTGGCCCCAACCGCCTCCTTTTCACCATGAACGTGCAATCCCTCTACAACTCCATCCCTCACCATGATGGCCTGAGGGCACTCCGCTCCTTCCTTGAACAGAGGCCCAAACAGTCGCCATCCACCACCTCCCTCCTCTGCCTGGCTAAACTTGTTCTCACATTGAAAATCTTCTCCTCTGACTCCACTCATTTCCTCCAAATTATGGTGTTGCTATGTGTACCCGCATAGGTCCTAGCTATGCCTGCCTTTTCGTGGGATATGTGGAACACTCTTTGTTCCAGGCTACTCAGGTCCCCTCCCTCAACTCTTTTTCTGGTACATTGATGACTGTATCGGTGCCGTTTCCTGCTCTCGCCCCGAACTGCACAATTTCATTCACTTTGCCTCCAATTTCCACCCTTCCCTCACCTACACATGGTTCATCTCTGACTCTTCTCGTCCCTTCCTCGACTTCTCCGTCTACATCTCTGTTGATAGGTTATTGACTAACATTCATCAGAAGCCCACTGACTCCCACAGCTACCTGGACTACACTTCTTTCCAAGCCGCCTCCTGTAAGGACTCTATTCCATTCTCCCAGTTTCTCTGTCTCCGCTGCATCTGCTCCAACGATGCCACCTTCCACACCAGAGGTTCTGACATGTCTTCCTTTTTCCTCAGCCGAGGATTCCTCTCTACCATGGTTGACACGGCCCTCGACCGTGTCAGTTCTATCTCCCGCAATTCTGCTCTCACCCCTGCCCCTCCCTCCCGGAACCACGATAGGGTTCCCCTTGTCCTCACCTTTCAACCCACCAGCCTCCACATTCAACCAATCATCCTCTGCCATTTCCGCCTCCTCCAACGTGATCCCACCATCAAACGCATCTTCCCCTTCCCTCCCCTTTCAGCATTCCATAGGGACTGCTCCTTCCAAGACACCCTAGTCCATTCCTCTATCACCCACAGCACCCCTCCACTTCGCCCAGCACCTTCCCGTGCACCAGCACCCCTTCTTACTGTCCAGGGCCATAAACACTCCTTCCAGGTGAAACATTGATTTACTTGTGCTCCTTGCAATCCAGTATACTGTATTCGCTGCTCACGATGTGGTCTCCTCTACATTGGGGAGACCAAACGCAGATTGGCTGATTGCTTTGCAGAACACGTCTGTTCAGTCCACAAGGATGATCCCGATCTTCCAGTCGCCTGTCATTTCAATTCAGCGTTCCATTCCCTCTCAGGCCTCACCATCTGTGGCCTCTTGTATTGTTCCACGGAACACACCGTAAACTCGAGGAACAGCACCTCATCATTTGATTAGGCACACTGCAGCCGTCCGGACTCGATATCAAGTTCAACAACTTCAGATCATATCCTCGGCCCCTATTATATTTTTATTTTTTATCCACACTTTTGGATTGTGATTATCCTTTTCCTCTCTCTCTCCCACATGGCAGCTGTCTTTCACTCTGCCAGCGCATTTCACACTTCATTGTTTGTTTCTTTACCTGTCCTATTCTATCTCATCTCACGTTGAATATCTGTTAATGTTTCTTCCTTCATCTTCTCCCTTATTTCTCAGCCCCCACACTGCCTTTTGTTTCATTTCCTGCCATCTCTCTTAGTTCTGTTGAAGGGTTTCGACCCGAAACATTGACACTATTTCGCTCTCCACAGATGTTGCCTGGCCTGCTGAGTTTTTCCAGCGTTTTCTGTTGTTATTTCAGATTTCCAGCATCCGCAGTATTTTGCTATCCAATAACAGTGCATATTGACTCTCCCTGTTCCTTCTGCCAAAATGCATCACCTAACACTTCTCATTATTACATTCCATCTGCCACTTGTCTTCCCATTCTGCTCGCCTTTATATTTCCTGTTGCAGTCGATTGGTATCGTCATTACTGTTTCTCCAATAGCGTAATTTTCGGAATTAATTGTTTATACTAACATAAAGAACTGATTGTTATTTTGTTCGCACTTTTCAGGGTTTCCGGGTCACAGGCGGTTATAACTGAGTAACTTGTCACTAGGAGCTTGCTATTCCCACCGGACTGAGTACCCTGCGAGCCAAACCCTGATGGGTCATGTGGTCTGTGCCAGGGAAGAGGCTGATGTTTACCAGTGCTCTGTAATTTCCAGCTGTGCAGTTTTAACAGGTTAAACTCCAGTGCCTTTTAGGAACAGGAGGAGTCCATTTAGCCGCACGAGCCTATTCCACCAGTCAATGAGGTCATGGCTGATCTGTGACCTAACGCCATATAGCCGCCTTTGCCCCATATCCATTAAAAACATTGGTTAACAAAAATCTATCCATCTCGGATTTAAAATTACAATTGCTGTGTTGTGGATGAGAGTTCCAAAATTCTACCAACATTGTGTGCAATTTTCATCACCTTATCTGGGAAAGGATGTTCCTGCCGTGGAGGGCGTGCAGCGAAGATTCACCAGACTGATACCTGGGATGGCAGGAATGACGTATGAGGAGAGATTGGGTCGATTGGGCTTATACTCGCTGGAGTTTAGAAGAATGAGCGGGGATCTCATTGAAATATATAAAATTCTAACAGGACTAGACAGACGAGATGCAGGAAGGATGTTCCCGAAGGCCGGCGAGTCCAGAACCAGGGGTCACAGTCGAAGGATAAGGGGTAAGCAATTTAGGACAGAGATGAGGAGGAATTTCTTCACCCAGAGAGTGGTGAACCTGTGGAATTCTTTACCACAGAATGCAGTTGAGGCCAATTCATTAAATATATTCAAGAATGAGTTAGATAAATTTCTTAAGGCTAAGGGTATCAAGGGATATGGGGAGAAGGCATGGACAGGGTACTGAATTTGTATGATCAGCCATGACCTCATTGTATGGTGGAGCAGGCTCGAGGGGCCGAATGGCCTGCTCCTGCTCCTATCTTCAATGTATCTATGTATCTATATATAAACTGAGCGCAGGGATGGAGCCGAATCCATATTGAGAAATCAGCAGTTGCGGTCACTGTGACGTGGTAAAGTACTCTGGCATCACCCGCCGCAGGGCAAAGGGCAAACACGGGCCACTATATTTGTGTGACCTCAGGTCGGCCATATATGTGTGACGGCAGTTCGGCTATGCTTGTGTGATGTCACGTCGTCCATGATTGTCTGATGTACTGTGGGTCAGCCATGTTTGTGTGCTGTGCGATACGGCAGCCATGATTTTCTGAAATTAATCGGCCATATTTGATTGACTTCAGGTCGGTTATGTTTGTGTGATGTGCGTTGGGTTATCTATGATTGTGTGACGTATGGTGTATCTGCCATTTTTGTGTGGTGTGTGGTCAGAATACTACGAAGCAGTCGAAAGTTTTTACGGCAGACTAACCGACTGTACAACCCAAATGGTCCGTGCCGGTGTTTATGCTCCACACGAGCCTCCTCCCACCCCTCTTCCTCTAATGCCATCAATATATACTTGCATTCATTCTTATTCATGTGCTGATCTAGTATCCCGTTAAATGCATCTATGCTATTCGCCTCAACAAACCCCCGTGTTATCCACTTCCACATTCTAACCACTCTCTGGGAAAGACGTCCCTCCTGCATTCCATTTTGGATTTATGAGCGACTATTTTATATTGGTGGCCCTACTGTTGATCCCTATCAAACACGTTCATTATCTTAAAGTGCTCTATGCGGTCACCCCTCAGTATTCCCTTTGCTGGAGAAAAGAGCCTGATGAGCTTTTCTTGATCGGTATAACCTCTCACTTCTAGAATATAATAAATCTCTCCTGCACCTTATCCAGTGCCTATGTATCCTTTTTTATAATATAGAGAATAACTGATCACAGAAATCCAAGTGTCTGAGGTGGATGCGGTTGATTGGTGAGAGTGCGTGGGACAGGCGACCTGAATGTTGTTGCTTTTCAACACCTCACTCACTCCACGAGCTGAGGAACAGCGGGAAACTGACGGGTTTGTTGCCGCAGCTGAAATGTGGCTTCTAACTGTTGCTACTAATGGAGGCAGCGCTGCAGGATCCTTTAATGATTTCTCCCAAATCCACTGAAATCCGTTGGAAAGTGTGGCTTTCTGCACCGTCAGGGCAGGAAACGGGAGTAAGGGAGAGACATTGTCGGTATCTCTATCGAGTTGCAGTGCCTGCAGAACTCTGCAGAGAAAGAGCAAATATAACGGGGCAGTGAGATATTTTATGCACATTCAACCACATATACACTCATTATTAATGGAGGGCATTTCAGTATGTTCTCGGTAGTTTTGAATCGGGGACCTGTCCCATGTGATCCAAACATGATAACCATCATACTACAGAATCCCTTTGTAAGTATGAAAGCCTCTTATTAAATTTCCTCTTAATCGTCTGAGGAAAACAATCCCACACTCTCAACATAACTGAAGTCCTTAATGCTCAGACCACGCTGCAAGACGTCAAACTGAGTGTCTCGCTCTGTATGTCTACCTTTGTCTTCCTCTTTGTCCCTGTCTCTCTCTGTGTAGGATTCTGAGGCTGCTTGACAGTATAGATGCAGGGCGGATGATTCCCCTCCTGGAGGAATCTACAACTAGGGGGCAAAGCTTCAGGATATCCGGTCGCCCATTTAAAATGGAGATGAGGAGGAATTTCTTCTCTCAGAAGGTCGTGAATCTTTGGAACGCTCAAGGCGGAGATAGACATATATTTGAGCTACAGGGGAGTCAAGGTTTAAGGGGAGCGGGCGGGTAACTGGCGTTGAGTCGAAGATCTGATCATCCATGATCGTATTCAATAGGGTGGTGTTGAGTCGATGATCTGTCCATCCATGATCTTATTGAATGGTCGCGCAGGCTCGAGGGGCCGAATGGCCCACTGCTGCTCCTATTTCGATGGACACCTACAGAAGCTGAAAGACGCCATCGTAAGAACGGGATATAATGCTCGACTCGTCGATCGACAGTTCCGACGGGCCACAGCAAAAAATCGCATAGACCTCCTCAGAAGACAAACACGGGACACAACCAACAGAGTACCCTTCGTCGTCCAGTTCTTCCCCGGAGCGGAGAAACTACGCCATGCTCTTCGCAGCCTTTGACACGTCATCGATGACGATGAGCTCCTCGCTAAGAGCATCCCCACGCCTCCACTACTCGCCTTCAAACAGCCACATAACCTCAAACAGACCATTGTTCGCAGCAAATTACCCAGCATTCAGGAGAACAGCGACCACAACACCACACAACCCTGCCACGGCAACCTCTGCAAGACATGCCAGATCATCAACATAGATACCATCATCCCACATGAGGACACCACCCACCAGGTACATGGTACATACACATGGGACTCGGCCAACGTTTTCTACCTCATACATTGCAGGAAAGAATGCCCCGGAGCATGGTACATCAGCGAGACACTGCGACAACGGATGAACGGACACCGCACAACAATCGCCAGGCAGGAGTGTTCCCTCCCAGTTGGGGAACACTTCAGCAGTCAAGGATATTCAGCCTCCGATCTTCGGGTGAGCATTCTCCAAGGCGGCCTTCATGACACACGACAATGCAAAATCTTCGAGCAGAAACTGATAGCCAAGTTCCGCACTCATGAGGACGGCCTCAACCGTGATCTTGGGTTCATGTCACGCTACATGTAACCCCACCTGACGTAGAGTCACCCAGACTCGAGTCGTCGTTGGCTTGTTCTCTCTGCACAGATGCCGCCGGACCTGCTGTGATTTCCAGCAAAAAAAACAAAAAATGTTTATTTGTCTGTATTTTGTTTTTCATACAGACCCCAGCATCTGCAACATTTGACCCCTTGTGACCACACCTCATTGTTCGTTGCTGTAATATTTTCCTGACCAACCTGTTTGGACACCATTCACACCTTTGATCACTGTGATTATCTCTCTGCCGAGGTGTGATAAATGGCAGTTAGAAAGATTACCTGTAATCTTCTGGCATTATTCTCTGACTATATAAGCTGTGTCTTTATGCATCTCTCCACTTCACCTGACGAAGGAGCAGCGCACTGAAAGCTTGTGATTTCAAATAAAACTGTTGGACTATAACCTGGTGTTGTGTGACTTCTTACCTATTTCTTCTGTTCTTATTCTTATTTCTGTCCCTTCTGCCTCTTTTTCCCTCTGATCACAGGTCGATTATTGCTCTGACAGATACTGCATGCTTCAGTTCATCGTTTGTAAAGTGGTGACTACCCCTGCCTGACACACGCAAGACCATGGTTCAATTCCCCAAAGTGGAAGATTTTTAACATCCACAATTTTAAATCTTTCGGCAGCTCCTTAAAATGCCCCTGGGAAAAGTTGAACAGAACAAAATGAACTAAAATAATTTTAGAATATTTACTGGCATATGAAGAACTGTATTACAATTCCCTGCACCATTTCCTCGTTATTAAACTGTTTTCCTTCTCTTTGCCTTTTGAGTGGGGCACTGAGGAGGGAGAGAGAAAATGAGATAACAGCGGGAGAAAGCACGACTGTTCTTTCAAAGAGACAGCACAGGCACGTTTGGCCGAATGGCCTCCCAATGTGCTGCCAGCCTCCATGAATCCATGACACTGAGATTCATATCTGAGACATAACCACACAAAGAGTGCACACACGGGTATTTTGTGTATGTTTGATGCTTTGTCTCAAGCACTGCATAAACATTTCCTCTACAATGTCCTGGATATAATAAGGGTGACGGCTTTTCTCTGACTGTGTGTCTCTCTCTCTGAGAAAAGCACAGAAGGAAAAAGATGTCAAATGGAAGTCTACCCGCACTTGGTGCTGTGGTTTCGCGAACATATCCTTTGTGTTCTCGCCTAAAAGATGTCCTCTTGTATGAAACCTTTGCCTGGCGTGAAAGTGATCTGAATTTCAAAGCAGCAAGGAGGAAATTCTGCGTTGCTCTGCTTGCTGGCAGGCAGCTTCCCGCAGCTTCCCTGATGGTCTAGTGGTTTGGGTTGGGCGCTTTCACCGCCGTGGCTCGTGTTCGATAGGGCTGTTTGAAATGCCACCAATCAAAGCACCCCAGCCACAGTCTGTTCGCCCTCCTGCCATCTGGGAGACTCCACAAATGCATTCGCACCCATACGACCAGATTTAGGAACAGCTTATTTCCCATGGCTGTCATCCTACTGAACTCCACAATTAAACTCGAAAGCCTGCACATCTGCCAATGCACTTTATTATGGTTATGTTTATGTTAATATATTAATGTATGTTGAATGTTTAAATGTCTTAATCTAAATGTACACTCTCAGGAGCCGGAAGCCTACATTTCGTTGTACTGAACTTGTGCACTAACAATGAAAATAAATGTTGATTTGATTTGATTTGATTTGAAGAAATTCTTGCTCCTGATCAAGCTTTCAACACGGCTGCTGCTTCAACAGGTACAACATGCACTTCCTTGCCTTCTGTATAATGTCTGCTGCTTCAAAGTCAGCAGGAAATTACATTTGGATGTAGACAATTTAAGTGTTTACACGCCCACATTTAACTGCTGCTCAGCGTGTCAGAACAGTCACGGTTATTTTCATCTTCCATGTATTTTCTTGCCGACTGCATCTCCCTAAAATACTTAGCACGGCTATCAATCAACTCAACGCCAGTGTGAAAAATGCAACGTTTGATAGTTAGCAACGTGTGCAAGACTGGAATTAGAGAGTGCCTGGGACGTGATAACTTATCCTAAGCAGTAAGTTATTCATTGGGCCTGAGCCCTTGCTGTGTAAGACAATTCTCCCCATACTGATTCTGTTATCTTCAATTTGTCTCCTATGGTTACCGTCACATCTGCCACTGGCAAGCTTTTCTCCTTATTACCTCTATCAAATCCCCTTATAATTTTGAAAGCATCTCATTAAATTGCCTCTTAACCGTCTGAGGCAAACAATCCCACAGTCTCAACATAACTGAAGTTCCTTATCTCTTGGACCACTTTGCAAGACGTCAAACAGAGTGTTTAGCTCTGTATGTCTATCTTTGTCTCCATCTTTGTCCCTGTCTCTCTCTGTACAGGAGTCTGAGGCTGCTTGACAGGATAGGTGCAGGGAGGATGTTCCCCTCCTGGGGGAATCGAGAACTAGGGGAAAACTTCAGGATAAGGGGTCGCCCATTTAAAACGGAGTTGAGTAGTAATTCCTTCTCTCAGAGTGTCGTGAATCTTTGGAATCCACTACCCCAGAGAGCTGTGGAGGCGGAGTCATTGAATATATTCAAGGCGGAGTAAGACATATATTTGAGCTGCAGTGGAGTCAAGGGTTGTGAGGAGCGGGCGTGAAAATGGCGTTGAGTCAAAGATCTGATCAGGCTCTAATTTTTATTTCTGTCCCTTCTGCCTCTTTGTCCCTCTGTTCACACGTCGATTTTTGCTCTGACAGATTCGGCATCATTCAGTTCCTCTTTAGTATGCTGCTGAGTGTCCGCACCTGTCAGGCGGGAGATCGGTGTTCAATTTCCTGACGGAGAGGATTTATGGCATCCCCAATTTTTAAACTTTTGGGCAGCTTCTTAAAATGCCCCATGGAAATGTTGAACAGTTCAAAATGAACTAAAATAATTTTAAAATATGTACTGGCATGTGAAGAACTGTATTAAACTCCCTGCATCATTTCCTCGTTAGTAGAGTGTTCTCCTTCTGTTTGCATTTTGTGTGGGGCACTGAGGAGGGAGAGAGAAAATGAGATAACAGCAGGAGTAATCACGACTGCTCTTTCAAAGATTCAGCAGTCAAGATTGGCCAGATGGCCTCCCACTGTGCTGCCTGTCTCCATGAATCCATGACACTGAGACGGGTATCTGAGACATACCCACTCAAAGAGAGCACACACGGGTATTTTCTGTGTATTTGATGCTCTGTCTCAAGCACTGCATAACCATTTCCTCTACAATATTCTGGATATTATAATGGTGAGTATTCAATTCCCCGACGGCTTCTCTCTAACTGTGTGTCTCTGTCGCTGAGAAAAGCACAGAAGGAAATAGATGCCAAATGGACGCCTTCCCGCACTTGGTGCTCTGTTTTCGCGAATATGTCCTTTGTGTTCTCGCCTAAAACTTGCCATCTTGTACGAAAAGCTTGCCTGGCGTGAAAGTGTGCTGAAATTCAAAGCAGCAAGGTGGGCAGGCTGGTTCCTGGCAAGCAGCTCTCTGCAGCTTGCCTGATGCACCAGTGGTTAGAATTTGGCGCTTTCATCGCCCCGGCCCGGGTTCAATTATCGGTCAATGAAACAGTGCATTATGGGGCTGTTTGAAATGCCACCAAGCAAAGCACCCGCGCGAAACAAAGCTTGCTCCTGATCAACCATTCAACTTGCAACACCGCTGTTGCCTCAACAGGTACAAAATGCACTTCCTTGGCTTCTGTAGAATGTCTGCTGTTTCAAAGTCAAGAGGTAATGACATTTGGAAGGAGGCAATTAAAATGTTTACATGCCCACATTTAACTGCAGCTCAAAGTGTCAGAACAGTCACGGTTATTATCAGTCTTCCATGTATTTTCTTGCCGACGGCATCTACCTAACAAACTTAGCTTATCACAGCACGGCTATCAATCAACTTAATGCCAGTGTGAAAAATGCAACATTTGAATGTTAGCAACATGTGCAAGACTGGAATGAGGGAGTGCCTGGGCCGTGACAACTTATCCTGAGCAGTAAGATATTCATTAGGCCTGAGCCCTTGCTGTGTAATACAATTCTCCCCATACAGATTCTGTTATCTTCAATTGGTCTCCTCTGGTTACCGTCACTCCTGCCACTGGCAAGCGTTTCTCCTTATTACCTCAATCAAATCCCTTTGTAATATTGAAAGCCTCTTATTAATTTTCCTCTTAACCTTCTGAGGACTACAATCCCAGACTCTCAATTTAACTGAAGTCCCTTATCCCTCAGACACACTGCAAGACGTCAAACTGAGGCTGTCGCTCTGTATGTCTATCTTTGTCTCCCTCTTTGTCCCTGTCTCTCTCTGTATAGGATTCTGAGGCTGCTTGACAGGATAGATGCAGGGACGTTGTTCCCTTCCTGGGGGAATCGAGAACTAGTGGGTATAGCTTCAGGATAAGTTGTCGCCCATTTAAAACGGAGATGAGGAGGAATTTCTTCTCGCAGAGTGTCGTGAATCTTTGGAATCCTCTGCCCCAGAGAGCTGTGGAGGCGGAGTCATTGAATATATTCAAGGTGGAGATAGACATATATTTGAGCTACAGGGGAGTCAAGGGTTATGAGGAGCGGGCAGGAAAGTGGCGTTGAGTCGAAGATCTGATCAGCCATGATCTTATTGATTGACGGAGCAAGCTCAAGGGGCCGAATGGCCCACTCCTGCGCCTATTTTTTATGTTCTTATTCTTATTTCTGTCCCTTCTGCCTCTTTGTCCCTCTGTCCACAGGTCAATTTTTGCTCTGTCAGATTCTGTGTCTTTCAGTTCCTCGTTAGTATAGAGGTGAGTCTCCCCACCTGTCACGTGGAAGACCGGGGTTTAATCCCCCAATGGAGAGGATTTTTAACTTCCCGAATTTTAAACCTTTGGAGAGCTCCTTAAAATGCACCTGGGAAAAGTTGAACAGAACAAAATGAACTAAAATAATTTTAAAATATATACTGGCATATGAAGAACTGTATAACAACTCCCTGCACACGTTCCTCGTTAGAAGAGTGTTCTCCTTCTGTTTGCCTTATGTGTGGGGCCCTGAGAAGGGAGAGAGAAAATGAGATAACAGCGGGAGAAAGCACGACTGCTCTTTCGAAGAGACAGCACAGGCTCGATTTGCCGAATGGCCGTCCAATGTGCTGCCAGCCTCCATGAATCCATGACACTGAGATGGATATCTGAGACATACCTAGACAAAGAGAGCACACACGGGTATTTTTTGTGTGTTTGATGATTTGTTTCAAGCACTGCATAACCATTTCCTCTACAATATTCTGGATATTATAATCGTGAGTATTCAATTCCACGACAGCTTCTCTCTTACTGTGTGTCTCTGTCTCTGAGAAAAGTACAGATGGAAATAGATGTCAAATGAACGCCTACCCGCACTTGGTGCTGTGGTTTTGCGAACATGTCCTTTGTGTTCTCGCATAAAACATGTCATTTTGTACGAAAAGCCTGCCTGGCGTGAAAGCGTTCTGAATTTCACAGCAGCAAGGAGGAAAGTATGCGTTGCTGTGCTTGCTGGCAGGCACCTTCCTGCAGCTTTCTTGATGGTGTGGGGGTTAATTTTTGACGCTTTCATCTGTAGCGGCCTGGGTTCGATTCCCAGTCAAGGAGGATGGTGTTTTGGGGTTGTTGGAAATGCCACCAATCAAAGCACTCGTGCGAAGCAAAGCTTATTCCTGATCAACCTTTCAACTTACAACGCTGCTGCTGCTGCTGCTGCCTCAACAGGTACAAAATAGACTTCCGTACCTTCTGTGAAAGCCTGCTGTTTCAAAATCAGCAGAAATGATATTTGGAACGAGAAAATTTAAACGTGTACACGCCCACATTTAACTGCAGCTCACAGTGTCAGAGCAGTCACGGTTATTATCAGCCTTCCATGTATTTTCTTGCAGGCTGCACCCCCCTAACAAACTTAGCTTATCACAGCACGGCTATCAATCAACTCAACGCCAGTGTGAAGAATGCAACATTTGAAAGTTAGCAACGTTTGCAAGACTGGAATGAGAGAGTGCCTGGGCCTTGATCACTTATCCTGAGCAGTAAGATATTGATTAGGCCTGAGCCCTTGCTGCGTAAGACAATTCTCCCCATAGTGATTCTGTTATCGTCAATTGGTCTCCTCTGGTTAATGTCACACCTGCCACTGACAAGCGTTTCTCCTTATTACCTCAATCAAATCCCCTTGTAATTTTGAAAGCCTCTTACTAAATTTCTTCTTAACCTTCTGAGGAAAACAATCCCAGACACTCACCATAACTGAAGTTCCTTATCCCTCGGACCACTCTGCATGACGTCAAACTGAGGGTTTCGCTCTGTATTTCTATCTTTGTCTCCCTCTTTGTCCCTGTCTCTCTCTGTATAGGATTCTAAGGGTGCTTGACAGGATAGATGCAGGGAGGATGTTTCCGCTCCTGGGGGAATCTACAAATAGGGTGCAAAGCTTCAAGATATCCGGTCGCCCATTTAAAACGGAGACGAGGAGGAATTTCTTCTCTCAGAATGTCATGAATCTCTGGAATCCTCTATCCCAGAGAGCTGTGGAGGTGGAGTCATTGAATATATTCAAGGCGGAGATAGACATATATTTGAGCTACAGGGGAGACACGGTTATGGGGAATGGGCAGGAAAGTGGCATTGATTCGAAGATCTGATCAGCCATGACCTTATTGAATGGCGGAGCAGGCTCGAGGGGCCGAATGCCCCACTCTTGCTCCTATTTTATTTGTTCTTATTCTTGTTTCTGTCCCTTCTGCCTCTTTGTCCCTCTGTTCACAGGTCGATTTTTGCTCTGACAGATTCGGCATCTTTCAGTTCCTCGTTACTATAGTGGTGTATGTCTTCGCCTGTTACGCGGGGGACTGGGGTTCAATTCCCTCATGGAGAGGATTTTTAATTTCCCCAATTTAAAATCTTTGGGCAGCTCCTTAAAATGACCCCGGGAAAAGTTGAACAGAACCAAGTGAACTAAAGTAATTTTAAAATATGCACTGGCATATGAAAAACTGTATGACAAGTCCCTGCACCAGTTGCTCGTTAGTAGAGTGTTCTCCTTCTGTTTGCCTTTTGTGTGGGGCACTGAGGAGGGAGAGAGAAAATGAGATAACAGCGGGTGAAAGCAAGACTGCTCTTTCAATGAGACAGCACAGGCACGATTGGCCGAATGGCCTCCCACTGTGCTGCCAGCCTCCATGAATCCATGACACTGAGATGGATATCTGAGACATACCACAAAAAGAGAGCACTAACGGGTATTTTGTGTGAGTTTGATGCTTTGTCTCAAGCACTGCATAAACATTTCCTCTACAATGTCCTGGATATTTTAATGTTCAGTATTCAATTCCCTGACGGCTTCTCTCTGACTGTGTGCCTCTGTCTGTGAGAAAAGCACAGAAGGAAATAGATGACAAATGGAAAGTCTGCGTTGCTCTGCTTGCTGGCAGGCAGCATCCTGCAGCTTCCCTGGTGGTCTAGTGGTTAGGATTCGGCGCTTGTACCGCCGGAGCCTCGGTACACATTCACGGTCAGGGATTCAGTGTGTTTTGGGGCTGTTTGAAAGGACAGGAATCAAAGCACCGCGCAAAGCAATGCTTGCTCCTGATCAATATTTCAACACTGCTGCCTTCTGTAAAATGCCTGCTGATGCAAAGTCAGTAGGAAATGTCATTTGAAACTAGACAAGTTAACGGTTATTATCCATCGTCCATGTATTTTCTTGCCGAATGCATCTCCCTAACAAACTTAGCTTATCACAGCATGGCTATCAATCAACTAATTGCCAGTTTGAAAAATGCCGCATTTGAAACATTAGCAACGTGTGCCAGAATGGAATGAGAGAGTGCCTGGGCCACCATAACTTATCCTGAGCCGTAAGATATTCATTAGGCCTGAGCCCTTGCTGCGTAAGACAATTCTCCACCTACTGGTACTTTTACCGGTTATCTTCAATCGGTGTCCTCTGGTTACAGTCCCTCCTGCCACTGGAAAGCGTTTCTCCTTATTTCCTCTATCAAAACCCCTTGTAATCTTGAAAAACTCTATTAAATTTCCTCTTAACCTTCTGAGGAAAACAATCGCAGCTTCTCCACATAACTGCAGTCCCTTATCCCTCGGACCACTCTGTAAGACGTCAAGCTGAGGCTCTCGCTCTCTATGTCCGTGTATTTGATTCTGAGAGGGCTTGACCAGGGTAGATGTTGCCCCTCCTGGGGGAATCTTGAACTAGAGAGCAAAGTTTCAGGATAAGGGGGAGCCCATTTAAAACGGAGATTAGGAAGAATTTCTTACCTCAGAGGGCTGTTTATCTTTGGAATTCTCTACACCAGAGAGTTTCCGAGGCGGAGTCATTGACTGTATTCAAGGCGGAGATAGATATATATTTGAGCTACAGGGAGTCAAGGGCTATGGGGAGCGGGCGGGAAAATGGCGTTGAGTCGAACATCTGATCAGCCACGTAATCGGCAGGAAGAAGTCATCCACTCGCAACCAAGCCCTCCAATGCACTGGAGCTGATTCTGATGGAGCAGCTCAATCCTCACGCCCTGATTGGACACATTCAAATGGGGGTGTTCTCTCGCCGCTGTGTGTGATTGAATGGTTGTTGACACGTGATTAGGGTGCGGGGTGATGCAAGGAAGCTGAAGTTGTCGGCGTAGTCATGGCCGAGTGGTTAAGGCGATGGACCAGAAATCCATTGGGGTTTACACCGCGCAGGTTCAAATCATGCCGACTACGGCACCGAGGATATCGTCCCACATGATCCGTTTTTACTTAATCCTGTGCCGAGATTAAAAGCTGCAATCAACCAACGATTCAAGCAGAAAGTATGACAAGCACTTCACCCCATTATTACATCACGGCATCAAGAGAGGCCTCGGCCAAAGAGAATACTACGTTGTTTAATGCTCTTGAAACCGTGAAAGCTATTTTTAACCGTCGACAATATTTATTTTGCAACCCATTGAAGAAAATGCATGTCATCTGCGCAGCCATCTTCCAGTTGAAGCTGATTCCTACTGCGAGGCTTATTTAATCAACTAAGCCGGATGAGCCACAGTTCTCAACCCCGCCGGCCAAGGTCGGTACATTAGTTCATAAGAAGTAAGAGCAGGATTTGGCCATGTAGTACTCGATCATGCACCGCCATTCAATAAGCTCATGGCTGATCCACTACCTCAACTGAAAATTACCGACCTAGCCCCATACACATTGATTTCCGTAATGTAAAAATCCATCTAGGTTAGGAATGTACTCTACGAATGAACAGCCACAGCCCTCTGCTGTAGAGAATTCCAAAGATACACAATCCTTACAATTAAGCAATTTCTCCTCATCTCAATCCTAAATGTCCGACCCCTTATTCTGACACTTTGACCCCTAGTTCAGGACTCCACAGCCAGGGTAAACAGCCTCTCAGTACCCGCCCTGTCAAGCACTGAAATAATTTATATGTTCTTCCGTCGTACAGTCTGCTGATTTCATTTCACCACAGAAAGCAAGGTTTAAGTGGATGGACGATCAGCAGGAAATACAATGCAGCCACAGATTTCTCCTCCAACCACATTCTCTGACACGTACGTGGCCGTATAAAGGGACAAAAGCAGCACACGAGAGAAAAGGCGATTTGAATCCCGTTTGTAGTGTCGAATTGCCTCAATGTTGCCGAACGCCATATGAAGCACCAATTTGAATCCGACACTGCAATTCGTTACAGTCTCAAAACGTTAAAAGATCACACAGTGAAAACCGCACGCAAAAAGAAAAGCACAGGGCCCGTGAGAGTCACTAAACCGCATTCAAACGTATCAATCAAACCAGCTCGGGTCAAAGATTTTGTGATAAGAAATTCATACCTCTAGCATTTGGCTGAAAACAAGAGATTGCAGGGGCTGCTCGCTTCTCGGCTGCAGCGCCAGCAGCAGGAACAAGTCATCCGCTCACAATCGAGTCCTCCAATGTACTGGAGCTGATTTTGACGGAGCTGCTCAATCTTCAGGCCCCGATTGGACACATTCAAAAGGGCGTTCTCGCGCCGCTGTATGTGATTGGTTGGTTGTTTTCACGTGATCAGGGTGCAGAGCGATGCAAGGAAGCTGAAGTTGTATGGCAATTGTTATTGTTTCAAGCTTTCCGTTCTAATCCATGTAAGTGTAAAACTGGGGAAAGTATAGAAAAGGGTTTTCAGAATGGATTATATACTGTGGCCAATATTCCTGCTGGATTTTCATGGCAAGAACTCTGCACTTGAAATATTGGTATAAGGGAAGTAGAATATCCAGGCTGCCTGGCAGAAGACTGAACAATGAAGGGATTGTTCCCATTGGAAGCAGGAAGGCAGCAGAAGTATGCTCACCACTGTTCATTTCACGGAATCAAAGACCCCATTTTTATACAATAGATGTGTTTGTAAAAAGTAAAACCAGGTCATGTCTCTGGGTGGGCTCGAGCAACCAACCTTTCAGTTAATGGCCGAACGCGCTGGCCTATTGCGCAACAGAGACAGATGAAAAACGCTTTGCAATTGGAATTATTCCACATGAGCCCATGTGAATATGTGCCAGAGCGTTCACAGTAGAGGCACCGATTTCGCAGCAAATGAGAAGCTGCGTGGATCCAAACCACCATCGGGGTAGTCGTGGCCAAGTGGTTAAGGCGATAGCCTCGAAATTCATTGGGGTTTCCACACGCAGATTCAAATCCTGCCCACTATGGCAACGAGGACATGGTCCCAAATAATCCGTTTTTACTTAAGTTGAACTGCTGCCTTTCGGTTCCGTAGCCGAGACTCAAAGCGACAATCAAACAACGATTCAAGCAGAAGGTATAACAAGCACTTCACCCCATTATAACATCACGACATTACGAGAGGCCGAGGCCACAGGAGAACACTACATTTTATAACGCTCTTGAAACCGTGAAAGCAATTTTAAACATCGAATTTTTTTTTATTTTACATAAGAACATCAGAACATAAGAAATAGGAGCAGGAGTAGGCCAAGCGGCCCCTCGAGCCTGCTCCACCATTCAACAAGATCATGGCCGATGTGATCCTAAACGCCAATCTACTATCACAGAACCCATTGAAGAAAATGCACGTCTTCCGTGCAGCCATCTTCTAGTTGATGCTGCTTCCTACTGCGATGCTTCTTTAATGAACTAAGCCAGGTGAGCCACAGTTCTCAACACCGCCGGCCAAGATCGGTACATTAGATCATAAGAAATAGGAGCAGGATTTGGCCATGCGGCCCTCAATCCTGCTCCGCCATTCAATAAGATCATGGCTGATCCTCTACCTCAACTGAAAATTACCGACCAAGCCCCATATACCTTCATTTCCGTAATGTACAAATCCATCTCAATTAGGAATATACTCAACGACTGAACAGCCACAGCCCTCTGCGTCAGAAAACTTCAAAGATACACAACCCTTACAATGAAGCAATTTCTCCTCATCTCAATCTTAAATGGCCAGCCCCTTATTCTGAAACTTTGACCCCTAACATAGAAACATAGAAGATCGGAGCAGGAGTAGGCGATTCGGCCTTTCGAGACTGCTCCGCCATTCAATGAGATCATGGCTGATCATCCAAATTCAGTACCCTGTCCATGCCTTCTCTCCATATCCCTTGATCCATTTAGACTCAAGAAATATATCCAACTCTTTCTTGAATATATTTAATGAACTGGCCTCCACCGCCATCTGTGGCAGAGAATTCCACAGGTTCACCACTATCTGGATGATGAAATTCCTCCTCATTTCAGTCCTAAATGGCTTACCCCTTATCCTTAGCCTATGACCCCTGGTTCTGGACTCCCCAGCCATCATAAACATCCTTCCTGCATCTCGTCTGTCCAGGCCTGACAGAATTTTCGGGCTCCACAGCCAGGGTAAACAACCTCTCAGCATCCGCCAAGACAAGACCTGAAATAATTTATATGTTCTTCCTTCGTAGAGTCTGCTGAATTCATTTCACCACAGAAAACTATATTTAGCTGGATAGACAACCAGCAGGAAAAACAATGCAGCCAAAGATTTATTTTCCAACCACATTCCCTGACGCACGCGCCATACAAAGGGACAAAAGCAGCACACGAGAGAAAAGGCGATTTGAATCCCGTTCGGAGTGTCGAACTTCCTCAATTTGACCGAACGCCATATGAAGCAACAATTTCAATCAGATATTGCATTTAATTTCAGTCTCAAAATGTTAAGCGATCACACACTGCAAACCGTATGCAAAAAGAAAATCAGAAGGCCCGTTCGAGGCACTAAACCGCACTCAAATACAGAAACCAAATCAGTTAGCGTCAAAGATTTTGTGATTAGAATTTCATACCTCTCGCATTTGGCTGAAAACAAGAGATTGCAGGGGCTGCTCGCTTCTCGGCCGTGGCGCCAGCGACATGAACAAGTCATCCGCTCACAGCCGAGTCCTACAACGTACTGGAGCTGCTTGTGATGGAGCAGTTCAATCCTAAGGCCCTAATTGGACACATTCAATGGGGGCGTTCTCACGCCGCTCTCTGTAATTGGTTGGTTGTTGTCACGTGCTCAGGGTGCGGAGCTCTGCAAGGAAGCTGATGTTCTCTGGCAATTGCTATAGTTTCAAGCTTTCCATTCTTAGCCATGTATGTGTAAAACTAAGGAAAATGTAGAAAAGGATTTTCAGAATAGATTATCTACTGTGGCCGTTTTTCCTGCTGGATTTTCATGCAAGAACGCTGCAGTTGGTATATTGGTATAAGGGAAGTATAATATCCATGCTGCCTGGCAGAAGACTGGTCGATGAAGCGATTGTTCCCATTGGAAGCAGGAAGGCAGCAGCAGTATGCTCACCACTGTTCATTTCATGGAATCAAAGACTCCATCTATGAACAATAGATAAGTTTGCAAAAATTAAAAGCTACGCACGTCTCTGGGTGGGCTCGAACCACCAACCTTTCAGTTAACAGCCGAACACGCTGGCCCATTGCACCACAGAGACATACAGGAAACTTTGTGCATTTGGAACTTTCCAAACGAACCCATGTGATTATGTGCCAGCGCCTTCACAGCAGAGGCACCGGTTTCACAGCAAATGAGGAGCTGCGTGGGTCCAATCCACTATCGTGGTAGTCGGGGCCGAGTGGTTAAGACGATGGACTAGAAATCCATTGGGATTTCCCTGCTCAATTGCGAATCCTGCCGACGATGGCAACGAGGACGTCGTCGCAAATGATCCGTTTTTTACTTAATTTGAACTGCTGCCTTTCGGTTCCTGTGCCGAGATTCAAAGCTCCAATCAAAGAACGATTCAAGCAGAAAGTATAACAAGCACTTCGCCCCATTATTACATCACGACATTGCGAGAGGCCTAGGCCACAGGAGAATACTACGTTATTTAACGCTCTTGATACCGTGAAAGCAATTTTAACCGTTGAAAATATTTTATTTTGCAACCCTTTGAAGAAAATGCACGTCTTCCGCGCAGCCAACTTCCAGTTGATGCTGCTTCCTACTGCGATGCTTATTTAATGAATTAAGCCAGACGAGCCACAGTTCTCAACCCCGCTGGCCAAGATCGGTACATTAGATCATAAGAAATAGGAGCAGGATTTGGCCATGCCGCCCTCGATTCAATAAGATCATGGCTGATCCTCTATCTCAACTGAAAATTACCTACCTAGCCCCATATACCTTGATTTCCGTAATGTACAAATCCATCTCCGTTAAGAATGTACTCAACGACTGAACAGCCACAGCCCTCTGCGTTAGAAATCTCCAAAGATACACAACCCTTACAAAGAAGCAATTTCTCCTCATCTCATTCTTAAATGGCCGGCACCTTATTCTGAAACTTTGACCCCTAGTTCAGGCTCCACAGCCAGGGTAAACAACCTCTCAGCATCGGCCCAGTCAAGCCCTGAAATAATTTATATGTTCTTCCTTCGTAGAGTCTGCTGAATTCATTTCATCACAGAAAACTATATTTAGCTGGATGGAAAACCAGCAGGAAAAACAGTGCAGCCAAAGATTTATTCTCCAACTACATTCCCTGAAGCACGTGGCTGTACAAAGGGACAAAATCAGCAGACAAGTGAAAAGGCGATTTGAATCCAGTTCAGTGTGCCGAATTTCCTCAATTTGACCGAACGCCATATGAAGCAACAATTTGAATCAGATATTGCATTTAAGTTCCATCTCAAAATGTTAAGCGATCACACACTGCAAACCGTACACAAAACGAAAATCACAAGGCCCATGTGAGGCACTAAACCACATTCAAATACAGCAACCAAATCAGTTAGCGTCAAAGATATTGTGATTAGAAACTCATACCTCTAGCATTTGGCTGAAAACAAGAGATTGCAGGAGCTGCTCGCTTTTCGGCCGTGGCGCCAGCGACAGCAACAAGTCATCCGCTCACAGCCGAGTCCTCCAACGTACTGGAGCTTCTTGTGATGGAGCAGTTCAATCCTCAGGCCCTGATTGGACACATTCAATGGGGGCGTTCTCACGCCGCTCTATGTGATTGGTTGGTTGTAGTCACGTGATCAGGGTGCGGAGCTATGCAAAGAAGCTGAAGTTCTCTGGCAATTGTTATAGTTTCAAGCTTTCCATTCTAATCCATGTATGTGTAAAACTGAGGAAAGTGTAGAAAAGGGCTTTCAGAATGGATTATCCACTGTGGCCGATTTTCCTGCCGGATTTTAATGCCAGAACGCTGAACTTGGTATATTGGTGTAAGGGAAGTAGAATATCCAGGCTGCCTGGTAGAAGACTGATCGATGAAGCGATTGTTCCCATTGGAAGCAGGAAGGCAGCAGCATTATGCTCACCACTTTTCATTTCACGGAATCAAAGACTCCATTTTTAAACAATAGATAAGTTTGCAAAAATTAAAAGCTACTCATGTTGTGTATGTACCTTTGAGAGACATCTGCTTTTATACTGTAGTACCGGCAGTGACCACACCTGTATATAAAGCCGTAGCAGGCTTTTGCACTTTCAGTACCAGCATACCCTCTGTTCAGTAAACACCTGTTATTACCATTCTCCTGCAGTCCGTGTGTTATTGATACATGGACACTACAGTGGCGACAAGCAGTTTCAAACTCACCTGCAGTACTGCATCACCTCACGGGGATCCATCCCTGAAAATAAGCTTCTTGGAGGTCGAAGCCAGAGCAACGGGCGTCGACTGTGTGCAACCGCCCAGTGATCCATCAGAGTTCAGAGAATCGCAGGGGAAGCTGTGGAGAGCTGGGCTTGGTTCTCCAGTCAAGGTGTCCCAGCAAATCGGGCTGGTAGCAGGTAGTGCGCTGACCCTTCCTGGACTGCGGCGGGCTAGAGCTCAATCTAGCGGCTCTGCAAGGGGGCCGAGCAGCATCGTCGGGCAGAAAAAGAGAGAGAGAGGGTGGAGCGCAGAGGGCGCGGCCGGTGCTCAAGTGTCGGGCAGCGTTAAAGAAAATAGAAAGGGGAATGAAAAGAGATGCGCAGTGGACAGCGTCGAAGAAGAATAAAACTAAGAAAGTTAATTAACAAAAGAGAGACGCGCAGAAAGCCGCGGGGCGCCACCATTACTAGTTAGAACGCTGGAGCAGCATTGGCAGCAGGGGGAAGAAGGAAAAGCGAGGGAGGCGCCATTTTAATCCATTGGGGAAGAAGGAAAAGCGCGGGAGGTGCCATTTTAAACCATCAAAGATGCCGAAGAGTGGCAGCATCACTGCTTTCGACAACGAAATAAAAGACTGGACCACGTATGTGGAAAGAATTGAAGTGTACTGCAAGGAAAATGAGGTGGCCAATGAAAAGAAGGCGTCAGTATTATTGAATTTGATGGGCGCAAGAACGTACGGCCTATTGTGGAATTTAATTTCCCCAGCTAAACTAATGGGGCAAAGCTTTGAAGAGATTGTCAATATCTTGCAGGAACATCTAAACACTACACCGCTGCTGATAGCAGAAAGATTCAAGTTCGATAAAAGAAACCTGCACAAAGACGAGAGTAATGCTGACAATCTTATGGAACTACGCAAGTTATCGAAACACTGCCAGTTCGGAGCAGGTCTGCGGGCTCCAGAGTGAAGGAAGCCAGAAACGACTACTTTCAGAAAAGGACCTTACGCTAGAAAAGGCTTTCAGCGTTGCAGTATCCTACGAAGCAGCAGCACGGGGAGCTGTGGAAATACAACAGAAACCGCAAGAATATGGCACCAATGAAGTGGCATATGGAGCAGAAAAGTGCTATCGCTGCGGCAGAACAACCCATGACCAGAAGGATTGCTGGTTTAAGGACAAAGTATGCAGGCAATGTGAAAAAGTGGGACACATTGCACGAGTCTGCAGGTCGGGAAAGTCAACCAACACTAAAAGAACTACTAAGGAAAAGTACAAGAAAGTACAAAAGATGACGGACAGTAGTTCAGGAGATCAGCAGAGTGATAATGACTCCGGGAGCAGGAGACTAAGTTGGCTAAAGTTACACAACGTGATCGCAAAGGAGGATCACCGAACCATTTGGGTCACCCTCATGATAGCAGGGTCACAAGTAAAGATGGAATTGGACACAGGATCAGCCCTAACAGTCATGAATCGACGAGACTATGAGCGGCTATTCTCAAACATACAGTTGAAGGACACGTCCATTGTCTTGAAGACATATACGGGGCAAAAAGTCTACCCCAGAGGAAAAATAAGGGTGCCCGTTAAGTACAACGGCAAGGAAACTCAGAAACTGTATCTAGATATACTACAAGATGGAGGACCACCATTATTGGGACGTGAATGGATCCGAAAAATACAATTGGATTGGCATTCAATTCAGGCGCTAACTGTGGCTGAAAAAAAGGATGACGACGTCACACCTGGACGACTGTCAAAAATTCTAACTGACGTGAAAGATGTGTTCCAGCAAGGACTTGGGACTCTAAAAGGCGTAATGGCAAAGATAAAAATTGAAGATAACGCAAACCCAAATTTTTTAAGACCAGACCGGTACCGTATGTGTTGTGTATGTACCTTTAAGGGAATAACTGGTCTCAGACTGCAGTACCGGCAGTGACCACCCCTGTATAAAAGGCCCTAGCAGTCTTCTGTAGTTTCAGTTTCCAGGTTGTCTCCATGCAGTAAAGACTTGTTATAATCAACTCCTGCAGTCCGTGTCTCAATTATACACGGACATAATACTGGCGATGAGTAAGAAACGAACTTACCTGCAACTTGGCAGCACCTCAGATGACGTTATTGAAGGTCGAAGCCAGAAGAAAGAAAAAAATAAATAATAATAATCCAAAGAAACTCGAGAAACGGGCGTCGACCGTGGGCAACCGCCCTCCAAATCATCGAATTGAAAAGTGCAGGAGAGACTGTCGAGAGCCAGGCTTGGTTCTCCAATCTGCGGTTTCCCAGCTAATCGGGCTGGTGGCAGGTAGTGCATTGGTCCTTCCTGGGCTGCGGCGGGCTAGAGCTCGATCTGGTGGCTCTGCAACGGGGCCGGGCAGCGAGTCAGGAAGCAAAGAGAGAGAGAGAGAGGGTGGAGCACAAAGGGCGCGGACGGTGCTTCAAAGCCGGGCAGCGTTCGGACCTAAGAAGAGGGAGGGAAGTGTCCCAGAGGGTCCGCTCCATGACAGGAACGGTTCATCATTTAATGGAGCAAATATTGAAGCGCGATACAAAAAAAAAATTCCACGGAGTGTGGCGTTGGCAGTAGCGATCGGGGAGGCGCGAAGAGCATAGGGCGTCGCCATTACAGGATAGTAAAATAAATATAATCGCCAGCAACAGCGTTGGCAGCAGCGGCAGCGGTGGGAAAGCACGGGAGGTGCCATTTTAACTCGGCGGGGAAGAAGGAAAAGCGCGAGATGTGCCATTTTGATCCATCAGGGATGAAGGCAAAGCGTGGGAGGCGCCATCTTGATTTTCAAGATGCCAAAGACTGGCGATATCACTGCCTTCAAGAATGCAATAGAAGACTGGACCACGTATGTGGAAAGAGTCGAGGTATATTGCGAGGCAAACAAAATAGCCGATGAGGAAAAGGCATCGGTATTGCTAAATTTAATGGGCGCAAGAACGTATGGCTTATGGCGGGACCCGATTACTCAAGCCAAACCGAAGGCGAAGAGTTTTAACGAAATTGTTGCTATGCTACAGGAACACTTAAATCCTACACCGCTGCTGATAGCAGAACGATTTAAAATCCACAGGAGAAATCAGCATAAGAATGAAAGTATTGCTGATTACCTTACGGAACTATGCAAGCTATCAAAGCACTGCCAGTTCGGAGCAGGACTGGCAGATACCTTACTGAACAAATTTGTCTTTGGACTCCTGAGTGAAGGAACCCAGAAGAGGTTACTCTTAGAGAAAGAGCTGACGCTAGATAAGGCTTTCAGCGTGGCAGTATTGTATGAAGCAGCAGCAAGGGGAGCTGCGGAAATACAACAAAAGCCACAGGAGTACGGCACCCATGAAATGCCATGGGGATTTGCAAAATGTTATCGCTGCGGCAGTACAAACCATGACCAGAAGGACTGCTGGTCCAAGGACAAAATATGCAGGCAATGTGGAAAGATGGGACATATTGCACGAGTTTGCAGCTCTGGGAAGAAGACCAACGACAACAAAAAGGCTACTAAGGAACCGTACAGGAAAGTACAAAAGGTGATGAACAGTAGTTACGAAGACCAGATGAGCGATCGTGAATCCGGGAACAAGAGACTAAGCTGTCTCGAACTTCACAACGTAATCGCAAAAGAGGATCACTGAACCATTTGGGTCACCCTCACGATAGCAGGGTCCCAAGTCAAAATGGAATTGGTTACAGGATCTGCCCTGAGCGTCATGAATCGACGAGACTACTAGCGGCAATTCTCACACATACACTTGAGAGATACATCCATTGTCTTGAGGACGTATACGGGGCAAAAAGTATGCCCCAGAGGAAAAATAAGGGTGCCTGTCGAATACAACGGGAAGAATATACGGAAATTTTATCTCTACATTCTGCAAGATGGTGGACCACTGTTATTGGGATGTGAATGGATCAGAAAGATAAGTTTAGACTTGCACTCCATTCAGGCACTAACGGTGGCTGGTATAAAGGATGACGACGTCACGCCTGGAAGATTGTCAACAATCTTAGCTGACGCCAAAGAGGTATATCAACAAGAACTGGGCACTCTTAAAGGCTTAACCGCCTCGATAAAAATAGAGGAGAATGCAATTCCCAAGTTTTTCAAAGCAAGACCGGTACCATATGCAATTCGCCCAGCCGTCGAGGCAGAGCTGGAGAATCTGGAGAATGCAGTCGCGTTATCTAAGGTAGACTGGAGCGAGTGGGCGACACCCATCGTTCCTGTCATGAAGAAAACATTAAACAATAAGCCTGAGGAGCTAAGGAAGGTTCGCATCTGTGGGGACTTCAAGGTGATGGTGAACCATATCCTTCACACAGTACAATATCCTCTTCCAAGGATAGAATATATCTTTGCCTCACTATCTGGAGGGAAGCTTTTTACAAAAATTGACCTAGCACAAGCATATTTGCGGATGGATGCTGAAGAATCCTCTAGGAAGTATCTCACAATAAAGACTCACAAAGATCTTTACCAGTATAATCGACTGGTATTCGGAGTAGCATCAGCTCCAGCGATATGGCAAAGAGCGATGGAATAAGTCCTGCAAGGGATTCCGGGGACTCAGTGTTACTTAGACGACATCCTAGTGACAGGTGAAGATGACAGTGAACACCTTGTCAACCTAGAGCAGGTTCTCACTAGACTACGTGAACATGGGCTACGAGCCATTCGCCCCAAGTGCGAGTTTTTTGAGAAACAGAAATCGTATTGTGGCCACGTGATTGATGAAGCGGGGTTGCATAAGCCCCCTGACAAAATTGAAGCGGTAGTTAAGTCTGCAGTGCCTGAAAATGTGTCGCAACTGAGGTCATTCCTCGGATTGGTGGAATACTACCATAAGTTTTTGCCGAATTTGTCCACAATTCTGCATCCACTGAACGCCCTACTACGAACGGGAGTAGCATGGAAATGGAGCGATGATTGTAAGCGGGCCTTTCAGAAGAGTAAGGACCTAATCACTTCAAGAGAAGTAATGGCTCACTACAACCCATCACTACCGATAAGGCTGGCGTTTGATGCGTCTCCCTACGGCATTGGGGCGGTACTGTCACATACATTCCTTGATGGTTCAGAGAGGCCGATAGCTTTTGCGTCACGCTCGTTAACATCAGCTGAGCGTAACTACGCCCAGATTGACAGAGAGGCCCTCAGCCTGGTGTGGGGGGTGAAGAAGTTCAATCACTACCTGCACGGTCAGAAATTTACTGATCATCAACCTCTCATCTCCATTTTCAACGCTCAGAAGTGCGTACCGATAATGACGGCACAACGGATACAGAGGTGGTCCCTTTTCCTATGGGCACAGCAATATGACATCGTGTAGAAAGGAACTAAACAGCATGGGAATGCTGATGGATTGTCACGCCTATCGTTGCTGACGGTGGAAGAAGAACTGGCAGTGGATCCAGTCGAGTTATTCGACTCGACTATAGTCGAATGTCTCCCTGTGACGAATGCAAACATAGAAAAGGAAACACGAAATGAACCAACACCCTCCTGGGTCTATGATTTAACGGTGAAGGGATGGCCAGCACATGGCGAACCACTGCTGCCAGCATTCTCACCGAGAAGAGAATAGCTGTCAGTGTGCAGAGGAACCTTGATATGTGGATCCAGAGTAGTAATTCCACCCAAATTGAAGGACAGAGTGCTCAATGAGCTTCATGAGGGTCATCTGGGAGGGGTAAAAATGAAAAACTTAGCCAGAGCGTTTGTGTGGTGGCCGGGAATCAATAGAGAAATCGAAGAGATGACCAAGAGTTGTACAGGATGCCAGAAGGTCCAAAACGCCCCACCACAAGCACCTCTACATACATGGGAGTGGCCCTCATCTCCATGGCAAAGGGTGCACATTGATTTTGCTGGTCCCTTTATGGACTCGATGTTTTTAATTGCGGTGGATGCACATTCAAAGTGGCCAGAGGTAATAAAAATGTCCTCATCCACCACAGAAAAAACTATCACAGTCTTACGAACCATATTCGCCAGGAGTTGGCTGCCTGAACAGATTTGCCCTGACAATGGACCACAGTTTGTGTCTGAAGAGTTCCAGAGGTTCTTAAAGAACAATGCTGTTAAGCATTGCACATCCGGCCCATATCATCCAGCCACTAATGGATTGGCCAAGAGGTTTGTTCAAATATTCAAGAAGGCTATCAAGGCAATGTGTAATGTAGATATACCACTACAACACAAGATGGATAACTTCTTGTTTGCCTACCAGAATGCGACACATGCGGTTACCAACCAAACTCCAGCCATGAAGTTATTCAATCGAAGACTACGATGCCGCTTGGATTTGGTTAAGCCAAACGTCAGAAGAGATGTGGAGAACAGGCATTTTCAGAATATGAATGAAAGGCCGACCAGGAGCTTTAAGATAGGTCAACCATTTTTGGCCCGGGACTACCGCACAGAGAAATGGCAGCCAGGAACGAGCTGTACACGGCAAGGACCTCTAATGTATACCGTGGACATTGGAGGGAGCATTGTAAGACGTCATGCTGACCAGACTCTAGAGTCACTGGAAAACGTCAACTCCACACCACGATCTGATACACCTGGCGATGAAACCGAAGTACCAATTGCATCTACCGCAGAATCGGTGATATTGGAAGCAGACGAACCAAACAACGACATTGATCCCGACTCAACCTTGCCAGAAGAACCTGATAGCCCAAAGAGGCGTTATCCTTACAGAATCAGGAAGCCTCCTCAAAGACTGAACTTATAATTGCTTAACTTCAACCAATGTATCTCGCAACCGTAATTGTAATTTTAATTAGTTATTAAATGAATGTTATGTACCGTTTATCTAAAAGGGGAGGAATTGTTGTGTATGTACCTTTAAGGGAATAACTGGTCTCAGACTGCAGTACCGGCAGTGACCACCCCTGTATAAAAGGCCCTAGCAGACTTCTGTAGTTTCAGTTTCCAGGTTGTCTCCATTCAGTAAAGACTTGTTATAATCAACTCCTGCATTCCGTGTCACAATTATACACGGACATAATAGTTAAAATTCCTGCCTCTACCACCCTATCAGGCAATGAGTTCCAGACCCCCACAACCGTCTGGGTGAAGACATTACCTCTCAAAATCTCTCTGACCCTTCCACCAATTCCTTTAAATCAGTGCCCCCAGGTTTTTGACCGCTATGCTGAGGGATATAAGTTCTATTCCATCCACTTTATCTAGGCCCCTGATGAGTTTATACAACTCAATAAGGTCTCCACTCAACCTCCTCTGTTTAACGGAAAATAAACCCAGCCGATCCAGTGTTTCATCATAGCTAAGGTTCTTTATTCACGGCAACATCCTTGTAAATCTCTTCCCATGCCCTCTCTAGTGCAATCACATCTGTCCTGTAATGTGGTGACCAGAACTGCACGCTTTACTCTAGCTGAGGCCTAACTAATGTTTTATATTAATTAATCTTTATTGTCATTGTACAATGCACAAGTACATGAACAACGAAATGTGATCTTGCAAGCTCTCATGAGTCCAGTGCAAATAACATTAACATTAATAGCACCGTCCTGGGAGAAGCAAAGCCGCTGCGTCTGTGCGCGCTGCCATTCCATTTCCACTATTCCTCCTGTCCGACAATCTTCAGCCCAACGCCCGGGCCTGCTCACCAGCCGCCCCTCCCGGGGCTTCTTCCGTGACCTTCTCACAACCGCCCCTCCTCGGATGCTCTTTTCGTGACCTTCTGCACCTGGTCTTAGCCCTGATGTTCACCCCTCCAGGTACTAACTAGGCCTGGCTCTGTCTTAGCTTCATCATAAGCCTTGCCAGTGACCCTGTCCCTAGTCCCAGGAACAGGATAACCCTCCCTGCTATTTTATTCCATGCCACGGCTAATAAAGGCCAGCATTCCGTGTTCCTTCTCAACCACCTTATCTACCTGGCCTGCTACCTTCAGGAATCTGTGGACATGCACTCCAAGGTCCCATTGTTCCTCTGCACTACTCAGTGTCCTAACATTTAAAGTGTATTCCCTTTCCTTGTTAGCTCTCCCCAACTACATTACCTCACACATCTCAGGATTGAATTCCAATTGCCACTGCTGTGCCCGTCTGAGCAATTTATTGAAATCATCCTGCACTCTACAACTTCCTTCTTCAGTTTCAAGCGCAAAGCCGATTTTAGTATCATCAGCAAACTTCTTAACCATAACCCTTATAATCAAGTCTAGATCATTGATATATACCACAAAAAGCAAGGGACCGAGTACTGAGCCCTGCAGAACCCCAGTGGAAACAGCCTTCCAGTCACAAAAACACCCATCAACCATTAAACCCTACCTCGTGCCTCCGACTCAGTTATTAATCCAAATTGACATTTTGCCCTGGATCCTATGAGCTTTTAACTTTGTGACCAGTCTGCCATGTGGAACCTTATCAAAAGCCTTATACACTATATCAAACACACTACCCTCATCTACCCTCCTTGATACCACCTCAAAAAATTCTATCACGTTTGTCAGATTCGACCATCCCTTAATAACTCCGTGTAGAATATTCTTGATTAATAGGTGGCATTCTAAATGAAGATGTTTCCTGCCCTTCAGAATTCTTTCCAATAATTTTCCCACCACCAAGGTTAGGTGACTGACCTTTAATTACTCGGTCTATTCGAAAATGATGGTCAGGGACTCAGAAATTTCCGCTTTTGCTTCGTTTAACAGCCTGGAATGCATTTCATCCGGGACTGAGGATTTGTACACTTTTAAAGCTGCCAAACCCCTTAATATCTCCTCTCTCAGTATGTTTATTTTATCTAACATTTCACACTCCTCCTTCCAGATAGCAATGTCTGCATCGCCCTTCCCCGTTGTGAAAGCAGACACAATGTAATCATTAAGAAACCTACTGACATCACCTGCCTCCACGCATTGATAACACTTTGATCTCGAATAGGCCCTATACTTTCTTTAGTTATCCTCTTACTCTTAATATACTTATAAAACATCGTTGGTTTATCCCTGATTCGTCTTGCCAAGAATTTTTCATGTTCTCCCTTTGCTTTCCTAATATCTTTTTTTAATTGCACCACTGCACTTTCTGTACTCTGCGAAAGATCCTGCAGTATTTAGCCCTCGGTATCTGTCAAACGACTCCCTTTTTTGTTTAACCCACGCTATATGTCCCTAGACTTCCAGGGTGCTCAACATTTGTTAGACCCACCTTTTTTCTTCAAATGCACATATTTGATCTGAACTCTCCGGATCTCCTCCTTGAATGCCTCCCACTGCTGCGTGTGTGGGAAAGGATTCATTCGGCCAGCCAGCCTGCTGACACACCAGCTGGTTCACATTGGGAGAGGCCGTTCACCTGCTCTGTTTGTGGGAAGGGGTGAATTTCTTCATCCAGCCTGCTGAGACACCAGTGCGTAAACAAAAGACTGCAGGGTTTGGATTCCGCTGTTATTGCTGCTGCTACTCACACCAGCACTGAACCATGTTCACTCTGACAGTTGGGGTTTGTTTCTGCAAGTTATTAGTAAATGAGATAACTGGGTGGGAGATTAACATTCTGTATAATTGTCAAATAAATCAGCTTTTGGTTAAATGAATGGGGTGCAATTTTCACAATGGGGGTGGGTAGGAGGCGGGTTTCGGTTTGGGTGGGTTCCAAACACGCCTCCACTGAGAGGAGGGAAATTTGAGATTTTGGCCTGATTGGCCAGTTGATTTCATAGGTGTGGGTTCCCATGGGCCAATTAGTGTTCTGAGACTGAAAGTCGCCTCTGCTGATGTCATTTATCCAGCTTAATTTAAGGACTGCTTGCTGCCTTGGCTCATTCCCCTGGTTTTCCGTCGATGCTGCACCACCTCCAAGCAATTATCTTATTGAAGAATGGCCAGCTCCAAGGCAAGTGCCTGCCCATGGTTCACGGATGATGCTCTGGGTATGCTGGTTTAGGGGGCGAGAGCTAGCAGAAAGGTACTCATCAGGGAGGAAGTGGCCTGCCAAAGAAGCCAAGCCTGTATGGGTTTAGCTGGCAAAGGATATAACCTCCAGATCGGTATGCAGATTGGGGGATTGTTTCTGTTTTATTGAAGAAATGCCTTCCCTGTGGGAATGTATTAAAATTAGGTGAGGGCAAGCTGTTGGTCTGATGTCATCTGTTATTTCGGTTTAGACATCTCCTCATTGCGGGCTCCGCGACATTTGCCTGTTCAGCCATTCCTAATAAATATATACTCTCAGTTCCAGGATCATCCTTGCCAATCGTTCTACCACCTTCTCCAGAGCCTCCATACCACAGGAAACAGAGGAAGCTGAGGGGAGACAAAATTGAAGTGAATAAATTATGAGGGGCCTAGAGAGATCGGATAGAAGGACCTTATTCCCTTAGCTGAAGGGTCAAAATCAAGGGGGCAGAAATTTAATGCAGTTGGTCGCAAGTTTAGAGGGGATTTGAGCAGAATGTTTTTCTCCCACATATTGATGGGGGTCTGGAAGTCACTGCATAAAAGGGTGGTAGAGCCAAAGACCACGATCACATTTGAAAAGTGTTTGGATGTGCACTTGAAAGGCCATTACCTACAAGGCTTCGGACCAAGTGCTGGGAAATGGGATTAGAGTGGATAGCTCTTTGTCCGCAGTACGGATACGATGGGTCGAATGGCCTCCTTCTGTGCTCTTAATTTATATGATTCTATGATTCTATGACTGCTGATGGAGCCTTACTCTGTATCTAACCCGTGCTATAACTACCCTGGGAGTGTTGGTGGGACAGTGTACAGGGAGCAGTGACAGTCAGGGAGAGGTATGTAACTGAGTGAGCAGCAACACAGAGAGAGATCAGCAGAAGGAGATAGATAAAGGTGAGACTGAGTACTCTGATACAGAGAGACACCAGCAGAGGGCGATAGATAAAGGTGAGACTGAATGCTGTGATAAAGCGATAATCTAGCAGAGGGAGATAGATAAAGGGGAGATTGAATGCTGTGATACAGAGAGACAGCAGCAGAGGGAGATAGATAAAGGTGAGACTGATTACAGTGATACAATGTGACACCAGCAGAGGGAGGTAGGTAAATGTAGACTGAGTACTGTGATACAGAAAGACACCAGCAGAGATACCTGTAGTTTGCAGTTTGTGTCTCCTTACCTGATGAACGATATTTTTTCATAGGGGGAGTGAAACGAAGGGTTACCAGATTGGTTCCTTGGATGGGAGGATTGTCCTATGAGAAGCGATTGAGTAGACTAGAACTTTATTCCCTAGAGTTTAGAAGAATGCGAGGTGATCTCATTGAAATATATCACATTCATGTAGAGCTTGCCACGGTAGATGCTGGGAGGATTTTCCCCTGGCTGGGGATACTAGGAGCAAGGGTCACCGTCTCGGAATATGGGGTCAGCCATTTAGGACTTTGCAATTCTGCACTCCAGAGCGCTGTAGAGGCACAATCGTTGAGTATATTAAAGGCAGAGGTCGATAAATTATTGAATATTAGGGGAATCACGGGATATAATCTTACTGAATGGCGGAGCAGGCTCGAAAGACCAGATGGTCTACTCCTGCTCCTATTTCTTATGGCTTATGATCTTAAGTGCGTGTTCTGAGCAAATGTTTTTTTTTGCTATTGTGAGAAATGCAGAGTGAAGGAAGCGAGGGAAAAGACAATGGTTTCTACTGAGAGCTGCCAGTGCGAACATTGATGCCCAGGGAGGAGCCGCTTGGGCAACCCATGCTGGCAGGGAGTCTCAGGCTGTTCCTCCAACGCAAACCCAGCTCCCACTAGCCGATTTTAAAACTGCAACAAATGTCACCTGATTTAAACGTTGGAGGGTTTCAAGGGAATTCTGATTTTTGCAGTGTGGAGAAAGGATTGTTTAATATTACACGTTCCCAAACAAAGTTTAAATAAATAAATACAGGGTATTTTTAACCAGTCGGACAGCGGGTTGGTGAGAAACTCCATTAAAATGCAGCATCGCTGGTGATTCCTGTGCAATATCAGCAAGCTCGCTCACTTCCATCAGTGTTCCAAACGCCAACAGCTGCTCTGTGAAAGTTGCCAGCGGATTTTACCGGCGAACTTGATGCAGCGGGTGACTTACAGCTGCACCAGCCAATCGGTGTGGACTGGTCTTGCAGGGCAGCCAATTGGATATGTGAATGGTGATGCGCAATCCGCTGATTGACAGGTCGGGTCGGGAGCGAGTGTTTGGGAAGCATCTGGTTCAGGAAACAAACTTCAAATGGAAATGCTTCTGATTTTGTGGGAATGTATTTTTCAAGCACGTTATTCATATTTTGAAATATATATATTTGCAGAAATATCTTGATGGATTCTTCCCTATAGTTTCAATTTAGAAATAGAAAGTGGTGATAATGTGAAACGACGCTCCTCACTCTCTCTGTCCCAAGTCTATCGCTCTTCCAGTCACTCTCTCTCTCTCCCTCGCAGTCCCTCTCTCTCTCTCCCCAAGTCTCACTCTCACTCCACTCTATCTCTCCCCTGTATCTCTCTCTCCACAGTCTCGCTCTCTCTCCCCAGTCTCTCTCTCCCCGGACTCTATCACTCCACAAGTCTCTCTCCACAAATCTCTGTCTCCCGCAGCATCTCTCCCTAGTCTCTCTATCCCCAGTCTCATTTTCTCTCCCCAGTCTCTCTCTGTCTCTCCCATCTCTCCCTCTCCCTCTCAAAGTCTATCTCTCTCCCCAGTCTGTCTCTCTCTCCAGCAGTCTCTCTCTCTCCAGCAGTCGCTCTACCCGCAGTCGCTCTGTCCCCCAATCTCTCTCCACCAGTCTCAATCTCTCTCCCCTAGTTGCAACCTCACTCTCCCCAGTCTCTCTCGCTCCACCAGTCTGTCACTGTCGCCAGGCTCTCTCTCCTCAAGTTTCTCCCTCACTCACTCCAGCCTCTCTCTCTCCAGTTTCTCTCTCCATCCCTCAGTCTCTCTCTATCTCCCCAATTTCTCTCTATCTACCCAGTCTCTCTATCTCACTCCCCAGTCTCACTCGCTCTCCCCCTCTCTCTCCAGTCTCTTTATCTCTATTCTCTCTCTCTCTTCAGTTTCTGTCTCTCTCTCTCTCTCTCCATTTCTCTCTCTCTCCTAAGACGCTCTTTACCTGTCTCTCTCTCTCTCTCTCCCTTTCTCTCTCTCCTAAGACGCTCTTTACCAGTCTTTCTCTCTCTCCCCAGTCTAGCTCTCTCTGCCCCAGTATTTCTCTCCCTCTCCCAAGTCTCTCTCTCTCTCTCTCTCTGTCTATCTCTCTCTCTCCTTCGATAGGTATGTGAAAAGGAAAAGTCTGGCGAAGGTAAATGTAGGTCCTTTACAGTCAGAGACGGGAGAGTTAATAATTTGGAGTGAGGAAATGGCAGAAAAGTTAAATAAATACTATATTTCTGTCTTCACTGCAGAAGGCACAAAATACATCACAGGAATACGAGCAAACCAAGGATGTGACGGGAAGGAGGAACTTAAAGAAATTATTATTATTTTTAAAAATGTACTTGCAAAATTAATGGGACTAAAAGTCGATAAATCCCAAGGATCGGATGACCTACATCCCAGGATTTTGAAGAGGTGGCCATTGTAATAGTGGACGCATTGATTTTCATCTTCCAGAACGCTATGGATTATGGAATGGTTCCTGCAGATTGGAGGATAGCAAATATAACCCCGCTATTTAAGAAAGGAGCGACAGAGAAAACGGGGAACTACATATTGGTTAGCCTCACATCATTAGTTGGGAAAATGCTGGACTCTATTATAAAGGATGCAATAACTAGGCAATTAGAAACTAAAAGTATGATTGGGCAGAATCAACATGAATTGCAATAGGGAAATCCTGTTTGACAAACCCATTGGAGATCGTTAAGGATGTAACTAGTGGCATAGGCAAAGAGGAACCAGTAGATGCGGTGTATCTGGATTTTCAGAAGGTCAAGGCCTTCGATAAAGGTCCCACACAAGAGGCTGGTGAACAGAATTAGGGCACATGAAATTGGGGTTTTATAATAGCATGGTTTGAGAATTGGTGAACTAAGATCAAAGTGTCTTTTTCAGTTTGGCAGGCTGTGCCCAGTGGTGCACCGCAAGGATCGGTGCTTAGGCCCCAGCTATTCACAATCCAAATCAGTAATTTGTTTGAGTGGACTAAATGTAACATTTCCAAATTTGCTGAGGATACAAAGCTAGGCAGCAATGTTAGTTTTGAAGAGGATGTGAAGAGGCTTCAAGGGGATCTCGAAAATCTCAATGAATGGGTGAGAACATTGAAGATGGAATCAAATGCGGATAAATGTGAATTATCCAGTTCGGTAGAAAGAACAGAAAGGCAGTATTTTTCCTAAATGGTTAATGATTGCGGAATGCAGATGCTCATAGGGACCTGGGGGTCCTTTTACATGAGTCACTGAAAGTGAATGTTCAGGTGCAGCAAACAATTCGGAAGGCAAATTGTATGCTGGCCTTCATTACAAGAGGATTTGAGTACAGGAGTAAAGAAGTCTAACTCCAATTATTTAGGGCCTTGTTGAGATCATACCTGGAGTACTGTGAACAATTTAGATCTCCGTCCCTAAGGAAAGATTTGATTGCCATAGAGGGAGTGAAATGAAGGTTCACGAGATTGATTCCTGGGAAGACGGGACTGTCGTATGAGAAGAGATTGAGTAAACTAGGCCTGTATTCTCTTGAATTGAGAAGAATGAGAGAGGATCTCATTGTAGCAAACACCTATATTACAGTGCTTGATAGGATGAATGCTGGGAGAATGATTCCCTTGGCTTGGAGTGTAGAACCAAGGACCACAGCCTCAAGGTAAATGGAGGGCCATTCAGCACTGAGAGGAGAAGAAATTTCTTCACACAGACGGTTGTGATTCTGTGGAATTCACTACCCCAGAGGACTGTGGAGGCTCATTCATTGGGTGTATTCAAAACAGAAGTCGGTAGATTTCTGACTAGTAAGGGCATCAAGCGATATGGTGATAGGGCCGGTGAATCGAGTTGAGGCAGAAGGTTAACCATGATCTCATTGAATAGCAGAGCAGGCTCTAAGGAATGAATGGCTTACTCCTGCTTCTACTTCGTATTTTCTTATGTCCTCATTTTCTCCCGTAGTCTCTCTTTATTTCTCCCATGTCTCTCTCTCTCTCTTCAAGCCTCCCTCTTTGCCTCAGAATCTGCTCCATGCAGGAGCATGAACCGTGCTCGTGTTTCTCTTTCCAAAATGTACATAGCCTGTGTGATCAGCAGCCTGAAGGATGAAGACTGTTTAATGACGTCCTTCCAACCTGACACACTAAGTGTCAGCAAATCCTTTTATGCTGGGCTGAACGATGTGAAGCCCACAATTGCACGGCCTCCCAATCCCTCCTGTCGTCCATCTCGTAGGATTTATATGACAGCAAGCGGGAGAGTCTGGATTATCTGCTAACTCTGGACGAGCTGACAAAGCCCATCCTGTCCTTTGAGATGAGTAAAACTCCCGGAAGCGACGGCTTACTGGTCGAGTTGTATTCTGCTCTGTGGGACTGGATCAGTCTAGAGCTGCTGGAAGTGTACAGGGGATGCTTCTTGCTGGCAGCATGTCGGAATCCATGAGGAAAAGCATTATCAGGCTCATCTACAAGCAGAAGAGGGAAAGGGAAGAGATCAGCAAGTAGCGACCCAATTCGCTGCTTAATGTGGTTTACAAAATTATGTCCAAGGTCATTGCCAATCATTTTAAGTCTGCTCGGGAGCAGGTGATTCGCCCTGATCAGACCACGCCATACCCGGCAGGAAGATCTCTGCTAGACTCGCGCTACTCACGGCTACGATGGCCTATGTGTGTGACAGGAGGGTGGACACCTGTTTAATCAGCTTGGAACAGGAGAAGACCTTTGACAGAATTTCGCACACGTAGATGATGGACGTGCTCTCCAAAATGGGGTTTGCGGATGGAATCTGTAATTGGACACAACTGCTCTGCAGAGAAATCAGCAACACAGTTCTAATCAACGGGTATGAATCGGAAAGCTTTCTGATTAAATCTGGTGTCAGGCAAGGCTGTCCTCTCTCCTCTGTCCTGTTCATGTGTTGTATCGAACCTTTTGCAGAGTTCATCAGGAAGGAGGCGGCCATAAGAAGGGTGATGATCCCAGGCAGTGGATGCACTCAGGTCACGGTCTCCCTGTACGTGGACGACGTCACCGTCTTTTGCTCGGTTCCGCTGTCCGTTTGAAGACTGCTGAGTAACTGTGACGAGTTGGAAATGGCGTCGGGAGCCAAGGGAAAATGCGTCAAACTCTAAGCCATGACCTTTGGCAACTGGGCCGACCGATCCTTTATCCCATTCACCCTCGGTCGGCAAACACCAAGTGTCACTACGTGCTGAGTTTCTATGCACTGCATTCTTCTCTATTGTTCTATATGTAACATGTTTTTTGGATTGTATTGCAATTTATTTTGACAAATATTGAAGTAGATTATGACAATTTTTATGAATAAAGTATAATCTTGAAATAGCAACAACATATTCTTATCAGTTTAGGCTCAGTGGGGAAAGGCCAGTGTTTATGGCGCTCCCAACATTGTACACCGAGGAGCTGGAAACAGTGGGAAATCCCCCTCGGGTCATGTATTTCAAATTGTTTGATTGTAAATGTACATAACATTTGAAATATAACTGCAATTAATCCGCTCGTGACTTCCAATGAATGTATTCAACCTGGACTGAATGGTGTGAAATATGACCTGGGCATTGTGGTTAACGTGTCACTGTTCCAGGATTATTGAAGGGCTCGAGACCGGCCCCCTGGGCATTGTGGGTAAGTTCCTGAAGTTGATTAAAGCCTCCTGTGGGTCTTTGATTGTAAATGGTGTTTGACCACTGTTACGGTACCTAAACTGTTAAGCTGACCCAGATAACAGAAACCACAATGTGTGTAGACAGCTCAGGTGACAAACAATAACTTTTCTGTGGTTTTTCTAAGTAATGGTTACGTGCAAAATGGTTACTTTGAGCTTTGTCGTTTTTCAAGCATAAAAGCAGCTGCTTTTTGCTGTAAAAACAGAAATCCTATTGACCTTCCTGGAACGGAGATTTCTCCCAGTGCACTTGAATAACGCGATCGTTTTACCATACCAATGTCCCCTCTGAGTCCATTTCACCCATGACATTTTTGCCATAGTCGGCAGTATACCCTTCGCAGATCCCCAGACAGCGAGTGACTATAATTTTTATGCTTTACTTGATCGGAACAGTGGGATGGATAACGCAAGTGTATCCATGAATCTATAAGATGTGGGGACCGGTAGCATCAGATGGTAGAGACTGAGGCGCCTCATAGAGGTGGTCAGAATCGACCCACAGTGAGAGGCAGAGAGAGCCTAGCCGAGGGAGGTGGTGAGAATCACAAAGGTAAACATAGGTGGTTAGACCCGAGCACGGTCAGAGGCCGAGGGAGCCTAGCCAAGGGACATATTCCAAGCCACAAAGATAAGGCAGATGTGCTCAAAACTGAACATGGTGAGAGGCCTTGAGACCGGAGCCCAACAGATAGTCAGAGTAAAACCAGGCGGGTTGCACACATTGGTCAGAGTAAAACCAGGTGGGTTGCACACATTGGTTATAGTAAAACCGGGCGGGTTGCTGACACTGGTTATAGTAAAACCAGGTGGGTTGCACACATTGGTTATAGTAAAACCAGGCGGGTTGCTGACACTGGTTATAGTAAAACCAGGTGGGTTGCACACATTGGTTATAGTAAAACCAGGCGGGTTGCACACATTGGTCAGAGTAAAACCAGGCGGGTTGCTGACACTGGTTATAGTAAAACCAGGTGGGTTGCTGACATTGGTCAGAGTAAAACCAGGCGGGTTGCTGACACTGGTTATAGTAAAACCAGGCGGGTTGTAGACATTGGTCAGAGTAAAACCAGGCGGGTTGCTGACACTGGTTATAGTAAAACCAGGTGGGTTGCACACATTGGTTATAGTAAAACCAGCCGGGTTGTAGACATTGGTCAGAGTAAAACCAGGCGGGTTGTAGACACTGGTTATAGTAAAACCAGGCGGGTTGCAGACACTGGTTATAGTAAAACCAGGCGGGTTGCACACATTGGTCAGAGTAAAACCAGGTGGGTTGCTGACACTGGTTATAGTAAAACCAGCCGGGTTGTAGACATTGATCAGAGTAAAACCAGGCGGGTTGTAGACACTGGTTATAGTAAAACCAGGCGCGTTGCAGACACTGGTTATAGTAAAACCAGGCGGGTTGCACACATTGGTCAGAGTAAAACCAGGTGGGTTGCAGACACTGGTTATAGTAAAACCAGCCGGGTTGTAGACATTGGTCAGAGTAAAACCAGGCGGGTTGTAGACACTGGTTATAGTAAAACCAGGTGGGTTGCAGACACTGGTTATAGTAAAACCAGGCGGGATGTAGACACTGGTTATAGTAAAACCAGGCGGGTTTCAGACACTGGTTATAGTAAAACCAGGCGGGTTGCAGACACTGGTTATAGTAAAACCAGGCGGGTTGCAGACACTGGTTATAGTAAAACCAGGTGGGTTGTAGACACTGGTTATAGTAAAACCAGGCGGGTTGTAGACACTGGTTATAGTAAATCCAGGCGGGTTGCTGACACTGGTTATAGTAAAACCAGCTGGGTTGCTGACACTGGTTAAAGTAAAACCAGGCGGGTTGCAGACACTGGTTATAGTAAAACCAGGTGGGTTGTAGACGCTGGTTAGAGTAAAATCAGGTGGGTTGTTGACGCTGGTTATAGTAAAACCAGGTGGGTTGCACACATTGGTTATAGTAAAACCAGGCGTGTTGTAGACATTGGATATAGTAAAACCAGGCGGGTTGCACACATTGGTTATAGTAAAACCAGGTGGGTTGTAGACACTGGTTATAGTAAAACCAGGCGTGTTGTAGACATTGGTTATAGTAAAACCAGGAGGGTTGCAGACACTGGTTATAGTAAAACCAGGCGTGTTGTAGACATTGGTTATAGTAAAACCAGGCGGGTTGCACACATTGGTTATAGTAAAACCAGGTGGGTTGTAGACACTGGTTATAGTAAAACCAGGCGTGTTGTAGACATTGGTTATAGTAAAACCAGGCGGGTTGTAGGCACTGGTTATAGTAAAACCAGGCGTGTTGTAGACATTGGTTATAGTAAAACCAGGCGGGTTGCACACATTGGTTATAGTAAAACCAGGTGGGTTGCAGACACTGGTTATAGTAAAACCAGGCGGGATGTAGACGCTGGTTATAGTAAAACCAGGCGGGTTGCAGACACTGGTTATAGTAAAACCAGGTGGGTTGCAGACACTGGTTATAGTAAAACCAGGCGGGTTGCAGACACTGGTTATAGTAAAACCAGGCGGGTTGCAGACAATGGTTATAGTAAAACCAGGCGGGTTGCAGACACTGGTTATAGTAAAACCAGGTGGGTTGCTGACACTGGTTATAGTAAAACCAGGCGGGTTGCACACATTGGTTAGAGTAAAACCAGGTGGGTTGTAGACGCTGGTTAGAGTAAAACCAGGCGGGTTGCACACATTGGTCAGAGTAAAACCAGGCGGGTTGTAGACACTGGTTATAGTAAAACCAGCCGGGTTGCAGACACTGGTTATAGTAAAACCAGGCGGGATGTAGACACTGGTTAGAGTAAAACCAGGCGGGATGTAGACGCTGATTAGAGTAAAACCAGGCGGGTTGTAGACGCTGGTTATAGTAAAACCAGGCGGGTTGTAGACGCTGATTAGAGTAAAACCAGGCGGGTTTTAGACGCTGGTTATAGTAAAACCAGGCGGGTTGTAGACACTGGTTAGAGTAAAACCAGGCGGGTTGTAGATGCTGGTTAGAGTAAAACCAGGCGGGATGTAGACGCTGATTAGAGTAAAACCAGGCGGGTTGTAGACGCTGGTTATAGTAAAACCAGGCGGGTTGTAGACGCTGGTTATAGTAAAACCAGGCGGGTTGTAGACACTGGTTAGATTAAAACCAGGGGGGTTGTAGATGCTGGTTAGAGTAAAACCATGCGGGTTGTAGATGCTGGTTAGAGTAAAACCAGGTGGGTTGTAGATGCTGGTTAGAGTAAAAACATGCGAGTTGTAGATGCTGGTTAGAGTAAAACCATGCGGGTTGTAGATGCTGGTTAGAGTAAAACCATGCGGGTTGTAGATGCTGGTTAGAGTAAAACCAGGCGGGTTGTAGATGCTGGTTAGAGTAAAACCAGGGGGGTTGTAGATGCTGGTTAGAGTAAAACCATGCGGGTTGTAGATGCTGGTTAGAGTAAAACCATGCGGGTTGTAGATGCTGGTTAGAGTAAAACCATGCGGGTTGTAGATGCTGGTTAGAGTAAAACCAGGCGGGTTGTAGATGCTGGTTAGAGTAAAACCAGGCGGGTTGTAGATGCTGGTTAGAGTTAAACCAGGCGGGTTGTAGATGCTGGTTAGAGTAAAACCAGGCTGGTTGTAGATTCTGGTTAGAGTAAAACCAGGCGGGATGTAGAAGCTGGTTAGAGTAAAACCAGGCGGGTTGCAGAAGCTGGTTAGAGTAAAACCAGGGGGGTAGCAAACATGGGTTAGAGTAAAACCAGGCGGGTTATAGACGCTGGCTATAGTCAAACCAGGCGGGTTGTAGACACTGGTTATAGTAAAATCAGGCGGGTTGTACACGCTGGTTAGTGTAAAACCAGGCGGGTTGCAGAAGCTGGTTACAGTAAAACCAGGGGGGTTGTAGACGCTGGTTTGCATAAAACCAGGCGGGTTGTAGACACTGGTTAGAGTAAAACCAGGCGGGTTGTAGACACTGGTTAGAGTTAAACCAGGCGGGTTGGTGATGCTGGTTAGAGTAAAACCAGGCGGGTTGGTGATGCTGGTTAGAGTAAAACCTCACGGGTTGCAGACACTGGTTAGATTAAAACCATGCGGGTTGTAGACGCTGGTTAGAGTAAAACCGGGCGCGTTGTAGACATTGGTTAGAGTAAAACCAGGCGGGATGTAGACACTGGTTAGATTAAAACCAGGCGGGTTGTAGACATTGGTTAGATTAAAACCAGGCGGGTTGTAGACACTGGTTAGAGTAAAACCAGGCGGGTTGTAGACGCTGGTTAGAGTAAAACCAGGCGTGTTGTAGACATTGGTTAGATTAAAACCAGGCGGGTTGTAGACGCCGGTTAGAGTAAAACCAGGCGGGTTGTAGACACTGGTTAGAGTAAAACCAGGCGGGTTGTAGACACTGGTTAGAGTAAAACCAGGCGTGTTGTAGACACTGGTTAGAGTTAAACCAGGCGGGTTGTAGACGCTGTTTAGAGTAAAACCAGGCGGGTTGTAGACGCTGGTTAGAGTAAAACCAGGCTGATTGCAGACGCTGGTTAGAGTAAAACCAGGCGGGTTTTAGACATTGGTTAGAGTAAAACCAGGTGGGTTGTAGGCACTGGTTAGAGTAAAACCAGGCGGGTTGTAGACGCTGGTTAGAGTAAAACTAGGCGGGTTGTAGACAGTGGTTAGATTAAAACAAGGAGGGTTGTAGACACTGGTTAGAGTAAAACCAGGCGGGTTGTAGACACTGGTTAGAGTAAAACCAGGCGGGTTTTAGACATTGGTTAGAGTAAAACCAGGCGGGTTTTAGACATTGGTTAGTGTAAAACCAGGTGGGTTGTAGGCACTGGTTAGAGTAAAACCAGGCGGGTTGCAGACACTGGTTAGAGTAAAACCAGGCGGGTTGTAGACACTGGTTAGAGTAAAACCAGGCGGGTTTTAGACATTGGTTAGAGTAAAACCAGGCGGGTTTTAGACATTGGTTAGAGTAAAACCAGGTGGGTTGTAGGCACTGGTTAGAGTAAAACCAGGCGGGTTGCAGACACTGGTTAGATTAAAACGAGGCGGGTTGTAGACACTGGTTATAGTTAAACCAGGCGGGTTGTAGACGCTTGTTAAGAGTAAAACCAGGCGGGTTGTAGGCGCTGTTTAGATTAAAACCAGGCGGGTTGTAGACGCTTGTTAAGAGTAAAACCAGGCGGGTTGTAGACGCTGTTTAGATTAAAACCAGGCGGGTTGTAGACACTGGTAATAGTAAAACCAGGTGGGTTGTAGATGCTGGTTAGAGTAAAACCAGGCGGGCTGTCGACGTTGATTATACTTAAACCAGGTGGATTGTAGACACTGGTTAGAGTAAAACCAGTCGGTTTGCTGATGCTGGTTAGAGTGCAATCAGGTGGGTTATAGACGCTGGTTAGAATAAAACCAGGCGGGTTGTAGATGCTGCTTGGAGTAAAACCAGGCGGGTTGTCGGTGTTGGTTATACTTAAACCAGGTGGGTTGTAGACGCTGGCTAGTGTAAAACCAGGCGGGTTGTAGACACTGGTTAGAGTAAAACCAGTCGGTTTGCTGATGCTGGTTAGAGTGCAACCAGGTGGGTTGCAGACGCTGGTTAGAGTAAAACCAGGTGGGTTGTAGACGCTGGTTAGAGTAAAACTAGGCGGGTTGTAGACAGTGGTTAGATTAAAACAAGGAGGGTTGTAGACACTGGTTAGAGTAAATCCAGGCGGGTTTTAGACATTGGTTAGAGTAAAACCAGGCGGGTTTTAGACATTGGTTAGAGTAAAACCAGGTGGGTTGTAGGCACTGGTTAGAGTAAAACCAGGCGGGTTGTAGACACTGGTTAGAGTAAAACCAGGCGGGTTGTAGACATTGGTTAGAGTAAAACCAGGCGGGTTGTAGACAGTGGTTAGATTAAAACAAGGAGGGTTGTAGACACTGGTTAGAGTAAAACCAGGCGGGTTGTAGACATTGGTTAGAGTAAAACCAGGCGGGTTGTAGACAGTGGTTAGATTAAAACAAGGAGGGTTGTAGACACTGGTTAGAGTAAAACTAGGCGGGTTGTAGACATTGGTTAGAGTAAAACCAGGCGGGTTGTAGACAGTGGTTAGATTAAAACAAGGAGGGTTGTAGACACTGGTTAGAGTAAAACAAGGCGGGTTGTAGACATTGGTTAGAGTAAAACCAGGCGGGTTGTAGACAGTGGTTAGATTAAAACAAGAGGGTTGTAGACACTGGTTAGAGTAAAACCAGGCGGGTTGTAGACATTGGTTAGAGTTAAACCAGGCGGGTTGCAGACACTGGTTAGAGTAAAACCAGGCGGGTTGTAGACACTGGTTAGAGTAAAACCAGGCGGGTTGTAGACATTGGTTAGAGTTAAACCAGGCGGGTTGCAGACACTGGTTAGATTAAAACGAGGCGGGTTGTAGACACTGGTTAGAGTAAAACCAGGCGGGTTGTAGATGCTTGTTAAGAGTAAAACCAGGCGGGTTGTAGACGCTGTTTAGATTAAAACCAGGCGGGTTGTAGACACTGGTAATAGTAAAACCAGGTGGGTTGTAGATGCTGGTTAGAGTAAAACCAGGCGGGCTGTCGACGTTGATTATACTTAAACCAGGTGGATTGTAGACACTGGTTAGAGTAAAACCAGTCGGTTTGCTGATGCTGGTTAGAGTGCAATCAGGTGGGTTATAGACGCTGGTTAGAATAAAACCAGGCGGGTTGTAGATGCTGCTTGGAGTAAAACCAGGCGGGTTGTCGGTGTTGGTTATACTTAAACCAGGTGGGTTGTAGACGCTGGCTAGTGTAAAACCAGGCGGGTTGTAGACACTGGTTAGCGTAAAACCAGTCGCTTTGCTGCTGCTGGTTAGAGTGCAACGAGGTGGGTTGCAGACGCTGGTTAGAGTAAAACCAGGCGGGTTGCTGACGCTGGTTAGTGTAAACGCAGGTGGATTGTAGACGCTGGTTAGAGTTAAACCAGGCGGGTTGTAGACGCTGGTTAGAGTAGAACCAGGCGCGTTGTAGATGCTGGTTATAGTAAAACCAGGCGGGTTGTAGACGCTGGTTACACTAAAACCAGGCGGGTTATAGACGCTGGTTAGAGTAAAACCACGCGGGTTGTAGACGCTGGTTAGAATAAAACCACGCGGGTTTTAGATGCAGGTTAGGTTAAAACCAGGCGGGTTGTAGACACTGGTTAGAGTAAAACCACGCAGGTTGTAGATTCTGGTTATAGTAATACCAGGCGGGTTGTAGACGTTGGTTAGAATAAAACCAAGCGGGTTGCAGGAGCTGGTTAGAGTAAACCAGGCTGGTTGCAGACATCACGCGCTGGTTAGATGCCGCACAGTCCTGGATGTGTAATAATGAATTTGGAGAAGAAGCCATGTCATAGACAGAAAATTCAAGCTCGGATGGGGCCCCGAGGGCACTATAACGGGTTATCTGGTGGATAAGAAAAAGATAAATTGAGATAATGGGAAAAGATGGTTGGGACGTGGACAGATCCCTGGAAGCCCAGAAAGCATGGTGAGTAGTACAAAAGAAGGACAAGGAAGCGAAAGCCGTAGAAATACTCACCAATCTGTATTTAGGACTATGTAGACGAGTAAAACAAAAAGTTGGCACGACAAAACCCAAGAAAGGACAGAAAAGGTAGCCACATTGTTCCCACCATCTGACAGTAGTGATGGTGGCGATGACATTGACTGGAATAACTTAGCAGATGTAATGAAGGACAGGGACCTTGGCAAAAGGGGCCAAGGGATCTCTGGACCCAACACCGGAATTACTGAACAAGCAGTCCCGGAATTGTTGGTCGAGCTGACTCAGAAATAGGGAGCGCCCCCGCCCCCATCAAAACCTGTAAAGGATTTATAGAATCAAATCTGGGGAGCCACCAGTGTCAGATGTTAGCAGATTCGGGGACATCGGTCTCAACTGCGGATATTAGACCGCCAAACCACTGCACAAACTAATCTGGTGATTGGGGTGGGGGGCAGTAACTTTAAAGCTAAGAGAAATGAACCAGTGCTCCTGGAAGTGGCCGGGGTACTGATTCCTGCCCGCACCTGGTATGTAAGAATACTGCAGTTACTATCCTAGTGATGGACCTATTAAGAAATTAGGGGCCATTACAGACCCAGAAGGGGTGATTATCTTACAAACCCCTGAATGTAAAAAGAGGTGGCGTGGCACAGTGGTCACCTTAAATGTTGTTGCTGGAAACCCTCGGGCACAGCATGGAATCTTGTGTCAACAAGTTAGTGGGGTGTGGGCAAAACATAAACTGGACTGTATGGATGTGGTAATGGATCCCCTCCATGTCTCTGGACCAGAGCACACCCCTCGGGAACAAGACCCTATAAAAACGCAAGCACAGGAAGCGGTGGTTAGAACAGTGATTGATTTAGAAGAAAGAGGAGTAGTGAGAGAAACCCAATCCACCACGAATTCACCGGTGTGGCCGGTGGGGAACCTGGACGGTTCACACTGTTTAACATTAGATTACACCACCTTGAAAGAGGTGATGCCCAGAGAATACCCCATAGTAGGTAGTCCCGACAGTATTGGACATAGCTCATGGATTTTGAACCATTCCATTGGCACCGGAGTCACAAAATAATTTTGCTATTACGGTAGGAGAGAAAAATATATGTGGAATACATTGACACAAATATTCCACAATAGCCCGGCTATATTCCACAGATTAATGAACCAAGTATTGGAAGGAGTCCAGTTGGAGAACGGGAGTACAGTAATCCAATATGTGGAAGAGCTACTAATAGTCTCCATATCCAACAATAGTCATGTGCGAGCCCTGCTGACCATACCACAATCCTTAGACGAGGCTGCACTGAAAGCCCGTCCCAGGAAAGCCGAGGTAGGCAAATGTGAGGTGCAGTATCTGCAGTGTAACATCGCGCAGGGACAGTGCAGCATGCCAGAAGACCATAAAAGGGCTATTGAGGGAATGCCAAGACCAACAGATGTTGGCGGGGTTGTTTAATTACTGCAGGAATTTTGTGGAGGATTTTGCCGAAAAGGCAGAACCCAGTCAGAGACTATATAAAGGGAGCCATCCACCGAGCACCCCTGTAGAATGGGGAAAGGAGCAAGATATGGCTTATAGTGAACTACAGCGGGCTTTAGTACATGCCCCAGCTGCAGGACTCCCTTGTGTGGGGAAGCCGTTCCATCTGTTTGTAAATAATGAGGCTGGCTATTATATTGCAGGACTAACCCAGGTACTTGGGGATAGGATGAGACCTGCAGCATACTTTTCCACCAAAGTATCACCAGTGCCGAAAGGACTGCCCCGATGTATTGCGGCCATAGACTGCACCACATGTGCAGTTAAGGTTAGCGAACCGAGAGTGATGACAGGATAAATTATATTGCACACCAGACACACCATGGTGGGGCTATAGAACACCGGGAAACAGAATGGTCTCAGACAGCAGGCAAGCAGCATGGGAAGCCATCCTTTTACCTAGAGATAAATCGATCTTGATAGAGAAAGACAGTAGGGTTAAACCAGCGGAATGTACGCTGACAGAGGAGAGGAGCACAACTGTGTGACAGAATTAGAAACGGACTTATACAGTATAATGAAGGAGGAGGAATTAGAGGAGGCAGAAATTGCGTTGTTTTTCGAAGGGTGTAGATGATATGTTGACAGGATGTCCACATAACGAATGGGCAATCGTAACAGGAGGGGAAATAACATTGCAAGGACAACAGCCAGGGGAAACATAGAATCATAGATTCACAGAAAGTTACAGCACAGAAGAAGGCCTTTTAGCCCATCATGTCTGTGCCGGCCAACAAAGAGCTATCCAGCCTAATCTCACTTCCGAGCTCTTGATCCGCAGCCCTGCAGGTTAGAGCATCAAAAATGCACATCCTAGTACTTTTTAAATGTGGTTAACGTTTCTGCCTCTAACACCCTTTCAGGCAGTGAGTTCCAGGCACCCACAACCCTCTGGGTGAAGCTCCCCACAATTTCCCTCTAAACCTTCCCCCAATTACTATAAATCTGCGCCCCCTGGCATTTGACATCTCTGCTAACGAAAATTGGTCCTTTCTATCCAATTTATATATGCCAAACATAATTTTATACACCTCAATAAGGTCTCCCTCAGCCTCATCTGTTCCAAGGAAATCAGACCCAGCCTATCCAATCTTTTCTCATAGCTAACATTCTCCATGCCCGGCAATAGCCTTATAAATCTCCACTCTACCCGCTGCAGTGCAATCACATCTGTCCTGTAATGTGGTGACGAGAACTGCAGGCAGTACTCTAGCTGAGGCTTAACTGGTGTTTTATACAGTTGAATGATAACCCCCCTGCTGTAGTATTCTATGCCACGGCTAATTATGGCAAGCATTACATAAGCCTTCTTAACCACCTTATCTACTTGCACTGCTACCTTCCGGGATTGTTTCCTGGACCAATATGTCGAGGAACCAAATAGAGATCAGGCCATCTTAGACTGGGTATTAAGTAATGAGGAAGGATTAATTAGCAATCGTGTTGTGCGAGGCCCCTTGGGGTGGAGCGATCATAATATGATAGATTTCTTCATTAAGATGGAGAGTCAAGTAGTTGACACAGAGACCAGGGTCCTGAATTTAAATAAAGGAAACTACGATGGTATGAGGCCCGTGTTATGTAGGATTCATTGGGGGATGTTACTCAAAGTGTTGGTGGTGGATAGGCAATCGCAAACATTCAAAGATTGCATGGAAGAACTACAGAATTTGTTCATCCCTGTATGGCATAAAAATGAACCAAAAAAGGTGACTCAAACGTGGCTAGCAAGGGAAATTAGGGATAGTATATGATCCAAGTAGAGGACATATAAATTGGCCTGAAAGAGTAGTAAACCTGAAGAATGGGAGAAGTTTAGGATTCAGCAAAGGAGGAAAAAGTGATTAATTAAGAAGGGGAATATAGAATATTAGAGGAAGCTTGCGAGGAACATAAAAGCTGAGTGTAAAATCTTTTATAGATATGTGAAGAGAAAGTGATTGGTGAGGTCCAGCTCAGGTCCCTCCCAGTCAGAATCAGGGAAATTTATAATGGGCAACAAAGAAATGGCTGATCAATTAAATACATACTTTGGTTCTGTCTTCACAAACGGAGGACACACATAACCTCCCAGAGATGTCGGGGAACACAGGGTCTAATGAGGGGGAGGAACTGAAAGAAAACTGTATTTGTATGGAAATGGTGTTAGGGAAATTGACGGGATTGAAGGCCGATACATTTCCAGGGCCGGATAATCTACATCTTAGGGTACTTAAGGAAGTGGCCCTAGAAATAGTAGATGCATTGCTGGTCATCTTCCAAAATTCGATGGAATCTGGGACAGTTCCCATCGATTGGAGGGCAGCTAATTTTACCCCACTATTCAAAAAGGGTGGTAGAGAGAAAATGGGGAATTATAGACCGGTAAGCCTGACATTGCTGCTTGGGAAAATGCTAGAGTCCATTATAAAAGATGTAATACAGAACACTTGGAAAACAGTGTCAGGATCGGACAAAAGCAACATGGATTTACAAAACGTAAATCGTGCTTGACTAAGCTACTGGAATTTTTTGAGGATGTAAAAATTGGAATAGATAAGGGAGAACCAGTGGATGTGGTGTATTTGGAATTTCAGAAAGCTTTTAATATGTTCCCGCATAAGAGATTAGTGTGAAAAGTTAAGGCACATGGGATTGGCGGCAAGGTACTGACTTGGATAGAGAACTGCTTGGCAGACAGGAAGCAGAGTGTTGGAATAAACGGATCTTTTTCCAAGGGGCAGGCAGTGACTCGTGGAGTATCGCAGGGATCGGTCCTAGGACCCCATCTATTCACAATATACATAAATTGTCTAGAAGAGGGAGCTAGATGTAATATCTGCAAGTTTGCGGGTGACAAAACGGTGGGTGCGCATTTGTGCTGTGAGGACGATGCCGAGAAGCTCCAGTGTGATTCGGACAGGTTGGGTGTTTGGGCAGAAGCACAGCAGATGCAGTATACATAATGTGGATAAATGCGAGGTTATCGGAAGAGGAAGGCAGATTATTATCTGAACGGCAATAGATAGGGAGAAGGGGAAGTGCAACGAGCCCTGGATGTCCTTGTGCACCAGTCGCAGAATGTAAGCAAGCAGGTGCAGCAGGCGGTTAAGAAGGCAAATGGTATGTTGGCCTTCATAGCGAGAGGGGTCGTGTCCAGGAACAAATATGACTTGCTGCAGTTGTACAGGAGGTTGGTGCGACCACATCTTGAGTATTGTGTGCAGTTTTGGTCGACTTATCTGAGGAAGGATGCTCTTGCCATGGAGGGAGTTCAGGGAAGAATCACCAGACTGATACCTGGGATGACAGGAATAATGTATGAGGAGAAATCGGGTCGACTGGGCTTATACTCACTGGAGTTTAGATGAATCAGAGGGGACCTCATTGAATCTTATAAAATGCTATCAAGACTAGACAGACTAGATGCAGGAAGGATGTTCCCGATGGCCAGGGAGTCCAGAACCAGGGGTCACAGTCTATGGATAAGGGGTAAGCCATTTACGATAGAGATGAGGAGGAATTACATCACCCAGAGACTAGTGAACCTGTGGAATTCTCTACCATAGAAGGCAGTGGAGGCCAATTCAATAAATATATTCAAGAAGGAGTTAGATATATTACTTAAGGCTAAACGGATCAAGGCATATGGGGCGAAGGCAGGGACAGTGTACTGACTTTCGATGATCAGCCGTGATATCATTGAATGGCGGCGTTGGCTCAAGGGGCCCAATGGCCTACTCCTGCTCCTATCTTCTATGTTTCTATGTTTCTATGATCTGCAGACATGGTCTCCATGGTCCCTTTGTTCTTCTGCACTACTCAATATCATACCATTTAATGTGTATTCCCTTTCTTTGTTAGCTCTCCCCAAATATCAGCCCATGTAGCAGAATTGATAGCGCTCACAGTCCATGAAACTAACTGAGGGCCGGAGAGCAAATATATATATACGGACAGTAGATATGCCTTTGGAGTGGTACATGACAATATTACAGCTTGGAGTAGGAGAGTGTACATCCCCTCAAGTGGAGGAGCGGTACAGCATGTGAAAGTAGTAAAGGTGTTAATGGAAGCAGCAAAACTGCCTCAACAAGCAGCAGTAACTAAGGTGAAAGCTCATCAGGAGGGACGCGATCCACTACAAATATGCAACAGAAATACTGATTTAGCGTCAATTAGAGCAGCGCAAGATGCACCCATGTGTCAGGTGGCAGCGGTCGCCATATGACCAGAGGGAGTTAAAATTATAGAATTTCACAAAGATAACCGAGAGGGGGAAGTTCAGGATTGGGAACAAATACAGATAGACTTTACAGGACCCGTACCACCAACACCACCCCAAGTCGGGCAAAAAAATAATACTTTCTAATTATTAACCAATTTACACAATGTCTGGAGGCTTTTGCTACCTGAGTCTGCTCAGCTATTACCGTAGCGCAGATATTAGCTAAAGAAATCATCCCAAGATGGGGAGTTCCTTTGCAGATAGATTCAGAGAGGGGAACACATTTCACAGGGCAAGTGGTAAAGGCAGTGTGCTAACTAATGCCGATAAAACAGAAATTGGCCGTACCCTAACAGCCCCAGGGTTCGGGGATGGTAGAACGCATGAATCGGACCCTAAAAGAGCATTAGCCAAGGCCATAACAGAGATTATATTCAAGGACACCACCTCCACAGCTCTCTGTGATAGAGAATTCCAAAGGTTCACGAGCCTCTGAAGAGGAGAAATTCCTCCTCAATTCCGACTTAAATTGTCGACACTTATTATGAAACTACGCCCCCTAGTTCTAGATACCCCCGCTAGGGGAAACATCCTTTCAGAATCCAGCCTGTCAACCCCCCTCAGAAACTTTTATGTTTCAATAAGACCACCTCTCATTGTTCTAAACTCCAATGAGCACAGGCCCAACCTGCTCAACCTTTGTCATACGTCAATCCCTTCATCCCACGAATCTACCTAGTGAACTGTTACTGATTGCCAACCGGAAAATTCCGTATTCATAAAGAATCTCTGTTTTCTGTTAGTTAGCCAAGCCCCTATCCAAGCCAATATATTACATCCCACATCCCGTGAATGAATAAATTTAAGTAAATGAAAATAACAACAAAACAGCTTGCATTTCTGTAGCGCCTTTGAAATGGTAAAGCGTCCCAAGGCGCTGCACAGGAGCGATTATCAAACAAAATTTGATAACTTGGCACATAAGGCGATATTAGGACAGGTGACCCAAACCTTGGTGAGAGAAGTAGGTTTTAAGAAGCGTCTTAATGTAGCAGAGGTTGGTAGAGAAGCAGATAGGGTTAGGGAGGGAATTCCAGAGCTCAGTGCCGAGGCACCTGAAAATCCGGGATGCGCAAATTGCCAGAATTGAAGGTGCGCAGATATTGCGATGATTTTAGGGGCTGGAGGATGTTAGAGATAGTAAATGCTGTTACATAGATATGGAGGATTATGGGGCTGGAGGAATTTTCAGAGATAGTGAGGGTTGAAGTGTCGAAGAAGTTACAGAGTTAGGGAGGGTTGTAGTGCTGAATAAGTTTACAGAGAAAGGGAGGGTTGTAGGGGCTTGAGGATGTTAAGAGATAGGGAGTGCTGTAGGTGCTGAAGGGTGTTACAGAGATAGGGAGGGTTGTTGGGCTGGACGAGGTTACACATAGGGTTGTAGGGCTGGAGGATCTTAGAGAGTTAGGAAGGGTTGTATGGCTGGAGGAATTTACAGAGATAGGGAGGGTTGTATGGCTGGAGGTGATTACAGAGATAGGGAGATTTGTAGGTCTGGAGGAGGTTAAAGAAATAGCAATCTTTCTGGGGAGAGGCGGAGGATACAGAGCTAGGGAGGGTTATGGGGCTTCAGGAGGTTACAGAGATGGAGTGTTTTGTAGGGCTGGAGGAGGATACAGAGATATGGAGTGTTGTAGTTGCTGGAGGAGGCTGCAGAGCTAGGGAAGGTAATACGGGCTGGAGAATGTTACAGGGAAAGGTAAGGTTGCACGGCTGGAGGAGGTTACACAGATAGGGAGGTTGGTAGGGCTGGAGGAGCTTACAGAGATAAGGAGATTTGTAGGGCTGGAGGCGATTACAGAGATGGGCAGGTCTGTAGAGCTGGCGGAGGTTACGGAGATAGCGAGTTTTCTAGGCGATGGAGGAGTTTACAGAGATAGGGAGGTGTGTAGGGGCTGGAGGATGTGACAGAGATAGGGAGGAATGTAAGGGCTTGAGGAGGTTCTGGAGGAAGGGAGAGCTCCAGGGCTGGAGGAGTTTACAGGGAGAGCAAGGGTCCTAGGGTCGAGCGGAGCTTACAGAGATAGGGAGATTTGAAGGGGCTGGAGGAGTTTGCAGAGATTGGGGTGTTCCGGGACTGGAGGAAGTTACCGAGATAGGGAAGGTTGTAGAGCTGAAGGAGGCTAGAGAGATAGGGATGGCAGTAGGATCTGGTGGAGGTTACAGCGTTAGGAAGGGTTGCTGGGCTGGAGGAGGTTACAGAGATAGGGTGGTAGGGGCTGGAGGATGTTACAGAGATAGGAAGGGTTGTAGAGCTGGTGGAGGTTAGCGAGAGAGCAAGGGTTCTGGGGACCAGGGGAATTTATTGCGATAGGGAGAGATGTAGCGCTGGAGGAGGTTGCAGAGATGGTGAGGGTTGCAGGGCAGGTGCAGATTACGGAGATAGGGGGTGTTCTCGGGGTTGGAGAATGTTACAGAGATTGGGAGGATGGTAGGGGCTGCAGGAGGTTACGGAGATAGGGAGGGCTGTAAGGGGTGGAGGTTACAGAGACAGGGAGTGTTGTAGGTGCTGGAGAAGGTTACAAATATAGGGAGTGTTGTTGGGCTGGAGCAGGTTACAGATATGGTTCTAGGGACCGGCGGATGTTACAGATAAAGGGATTGTTGTACTGCTGGAGGAGGTTACAGAGATGGGGAGGGTTGTGGGGCTGGAGGAGGGTACTGCGATACGGGTTTGGAGGAGTGTACAGAGATGGGAGGGGGGTTCTAGGGCTGGAGCAGGTTACAGAGATAGGGAGGGCTGTAGCGGCTGGGGGATGTAATAGAGATAAGGAATGTTGAATGGGCTGGATGTGATTGTAGAGATAGGGAGATTTGTAGGGCTACATGAGATTACAGAGAGAGAGAGGGTTGTAGGTACTGGGGGAAGTTACAGAGATAGATTTGGGTGGCTTGTCAATTAAAGCAATTATACAATGTTACACTTTATATTGTCACCACTCTCTGGCTAATGATGTTTCTCCTGAATTCCCTATAGGCAGTATTAAGGACTATCTTATATTGATTGCCCCTAGTTCTACAAGTGTTAACAGCCTCTCTACGTCTTCCCCATCAAAACCTTTCATAAACATAAAGACCTCCATCAGGTCACCCCTCATCCTTCTTTCTTTTTGAGGAAAGAGCCCCAGCCTGTTCATTCTTTCATTACTATTAGAATCCTAGAACGATACTGCACAGATGGTGGCCATTCAGCCCATCAAGCCAATGCTGACTCTTTGGTAGAGTTATCCAATTATTCCCACTCCCTGATGCTTGCTCTTTCCCCATGCCCCGGCAAATATTTATCCAATTCACTTTTGAAAGTTGCTGTTGAATCTGTTTACACTGCCCCTTGAGGCAGTGCATCCCCGATCATTACAACTCGCTGCGTAAAATGATTCTCCTCAATTCCCCTCTGGTTTTTTTCAAAAATATCATAAATCTGTGTCCTCTGGTTACCGAACCTCCAGCCAGTGGACACAGTTGCTCCTTATTTATTCTATCAAATCCCTTTATGATTTTGAACGCCACTATTAAATTTCCTGTCAACCATCTCTGCTCTAAGGAGAACAATCTCAGCTCCTCAAGTCTCTCCACATGACTAAAATCCCTCATTCCTGGCACCATTCTTGTATCTCTTCACCACCCGCTCGAAGGCCTTGACATCCTTCCTGAGGGTGGAGCCCAGAATTGGGATGCATTATTCCAGCCAAGGACTAAAGTGTGATTTTCTAAAAATCATTCTCGTCGTCACTGGCAAGACCAGCATGTATTGCCCATCCCTAATTGACCTTGAGAAGGTGGTGGTGAGCGCACTTCTTGAACCGCTTCAGTCGATGTGATGAAACTGTTACACAGGAAGAGCAGGAAGCCCATTCAGACCCTCGAGCCCATTACATAGGAACAGGAGGAAGCGAATTTACCTCCTGGAGCCCGTTACACAGGAACAGGAGGAGGAATTCAGCCCCTCGAGCATGTGACACAGAATCAGCAGGAGGCCATTCAGCCCCCCACAAGACCATTACACAGGAACAGGAGGGGGCCACTAAGCACCCCTCGAGCATGTTTCACTGGATCAGAAAAAGGCCATTCATCCCATCGAGCCTGCTACACAGGAACAGGAGGAGGACATTCAGATCCTCGAGCCTGTTACACTGGAACTGGAGGAGGCCATTCAGCTCCTCGAGCCTGTTACACAGGAACAGGAGGATATTCAGCCCATCGAGCCCGTTACCCAGTAACAGGAGTAGGCCCATTCAGCTGCTTTGAGCCCGCTGCACAGGAACAGGGGTAGGCCCATTCAGCCCGCAAGCCTGTTACACAGGAACAGGTAGCCATTCAATCCCTGGAGCCTGTTGCACTGCAATAGGAGGCCAATTAGCTTCTTGAACCCATTACACAGGAACAGGAGGTGGCCATTCAGCCCCGCAAGCCCATTGCACAGGAACAGGCGGAGGCCCATTCAGCCACTCGAACCTGTTCCATCATTCAGTTAGATCCTGTCTGATTTGTTGTTCAAGGGAACGGAATCTGCCGTTTCCACCCAAACCACACGCTGCGACCCATACATGACTCCTGTCCCACTCTGTGGAGGCTGACTTTCCCTACATCCCCTCATCCGTTGAATGGTGCCCGGCCCCAAACAGAGAGGGCAGATTATCTAGAGCTTGGTGGGGGTGCGGGGGCGAATGCGGCCCTGTCATCCTCGCCCATTCTTCTATCCCTGTCCTCTCATGTTGTTCTGGTGGGGGGAGGGGAGGGGCGATGATCTGATCCGGTCTGGATCTCACGACTGACATGCAACTTTGACCGACCGCCCGGGATCAAAGTGCTAAGTGGAAAAGGTTAGAGACATGAGCATTTTTCAAACTGATCAAAGACTTTCCACGCTGCCCGAATAAATCGCCTTCGGACGGGTGGGGGGGAGACTTCAGTCAACTCATCTCCCCAAACCCCACCCTTTCCCCAAAACCCACCCTGGATAGAGGATTTGCACCTCTGGCCCTGGTGGCCTGTGCCTTTAACTACACTTTATTCTATGTAATGTAGTAGGAACTCTAAACTGTATCTATCCCATGCTGTACCTGCACTGGGAGCTCTCAACGCTGACACTGGCTATAAAGTGCTGGACACTGTCAGGGAAATGTAGAGGGAGCTCCACGCTGCATATAACCCGTGGTGTACCTGCCCTTGGACAGCTTGATGCTGACACAGGATATAATGTGGGGGACTTGCTGTTGCAGCAATGTAGTGGTGGCTCTTTACTGTACCTAACCCGTGCCCTGGGAGCACTCGGTGCTAACACTGGGTATAAAGTTGGGTTTATTCCTTTCCCAGCATTGACATACTTCGCCTTGATCAGCACAGAAGCAGCTTTCAAAGATAAATAAATCCTGCTGCCTTTGTTTCATTGTTCCTGCACCCGACAGACTGACCGGCCCGCAGGTTATTGAACAGTACTGCTGCAGATTAAACCATGCCAGAATGACTGTTCTGCACTTTACTTACCCCGTGCTGGCGTGGCCTATTTTGGACCAGTGAGTCTTCAAGCTCTGCACTTTAACATTTCTACCGCTATTCTGTGCTGCACTGTACGCTCCTATAGTGCAGAGCGCTATAGCATGTTACACTGCGCTTAACACTGTACAAAACTTGGTTGTGGAGAGCTGTGTTATATTGTTCCATATTATACGGTGTTTGTCAGACAGAACTCAGTGGGTAACTCTTGCCTCTGAGTTAGAAGGTCGTGGTTTTGGCCACAAAATCCAGGGATAAAACTCCACCGGGCCAGTAATGAGGGAGCGCTGCACTGTCGCAGGAGCAGCACTGAGGGAGCGCTGCACTTTCGGAGGACCAGTACTGTGGAACATAGCACTGTCGGAGGGTCAATACTGAGGGAGCGCTGCACTGTCGCAGGAGCAGCACTGAGGGAGCGCTGCACTGTCGGAGGACCAGTACTGTGGAACATAGCACTGTCGGAGGGTCAATACTGAGGGAGCGATGCTCTGTCGGAGGAGCAGTACTGCGTAACACAGCACTGTCAGAGAGGTAGTACAGAATGAGTGCTATACTTCAGATGGGCAGTACATGGCGAGTGCTGCACTGTTGAATGAGCAGTACTGACGGAAAGCTGCACTATCAGAGGGGCAGCACTGAGGGGGCGCGGCACTGTCGGCGGGGCAGTACAGAGCGAGCGCTGCACTGGCAGAGGGGCAGTACTGAGGGAGCGCTGCACTGTCAGAGGGGCAGTACTGAGTAAGTGCCGCACTGTCGGAGTGGTAATAATGAGGGAGCACTGTCGGAAGTTGGTACTGAGGGAGTGCCCGACTGTCAGTGGAGCAGTACTGAGGGAACGTGGCAGTGTCGAAGTGACAGTTCTGTAGGAGCACTGCACTGCCGAAAGTTAAACATAAGAACATATGAAATAGGAGCAGGAGTAGTCCAATCGGCCCCTCGAGCCTGCCCCGCCATTGAATAAGATCATGGCTGATCTGATCCAAACCTCCAATCTATTTTTACTCTCCATCCCACCCGAACCCATGTGATCGCCCGGGAGAGTCGAAAAACCAGATAAAATACCCAACGTGACAATTTGGAAGAAAAAATCTGGGAAATTACTCTCCGACCCATCTAGGCGATCGAAACTCGTCCAGGAGATCACTGTGTCCCTGTATTTCATAAAGTACTTAGCTTCTGTAAGAGGTGATCTCCACCCCAGCCTGGAACAGGCCCAATTTACTATTGAAGGTCTCCTAGCTGGCAGCCTGTTCCCGAGGTCTCCACTAATCCCTGTGAATAGAACCATCTCCTGAAATCTAACACAGAAATAGAACACAAGAAGTAGGAGCAGGACCAGGCTACACAGCCCCTGGGCTCGCTCCGCCACCCACAGGGCCATGACTGATCCGAACCTAGCCTAATGTCCGATTTCCTGCCCGCTGCCCGTCACCCCTTTTCCCCTTACTTCTAGGAAACTGTCTATTTCTGTTTTAAATTTATTTAATGATGTAGCTTCCACAGCTCTCTGGGGCAGCATATTCCACAGACCTACCACCCTCTGAGTGAAGAAGTTTCTCCTTATCTCAGTTTTGAAAGAGCAGCCCCTTATTCTAAGATTATGGCCACTAGTTCTAGTTTCACCCATCATTGGGAACATCCTCACCGCATCCACCCGATCAAGCCCCTTCACAATCTTTTATGTTTGAATAAGATCGCCTCTCATTCTTCTGAACTCCAATGAGTAGAGTCCCAAACTACTCAACCTCTCCTCATATGTCAACCCCCTCACCACCGGGATTAACCGAGTCAAACTTCTTTGTACTGCCTTGAGTGAAAGTATGTCTTTTCTTAAGTATGGACACCAAAACTGTATGCAGTACTCCAGGTGTGGTCTCATCAATACCTTGTACAACTGCAGCAACACCTACCTGTTTTTATATTCCATCCCCCTAGGAATAAAAGCCAACATTCCATTGGCCTTCTTGATCATCTGCTGCACCTGCATACTAACTGTTTTTGTTTCGTGCACCAAGACCCCCAGATCCCTTTGTACCGCAGTACTTTCCAGTTTCTTGCCATTAAGATAATAAATTGCTCTATGATTTTTCCTGCCAAAGTGCAAAAATTCACACTTTCCAGTATTGTATTCCATCTGCCAAATCTCTGCCCACTTACTTAGCCTGTCTATGTCCCTTTGCAGGTTTTTTATGTCCTCCTCACTCACTACTTTCCCTCCCATCTTTGTATCATCTGCAAACTTTGATATGTTACACATGGTCCCTTCCTCCAAATCGTTAATATAGATAATAAAAAGTTGGGGTCCCAGCACTGACACCTGCGGAACACCACTAGTTTCTGATTGCCAGTCTGAGAATGAACAATTGATCCCAACTCTCTGCTTTCTATTAGAGAGCCAATCCTCCACCCATGACAGAATATCACCCCCAATCCAGTGATTTTTATCTTGCACAATAATCATTCATGTGGCACCTTGTCAAATGCCTTTTGGAAGTCTAAATACACTACGTCCACTGGTCCTCCTTTATCCACCCTGTATGCTACGTCCTCAAAGAACTCAAGCAAATTTGTCAAACATGACTTCCCCTTCGTAAAACCAGGCTGACTTTGTCCTATGAAATTATGTTTATCCAAATGCCCCGTTACTGTCTGCTTAAAAATCGACTCTAAAACTTTACCAACCACAGATGTTAGGCTAACTGGTCTATAGTTTCCAGCCTTCTGTCTATTACCCTTTTTAAATAAGGGTGTTACTTTAGCAGTTATCCAATCTGCCAGGACCTTTGCTGAGTCCAGGGATCTTTGGATAATTATTACCAATGCATCCACAATCCCTACCGCCACTTCCCTCAAGACCCTAGGATGTAAGCCAACAGGTCCAGTGGATGTTTCCGTCTTAAGTCTCTATTTTATCGAGTACTACTTCCTTAGTGATTTTAATCGGATTTAGCTCCTCCTCCCCTAGAGCCCCCTGTTTGCCCAGTGTTGGGATATTCTTAGTGTCCTCCACTGTATAGACTGATACAAAATATTTGTTCAGCGTTTTTGCCATCTCCATGTTTCCCACCATTAACTTCCCGGCCTCATCCTCTAAGGGACCAACATTTACTTTAGCCACACGTTTTCATTTTATATAACTAGAGATACTCTTGCTATCTGTTTTTATATTTTTAGCTAATTTACTTTCATAATCTATTTTCCCTTTCTTAATCAATCTTTTAGTTATTTTTTGCTGTCTTTTAAAGACTTCCCAATCTTCTATCCTCCCACTAGATTGGGCTACCTTATATGCCCTTGTTTTTAGTCGGATACTATCCTTTATTACTTTACTTAGCCACGGATGGCTGTCTCTTCTTTTACACCCTTTTTTCCTCAGTGGAATATATATTTTTTGAAAGTTGTAAAATAACTCCATGAATGTACACCACTGATCATGTACCGTCTCACCCTTTAATCCATTTTACCAGTCCACTCTAATCAATTCCGTTCTCATACCTTCATAGTCTGCTTTATTCAAGCTCAGTACTTTTGTTTGAGTTCCAACCTTCTCACCCTCTAATTGAATATGGAAGTCAACCATGTTATGGTCACTCGTTCCAAGGGGATTCTTTAATAGGACATTCTTTATTAATCCTGTCTCATTACACAGGACCAGATCTAATATCGCCTGCCCCCTGGTCGGTTCAATTACATTCTGCTCAAGAAACCCATCCCTAATACACTCAATGAACTCTTCCTCAAGACTGCCCTGCCCAATTTGATTTGTCCAGTTAATATGAATGTTAAAATCCCCCATAATTATAGCTGTTCCCTTATTACAAGCCCCAACTATGTCCTGATTAATACTCCGTCCAACAGAGTTGCAACTGTTAGGAGGCCTATAGACTACGCCCACTAGTGTTTTTTCCCCTTGTTATTCCTTATCTCCACCCAAACTGTTTCATTATACTGATCCTTTGACCCAATATCATTCCTCTGTATTGCAATGATACCTTCCTTTTTTAACATAGCCACCCCACCGCCTCTACATTCCTGCCTGTCCTGCCTGATTGTTAAATATCCTCGTATGTTTAATTCCCAGTCATGGTCACCCTGCAGCCATGTTTCTGTAATGACCACAAGATCATACCCATATGTAATTATTTGTGCCGTCAACTCCACCACTTTGTTACGAATGCTACGTGCATTCAGATAAAGAAGTTTCAAATATGTTTTGGACATTTAGTTCCTGCTTTTTCCCCTTTTACTACATGCTGTCCTTTCCTGACACTCTCTGGTTTTTAATTCCCCCACTGCTTCCTAGGTCTATGACCTTCTCCGTTGTCATTTTTTTATTTGCTCTCTAGAAACCTCCCCCCAACGAATTAGTTTAAAGCCCTCTCTACAGCTCTGGTTATATGATTCGCCAGGATTTTAGTCCCAGCACTGGCCAGGTGAAGTCCGTCCCAACAGAACAGTTCCCTCCTGTCCCAGTCCTGGTGCCAGTGTCCCAGGAAGCCAAACCCATTTCTCCCACATCAGTCTTTGGTATGGAGGGAGCGCTGCACTGTCAGAGGGGCGGTACTGAGGGGGCACTGCTCCATCGGAGAGGCAGTATTGAGGGAGCGCTGCACTGTCGGAGGGGCGGTACTGAGGGAGTGCTGCACTGTTGGTGGGTTATTACTATTGGAGCACTGCTGGGATTCGTTGCTGGGATTTGGGCGTCCCTGGAACGGCCAGCAAATATTGCCCATCCATAATTGCCCTCGAGAAGACGGTGGTGAGCCGCCTTCTAAAGCCCTGCAGTCCAGGTGTTGAAGGTACTCCAACAGTGCTTTTTAGGAGAGATTCCCAGGTTTTTGACCCAGCGACGAAGCAGGATCAGCGTTATATTTCGAAGTCAGGACCTTTTGTGACTTGGAGGTGAACCTGTAGGTGGTGGTGTTCCCATGAGTCTGCTGCTCTTGTCCTTCTAGGTGGTAGAGGTCACGGGTTTGGGAGATGCTGCTGAAGAAGCCTTGGTGAGTTGCTGCAGTGCATCTTGTAGATGGTACACACTGCAGCCACGGTAGGCCAGTGGTGGAGGGAGTAAATGTTTAGGGTGGTGGATGGGATGCCAATCAAGCGGAATGCTTGGTCTTTGATAGTGTCGAGTTTCTTGAGTGTTGTAGGAGCTGCACTCATCCAGGCAAGTGGTGAGTATTCCATCAAACTCTTTAATTGTGCCGTGTACATGGGGGCATGGATTTATTTCGGCAGGAGGTGAGACATGCGCCACAGAATACCTAGCCTCTGACCTGCTCTTGTTGCCACAGGATTTATGTGGCTGATCCAGTTAACATAGAAAAATAGTAACAGAGAAGATGGGAGCAAATGTCTGTAATTCGGTCCCTCCAGCCGGTTCTGCCATTTAATGAGATCATGGCTGATCATCCAAATTCAGTACCCTGTCCCTGCTTTCTCCCCATATCCATTGATCTCTTTAGAATGAAGAAATATTTCTAACTCCTTCTTGAATATATTTAATGAATTGGCCTCAACTGCTTTGATTGGTATAGAATTCCACTGGTTCACCACTCTCCAGGTGAAGGAATTCCTCCGCATCTCTGTCATAAATGGCTTACCCGTTATCCTTAGACTCAGACGCCTGGTTCTAGACACCCCCGCCATTGGGAACATCCTTCCTGCATCTAGTCTGTCTAGTCCTTCTGGATTTTAAAATTTCAATGTGATCCCCTCACATTCTTCGAAACACAAGCGAATATAAGCCTAATCGACCCAATTACTCCTCAAACGTCATTCCTGCCATCCCAGTTATCAATCTGGTGAATCTGTGCTGCACCCCCTCCATGGCAAGAACATCCTTCCTCAGATGAGGCGACGAAAACAGCACACAATACCAAATGTGTGGTCTCACCAAGGCCCTGCTTAACTGCAGCAAGACATCCTTGCTCCTGTACTCGAATCATCTCGCTATGAAGGCCAACATACACTTTGCCTTCTTAACCGCCTGATGCATCTGCATGCATACCTTCAGCGACTGGTGCACAAGGACACCCAGGTGTCGTTGCACGTCCCCTTTTCCCAATCTATTGCCGTTCAGATAATAATCTTTCTACCTGTGTTTGCCATTGAAGTGGATAACCTCGCATTTATCCACATTATACTGCATTTGCCGTGCAGCTGCCCAATCACCCAACCTGTCCAAATCATCTGGAGTTCCTCACAGCACACATGCCCACCCAGCTTTGTGTCATCTGCAAACTTGGATATATAACATGTAGTTCCCTCGTGTAGATCATTTATATATATTCTGAAGATATATATTGTGAATAGCTGGGGTGCTAGCAACGTTCCCTGCATTACCCCAGAATCACTGCCTGCCACTCAGACAAAGACCCGTTCTCTATCCAAGTCAGTACCTTACCCCCAATCCCATGTGCTTTAACTTTACATGCTAATCTCTTATGCAGGACCGTATCGACAGACTTCTGAAAATCCAAATACACCACATCCAATGGTTCCCCCTTATCTATTCTATCAGTTACATCCTCAAAAAATTCCAGTAGATTAATCAAGCTTGATTTACCTTTTGTATAACCATGTTGACTTTGTGCGATCCTGTCACTGTTTTCCAAGTGCTCTGCTAATACATTTTTACAATGGACTCCAGCATTTTCCCCACTACCAATGTCAGGCTTACCGGAATATAATTCCCCATTTTAACACAACTGTGAGGACTGGAAATTGGTGAACCCAACTGCAGTAAGGCGGACTGAGGCAGAGGTTAGGTTGCAAAAACAAACATAGACTTTACTTGAAATAAACAAAATAACAACAGCACAGATACAGGCTAGCAGGCCAGCATGAGGTATCACAAGGCAGTGAAACTCAAGACTGTGCAATGAACATAAACTGAGCACCACTTAAATAGTAGGCATATAACAATGCACAGGTGAGTACAATTTGGAATAAAGAAGGACACAATTAAGAGAGTTCATGGTGCCCTCTGGTGGCGAGGCGAGGCAGAATCTGGGTCATTCCTGATAACAACCACCATTTTTAAATAATGGGGTAACTTTAGCTATCCTCCAATCCATGGAACCTGTTCCAGAATCTATAGAATTTTGGAAGATGACCAGCAACGCATTTACTATTTCTAGGGCCAATTTCTTAAGTACCCTAGAATGTAGATTATCAGGCCCTGTGGATTTATTGGCCTTCAATTCCATCAATTTCCTTAACACCATTTCCCTATGAATACTGATATCATTCAATTCCTCCCTCTCATTAGACCATATGTTCCCCGATATCTCTGGGAGTTTATTTGTGGCCTCCTTTGTGAAGACAGAACCAAAATATGTATTTAACTGGCCTGCCATTTCTCTGTTCCCCATTATAAATTCCCCTTATTCTGACTGCAACGGACCTACGCTTGACTTCACCAATCTTTTTCTCTTCAAATATATCTATAGAAGCTTTTACACTCAGTTTTTATGTTCCATGAAATCCACTCTCATAATCTAATTTCCCCCTCTTAATTAATCCCATTGTCCTCCTTTGCTGAATCCTAAACTGCTCCCAATCCTCAGGTTGCTGCTTTTTCTGGCCAAATTAGATGTCCTCTCCTTGGATCTTATGCTATCCCTAATTCCCCTTGTTATGCACGGTTGAGTCAAGTCCTTTGTTTTATTGTTATGCCAAACAGGGATGAACAAATTCTGTAGTTCATCCATGCGATCCTTAAATGTTTGCCATTGCCTATCCACCGTCAACCCTTTAAGTAACGCTCCCCAATCCATCTAGCCAACTCGTGCCTCATGTCATCATAGTTTCCTTTATTTAAATTCAGGACCCTAGTCTGTGAGTCAACTAATTCACTCTCCATTTTAATGAAATATTCTATCATATTATGATCGATCCTCCCCATGTGGCCTCGAACAAAAAGATTGCTAATTAATCCTTTCTCATTACATAATACCCATTCTAAGATGGCCTGATCTCTAGTTGGTTCCTCAAACTATTGGTCCAGGAAAGCATCCCATGTACACTCTAGGAATTCCTCCTCCACAGTATTTTTACTAAGTTGCTTAGGCCAATCTATATGTAGATTAAATTCACCCATGATAACTGCTGTGCCCTTATTTCACGCATCTCTAATTTCCCATTTAATGCCATCCCCAAACTCAGCATTACTGTTTGTTGGTCAGTATACAAATCCTACTAATGTTTTCTGCCACTTGGTACTTCTCAGCACTGCCATACTGCTTCCACATCATGAGAGCTAAAATCCCTCCTTACTATTGTATTTATCTCCACTTTAACCAGCAATGCTACCCTAACTCCTTTTCATTTTTTCCACTCCATCCTGACTATTGAATACCACTGGATGTTGAATTCCCAGACTCGGTCACCCTGGAGCCATGTCTCTGTAATCCCAGTTATATCATATCCGTTTACATCTATTTGTGCAGCTAATTCATCCACCTTATTACGAATGCTCTTCGCATTAAGACACAAAGGCCTAGAAATTCAGTTGCGTCCGCCAACCGTTAGCGCCATAAGAGGGGTAGATTTCCAGTGCTAGGCACTTACCGCCCGGGCGCAGGCCGATCTGCGCCTATGCCCAACTTCAGTTGACATTTAGCGCCGGCGCAAAGTGTTTGCGCCCGCTCAGCTGCGCGTGCAGCTTATGACATCATTTCATCGTGCAACGCTGTTTGTGCGCCCCAAACCGGAAATTCAGTGGCGCAAGCCCAATGTGGGCGTGGCGCTGTTAAGAACTGTGAAGTGGAACACAGCAGAGGCCCTGCGGGCCTCGGGGAGCGCTAATTAAAGGGCACTTACACTGAACTATAAAGGCCAGCCATTATGCTGCAATGACTTGAGTGCTTTGGATTTCTGGACAGAGACCAAGGAACAGAACTTACTGATTTGGGACAACATAGGAGAGGTATTTTTGGCTTCTGGCCAGAGCTTGGACATTTGACTCTTTGTGACTTCACTGTTTGCAAGTTTATTATGGGGGCTGCATGGGGTTCCAACCCTCAGTTCCAGCATTATGTGCAAAGGGCTCGCAGACGCTGTGTGTGAGGGCCAGCCATGCCTAGACGCAGAGGGGCCATCAGGCGTCGGCAACGTAGGCCTTACCCACTCAGGGAATACCGGCAGCAGGTGTTCTATCTCACCATGACTGCCGCGCATTGTGTTAAGAGGCTGTGCTTCAGAAGGGAGGTGGTTGCAGAGATCTGCCAGCTGCATCACAGAGATCTGCATCCACAGCTGATGTGCAGGACGTCTCTGTTGGTGGAAGTGAAGGTCACGGTGGGTCTGAACTTTTATGCAAGCGGCTCATTCCAAGCCGCTGCTGGGGACATAGTGAACATCTCCCAGTTCGCCATGCATCGCTGCATCCGGCAGGTCACCGATGCCCTTTTCGCAAGGAGACACCAATTCATCTCCTTTCCCATGACCCTAGAGAGGCAGGAGCAGCGTGCAGTCGAATTTGCCAGGATCGCCGACTTCCCCATGGTGCAGGGCGCCATTGACTGCACGCATGTGGCTATGCGAGCACCTATCGACAATGCCGAGGATTACCGCAACTGGAAGTGCTACCATTCCCTCAATGTACAGCTGGTGTGTGACCAAAGGCAGCGCATCCTAGCTGTCAATGCCCGCTTTCCAGGAAGCAGCCACGATGCATTTATCCTGCGCCAGACTACTGTGGCTGACATGTTCGAGGCACAGCCTCCACCAAGGGGATGGCTTATTGGTAACAAGTGCTACCCTTTGTGTACATGGCTCATGACCCCGCTCCGCGCGCCCAGGACCCCTGCGGAGGAGGCATACAACGAAAGCCATCAAGCCACAAGGAACATCATAGAGGAAACGATTGGCGTCCTCAAGCAACGGGTCCGCTGCTTGGATCGTTCCAGCGGATCTCTCCAGTATTCGCCGGATAGAGTCTCCCAGTTCGTCGTCGTTTGCTGCATGCTGCACAACCTGGCTATCCGCAGGACTCAGGCACTGCCACCTCACGTTGGACCACCACCTCAGGAGGACGAGCAGGAGGACAATGAGGAGGAGGAGGAGGAAGAGGAGTACCAGCCCAGGAGGGAGCCACAAGGTCCAAGGGCCGTCCGCCGGCGGCTTATTGAACGACACTTCTAGGCTCCCTGTCAGGGAATGGCTTGTGGCAATGAACGCACCTGAATGCAGCCGCTCCGCAAGCCCTCAGCCGGTTAACGCAACAACCACTTGAAACATGACACCTGGACAAGCTGAATAAATAAAAAGCTTTATTTAACAAACTCAGGGCCCTTCCCACACGAAACACAAAAACAGACAACACCCCCAAAAAACAGTCACAAACATCTCTCACTCCCACAACCTGGGGAGGAAAAGCAAAACTTGTCCATCCAATTGGCCTCATCCTCGGCCTAACCAAGACAAACCCCCCCATACAGAACACAAACACCTCCATATAAAAAAAACATCTGCCTTCATCTTCGGCCTTAGCAAAATAAGCCCCCCCCATACAGAACACAAACACCCCCATATAAAAAAACAGTTGGCAACACACTCTACTTGGTGTGCTGACAGGGCGAGCCCTTGTGCAGGCTTCTGCGGCCCCTGCCCGACCTGTTGCTCCGCCTCAATCTAGGCCCTGTGGGTGTTGCAAGGCTGGGGGAAGGCTCCTGAGGGGCACAATGCGTGATGGCAGATGCCCTTGGGGTCGGCCTAGACGAGGTCCGGCCCTGGAGGGGCCGGCTGCTGACTGCTGCAGCTGTGGCTGGGCAGCATCAGTCTTTCCAGCAGTTCGTCACAGCTTGGCTGGGGGAGTGGCAGGGGCGGCTGCATCAATGGGGGCAAGCTGCCTGATGCCAGGCGCTCGCTGGTCGCCAGAGGCACTGGCACTCGGCCGGGCTGGCACTGCAGCAAGCGCAGCAATCTGGTGAAGGCCAGACCGCTTTGCTGCAGCAGGGCGGCGGGTGCCCTGGCAATGCTTCCGTGACACAGCGAGTGTGGCAGAAGTGAGTGCCCGAACTGCCCTGGTCTGTGCCCGCATCAGATCAGCCAGTGTCTGCACGGCACCACTCATGAACTGTCGACTCGCGTCCTGTGCTGCCGCGAGTTGTTCGACACCCCATGCCAGTGAGTCCCCGAAATCGGCCACACTATGAACCAGGGACTCAATGGCCTGAGGCAACTGTCCCACAACCCCCATGACCTCGTTGTGGCGCCGCTCCGAGGCCACGGACATTTCATCAAGGAAGCGCACCTCCTGGGTGAGGGCCCTCTCCGGACTGGAGGCCGGACTCTCCCTGTGGGGAGAAGGCCGCCGAGCTGCCCGACCCTTCCCGCGTGCCTGGACGCCACCGGGCCCAGCAACTACACCCCCCTGCAACACTTCCCCCCTCTGTGGAGAAGGCCGCCGAGCTGCGCGACCCTTCCCGCGTGCCAGGACGCCACTGGGCCCAGGAGCTACACCCCCCTGCAACACTTCCCCCTGGCTCTCCTCCAGGCAAGACGTGTCCCCTCCATTGCCATCCCATGGCGCGGATAAGGGTTCCCCCGATGTGCCGCCTTCCTCTTGGTTCTCCTCGTCCTCCTCTTCCGAGGGACTGACACTCGCAGCTTCAGGGACCTCCTCCTCACCAGCTGAAAGCAGGAAGGCACAAGAGTAGATTTAGAGTGAGGACAGGGCATCAGCGTGGGAGGCATGATTGGTGGCATTATGCACATTGGTCGGACAGTGGCAAAGGATGTAGATCTGAAGTGCAAGGGGAACGAGAGAGGTGCAAACGGTCATGTCCTTACCATTGGGGCCCAGCACAGGGTCGGCATCTCCAATAGCGACGGGGCCAACCACCCGCGCACGCATGAGTCGAGCCACGTGCTCCTCCAGGTCACTGAGCTCCTGGAAATGGGTACGGCCTCCCCCAGTGACAGTGCGGATCCTCAGATTCTGCGCCAGCTTGGCCTGCAAGAGAAAGGATGGCCTCTAAGTACAGTGGGGTGCCCTGTTGTTGTGTGCACTGCCTCCCATGGTGGAATAGCTTGGCCAGTGTGGTGCCCTGTTGTTGTGTGCACTGCCTCCCACGGTGGAATAGCTTGGCCAGTGCGGTGCCCTGTTGTTGTGTGCACTGCCTCCCATGGTCGAATATCTTGGCCAGTGTGGTGCCCTGTTGTTGTGTGCACTGCCTCCCATGGTCGAATAGCTTGGCCAGTGTGTAAAGTGCAGAAAGTGCTATTGATGATCATGCCAGTGCCATAGCTGCGGGAGGAGGGCTGGCCATTAGGCCTTTGAGGTCCCTTTGCCCATAATGTGAGGTGCACATGCAAGGATGAGGAGGAACATGGAAAGGGTACTCACCCTGACCAACCGAGTGAGGTCGTTGTGCTTCTTGCGGCATTGGTCACCAGTCCTGGGGACATCGCTGTTGGCTGACACCCTCAGGGCGATATCCCTACAGGCTCTCCTGTACTGCCTCCTGGGAGCATTCTTGCCACTGTCCGGGCACAAGATCTCTCTGTTCTATTCCAACCCCCTAAGCAGCACCCTCAAAGCATGCTCTGAGAAGCACTGCGCTCGTTCACGGGCCTTCTGCATGGCTTCAGGCGCTATTTGGGTCCACCAGCAGTGTTCAGGCCTAGCTGCAGGGCTCCACTATCCAGGGCGTGGCAGCAGACAAAGTCGACCCTTCCCCCTTTAAGAGCTGGCCGGCATCAGGGTGTCTGCTGTCAATCAAAACATGGCCGCACCTGCGCTGCGCCCGGCCTCGGCGTTATCAGTCCACACCGCCGGCTTAGCGCCCAATGATAGGTGTGCAATGCCAGTTTTAGCGCTCGCCCAAACTCCTTGGCCAAAGCTACTGAATTTCGGCGAAGTGGCCTCCACTTTCCGGCGGGCGCTTACTTTAGCGGCCGCCCGTCTTTACCACCCCAAAAGTGGCTAGACTGAATTTCTAGGCCAAAGACTTCAGCCTTGATTTTTTTTAACACAATTAGTCCTTTTAGAATTATTATTTACTGTGGCTCTCTTTGATTTACACCTTTGATTTCTCAGCCTTCCACTTTGGCTTTTTTCCTTCCTGTCTTTTGTTTCTATCCTTACTTCACTGTCCTCTGTCTCCCTGCACAGGTTCCCAACCCTCTACCATTTTAGTTTAAACTCTCCACAACAGCACTAGCAAACACTCCACCTAGGATATCGGTACCGTTCCCGCACAGGTGCATACCGTATAGTTTGCACTGGTCCCACCTCCCCCAGAACCGGTTCAAATGCCCCAGGAATTTGAATCCATCGCCCTTGCTCCACTCCTCTAGCCACGGTTTGATCTGAAATATACTTCTATGTCTACTCTACTAGCACGTGGCACTGGTAGCATTCCTGAGATTACTACCTTTGAGCACCTATTATTAAATTTACCTCCTAACTCCCTATATTCAGCTATTAGGACCTCATCCCGCTTTTTCCTATAGCGTTGGTACCTATATGCAGCACGACACGCTTCTGGTCTCTGGTGACCCCCAATTGCTCATGGTGGGGGTTTCGGTGATGGTAATGCAGTTGAATGTCCAGCATCGTTAATAAGACTCTCGCTTGTTGGAGATAATCGTTCCCTGGCACTACTGTGGCTTGTGTTACCTGCCATTAATCAGTCCAAGCCTGAACATGGTCTAGGTCTTGTTGCATGCGAGCGTGGACTGATTCATTGTCTGAGGTTTTGTGAATGGAAGAAAAACTGTGCAGTCACAAGCGAACATTATCATTTCTCATCTTATGTTGGATGGAATGTCATTGATGAAGCAGCTGAAGATGGTTGGGCCTAGGACACTGCCCTGAGGAACTCATGCAGTGAAGTCCTGGGGCTGTGATGACAGAACCTCTGTGAGGGAATGGCCATATTCAGAAAGATACACCATCCTATAAAAAATTGTACCCTTAATAAACATGACAAACTGGGCTTGATAATCTAAAAGCCTCAACGATGGAAAAGTTGTAAACGGCATACAGTTTTTTGAGATAAGATAAGTTGTTATCACTGGAACAATAGCCCTATTGAAGCAAAGGGTTAGAGCTTCCGAAATGTATGAAGTTTTGGAAAGTACACAATGGTATAATGTTATGGAGTCATAAACCATCACTTCGGGAAACAGAAAAACAGAAAATTAAATAAATATTTGCCATCATTAATATGACATCAAATGAAATAGGAGACAGGAAATCTGTGTTACAACCAAATGAGGTAGCTAAGAAGACATTGATGTACCCAGTTGAAGTGTTTTTAATTTACATGTTGTAAAAAGATACAAAAGGAAGTCCTTCGTGAGAATGACATCAAATAGTATCACTGCTGTCACATTGTTTATATGATAATTTTTGCACACCTAAAGGAGAGTTACGAGACTGAATGCTACAAGCTGAACTGACCTTAATAATAGCAGGTGTCAACAGAAAAATGATTAGAGATAATTAGCTTACATCAGCAGAAAATCTCACAGGATATACTACTGAAAAATGGTAAAAATATAGAATTTTCGAATAGGAAGAGTGAATTCGCTGTAAGGGGCAAAGTGATTCTCGGCTTCAGAGGCAGGCTCTGTAAGCGTGCAAACCTTTGGGTCTCGGGTATCAAAGGTATTTGGTTTTGGTGGATATCCTGGAATATAGACTAAGAAATGTAAAAATGTAACGAAGTTAAGATTTGAGAATAAGGATCTCTGAGAATAAGAATTGAAGGCTATTTGGTTTTGGAACTGTTAAAGTTGCGATTGAATCACCAGCTGTAATTACATGTCGGTTCTTTAATAACTCTTTATTTCTAGAATTGACTCACAGAGAACTTCTGTATTAAACTCTCAAACTCAGTCTCTGTGCACTCTTTGGTGAGGAGTTGCAGAATTCTGGGGGAGATTTCCGGACCCTCATAATAACTGGAATGTTACAGTCTAGTTAACCTGATTAAAAATGCTATCTGGAGGACAGTAACATCTTCAGGTCGTTCCTTTCCTTTAGGGAGAGATAGTCTGGACCTTTAGGCCCAATTAAGCATCTTTTAGGTTTCAGCTATCTCTAACTTAGTTGAAAGTGAATGTCTGGGGAATACGCCTAATGCGGGGCGGCCCAGACGCGGCTCGGACTAGTAATTATCCCTTCACTTCAACCACCACAATTATCTTCATTTGTGCTAGGTATGACTCCAGCCAGTGGAGCGTTTCGCCCCAGATTCCCAATTACATCTATTTCACTAGGGATCTTTGATGCCACTCTCGGTCAAATGCAGCCTTGATGTCAAGGCTAGTCATTCTCACCTCACCGCTGGAATTCAGCTACTTTGTTCATGTTTGGGTCAAGGCAGTAATGAAGTCGGGAGCCGAGTGGTCTTGGCGGAACCGAAGCTGGGCACCAGTGAACAGGTTATTGGTGAGTAAGTGCCACCTAATAGCACTGTCGATGACACCTTCCATCATTTGATGTTGATTGAGGGTAGACTGATGGGGCGGTAAACGGCCGTGTTAGATTTTTCCTGCTTTTTCTGGAAAGGAAAAACCTGGCTAGTTTTCCACTTTGTTGGATACATGCCAATGTTGTAGCTGCAATGGAACAGCTTGGCTAGATGCGCAGCTAATTCTGCAGCACAATCTTCAGCACAATAGCCGGGATGTTGTCCAGGCCCACAGACTTTGCTGTATCCAGTGCGCTCAGTCATTTTTTGATGTCACGTGGAGTGAATTGAATTGGTTGAAGCCTGGCTTCTGTGGTGGTGGGGATCTCAGTAGGAGTCTGATATGTATCATCCAATCTGCACTTCCGGCTGAAGGCGGTTGACAATACTTCAGCCTTGTCTTTTGTACTCACGTCTTGGGCTCCACCATCATTCAGGATGGGGATATTCATGGAGCCTCCACCTGCCGTTAGTTGCTTAATGGTCCACCACCATGCATTTAGTCCTGTGTTGCAGCTTTCCCAGGTTGGCGCCTCATTTTTATGTATGCCTGGTGATACTTCCTGCATACTCTGCTACACTCCTTATTGAACTGGGATTGGTCCCCTGGCTTGCTGGTAATGGTAGAGTGAGAGATATGCTGGGCCATGAGGTTACAGATTGTGGTGTGTACAATTCTGCTGCTGCTGATGGCCCATAGTGCCTCATGGATGCCCAGTTTTGATGTGCTAGAACTGTTCTGAATCTATCCCATTTAGCAAGGTGCTACTGCCAAACAACACGATGGAGAGTGTCCTCAGTGCGAAGACGGGACGTCGTCTCCACAATGACTCTCTGATGGTCACATCTACCAAGGCTGTCGTGGATAGGTGCATCTGCAAGTTATTTGTAATAAGTATAACACAATCACCGCCTGAACAATGACTAAATCACCAATAACCCGTACAGTTGTAGCCGGACTGCCCTTGTTTTATACAACAACCCTCTTGCAATAAAGGACAACATTCCATTTGCCTTTTAAATTACTTGCAGTACCTGCATGCTAACTTTTTGTGTTTCATGCACGAGGACCCCGGGTCCCTTTGAACTGTAGCAATGTGTAAACTCTCTCCATTTAAATAATAATTTGCTTTTTTGTTTCTACTGCCAAAGTAGAAAACCACGCATTTTCCCACATTATACTCCATCTGCCAAATTTTTGCCCACTCACTTAGCCTGTCTATATCACTTTGCAGTTTCTTTCATCCTCTGCACAACTTGCTTTCCCATCCATCTTTGTATCATCCGCAGACATGGCTAAATTACACTAGGACCCTTCAGCCAAGTCATTAATGTAGATTGTAAAGACTTGTGTACTCAGCACCGATCCCTGTGGCACTCCACTAGTTATCGTTTGCTAACTGGAAAATTATCCATTTACACCGGCTCTCTACTTTCTGTTGTTAGCCAATTCTCTATCCATGCTAATGTATTATCCCCAACCCCGTGAGCTCTTAGCTTATGCAGTAATCTTTTATGTGGCACCTTATCGAATGCCTTCTGGAACTCCAAATGCAACACGCCCACTGGTTCACCTTTGTCCACCCTGCTCGTTACCTCCCCAAAGAACTCCAGCAAATTTGTTAAACATGACTTCCCTTTCATAAAACCATGCTAACACTGCTTGACTGCATTATGCTTTTCCAAATGCTCTGCCACTGCTTCCTAAATGAAGGACTTCAGCATTGTCCCTACGACAGATATTAGGCTAGCTGTTTTATACTTTCCTGCTTTCTGTCTCCCTCCTTTCTTAAGTAGGGGAATCATTGATAGAGACCCCTGTCATCTATTCCAAACATCTGGATACTATTGCCACCTATCCAGTGGAGGAGAGCTCCACAAAGCGGCTCTGCATATACAAAACTAAGATTTGATATGGGCCCAGAAATTCGGGACCCCACGGGTGAGTACGCACGGGGTGCTCACCCGTAGGTTGAATGGATGTGTCGGTTCCCTGCATGCACTGCGCATGCGGGGGCCGCCGGCACTGCCGACCCTCTGAAAGGCAGAACGTGTGCATGGGCGAGGCTGCGTGTGCACTTTGAACTTAGGTTTTTTTTGCAGCTTTTCTCGCGAGGTTAAGTCTGCAGGATTAACACATTTAAAAAGCAGGCATAAGGCCTGCTTTTTACAGGGTAAGTGGTCAATTAATTATAATTAAAAAAAAAAATTCTGCAGATTTATTATTTTTAAATACTTTAAAGCAAGGTAAGTTTATTTTTAGCCCAGCTAGAATATAAAATTATTTTTTTCAAAAATTTAACTTATTGTTTAAAAAGTTTTTTATAGTAATTTATAGTTTATTTAAAAAGTGTGATTTAAAAAAAAAATATTTGAAGGTTTACTGCTATTTTGGGGCCCGTAGTATTTACAAGTTTTGACAGATCCTCCTGTCAATCTTATGAAAGATCTTTTCCCTTCTCTGATTGGATGCCCATGGCTCACGTGATCCCAGGGGATGCATCGCACTAACTACGCCCCTGGGACACGCAAGCACAATGCGCTGGCAGCTCGGCCAGGCCCCGGAGCAGAATTCCACGGGACCCTACAGCTCAACTGCCGGTGCGCTAGGTAAGTGCACCCACGGCAAGCCCCTGACCCAAATTTCTGGGCCATTGTCCCCGAAGGATTTATGCATCCATAGATACCCTCGTGCTCCTGTCACCACCGTGTCCAACATAACAGAGTGTCTCCCACTGCTCGGGATTGGGTCGGGCTTCCTACATTTTTGCGAGCATTCCCAACTGATAGTGCCTTCGAATGGTTACCTAATTCTGCACCCTGGGCCCGGTGGTGCCATCAAGGCATTTTAAGAATAAACTTCCCACATTCCTGGCTCTCTTCAGTGATAACCCATGCTGCCCCTGAGCACGCAGGATGAAAATTGTTAAGTCTGTGTGTTCTAGTTATTGTTAATAAGAATCACTGCACACAGACCACAAGAATAAATTCCACAGGTCTTTACTAGTCGTAGGTCAGGCTGAACTGCCCAATAAATCATTACACAGCACTTATATACCGGTGTGGTCACCACCAGTATTACAGTATACAGCAGCCAAGATAAAGTAGTGCATCTCTTAAAATAGTTCTCCTAAAGGTGGAACGGTTACATACACCACAAAAATCACCCTTGATGTACTGTAGGGTAATGTTTCCAGTTGTGTCCCGGGTGGTGACTCCGGGGCAACTGCAATCGAACTATTGTCGGGCAAATAGTTAGTGGTGGTCCATTATGCCATGTAAGTTAATGTGGAAGCTTCGAAATTGACCAGAATCCTGATCATTAGCCAGAATAATTATGTAATTTTATACAGTTCAGATTCTCAATACTGTTGTTTATTTTAAAACAAAGCAAAACGTTACTTCCTACTTTTCCTTTTCTGCAAAGGGCAAATTTCCACTCCCCCCACTCTACTTCAAGTGTGTATTTTTATTTCATTTAATACGTCGAGGGGTCGGTTGGCCTCGTCTTTGGAGAAGAGTTGGTTCTGGACCTGGGGCAAGGAGTATTCTACAGCTCCCATGTCCTGTCCACCTTCATCTGGATCATAAATGTTACTGTGGAGACGCCAATTCAGGCAAGGGCGCCTCAGTGGCTGTGGGTGTCCCATTAGGCACAACTTCTTCTTCATACCATTGAAGCGGATTCAGTCTCACTATGCTCATGATCGTGGCTTGTTGTGTTCTTGACCTGCTTGTGGGCTGAAAAACTTCCTCTGGTTAATATGAAACCATTTGATTTTCTTAGGTAACTGAAAAGCGTATACCATAGGAAAAACGTTGTCAACAATTTGATATGGCCCCTTGCAGAGGGGATCAGAAACTCCATCCATCCCATCGTTTCGTACCTGGCTCTCTACTTCCCACTCTTGGGGTTTACTAAGAGCCAGGTGTAATCGGTTGCGTTTGTGTTCCTTCAAAATGTTGTGGGTGGCCCTCAATTCAGTTCTTTTTAAAGTTCCCCACAAGTCACTCAGGACTGTTTTCCAAGTGACCTCCTTACTTTGTTTATCAGTGAGATTATGAATAGGTGTGTGGGGGTTCGAATGGTTCTCCATGCTACCAATTCATGAGGACAGTGACCGGTTCCTTTGGATTTGTTACTATGTAAGGATTAGGGGAAGTACCTCATCCCATTTAGTGAGCGGTTTGTATAATTCCTTTAACAGGGCCAACTTCAATGTATGGTTAGTACTTTCCAGAATTCCTGATGATTGTGGGCTGTGGCTCACATGACATTTCCCTTCAATTCCAAGCATTTCAGGGTGGCGTGCATTACGTGACCTGTCAAATTACTTCCCTGGTCTGACTCCATTACTTCTGGAGAATTTGTCTCTAACTAGGTTCTTGGCCGTCTACGAAGCTGCGGCTGACTTGCACGGGTAGTCGTCTACCCACCTCGTAATCTTTCACCATCAACACTCATCTGGCCCCCTGTTTACAAGAAACAACACACGATCCATTGTGGATTCCCTCACGAGCAATGGGCTAATTCGGCAGTTCCTGCTGAACTTCTGTTGTTTTGGAGAAATATTAACTTAACATTCATAAATTTTTATTGAATAAAGTACAATATCTATCAATTTCATTCAGTTGTAGTGAATGAAAATAAAACCAGCTGTCAGTGGAAAGGGTTCGCTCCTTGACAGGTTTGTAGGAAGGCAGAGCCAATTGTCAGATGCACGCAATTAGGTCACTTCACATAAATTGATAAAAAAACTTTCCTTTTCGAAAAAGACAGGATTAAACCGTTTCAGCTCCATTCACAGAAGAGTGGGTGGAGCTAAAACAAACACTACAGACACTCTCTTTCAAAAACAGTCATTCAGACAAAAGGAATACTGTAACGTTTTAATATTCATCTTCAGGAAAACGTCCACCCTTTAACACACACTCTCAAACAAAGTGAACTTCCAGCGTCCTTTAATTTTCCTTTCACACCGCAAATCTTGCATTTTATTTTTCTTGGTACAGACGCTGATAGCTTCCTTGTCGGTAAAACTTTAAGTTTCCTTTATTTCTTCTTTTATATCATCATGTCAGTCGGTATCCCTGGCTCTCCAAATCCCTGTTTCGCTTTCCTTTGCTGAGTTTTCAGATTGGGTCGTGTTTGCTCATTTTTAGTTGTTTCCAAATTTTGATGTCTCTTTTTTGAATATGAATTAGTAATGGATATTGGCTTAGTTCTTCCCTGCATGCGTTGTTTGTGGTTTTCCTCTGAGTCCGGAGGATACTTTTAAAGAATTCTGCATGTAGGATTTCATTTGGATTTTTGTCCCATTTTGCAAATTCTTGTTGTGTTAGCGGACCCCACACCTCACTGCCATAGAGTGCAATTGGTTCAATTACTGAATTAAAAATTTTGAGCCGAATGCCAATTGGAATTTCTATTTGGATTGAATTTTTAATGGAATAGAAAGCCCTTTTTGCTTTCTCTTTCAGTTCATTCACAGCCAAATGAAAATTTCCCGTAGAACTGATTTTTAAGCCTAAGTATGTGTAATTGTAGTTTGTTCAATTTCAGTTGCTCCTAATCTGAAGTTTATTCTGGGTCCCTGATGTCTTGATCTTTGCTGGAACACAAGAACTTTGGTTTTTGGGGGGTTTATTGTCAGGTCCCAGTTCTGACAGAACGGCTCTAGCAGATCCAGGTTCTGCTGTAGACCCTCCTCATTTGGTGAGAGCAGAACCAGGTCATCTTCATATAGGAGGAACTTAACCTTGGAGTCATATAGGGCGAGGCCAGGTGCTGTAGGTTGTTCAAGTCGTTTTGCCAATTCATTTATATAAATATTACAGAGTGTCATTGAGATAGACGAGCACTGCGCGATGCCACGCCCCTGTGAGAAATATTTTGTTTCTTTGTCTCCAATTTTAACTGCACATTTATTGTTTGTATACATTGATTTGATTACATAATATGTTTTCCCCCTACACCACTTTCAATGAGTTTTAAGAATATGCCGTCATGCCAAATAGAATCGAAAGCCTTCTGGAAATCTATAAAGCAGGCAAAAATTTTGCTTTTGTCTTGGTGAACATGTTTGTCAATTAGGGTGAGTAGGGTGAAAATATGATCCGATGTTCTGTAATTTGGTAAGAATCCAATTTGTCTTTTACTCAAGACATTGTGCTCCTTAAGGAAGTTTATAAGTCTTTGGTTTATGATACTACAGAATATCTTCCCCAGTATAATGTTCACAAAAATGCCTCGATAGTTATTTGGATCAACTGTCTCTCCACTTTTGTATATGGGCATTATGAGTCCTTTGTTCCAGATATCAGGGTAGTAACCGACAATCAGAACCAAGTTGAAGAGTTTTAGGATAGCCAATTTCATTTTATCGCCAGTGTATTTAAGCATCTCGTTTAGGATGCCATCGGCACCACAAGTTTTCTTGGTCGCAGGTCCTTGAGTTTTTCAAATAGCTCTTTTTAAGATATTGGGGAGTCTAACGGGTTTTGTTAATCTTTTATTGTCAGTTTGAGCTTTTCCAATTCTCTACATATTTGATCTTGCTCTGGGATTAGTGTGTTTCTCTGGTATAATTTTTCAAAATGGTTTTCCCAGGTGTCTCCATTTTGAATGGGCAATTCGTCGTGTGTATTTTTGTGTAATGTGTACCAGTTGTCCCAGAAACAATTAGAATCAATAGATTCCTCACTGGAGCTGAGTTTCTTCTTAATATACTGTTCTTTCTTGGTTCTGAGTGTGTTTTTGTATTGTGTTAGGGCCTGACAATAAGCAAGGCGTAAGTCCTCGTTTTCTGGTTGTCTGTGTTTTTGGTTTGATATTTTTCTGAGTTTTTTCCTCATGTTATGACAGTCTGAATCAAACCATTTTTCGTGGTTTTGTGCTTTGGGTTTACTCTTGCGAGATTTCAAGTTCGACATTGATGCCAAATTATCAAAAATATTATTTAGGTTATTCACTGCCAGGTTTACGCCTTCTTTATTGTGACTACCAGAAAGGTAGTCCAAGAGAGATTGAGTTGATTGACTGCTAATTGCTTTCTGGTATTTTTCCGTGCTGTTTTGTGCACATCTGTCGGATTTTAAAGGTTGTACAGCTTACTGGGCTGTGTTTCTGTGTTGATTGTTTCTGTCCTTTTAAAATACGCAGTAATTTGGTTGTGATCTGACAGTGGTGTTAGTGGTTTGACTGTGAATGCTCTGAAAGGGGATGGGTCCAGATCTGTAATCATAAAGTCTACGTTGCTGATGCCAAGAGATGAAGAATAGGTCGATATTCCTAGGGAGTCTCCTCTGAACCTACCATTGACAATGTACAGACCCAGGCTTCGACAGAGCTGCAGGAGCTGCTTTCCACTTGCATTTGTCTGTTTGTCGTAGTTATTTCTGTGTGAATGAAAACGGAGATCAGAATGGTTACTCCCAAATATGGAATTATTCCCCTGAGTACTGATAAAGTCTGGTTCTTCACCGGTTCTTGAGTTGAGGCCACCACAGATCAGCACGTTCCCATGGGCCTGGAAATGGTTAATCTCCCTCTCAATGTTGGGGAAGGTGAGTCTATCGGGGGGATATAGTACGGGGATTCGATCGGGGGGATATAGATTGCGCAAATGAAAACATTATGCATGCTAGAAATGATGTCTTTCTTAATCTTGAGCCATAAGTGGTTTTCGCCCTTTTTTATAAATTCAATGTAATTCCTAAGCTCTGCTTTAAACTAAATCATTATGCCTCCTGAGACTCTGCCCTGGGTTATTCCTGGCATTTTATTGGAGGGGACCACCGGCTCTATGTACCCAGGGGGACACTGGCTTTCTCCCTCTCTCTCTACGCTCTCTGTCTGTCACTCTCTCTCACGCTCTCTCTCTCTCGGTCTCTCCCTCTGTCTCGCTGTCTCTCTCTCTCAGTCTCTCTCTATCTCTCTCTCCCCGACACTCTTCCTCTCTCTCTCTCTCTCTATCTGTGTCTCTCTCGCTATCTCTGTTTCTCCCACTCTCTGTCTCTCTCTGTGTGTGGCTGCCTCTGTCGCTGTCTATCTCATTCTATCTCTATCTCTCTCTGTCTCTCTCTCTCGCTGTCTGCCCCCCCTCTTTCTGCCTCTCTCTGTCTCTCTGTCTCTGTCTCACTGTCTGTCACTCTCTCTCTGCCTGCTCCCTCTCTCTCTTTGTCTCTCTCTCTGTCTCTCTCTTTCTCTCTTACTGTCTCTGTCTGTCTCTCTCACACTCTCACTGTCAGACTGTTTGTATCTCTCTCTGTCTGCCTCTCTGTCTTTCTGTCTCTCTGTCTCTCTCTCTGTGTATGTCGCTCTCTCTGCCAGCTCTCTCTCTCTCTGTCTCTCTCTCTCTCTATCTCTCTCTCCATCTATGATTCTCTGTCTCCCTCGCTCTCGCTCTCTCCCTCTCTCTCTGTCTCTCTCTCTGTCTGACTCTCTCTCTCTCTCTCTCTCTCTCTCTCTCTCTCTGGTTCTCTGTATTTCTCTCTGTCTCTCTGCTCTGTCTCTCTCTCCGTCTCTCTCTCCGTCTCTCTCTCTCTGTCTCTCTCTCACACTCTGTCTCTCTCTCACAGTCTCTCTCTCTGTCTCTCTCTCTGTGTCACTCTTTCCTTCACACCCTGTCTCTCCCTCACTGCCTGTCCCACCCTATTTCTGTCTCTCTCTGTCTCTCTGTCTCTGTCTCTGTCTCTCTGTCTGGCCCTCTCTCTCTGCCTGCTCACTCTCTCTCTCTCTTTGTCTCTCTCTCTCGATCTGTGTCTCTCTCACTCTCTCTGTCTCTCCCACTCTCTCGCTCTGTCTCGCTCTCTGTGTCACTCTCTCTCTTTCACTCTCTGTCTCTCTCTCACTCACTGTCTGTCCCCTCCACTTTCTGTCTCTCTGTCTCTGTCTATGTCTCTCTCTCTGTCCCTCTCTCTCTGCCTGCTCACTCTCTCTCTGTTTGTCTCGCTCTCTTTCTGTCTCTCTTTCTGTCTCTCTCTCTGTCTCTGTCTGTCTCTCTCACACTCTCAATGACAGTCTGTCTGTCTCTCTCCCTGTCTGCCTCTCTGTCCGTCTGTCTCTTTCTCAGTCTCTCTCTCTCTGTGTCTGTCGCTCTCTGCCAGCTCTCTCTCTCTCTCTCTCTATGACCCTCTCTCTGTCTCTCTCTGTCTCTCTCTCTCTCTCTCGCTCTCTCACTCTGTCTCTGTGTCCCTATCCTCTCTCTGGCTTTCTCTCTCTCTCTGGTTCTCTGCATTTCTCTCTGTCTCTCTGCCTCTGTCTCTCTCTCTCCGTCTCTCTCTCAGTCTCTCTCTCTCCCTCTCTCGGTCTCGCTCTCTCTATAAATTCAGTTCAATTCATTTCAATTCAAATTCCTTTATTGGCATGACAAGGTACATCTTATGCTGCCAAAGCACAGTAAAACATGTATGATTAAACACATAAACGCAGATCTAGACATACAGTGTATAGACAGATATATCTTTGTATATATAAATATACACACATATAATATGCATATAATCTTTTCATAGATTTAATGGTTGTCCCTCTGCTTAAGGCAAGCTGTAACATAGTTTGCCACTAAAGTTACGCAATTTCTCTGTCCCCCTAATAGATATGGGAGGTTTTGGTGGTCATTCAAATTTTTGAATTCAGGGCATATTTTTATGAATTTAGGGTAGAAATTCCCCCTTTTGTCCTGATAGTTTCCACAAGTTGTGAGGAAGTGCATCTCTGTCTCCACCACTCCCTGCCTGCAGTGAGAGCATATCCTGTCCTCTCTTGGCAGCCAGGTCTGCCCGTGTCTGCCTTTTTCGATGGCCAGGCTATGCTCAATAAGTCTGTATATTGTCAAGGTTTTTCTCAGTTTGCTCTCTTTTACCATGGTCAGGTATTCAGCGATGGTGTCTTGTCTGTTTAAGGCCAAATAGCAATCGAGTTTGTTTTGGGTTTTTGTCAATTCTGTCCAATTGGTCAAATATGTTTCCTTTTGTTCAGTGACAATTGTGTTTGGTCGAATTCTCTGAGTTATGATGTCACTGTCCTGGAGCTGATTATTATTATTAGTGCTAGCAGTTACTTCACTGAGTCCCAGGACTAGTTGACTGAGGGGACTCTTCTCTATGACCAGCTCTTGGCATTTCAGGGCTTCGTAATGATAGCAGTGGGGGTTGCTCATTTTTTGGCGTTTCCAAAATGTGATAGATATTTTTTGGATATTAATTAGTAGTGGATATTGGCGTAGCTCTGCCCTGCAAGCATTGTTTGCAGTTTTCCTCAGAGTCCGTAGGATGCTTTTACAGAATTCTGCATGTAGGATCTCAATTGGGTGTTTGTCCCATTTTGCAAATTCTTGTTGTGTTAGCGGGCCCCACACCTCACTGCCATAGAGTGCAATTTGTTCAATTACTGCTTTAAAAATTTACAGCACAATGTCATTTGGAATTTCTATTTGGATTGAATTTATAATGGCATAGAAAGCCCTTTTTGCTTCTCTTTCAGTTCATTCACAACCAAGTGAAAATTTCCTGTTAAACTGATTTTTAAGGCTAAGTATGTGTAATTTGTAGTTTGTTCAACTTTAGTTGCTCCTTGTGTAAAGTTTATTCTGGGTCCCTGATGTCTGGATCTTTGCAGGAACACAAGAAATTTGGTTTTTTGGGGGTTTATTGTCAGGGCCCAGTTCAGACAGAATGACTGTAGCAGATCCAGGTTCTGCTGCAGACCCACCTCTGCTGGTGATAGCAGAACCAGATCATCTGCATAGAGGAGGAATTTAACATTGGAGTCATATAGGGCTAGACCAGGTGCTGTAGATTGTTCAAGTAGATTTGCCAATTCATTTAAATAAATATTAAAGAGTGTGGGTGAGATGGGCGAGCCCTGCGCCACGCCACGCCCCTGTCAGAAATATTTTATTTGTTTGTCTCCAATTTTAACTGCACATTTATTGTTTGTATACATTGATTTACTTCCATCATATGTTTTTCCCCCTACACCACTTTCAATAAGTTTTCAGAATAGACCGTCGTGCCAAATAGAATAAAAAGACTTCTAGAAATCTACAAAGCAGGCAAAAATTTTGCTTTTGTTTTGGTGATCATGTTTGTCAATTAGGGTGTGTAGGGTGAAGATATGAACCGATGTTCTATAATTTGGTAAGAATCCAATTTGGCTTTTACTCAAGACATTGTGCTCCTCCAGGAAGTTTATAAGTCTTTGGTTTATGACACTACAGAATACCTTCCCAGGTTGCTGTTCACAAAGATGCCTCGATAGTTATTTGGGTCAACTTTGTCTCCACTTTTGTATATGGGCGTTATGAGTCCGTTGTTCCAGATATCAGGGAAGTAACCGACACTCAGAACTAAGTTGAAGAGATTAGGATAGCCAATTTCATTTAATCGTCAGTGTATTTAAGCATCTCGTTTAGGATGCCATCTGCACCATAAGTTTTCTTTGTCGCAGGTCCTTGAGTTTTTCAAATAGCTCTTTTCAGATATTGGGGAGTCTAACGGGTTTTGGTAATCTTTTATGGTCAGTTCGAGCTTTTCCAATTCTTTACATATTTGATCTTGCTCTGGGCTTAGTGTGTCTTTCTGGTATAATTTTTCAAAATGGTTTTCCCATGTGGCTTCATTTTGAATGGGCAATTCGTCGTGTTGCTTTTTGTGTAATGTATTCCAGTTGTCCCAGAAACAATTAGAATCAATAGATTCCTCAATGGAGCTGAGTTTATTCTTAATATACTGTTCTTTCTTGGTTCTGAGTGTGTTTTTATATTGTGTTAGTATCTGACATTAAGCAAGGCGTAATTCCTCGTTTTGTGATTGTCTGCGTTTTAGGTTTGATATTTTTCTGAGTTTTTTCCTCATTTTATGACAGTCTGAATCAAACCATTTTTCGTGGTTTTGTGTTTTGTGTTTACTCTTGCGAGATTTCAAGTTCGACATTGATGCCAAATTATCAAAAATATTTTTAGGTTATTCACTGCCAGGTTTACGCCTTCTTTATTGTGAGTGTATGTGCTTTCCAGAAAGGTGTCCAAGAGAGATTGAGTTGATTGACTGCTAATTGCTTTCTGGTATTTTTCCGTGCTGTTTTGTGCCCATCTGTAAGAATTTTTAATGTTGTACAGCTTACTGGGCTGTGTTTCTGTGTTGGTTGTTTCTGCCCTTTTAAGATACGCAGTAATTTGGCTGCGATCTGACAGTGCTGTTAGTGGTTTGACTGTGAATGCTCTGAAAGAGGATGGGACCAGATCTGTAATCATATATTCTATGGTGCTGATGCCTAGAGATGACGAATAGGTCGATCTTCCTAGGCAGTCTCCTCTGAAACTACCATTGACAATGTACAGGCCCAGTCTTCGACAGTTCTGCAGGAGCTGTTTCCCGTTTGCATTTGTTTGTTTGTCGTAGTTATTCCTGCGAGAATGAAAAGCGAGATCAAAATGATTATTCCAAAATATGTAATTATTCCCCTGAGTACTGGTAAATTCTGGTTCTTCACCAGATCTTGAGTTGAGGTCACCACAGATCAACACGTTTCCCTGGGCCTGGAATTGGTTAAGCTCCCTCTCAATGTTGCAGAAGGTGTCCTCTTTCAATTACGGGGATTCTATAGGGGGAATATAGAGTGCACAAACGAAAACATTTTGCCAGCTAGAAATGATGCCTTTCTTAATCTTGTGCCATAAGTGGTTTTCGCCCTTTATTAAATTCAATGTAATTCCGAAGCTCTGCTTTAAAGCAAATCAGTATGCCTCCAGAGTCTCTGCCCTGGGTTACTCCTGTCTCTCTCTCTCTGTCTCGCTGTCTCTCTGTCTCTCTCTATCTCTCTCCCTCTCCCTCTCCCTCTCTCTATCTCTCTCTCTTACCCTTCTCTCTCTCTCTCTCTCTCTGGCTTTCTCTCTCTCTCTCTCTCTACTCTCTCTCTGTCTGTCTCTCTTTCTCTCTCACTCTCTCTCTCTTGGTCTCTATCTCTATCTCTCTCCGTCTATCTCTCTCTCTCTCAGTCACTCTCTATCTCTCTCTCTCCGTCTCTCTTTCTGTCTATCTCTCTTTCTATCTGTGTCTCTCTCACTCTCCCTGTCTCTCCCACTCTCTATCTCTTTCTCACTCTCTGTTTCTATCTCTCTTGCTGTCTATCTCTCTCTTTATCTCTCTTTATCTCTCTCTCACTGTCTGTACCTCCCTCTTTCTGTCTCTCTGTCACTGTCTCTCTGTCTTTCCCTCTCACTCTGCCTGCTCACTCTCTCTCTCTTTGTCTCTCTCTTTCTCTCTTTCTGTCTCTCTCTGTCTCAGTTTGTCTCTCTCACACTCCCACTGACAGTATGTCGGTCTCTCTCTCTGCCTGCCTCTCTGTCTGTCTGACCCACTCTCTTTCTCCAATTCCAATTCCAATTCCAATTCCAATTAAAATGCTTTATTGGCATGAAAGTTTACAGAGAACCATATTGCCAAAGCTTACATAGCAAAAAGGTACAGTTTTCCAACATTCTGTAGGTGTCAATCGATTTGACATTTGTTGGGTACATACAATATTACTTTTAAACAATATTAATTTTAAACAGTCTTTGTACTTCATTTGGTACGTTCAATATTAATTTTAAACAGTCTTAATTTTAAACAGTCCTCAGGTTGTGACATGTTGTTACATATTTGGCCCCAAGGTATGGTCTGTCTCCTTCTCCTAGGACTAATCTCAATTTTGACAGATCATCCAATTCCTTGAAATCTGGGGTTGTTTGGCTTAGCTTGTTGAATAATATGTTTCTTGATGTGTTGAATTTTTCGCATTTTAGGAGGAAATGCATTTCTGTTTCAACCTCGCCAGCCAGACATTGATCGCATATTCTATTCTCTCTAGGCTGCCAGGATTTCTTGTATCTGCCTTTTTCAATTTCCAGTTGGTGGTCGCTTAGTCTGTACCTGGTGAGGGTCTGTCTCTGTTTTGTGTCTCTGATGGTCGTGAGGTAGTCTGCCAGTTTATATTCTCTTTTTAGGGCCCGGTAACATTCTAATCTGCTTTGGCTTTCGGTTATTTTGTTCCAATGTTCCAGGTAGGTTTCTTTGCATTTTTTAATGATTTGGTTCACTCGGATTGGTGTTTGGACGGCTGTGTTGGTCTGGGGCTGGTCAGGGTCCGGCTGAGTACTTAGTTTCCGTAGCAGCTGACTCAGGGGACTCTTTTCTGGGTTTAGCTCTTGGGTCTGAAAGGCTTTGAAATGAAGGGTGTCTGGGGAGCTAGATTTGAGGTGATTTAGGAAGTTTAGTGCTCGTTTTTGGATGTTTATTATCAGTGGGTATCTGCCTAGTTCGGCTCTGCATGCATTTGTTGGCGTTTTTCTTTGGGTGCGAAGGATGCTTCGGCAGAATTCTGCATGTAGGGCTTCTATTGTATGTTTTTCCCATTTAGTGTAGCTTTGGTGATTTAGCGGGCCCCATACTTCACTACCGTACAGTGCAATGGGCAGGATTATGCTGTCAAATATTTTGAGCCAGATTTTGATTGGGATTTGGATGTTGTAGAATTTTCTTTTTATTGCATATAGGGCTCTTCGGGCTTTTTCTTTTAGTGCATTCACTGCTATGCTGAAGCTCCCTGATGCTGTAATAGTTAGACCAAGGTAGGTGTAGCTCATAGTGTGTCCTATAGTGATATCACTGAGGGTAAACTGGTATTTGTTTTCCTGACATCTGGGCCTTTTTTGAAAAATCATGATGTTGGTTTTCTTTAGATTTACTGTTAGAGCACAATTTTGGCAGTATTTGTCGAGTAGGTCTAGTTGTTGCTGTAATCCCTGTTCTGTGGGAGACAGCAGAACCAGGTCGTCCGCATAGAACAGGGATTTCACTTCTCCATCCAGGAGACGGAGACCTGGTGACTCGCTTTGCTCCAGCATGTCTGCTAATTCATTTATGTATATGTTGAACAGGGTCGGGCTCAAATTGCAGCCCTGCCGGACGCCTCTTCTCTGGGTGAAGAAATCGGTGCGTTTGTCTCCAATTTTGACCCCGCATTTGTTTTTCAGATACATTGATTTAATAAGGTCATAGACTTTGCCCCCTATTCCACATTGAAGAAGTTTATAATAGAGCCCTTCGTGCCATATAGAGTCAAAGGCTTTCTTGAAGTCGATGAAACAGGCGAATATTTTCCCATTTTTTGTTTGGTGTATATGTTTTTCAATGAGGGTGTGAAGGGTATAGATATGGTCGGCGGTGCGGTGTTTTGGAAGAAAGCCTATTTGGTTTTTTCTGAGGATATTATGTTTGTTAAGAAAATCAAGTAATCTACTATTTAGAATACTGCAGAATAACTTCCCTAGACAACTGTTGACACAGATGCCGTGGTAGTTATTTGGGTCTGATTTGTTTCCGCTTTTATATATGGGGGAGATTAGTCCTTGGCACCAGATATCGGGAAAACAGCCTGAACGTAATATGATGTTGAATAATTTGAGTACCGCACCCTGCATCTCCATATTGCTGAACTTGAGCATTTCATTTTTGATGTTGTCTGGGCCACAGGCTTTCTTTAGGTGGAGAGATTTTATTTTTGTGGCCATTTCTTTCCATGTGATTGGGGAGTCTAGAGGGTTTTGGTTGTCTTTGATTGTTGCTTCTAATGTGTGGAGTTTTTCTGTGACCTGATGTTGACTTGGGTTTGTTTCGTTTATTGGGATGTCTTTGTAGAGGTTTTCAAAATGTGTTCTCCAGATGTCGCCATCTTGGATTGGTAATGCTTGCAATTGTGTTGTACTCAGGTTATTCCACATTTCCCAGAATTGTTTTGGGTTGGTGGAGTTTTCAATTTCTTCTAGTATTTTGTGGGTATAGTTTTGTGTTTTGTTCCTAATGGTGTGTTTATATCTTTTGAGGGTTTCATTGTATCTAGTACGTAGGTCCGAATTGTTTGGTTGGCGATGCTTTTGGTTTGATATTTTTCTCAGGTCTTTTCTGGCATTTTTGCATTCGTGGTCAAACCATTTCTTATTTTTATTTTGTCTTTTGTGACTCTTCCTCTTCTGTTTCACGAGGTCGGCTTTTACAGCTGCCTCATGAAAGATCATATTTATATCCTCTATGGCCATGTTTACCCCATCTCTGGTGATCTCATATAGATTTTCTTTAAATTTTGAAATTTTACTTGTGAGATCAGGTGAATTTAGTGCTGTGATGAATTTATCTCCACTGTCTGGGGCCCATCTGTATGTCTGGTTTATTTTATGTAGCTTACTGGGTTCCTTTTTTGTGTCTGTAGTTTGGGCAGAAAGTTTAAGGTACACATTTATTTGGTTATGGTCTGAGAGGGGGGATTGCTGCCTGACAGTGAATGCGTTGATATCGCAGGGGTCCAGGTCAGTGATTGTATAATCCACCACACTAGACCCAAGAGTTGAGGAATATGTGAGTCTCCCTAAGGAGTCCCCTCTGAACCTACCGTTAACTATGTACAGGCCTAAGGCTCGGCAGAGTTGCACTACCTCCCTACCGCTTTTATTTATTTCACAATCGAGGTTGTTTCGGTTTGCGATGGCTGGTGTGACATATAGAGGGGTCTGGCCAAACACATGGTTGTTGCCCTGTGGGTCTATGAAGTCAGGTTCACATCCTGTCCTTGCATTTAGGTCCCCACATAGTAGCACCTTTCCTTGGGCCTGGAAATGGCTGATTTCCATGTGGAGAGTGTCAAATATCTCCTCTTCAAAATATGGCGATTCTATTGGAGGTATGTAGATCGCACATAAGTAAACATCGTTTTTTGCTATTCCTATATTTTTATCTAATTTTAGCCATACGTGTGATTTTCCCTGTTTTATCGGTGAGATGTGTTTGTTCAGTTCTCCTTTATACCACACCAGGATTCCCCCGGAGGTTCTGCCCTTGCGTGTCTTAATGTTCTTTACTGAAGGCACAATAATTTCATGGTACATTGGGGGACAGTGGGTCGGCATGTCCTTTTGGCACCATGTTTCTGTTAACACAATTATATCAATGTCTTTTATAGCTTTTAGGAATTCAGGGTCTGTACTCTTCATCCCAAAAGTTGAGGAGCGGAGGCCCTGGATATTCCAGCAGCTTATGTGGAAAGAACGCATTTATATAGTTCAATAAAACGAAATAAAATGGACCTATTTTGTGGGATGAGTGTGGAAACACTATTTTCTATAATGCTAAATGATGATTTAGTATAAATTTCATGAGGCATGCACATATATCTATCTAATAGTAGTAATAATACTGATAAGATAACAATAATGATAATGATAAATAACAATATTAATTACAATATTCTCTCTCTCTCTCTGTCTATCTCTCTCTCTCTGCCAGCTCTGTCTCTCTCTCTGTCTCCTTTTCTCTGTCTCCCTCTCTCTCTCTCTCTATCACTCACTGTTTATCTCGCTCTCTCTCTCTGTCTCTCTCTCTGTCTCTCTCTCTGTCTCTGTGCCTGTCTATCTCTCTCTCTTCTCTCTTTGACTTTCTGTGTCTCCCTCTGCTCTCGCTGTCTGACTCGCTCTCTCTCTCTCAGGTTCTCTGTATTTCTCTCTCTCTCTCTCCGTCTGAGTCATAGTCATGGAGTTTTACAGCACAGAAAGAGGCCCTTCGGCCCATCGTGTCCGCGCCACCCATCCACCCCTGTCCTGTCTAATCCCATTTTCCAGCATTTGGTCCATAGCCTTGTATGCAATGGCATTTCAAGTGCTCATCCAAATGCTTCTTGAATGTTGTGAGGGTTCCTGCCTCGACCACCCTTTCAGGCAGTGAGTTCCAGATTCCAACCACCTTCTGGGTGAAAAAGTTCCTTCTCAAATCCCCTCTAAATCTCCTGCCCCTTACCCTGAATCTATGCCCCCTTGTTATTGACCCCCTGCTAAGGGGAAAAGTTCCTCTTTATCTACCCTATCTATGCCCCTCATCATTTTTGTACACCTCAATCAGGTCCCCCCTCAGCCTTCTTTGCTCCAAGTAAAACAACCCCAGCCTGTTTAGTCTTTCTTCATAGCTGAGGCGCTCCATCCCAGGTAACATCCTGGTGAATCTTCTCTGCACCCTCTCCAAAGTAATCACATCCTTCCTATAGTGAGGCGACCAGAACTGCACACAGTACTCCAGCTGTGGCCTCACCAGCGTTTTGTACAGCTCCATCATAACCTCCCTGCTCTTATATTCTATGCCTCGGCTAATGAAGGCAAGTATCCCATATGCCTTTTTAACCACCTTATCTACCTTCTCCGCTGCCTTCAGAGATCTATGTACATGTACACCAAGGTCCCTCTGACCCTCTGTACTTCCTAGGGTCCTACCACTCATTGTGTATGCCCTTGCCTTATTTGTTCGTCCAAAATGCATCACCTCGCACTTTTCAGGGTTAAATTCCATTTGCCACTTTTCCGCCCATCTGACCAACCCGTTTATATCGTCCTGTAGCCTGAGGCTTTCCTCCTCGCAATTTACCGCCCCACCAATTTTCGTGTCATCTGCGAACTTACTGATCATACCTTTTACATTCTCATCCAAATCATTTATGTAGATCATAAAAGAACAAGGGACCCAGCAAGATCCCTGAGGTACCCCACTGGACACAGGCTTCCAGTCACAAAAGCATCCTTCGACCATCACCCTCTGCCTCCTGCCACTCAGCCAGTTTAGGATCCAACGCGCCAAGGCACCCTGGATCCCATGGGCTCTTACCTTCTTGACCAGTCTCCTATGCGGGACTTTGTCAAAAGCTTTACTGAAGTCCATGTAAACCACATCCACAGCATTTCCCTCATCCACCCCCGTAGTCACCCCCTCAAAAAATTCAATCAGATTTGTCAGACATGATTTACCCTTGACAAAGCCATGCTGACTATCCCCGATTAATCCTTGCCTCTCCAAGTGGAGACTAATTTTGTCCCTCAGAATGTTTACCTATAATTTCCCTACCACAGATGTTAGGCTCACTGGCCTGTAATTCCCTGGTTTATCCCTGCTACCCTTCTTGTATAATGGTACTACATTAGCTGTTCTCCAGTCCTCTGGTACATCCCCTGTGGCCAGAGAGGTTCTGAAAATTTGTGTCAGAGCCCCTGCAATCTCCTCCTTTGCCTCCCACAGCAGCCTGGGATACATCTCGTCTGGGCCTGGGGATTTATCCACTTTTTGGCCTGCTACAACCGCTAGCACCTCCTCCCTCTCGATGCTAATATGTTCAAGTATGTCACAGTCCCCTTGCCCGATTTCTATGTCTGCATCGTCTCTCTCCATAGTGAACACAGATGCAAAAAATTCATTTAAAACCCTGCCTACAGCATCTGGCTCTACACACAGATTGCCACTTTGGTCCCTAATGGGCCCTACCCTTTCCCTGGTTATCCTCTTGCCCTTAATATACTTATAAAACATCTTAGGATTTTTCTTTATTTTGCTCGCCAGTGTTATTTCATGGCCCCTCCTCCCCCTCCTAATTTCTTTTTTAAATATGCCACTGCACTTTTTATACTACTCTAGGGCTTCCTCCGTCTTTAGTCTTTTGTAACTGCCAAAAGCCCCCCTTTTTTCCCTAATGCATTTTTGTATATCCCTTGTCATCCAAGGTTCCCTTTGCTTGTTGGTCCCACCCTTGACCTTTACAGGAACATGTTGGCGTTGTACTCTCTCTATTTCCCTTCTGAAAGTCTCCCACTGTCTTGATGTGGGTTTTCCTATAAGTAGCTGCTCCCAGTCCACTTTGGCCAGATCCTGCCTTATCATATTAAAATCGGCCTTCCCCATTTTAGAACCCTTATTTCCGGGCCGTCTTTGTCTTTTTCCATGACCACCTTAAATCTCACCGAATTATGGTCACTATCGCCAAAATGCTCTCCTACTGACACTTCCACCACTTGCCCGGCTACATTCCCCAGAATTAGTTCCAGTACCGCCCCCTCCCTTGTAGGACTTTCTACATGTTGGCTCAAAATGCTCTCCTGGATGCACTTTAAGAATTCTGCACCCTCTAAGCCTTTCACACTCTGACTATCCCAATTAATATTGGCGAAGTTGAAATCCCCCACTAATATTACCCTATTATTTTCGCACTTTTCTGAGATTTGCCTACATATCTGTTCCTCTATCACCCCCTGGCTGTTTGGGGGCCTATAGTAAACTCCCAGCAAAGTGCTTGCCCCCTTTTTGTTTTTAAGTTCTACCCATATGGCCTCATTAGAGGAACCCGCTAATATATCATCCCTCCTTACAGCAGTAATTGACTCCTTAATTAATATTGCAACACCCCCTCCCCTTTTACACCCACCTCTGTCTCGCCTGAAGATTCTATACCCCGGAATATTGAGCTGCCAGTACTGACCCTCCCTCAACCATGTCTCCGTGATAGCAACAATATCGTACTCCCATGTGTTCAACAACAACTTCAGTTCGTCCACCTTATTTGCAAGACTCCTTGCATTAAAATAATGCCTTCCAGCCCTGCCATATTACCTTTTGCCTTCGCATATTTGCTCTGCCTTGTTTTTTTCTCTGTATTTGGCTGTAAATCACCCCCTGCTATAGCTCCACTCTGTACCCCATCCCCCTGCCACGTTAGTTTAAACCCCCCCCAGCAGTGCTAGCAAACCTCCCCGCAAGGATATTGGTTCCCCTCTGGTTCAGGTGTAAACCGTCCGACTTGTACAAGTCCCACCTTTCCCAGAAGCAGACCCAGTGATCCAGGAAACTAAAGCCCTCCCTCCTGCACCATCCCTTTAGCCACGCATCCATCTGTTCTATCTTCCCATTCCTATACTCACTAGCACGTGGCACCGGGAGTAATCCAGAGATTACAACCTTTGAGGTCCTGCTCTTTAATCCTTCACCTAGCTCCCTAAATTCTTGCTGCAGGACCTCATCCCTCTTTTTACCTATGTCGTTGGTACCAATGTGGACCACGACCTCTGGCTGTTCACCCTCCCCCTCCAGAATGCCCTGCAGCCGCTCAGTGATATCCTTGACCCTGGCACCAGGGAGGAAACAAACCATCCTGGATTCACGTCTACGGCCACAGAAACGCCTATCTGTTCCCCTTACTATAGAATCCCCTACCACTATTGCTCTCCCACTCTTTTTCCCCCCTTCCTGGGCAGCAGGAGCACCCCCAGTGCCAGGAAGTTGGCTGCTGCTGCCTTCCCCTGGTGAGTCATCCCCCTCAACAGTATCCAAAGCGGCATACCTGTTTGAGAGGGGAATGGTCACAGGGGTCTCCTGCACTACCTGCCTGCTTCTATTGCTCCTCCTGGTGGTCACCCATTTCCTATCTTCCTGTGCAGCCCTTCCCTGCGGTGTGACCAACTCATTAAACGTGTTATCCACGAACCTCTCAGCATCGTGAATGCTCAACAACCCATCCACCTGCAGCTCCAGCGCCTCAATGCGGTTTGCTAGTAGCTGCAGATGGATGCATCTCTGGCACACGTGGTCATCAGGGGCACCGGCAGTGTCCCTGAATTCCCACATAGAGCAAGGGGAGCAGATCACGGGGCTGGGCTCACCTGGCATGACCTTCCCTTTACTTAATTTAAATTAATTTACTATCACCAATTAAAAATATCTCTAAGGCGCTTGTATAGTCTACCAACAGTCCCTGCTACACCAGAAAAGACCCTAGTAACCATAAACTACAGAGTTTAAGTTTAAAAAGAGAAATACTCACCAACCAATCACTTACCTGCTCCCTGGTGACGTCACACTCTGATTAATTTTTACCTCTCTCCTCTGCTGTTGATGTGGTCCCGCCTCTGCTGAACCCGCCGGTTTTGAGTGCCGCCGGTCGCGCTGCTGCTCTCCCACAGGTCCAAGCTCTCTGACCTCGCCTCTGCTGAACCCGCCGGTTTTAAGTGCCGCCGGTCGCGCTGCTGCTCTCCCACAGGTCCAAGCTCTCTCACAGGTCTCTCTCTCAGTCTCTCTCACTCTCTTCTCTCTCTCTCTCTCTGCCTGTCTGTCTCTCTTTGTCTTTCTCTCTGTCTCTCTCTATCTCTCTCATTCTGTCGGTCTATCTCTGTCTCTCTCTCTCTGTGCCGCTCTCTCTCTCTCTGTCTTTCTCTATCTCTGTCCCTTTCTCTCTCTCTCTCTCTCTCACTTTCTGTCTCTCTCTCTCTGTCTGTCGCTGTCTCTCTCTGTCACTCTCTAATTCTGTCTCGCTCTCTCTCTGTTTCTTTCTGTCTCTCACTCTCTCCGTCTCTCTCTCTTTGTCTGTCTCTCTCTGTCTGTGTGTCTCTCTCTGACTTGTTCTCTGTCTCTCTCTCTCTGTCGCTCACTGCCTCTGTCTCACTATCTCTGTCTCTCTCTGTCTCTTTCTGTCAATTTCTCTGTCGCTTTCTCTTGCTCAGTCTCTCCTTCTATGTCTCTCTCTGTCTCACTCTCTGTCTCTCTCTCTTTGTCTCTCTCTCTTTCTCTCTCTACCTCTCATACTCTCTCTCCCCATGCCTCTGTCTCTCTCTCTGTCTCTCTCTCTCTCGTTTCTCTCCCTCTCTCTCACTCTCTCTCTCTTTCTCTCTGGATTACTCTCTCTCTCTCTCTCTTCTCTCTCTCTCGCTGTCTCTCTCCCTGTCTCTCTCTCTTTCCCTCACTCACACTATCTCTCGATCGGTCTCTCTGTATCGCTCTCTGTCTCTTTCTGCCTCTCTCACCCTCCCTCTGCCTCTCTCAATCTGTCTCTCCCACTCTCTGTCTCTCTCACTCACTCTCTATCTCTGTCTGTCTGTCTGTCTCTCTCGCTGTCTATCTCACTCTCCCTCTCTTCCTCTCTCTTTCTCTCTCTCACTGTTTGTCTCTCTCTCTTTCTGTCTCTCTCTCTGACTCTCTCTGTCTGTCTCTCTGTCTTTCCCACTCTCTCTCTGCCTGTTCACTCTCTCTCTCTTTGTCTATCTCCTTCTCTCTGTCTCTCTTTCTCTCTTTCTCTCTGTCTCTGTCTCTGGCTCTCTCTCTCCCTTACTCTCTGTCTGTCTCTCTCTCGGTCTACCACACTCTGTCTCTCTTTCTGTCTCTCTCTCTCTGTCTGTCCCTCTTTCTCTGCCTGCTCCCTTTCGTTCTCTGTCTCCCTCTCTCTCTCTCTCTCTTTCACTCGCTCTCTCTCAGTGACTGTCTGTCTGTCTCTCTCTCTCTGCCTGCCTCTCTGTCTGCCTGTCTCTCCCAGTCTCTCTCACTCTCTGTCTGTCTCTCTCTCTCTGTCTCGTTGTCTCTCTCTGTCCCTCTCGATCTCACTGTCACTCTCTCTCTCTCTCTCTGTTTGTCTCTCTCTCTCTCTCTCTTCTCTCTCTCTATCGCTGCCTTTCTCTCTCTCAGTCTCTCTCACTCTCTTCTCTCTCTCTCTCTCTGCCTGTCTGTCTCTCTCTGTCTTTCTCTCTGTCTCTCTCAATCTCTCTCTCTCTCGGTATCTCTCTCTCTGTCTCTCTCTCTCTCAGTCTCTTTCTGTCTCACTCTCTCCGTCTATATTTTTCCCTGCCTCTCTCACTCTCTCTGCCTCTCCCTCCCTCTCTGTCTCTGTCTCATTTTCTGTCTCTCTGTCTTTCTGTGTCTCTCTCTATCTCTCTCTCTCTCCTTGTCACTGTCTCTCTGTCTGTCCCTCTCTCTCTGCACGCTCATTCTCTCTCTCTCTCTCTTTGTCTCTCTCTCTCTTTCTCTTTCTCTGTCTCGCTCTCTGTCTCTGTCTGTCTCTCTCACTCTCTCACTGACTGCCTCTCTGTCTCTCTCTCTTTGTCTGTCTCTCTCTCTCTCATTGACTCTCTGCCTGTCTCTCTCTCTGTCTGCCTCTCTGTCTGTCTGTCTCTCTCTCTGCCTCTCTCTATGTCTCTCTGTATCGCTGTGTCTCTGCCTCTCTTCTCTCTCTCACTCTCTCTCTATAGCTCTCCCACACTGTGTCTCTGTATCTGTCTAGCTCTCTCTCTTTCGATCCCTTTCTCTCTCTATGAGTCTGTCCCTCTCGCTCTGTCTCTGTCTCTCTCTCTCTCTCTCTCTCTCTCTCTCTCCCTCTCTGTCTATATCTCTCTCTTCTATCTCCCTCTCTGGCATTCTCTCTCTCTCTCTCTCTTCTCGCTCTGCCTGTATCTCTCTCTCTCTCTCTCTCTGGTTCTCTGTATTTCTCTCTGAATCTCTGCCTCTGTCTCTCTCACTGTCTCTTTCTGCCTCTCTCTCTCTGTCTCTCTCTCAGTCTCTCTACCTCTCTCTGTCGCTCTCACTCTGTCTCTCTCATTCTCTCACCCTCTCTCTGTCTCTCTCACTCAGTCTCTCTCTCTCACTCTGTCTCTCTCACTCTCTGCCTCTCTCTCTCTCTCAACTGTAAGTAGTCACACAACACCAGGTTATAGTCCAACAGTTTTATTTGAAATCACAAGCTTTCGGAGCACTGCCCCTTCGTCAGTTGAAGTGGAGAGATGCCTATAGACTCAGATTATATAGTCAGATAATAATGCCAGATCTGAGTATTTCTGACCTGGACGTGTTGAAGCTTAAACAAAGGAAACCGATCTGGGCCCATCGACCTGGATGGCCGGTTAATCGGTTTTAAACATCTCATCAGTGTTCCCCTTTGACCCACTGGTTTCGTGATGGGGCCATGACAGCTTGAATGCCACCTTGATCGTTTTGTAAACAGTGTCGATGTTCGCTAACGAGGGTCTGAAAGGCAGCGAAGCTTTTCCCCTTCCATATTGAATAGGCCTTGCTTGCGCTTGATTGCTTGTGTAAACAACCTTGATGAGTTTTAATCAGAGGCCCGAATGCCACTGGGTTTGCATCTCATGCATAAATGCAGAAGGTCTGTCTGCATTCTAATATCTGGAAAGTTCCTTCTTTGTCAGTCCAAACTGAAACTTACAGGCCTTGGCCCTGAGGTTGACCGCAGCCATCTTGTTGAGCCCTGGAGCCCTGGTTTTAAACTCAGCCCAGCCAAAGTTTCTTCAAGAAGCCAAAAGTAAATCTTCGGGGGAGACATGAAATTTGCGAATCCTTCCAGTCCCCCCTAGGATACTGAGACTTGCTTGAAGTGTCCAATTAAGGTGAGCAAATTTCTGACCCCCCACAAACAACGTTCCCCTATATTTATCTATCCACGATCCTTCGACACATACATTCCCCTTACTTAGAGAAAAACACAATGCCCGACAGGCATCTATCGAGATAAACAATGACTATCTTTTACAATAGTCCAAGCACGGAGGGGGTCCACCAACCCTGCACTACTTGGGACATCATAAAACGTTATCACAACACACAACCATTAATAAAAATCAACATCAGGCCAAAAACATATGTATAATAATAACGAATGGACGGAATGAGCTTTATTAAAAATAACAAACGGATCTGCCATCACTCGGCAGTGATATGACACAAAGCTCACACGGGTGTTTCTTCTTCCACCCGGGCATACCGGTCCTTCCACAACCTTTTGCTTTAAATTCTACCTCGGGACCCTTTCTCCTACACTGGACATAAACCATGTAGAGGATGATCCCTAGCTGACAGACTGCTAAGATGTGGCATGCCAATCGAATACAGGAGGGGAACTCTATACTTTCAAAATTCTCCCACCAGGGCGGTGTCGTAATATCTAAAATGTTGTCACATAAATGTCTAAACGGTCTTCTGTTCCAAAGTGTTGGAGTGCTTTTGCGATACTAGAACGGCTTTCAATAATTTGGTAAGGTGCTCTGGGAGAGGGGGAATTGGGTAACCGAAGTGGGAGACATATAAAACATCGTTAAAAACACCACTTCTTTACCTCTCAATCCTGTCCCAAATCTCGTGGTGAGTAAACAATGCGGTCTTATTGATCTCCAAAAAGTCAAATTCAAGGAATTTTCGAAACATGACTGTTAATAGGGCTTGATACAATTTGGCAGTCTCTGTGGGGCACCACACGGGTAAGTGTACCTCATGAGCTTTAAAATCACCGAGGCCACCGCGTAATTCACACATTGGTACAGCGCCTGGTCTGTGGGTACTAGCACCAAGCCGTTCCCTGGTCCCTTGGTGGTGGCGGGGCATCCCTCTGCTACTGTCCGTGACGTCGGGGTCGTGGGCAGGAGCCGTCGGGGGTGTGTCACTAATTCAGTGTCATTAACCGAGATTGGGGAGTATGGGATCGTGCTTGCGGCCAGGCGGGTCTCCCAGTCCACCACCCTCCCGTTATTTTGCCACTGGCTGTGGAAAATGATGGAAATGCCTGAGTGGCAGACTTTCTCTGATCCCCACATACATACGTACATCCCCTGATCCGGTTCCCACCATTTATCCCAGCACACATTTAACCCTCTCTGGGTACCTGCAATGGTCCTATGAGTGTCATTCCCTCACCTTTCCCACGCTACTCTGGGGTTCCCCATGTCTTTGTAAACTTTCTGAGCCACCACCACCTATCCAGGGGAACGTTCCCTTTACACGTCAAACATATTATTTTGCCCACGGTGATGCTAATCCTTGGTGTGAAGATTCGTATCCTCGGGCACTAAAGGGAGGCCTCCCCATACATGAAGCCGGTCTCACTAGAATACTGAGTTGAATTGGACTCCAGCCATCCTGGCCAGCTCCCCTCGTGGACAAACGTGGTGATTTCATCCACCTCCCGTAGGCCACATCCGTCGTGTGCTAGGGGCGCTCTCTTCTCTGAGCATCTGAAGATTTGAAGGTCCTCGACATCGCCCCATCTCGCGAGGTTCAGCCCGAACAGGGCGAGCTGGATTATGCCTCTGAACGTTTCGAAATTCTGAAAAAGACATAAAAGCAACTAGCCAGGTTATCTGGAGGCTCCCTGGCTTGGCAGAAGTGCGATCAGGTCCAACGACCTCGGCTCACGTAGACAGCACTCTGGAATGGTTCCAAACTTAAAACTTATAGACTACTGGTTCCTTCCATAGAATTAAATTAATTCACCCTAAATTAACCCTCTATACACATTACTTAAAATTATACTGCCTAAACTATATACATCTGCCGGCCATCTCCGTGCAGCCAGCCTAATACCTGTTTGGGCTGCTGTAGGCTTCTCACTGCGGCGTAGCTGCACTGATCTCCACTTCTGGTCCCTCTCAGCTTATGGCTGCTGGAGCCACTCTTTCAGCAGACCTCTGTCTTTCGGCTACTCCCTGACATGGGATACTGCCCTTTTTAACTGAAGAGCTGGTGACCATACATTTCTGGGCTGAGGTGGCAGAGGAGATCTCCTAGGGTGTGCTACCGGTGGGGCTACCCTGGCGAGCGGACCCTTGGCTCGGGCCACAGTCCTCGATGGCTGGGGGCTTTCTCCATCGGGTCCCTCCCCTCCCAATCCTGAACTGGGCCGGGCAATCACTCACCACCGGCTGCCGATGGCTGAGGGTCTTCCCCTGCAGTTTCAAAACCTGGTTCGGGCTCGGGGCCATCTGATTCGGGCTTCTTCTCCTCGGAATCCCATAGGGGAGAGGGAGTGGTCAGGACAAAGTGCTGGGGAACTTATCGCTTGACACACGTGACTGCGCCTGTGTGTGCAGCCTGCGTGCATGTACCCACTGTGGGCTGAGGATTTCTAACCTCAGGTTGGATCCCAGCTCCCTGTTTCCCTGCCTCCGGCTTAAATAACTTACACTGGTCATGAACCATTTTACAAACCCTTAGCTGACCCACTAAACTGCCAGCCCTCGCTGTTAACCTAGCGTTCTCCTCCATTAAAGCCTGCTCAACTAACTTAGCCTCCACAACCTGGCACCGCAGGTATTCCTCCATTTTACAGGAGGTCTCTTCCTGTGCGTGTCTTTCTGTGGGACACAGGTCGACAGGCTGCGCTGGCTCTAGACATTCCTGTGGGTTGTATGGGGCTGATGGGATTACAACACCAGTGGTGGCTGCTATTTTCCCTGGCTGGCCAGGAGCATAAATCGTATCGACTCCAAGAGTGGCTCGATCGCAGCGGGAGGAATACCTGGCTCTGCCTTTTGGGCTGGGACTGAAGAATTCTTTCCCTTATTCTCCTTCAAGGGATTCTTACAATCCTTGCACCGGTGGCCGCCCTTCCCGCAACCGTAACAGTTTAATGTGGTCTGGGAGGCACGTGTCCCCTCCTGGTGCTACTCTTTCAGATTCTGGCCCCCAGGTTTAACCTCATGGACTTTTCCCTTGGGTTGTGTCGTCTCGATACCCGTCATATTTTTTAATGCTATCGTGAGCTGGTGGATCACCGTTTCCTCGGTGGTTTGAGGGCTACTGGGGTCAAACCTGGCCTCAGACTGGGCACGGATTCCGGGCAGGCAGTTTGTCATTAGACAACGGAGCCAGTGGGTCAATTGGACTTGGTTCAGTAATGTCTGTGCTGGCATTCCCAGGCACGTACTCTGGTAGACTGTCCACAGGCTGTCTGCGAATGCCTGCTTGGACTCCCCTGGGAGATTTTTAGTATTTTCCACCCGGGCGAATGGACTACCGTCATTGAGTCCCATGGCCTCCAATATCTCATTCCTCAAACCCTCTTAATCTTTCTGCCCCTTCTTACATTCATCAGATAGGGTCTGGGGAAGATCATTTCCAAGAGAAAACAGCAGCATCTTAACTTGCTCTGCGTCATCGCAGACATTGACGCACGCTGCCTGTTCTATCTCCCTGAAGTGCAGAGAGCACTCTCCCATTTTGGTGAGCTTGGGGATGTGACTAACCATGGCCCTGAGCTGTTGGGTGCCATAAGGCACCACAAACTATTTTGGAAGGCTCCTGGGTCCTCGTCATCAACGGGCAGGCCGTACCTCCATTGTCGGAGGGTGGACACCAGCTCTGGTCCCGGCCTCTCTAGCGGGGCCTGCTGTGCTTCCCCTAGCATTTCATCCTCCACCCCCCTTTGCTGCCAGCTCTCCTGAAAACTCGGAGCCATTGGTAGGCGTCCGTGGGACCTCTGATTCCCCAGTCAACATTGTTCTGGGTGCTGCCTGTGGGACGGTTCTGTTTGGGTTGCCGGTAAATTCCGACTGGGCCACCTTCGGGCTGATGAGTCATACAATGCCATTCGCCCTCCATAAGGCCATGCCCGAGCTTTCTCTCTCCTCCCTACAGGGCCCGTGATCTGCCTCTTCGATACCCCGGTTGCAGGCTAGCTTGTATGCTGCCTTTACCTCCCTTATTTTCTCCTCCTGCTCTTTTAATTTTTGGGTGAGGTCGCAAATCGTGTCCTTCAGGTTTATTTCGCTGCACCTCGCCTCTCTCACTTGGTATTCTAAGAGCTCCATCTTGCACCTAGCACTGGCATTACTTTAAGCGGTCTGGTATTCCAGGCGCTCTACCATTGCCTAATGTTCCCGTTGCACCTCGACGGCCCAGGCATCCGAGTGATCTACCTTCGTCTGGTGTTCCCGCTGCACCTCGAGGGCCCGACTCTCCAGGCACTCTACCTTTGCCTGGTGTTCCTTGGCCAGCTGCGCTCTTTCTTGGCTTAATGACTGAAGCGCCACTAGCAACTTCTCTTCCGCTAAAACCTTATTCTGCATTTCTAGGGCCATTTTCTTTAGCTTGTCAGCATGCGCTGTTACAATACTGTTCAGCACTAGGACTTGTTTCCTTTAACATATTAACCAGACTGCCTTTTCAAAGGCCCTCTTATGCTGTTTACTCGCCGTCCACAGGATGGCGGCGTCTATGGGATGCTCGGCCTTTAACATAGCGCCCACCCATTTCTTGGCAATATTGATCTTTCTGCACACATAAGTGGACAACCTCTCCTCCATTGTGGTTACTCCCTCCGCACCACTGTCTGTCTTATCACATACCATCGCGGATGTTCCTACCTGGCTCGCCATTTGTGTAGACGATTTTGGATTGGGGTTTTTGTCTGGTCAGTCAGTCATGTGCCTGAGCTGCCCCAGCCCCGTGTGGTTCAAATTGCTTCCGACTATTTAGTTCTGAGCACCGGACTTACTTGCGAGCACAAATACAGAAAAAAGAGACCAGTGGTTTATGTGCAAAGATAACCAATGTTTATTAAAATAGAGAAATATTTACTATACAGAGAAAACCACTATGGATGCAACACAATTATACTTAGCGGGGGTGGAAAAAAGGACACATCGAGAATAAAATTAGTAAAATGACAATTTTAGCAATCCCCTAAACTCCCACCCTTTACACCTATCTAGGTTTTCTTGTGATGGGCCAGAAAATTGATTTTCACCAGTCTAGGATGTTGGAACGCCTGCTCCATGCCCCATTGCCTGCTGATGTCTTTAGGGTTTTCACCGCACAAAACGGAGATACCCCAGTGATTTAAATGTAACTGTGGGTATCCTGCTTCTCTGGACGGGCTCTTTGTCGATGATCCGCTTGATGGTAAGACAGGGCACCTGAGTCGAAGCGGGAGACAGAGAGAGAGAAATGGCTTCCCGAGGGACCAGTTATACCCTTCCTGGTAGCCCTTATCTCTCGCCAGATCAGCTTACTTCTTTGTCTGACGTGGACGTGTTGAACCTTATTTAAAGGAAACCGATCTGGGCCCATCGACCTGGATGGCCAGTTAATCAGAGCATCGGACCTGTGAGGGAGCAGTGAGGCGAGGAATAAAACTGGCTGATTCAGCGAAGCCCGACCAGAGCATCGGACCTGCGAGGGAGCAGTGAGGCGAGATATAAAACCGGCTGATTCAGCGAGGCCCGACCATGCATCGGACCTGCGAGGGAGCAGTGAGGCGAGGTATAAAACCGGCTGATTCAGCGAGACCCGACCAGAGCATCGGACCTGCGAGGGAGCAGTGAGGCGAGGTATAAAACCGGATGATTCAGCGAGGCCCAATCAATTCAGCAGCAGGGGAGAAAGTTTAAAAGTAATCCAAGTGTGACGTCACCAGGAAGCAGGTAAGTGATTCGTTGGTGAGTATTTCTTTCTCCTTTTCATAACAAGCTTAAATTCTGTGGTGTAGTGGGGACATTTGTTAAATAAGAGCCCTAGAGTATATCTCTAACTGGTGGTAATGAATTAATTTAAATTAATTAAAGGTGATAAGTCATGCCAGGAGAGCCCAGCCCCGTGTTATGCTCTTCTTGCTCTATATGGGAATTCAGGGACGCTGCCAGTGTCCCTGATGACCACGTGTGCCAGAAATGCATCCAGCTGCAGCTACAAACGGGCCGTATTGAGGCGCTGGAGCTGCGGATTGATGTGTTATGGAGCATTCACGATGCTGATAGGGTCGTGGATTACACTTTTGATGAGTTGGTCATGCCGCAGGTTAGGGCTGCACAGGCAGAAGTGAAATGGGTGACCACCAGCGGAGCAATAGAAGCAGGCAGGTAGTGGGACCCCTGTAGCCATCCCCCTTTCAAACAGGTATACCAATTTGGATACTGTTGAGGGGGATGACTCACCAGGAGAAGGCAGCAGCAGCCAACTTCCTGGCACCAGGGATGCTTCTGCTGCTCAGAAAGGGAGGAAAAAGATTGGGAGAGCAGTAGTGGTAGGGGATTCTATCGTAAGGGGAACAGATAGGCGTTTCTGTGGCCGTAGACGTGACTCCAGGATGGTTTGTTGCCTCCCTGGTGCCAGGGACAAGCATGTCACTGGACGGCATTCTGAAGGGGGAGGGTGAACAGGCAGTGGTCGTGGTTGACATTGGGACCAACGACATAGGTACGAAGAGGGATGAGGTCCCGCAGCAAGAATTTAGGGAGCTAGGTAGCAGATTAAAGAGCTGGAACTCAAAGGTTGTAATCTCTGAATTTCTCACGGTGCCACGTGCTAGTGAGTATAGGAATAGGAGGATAGAACAGGTGAATGCGTGTCTAAAGACTTGGTGCAGGAGGGAGGGCTTTAGTATCCTGGATCACTGGGCCTGCATCTGGGGAAGGTGGGACTTGTACAAGTCAGACGGGTTGCACCTGAACCAGAGCAGGACAAATATACTTGCGGGGAGATTTGCTAGCACTGTTCGGGGGGGTTTACATTAAAATGGCAGGGGGTTGGGAACCTCGGCAGGGAAACAGAGGAAAGGGAAACAGGGATAAAAGCAAAAGATAGGAAGGAGAAAAACAAAAGTGGCAATCAGAGAAATCAACGGTTTAAATCAAACGTGGCCACAGTAAATAATAATTCTAATAGGTCTAAGAGCGTTAAAAAAACAAGCCTGAAGGCTTTGTGTCTTAATGCGAGGAGCATTTGTAATAAGGTGGATGAATTGGCTGCACAATTAGAGGTAAACAAAAATGATTTGTTTGGGATTAGGGAAACGTGGCTCGAGGAAGGCCAGGACTGGGAACTCAACATCCAGGGGTATTCGATATGCAGGAAAGATAGGGAAAAAGGAGAGGGATGTGGGGTAGCATTACTGCTTAAAGAAGGGATTAATACAATTGTGGTATACCTATCAATTCATTCCATGAAAAGCGACGAGTTAAGAGAGTAACTATAGGTTTTTATTGGCTAAATAACGGAGCCCACCCTCGTGGGTGATCGGTTCCAACAAGGAAGAATACTAGCCAAGCGGTCACCTTTATACCTGGGCAAGCAGGCGGAGCCATGGGCGGAGTCAGCTGAGGTATGCCTAGGTATAACAGCGTGCGTGGCAAGAGGTAACCTTGTGTAGTGATAACAACAGTGTAAACAGTGATAACAACAGTGTAACAATAGTGAACGGTTGTGAACGATAACAGTGGTTTACCACATTCACCCCTTGTTTAAAGTTGAGTCCGGCGGGGTGAGGTGTACTACCAGTTCGTGTATGTCAGTCTATCAGGAGGCCTCTTAAGCCTTTCTGATCGGCGCAGAAGCGGCGGCGGTGGTGCAGTATCCGATGTTAATGCTGGTGTCTGCGTGGTCGACGAAGACTCCTGGGGTTCCGGCATGCCGCCTACAGGAGCTGGATTTGGGGGAGTGGTGGGGGATAACGGTAGTATCTCAGGGCTGCCCGAGGGTGCGAGTTCTCGCAAGGAGACTGTGTCCTCCCGCCCGTCTTGGTATGCCACATAGGCATACTGGGGGTTGGCGTGCAGGAGGTTCACCCTCTCGACCAGGGGGTCCGTTTTATGGGTCTTCACGTGCTTCCACAGCAGGACGGTTCCCAGAGAAGTCAGCCATGTTGGTAGCGAGGTTCCCGTAGTCGACTTCCTGGGGAAAACAAACATTTGCTCATGAGGGCTGGCATTAATGGCAGTACAAAGCAGTGACCGGATGGAATGGAGCGCTGCCAGGAGGACTTCCTGCCAGCGAGAGCTTGGGAGTCCCTTTGACTTTAGGGCAAAGAGGACGGCCTTCCATACTGTTGCGTTCTCTCTTTCCAGCTGGCCGTTCCCCCGGGGGTTGTAGCTGGTGGTCCTGCTCGCAGCAATACCTCTCGCGAGCAGGAACTGGCGAAGTTCCTCACTCATGAAGGATGAGCCCCGGTCGCTATGTATATAGTTCGGGAACCCGAACAAGGTGAAGAGTTCGTTCAGGCATTTGATGACCGTGGTACTGGTCATGTCTGGGCAGGGGATGGCAAAGGGGAAACGGGAGTACTCGTCAATAATGTTGAGGAAGTACAGATTACGGTCAGAGGACGGGAGGGGCCCCTTAAAATCGATGCTCAAGCGCTCGAAGGGGCGGGTGGCCTTCATCAGGCTTGCTCTGTCCGGCCTATAGAAATGCGGTTTGCATTCGGCAAAGGCTTGGCAGTTCCTGGTCATGGTCCTGACCTCCTCGATGGAGTAGGGAAGGTTGCGGGCCTTAATGAAGTGGTAAAGTCTAGTGACCCCGGCATGGCAGAGGTCGTTGTGCAGGGTCCGCAGTCTATCAACTTGCGCGTTGGTGCATGTACCTCGTGATAGAGCATCTGGGGGCTCGTTGAGTTTACCATGCCGGTACAAGATATCGTAATTGTAGGTGGAGAGCTCAATTCTCCACCTCAAGATCTTGTCGTTCTTGATTTTGCCCCTCAGCTTGTTATTAAACATAAAAGCAACCGAACGCTGGTCGGTGAGGAGGGTAAATCATTTGCCTGCCAGGTAATGCCTCCAGCATCGTACCACTTCCACAATCGCCTGGGCCTCCTTCTCGACAGAAGAGTGTCGGATCTCAGGGACCTGAAGGGTCCTTGAGAAGAAGACCACAGGTCTCACCGCCTGGTTAAGGGTTGCAGCTAGGGCGAAGTCGGATGCATCGCTCTCCACTTGGAAAGGGATGGACTCATCCACTGCGTGCATTGTGGCCTTCGCAATGTCTCCTTTTATGAGGGAGAAGGCTGCGCATGCTTCTGCTGTCAGGGGGAAGGAGGTGGACTTCATGAGGGGTCTGGCTTTGTCTGCACAATTGGGCACCCATTGGGCATAGTAAGCAAATAGCCCCAGGGTTCTCTTCAGTGCCTTTTGACAGTGGGGAAGGGGAAGCTCCATGAGGGGGCGCATTCTTTCGGGGTCAGGGCCGATGACTCCGTACTCTACTACGCAGCCGAGGATGGCAAGGCGCGAGGCGTTGAACATACATTTCTCCTTATTGAAAGTGAGATTCAGCCGTTGGGCCGTACGGAGGAATTTCTCCAGATTAACATCATGGTCCTGCTGGTCATGACCACAGATGGTGACGTTACCTAGATAAGGAAACGTGGCCTGCAGCGCGTTCTGGTCAACCATCCGGTCCATCTCCCTTTGGAAGACCGAAACCCCGTTGGTGACGCCGAAGGGAACCCTAAGGAAGTGGTAGATGCGGCCATTCGCCTCGAAGGCGGTATATTGGCGGTCCTCAGGGCGAATTGGGACTTGGTGTTAGGCCGACTTAAGGTCGATGGTGGAGAATACCCGGTACTGTGCAATCTGGTTGACCATATCAGATATGCGGGGAAGGGGGTATGCGTCCAGCTGGGTGTACCGGTTTATGGTTTGGCTGTAGTCGATGACCAGGCGGTGTTTATTGCCGGTCTTAACGACTACGACCTGGGCACGCCAGGGGCTGGTGCTCCCCTCGATGATGCCCTCCTTCAGGAGTCGCTGCACCTCAGAGCAAATAAAAGCTCTGTCCCAGGCGCTGTCCCGCCTGCTCTTGGTAGCGACGGGTTTACAGTCGTGGGTGAGGTTAGCGAACAAGGAGGGGGGCGGGACATTGAGAGTGGAGAGGCTGCAGGTGGTACGCGGCGGGCAGTTTAAAAACTGCTGGTTGTAGACTGTGAGTAGGGGGAGGGGTCCACCGTATGCCAAAGTGACACTTCGAAGGTGGCATTGGAAATCCAGCCCTAGTGGGATGGCAGCGCAGAGCTGGGGCAGGACGAGAAGTTTAAAGTTTTTATATTCCGTGCCCCTAACCGACAGGGTCACCACACAATAGCCGCTGACGTCTGTTGAATGGGATTTCGATGCCATCGAGATCCGATGGCGCATTGGCCGGACAGTGAGGGAGTAGCAGCGCACCATGTCTGGGTGAATAAAACTCTCCGTGCTCCCGCTGTCGAACAGGCAGGTCGTGGCGTGGCCGTTTACTTCGATGTCCATCATGGACCTGGACAGATGATGCGGGAGAACTTGGTCAAGCGTGACGGAGGCCAGTGTATGGCTGAGTGAGCTGCTGTAGTCGGCAGGTGAGGCGGTGGTCTGGTCTGGAGACAAAATGGCGGCCGAGTATGTCGAACAAAATGGCGGCGCCCATGACGCGGATCCCCACGAGGTCGAAGTTGGACAAAATGACGGAGAAGATGGCCGCCCCCACGACTCACATGAGGCACTGCTGGCGTCTGTGGCCTTGATCAAAGATGGCCGCCCCCATGACTCACATGAGGCACTGCTGGCGTCTGTGGCCTTGATCAATGATGGCCGCCCCCACGACTCACATGAGGCACTGCTGGCGTCTGTGGCCTTTCTCAAAGATGGCCACCCCCACGACTCACATGAGGCACTGCTGGCGTCTGTGGCTTTCCCCATGCAGGCGTTTGCGAAGTGGCCTTTTCTTTTGCATTCGGAGCAGGTTGTGTTCCTTGCAGGGCAGCGCACCCTTTGATGTCTCGCCTGGCCACAGAAATAGCAGCTGGCGGCCCGATCGCGGGGCTCCGCTGCCGCAGCAGGTCCCGATCGATTCTGGGACACGGACGCTGTAGTAGGTCCCAGGGGCGGCGGTGCGAGTGGTATTGCGGCCGGAGTCGGGCCCGAGTTCCAGGGTCACACAGCACTGCACACGAAGTACGTCTTGAGGTCCCGATGGGCCACTTCCAGGGAGCGAGCGAGGGCTGCAGCTGCTTTCGAGCCGAGGTCCTTTGATTCGAGCAGTCCTTGACGTGAGTAGTCGGACCGAAGGCCTTTCATGAAGGCATCACAGATATTTCCTTCAGCATGTTGTGCAGCCGATACAGCTTTAAAGTCACAGTCCCTGCCGAGTGTTTGTGGTGCCCATAAAAATTCATCTACGGACTCTCCTGGCTGTTGCAAGCGGGATCTTAGGAGATGTCTGGCATACATTGAATTTACTGGGCTCTGGTACTGCTCTTTTAGCAGGTCGAGGGGCTCCTCATATGTAGCAATGTCCCGGATGATAGCAAATACTTTAGGGCTCACCTGGGCGGTCAGAACTCTTAGTTTGTCGGCTTCCGATGGCACACCGGAGGCGACCAGTTAGAATTCAAAGCAGCTCAGCCAGTGATTGAAGTCGAGGGCTGAATTCGCAGCCTGTGGATTTAGATCCAGGTACGGCAGTCGGAGGGCTTGCAGCCAAGTCGGCTGCTGGGGCTGTTGTAGCTGGCCGTTTGGCTGGTTGCTTGGCTGCTCCAGCCCAGTCATTTCAAAATTTAGCCAATAAAATTGATATACCTATCAATTCATTCCATGAAAAGCGACGAGTTAAGATAGTAACTATAGGTTTTTATTGGCTAAATAAGAGAGACCGCCCTCGTGGGTGATCGGTTCCAACAAGGAAGCATACTAGCCAAGCGGTCACCTTTATACCTGGGCAAGCAGGCGTAGCCAAGGGCGGAGTCAGCTGAGGCATGCCTAGGTATAACTGCGTGCGTGGCAAGAGGTAACCTTGTGTAGTGATAACAACAGTGTAAACAGTGATAACAACAGTGTAACAATAGTAAACATAGAAACATAGAGATAGGAACAGGAGTAGGCCATTCGGCCCTTCGAGCCTGCTCCGCCATTCAATGAGATCATGGCTGATCTTCGTCTGAGATCATAGCTGATCTTACCAGTTCAGTACCCCGTCCCCGCCTTTTCTCCGTAACCCTTAATCCCCTTAGCCTTCAGAAATATATCCAATTCTCTCTTGAAAATATTTATTGAATTAGCCTTCGCAGCCCTCTGTGGCAGGGAATTCCACAGGCTCACCACTCTTTGAGTGAAGAAATTCTTCCTCATCTCTGTTTTAAATGATTTGCCCGCTATTTTTAGACTGTGGCCCCTGGTTCTGTGCTCCCCGGCCATTGGAAACATTCTCTCTGAATTCAGCCTGTCCAGGCCTGCCATAATTTTATATGTTTCGATGAGATCCCCTCTCAATCTTCTAAACTCCAGTGAGTACAAGCCCAAACTATTTAATCTCTCTTCGTAGGTCATTCCCGCCATTCCAGGTATCAGCCTGGTGAATCGCTGTTGCACTCTTTCCATGGCAAGAACATCCTTCCGCAGATGGGGCGACCAAAACTGTACACAATACCCCAGATGCGGTCTCACCAGCACCTTGTACAGCTGTAGTAAGGTATCCCTATTCCTATACTCGAACCCCCTTGATATGAAGGCCAACATACCATTTGCCTTCTTAATCACCTGTTGCACCTGCATGCTCTCCTTCAGTGACTGGTGCACAAGAACACCCAGGTCCCTCTGCACTTCCCCATCTCCCAATCTATTGCCATTTAGATAATAATCTACCCTCCTGTTTTTACTCCTGAATGGTTGTGAACGATAACAGTGGTTTACCACAAATTGTAATGAAGGATATTAGCTCTGATGATGTGGAATCTGTATGGGTAGAATTGAGAAATACTAAGGGGAAAAAAACATTAGTGGGAGTGGTATATAGACCTCCAAACAGTAAGGCGGAGGTTGGGGATGGCATTAAAAGGGAAATTAAAGAAGCGTGCACTAAGGGCACAGCAGTCATCATGGGTGACTTTAATCTGCATATAGATTGGGCCAACCAAATTAGTTAGAATACTGTGGAGGAGTAATTCCTGGAGTGTTTACGGGATGGTTTCCCGGAACAATATGTCGAGGAACCAACCAGAGATCAGGTCATCTTAGACTGGTATTATGTAACGAGAAAGGATTAATTAGCAATCTTGTTGTACGAGGCCCCTTGGGTCGGAGCGATCATAATACGATCGAATTCTTCGTTAAGATGTAGAATGAAGTAGTTGACTCAGAGACAAGGGCATCAATTTAAATAAAGGAAACTACGATGGTCTGAGGAGCGAGTTGGGTGGGATTGATTGGGGAATTGCACGCAAAGGGTTGACGGTGGATAGGCAATGGCAAACATTCAAAGACCGAATGGATGAGCTACAGAATATGTTCATCCCAGTTTGGCATAAAAATAAAACAAAAAAGGTGACTCAAACGTGGCTAACAAGGGAAATTAGGGATAGAGTAAGTTCCAAGGAGAGGACATATAAATTGGCCAGAAAAAGCAATAATCCTGAGGATTGGGAGCAGTTTAGGAGTCAACAGAGGAGGACAAAGGGATTAATTAAGAAAGGCAAAATAGAATATGAGAGTAAACCCGCAGGGAACATAAAAACTGACTGTAAAATATTTTATAGATATGTGAAGAGAAAAGGATTGGTGAAGTCAAGCATAGGTCCCTTGCAGTCAGAATCAGGGGAATTTTTAATGGGAAACAAGGAAATAGCAGACCAACCACATACATACTTTGGTTCTGTCTTCAAAAAGGAGGACACAAATAACCTCCCAGTGATGAAAGGGAGGAACTGAAAGATATCAGTGTTTGTAGGGAAATGGTGTTTGGAAAATTGATGGGATTGAAGGCCGATATATCCACAGGGCCTGATGGTCTACATCACAGGGTACATAAGGAAGTGGCCCTAGAGATAGTAGATGCATTGCTGGCCATCTTCCAGAACTCGATAGACTCAGGAACAGTACCCATGGATTGGAGGGTAGCTAATGTTAACCCACTATTGAAAAAAGGTGGCAGAGAAAAAGTGGGGAATGATAGACCGGTAATCCTGACATCGGTAGTGGGGAAAATGCTAGAATCAATTATAAAAGATGTAATAGCAGAGCACTTGGAAAGCAGTGACAGGATCGGACAAGTCAACATGGATTTACAAAAGGTAAATCATGCTTGAATAAACTACTGGAATGTTTGCAGGAAGTAACTGGTAAAATAGATAAGGGAGAACCAGTGGATGTGGTGTATTTGGACTTTCAGAAGGCTTTCGATAAGGTCCCACATAAGAGATTAGCGTGCAATATTAACGCACATGGGATTGGGGGCAAGGTATTGACTTGGATAGAGAAATGGTTGGCGAACAGAAAGCAAAGAGTTGGAATAAACGTGTCGTTTCCAGAGTGGCAGGCAGTTACTAGTGGGGTACCGCAAGGATCGGTCCTAGGACCCCAGCTGTTCACAATGGGCCAGAAATTCCAGAACGTGGCTTGCAGCGCGTGCAAGCCCCGTATTTGCACTTACCCCGCGCTCCTGCCGATCAGCTCCAGGGACGCCTGCACTTCCAGAAACTGAAACAAGAATCCCGGGCAGCGTATGACGTCACGCCGCCCAGGAGTGCAGCCAGCGCGGACCCAGGAGCGTGCAGTGTAAGTGAGACACGCCCCTTGAGGTCTCAGTTTCGCTGGACACGCCCTCAATGTTTCTGTCAAGCTGCTTTGCTTTTTTACATGCAAAGCAGCAGTTTAAATAGGTTTTTGGAAGTTTTTTCAAGATTTTGGTAACTTTTATAAAATTTTTAAAATGTTTACATTATTTTGAGTAATCTGAAGTAGTTTTACAGAGAATTAAAGCAATTTAAAGACTTTTAAAAGCACTAAAAGAATTTTTTTAATTCCATTTATTTATTTAGCAATGTCGTCGTCATACGTGTCTTCACACTGTTCCCTTTGGGGAGCTGTATGAAGTGGTGGAAGGATTTATGGCCGTGAATAACGCTCATTCCGTGACCGTAACCATCTTTGAACCAGCCATTAGGGCGGTTAGTCCTATGGCGGGAGGGTTTTACGGGCTCCCACAAGCTATACAAGGAGGGGGGGCCACCCACACCCACGGACGCAAATATCCCACTGGATGCCCACGCAGAATTTAGAGCCGGAGCTCCGACTCCACTTGCCGGGACTGTCCGGAGCGGGGTTCGAAACCCTACCCTGATCTGGCCCAGCGGCAGGGATCCCACCGTTATGACAATGGCCCAATCCGATTAGCAACGTGAAATGGCAGCATAGCGCTCCAGTCACGGGGAGGGAAAAGGCGCAGGAAACGTATGGGTGTCAACTTTTGTGCGGAGTGGGCCTTTTGCGTAGCAGTAAGCATCCCCGCCGCTGGGCCAGAAGGAGTAGGGTTTTGAACCCCACTCCAGACAGTCCCGGCAAGTGGAGTCGGAGCTCCAACTTTAAATTCTGGGTGGACATCCAGCGGGATACTTGCGTCCATGAGTGTTGGTGGCCGCCCCCCCCCCCCAGATGGGTTGTGGGAGCCCGTAAAACCCTCCCGCCATAGGACTAACCACCCTAATGGCTGGTTCAAAGATGGTTACGGTCACGGAATGAGCGTTAATCACGGCCATAAATCCTTCCACCACTTCATACAGTTCCCCAAAGGGAACAGTGTGAGGATACGTCCGATGATGACCTCTTGTGCAATGCACCTCCTTGGACCCTCAGTCGCAGGTGCGAGGGGGCAAGTGGTGCAAGTGTTAAATTTTTTATTTTATTGACATGTAAAATGTTGGCCCAATAATTCCCTTCCAAATGCGCTAGTACGGTTGGGGTACTTACGCATCTGGCCGGATGAAATGCCGGTTTTCAGCATGCACAGTGCATGTGGGGAAAACCGGCATTTCCTGTCCTCTGAACGAAGGGGTTCAGAGGCAGAACGTGTGCGACTGCACATGCAGCGCGTGCGCAGTATAATTCGCCGCTTTCATTAATGCTTTCAGTGAGGTCCAGTCATTACAACTTACACATGAAAAAGCGTGGGTACAGTTGCTACAGAGGCTGCGGAGGAAGATATTTCTTATCGTGGAGCTTCTGAAAGTATGTATGTCTGTATACATTCCTTTGCGTGTTATGTATATATTCCTTTACTTATGTGTATGAATGTATTATTTAATTATGACTTTCAGAGAAAGTAACTTATTGGAAAATCATAATTAAAAACATACATTCATAGTAAAGGAATATAAAACATACATACATGTACGTAAAGGAATATATGTGGACATACATACATAACTCATTCTCACATTCCATTCACACAGCCACAATTGCTCCTTCTACCTACCGTTCTGAAAACCCTATAAAAAAAAAAAAAAATTAATTTTAAAACTTACTTAAAATTTCTTAAAATAACTTCCCTCCCTTTCTCAAACAAAAATATTGCATTTCAAAAGCTCCACGATAAAATATATCTTCCTCCGCAGCCAATGAACCACTTTACACTTGCTTTTTTTCAGTGTAAGTTCTGAGGACTTACCCTCACGGATTTCATGAATGAAATCCACGAAGTTCACTGCGCAAGCGCTGCCTGTGCAGTCGCACGCGTTCGAGGTCTGGAAATGCCGGCGTTCCCCGCATGCGCTGTTCCTGCTGAACGCCGGCATTTCCAACGGCCAGAAGCGTGAGTACCCCGAGCGCACTCACGCTTCTGGCCTGGAATTTCTGGCCCATTGTATATTAATGATCTGGACGAGGGAATTGCATGTAATATCTCCAAATTTGCAGACGACACAAAGCTGGGTGTGAGCGTAAGCTGTGAGGAGGATGTTGTGAAACTCCAGTGTGATTTGGACAGGTTGGGTGATTTGGCAGAAACATGGCAAATGCACTATAATGTGGATAAATGTGAGGTTATCCACTTTGGTGGCAAAAACAGAAAGGCAGATTATTATTTGGATGGCAATAGATTGGGAGAAGGGTAAGTGCAAAGAGACCTGTGTGTTCTTGAGCACCAGTTGCTGAAGGTAATCATGCAGGTGCAGCAGGCGGTTAAGAAGGCAAATGGTTTGTTGCCCTTCGTAGCAAGAAGATTCGAGTACAGGAACAAGGATGTCTTGCTACAGATGTACTGGACCTTGGTGAGGCCGCACCTTGAGTATTGTGTGCAGTTTTGGTCGCCTTACCTGAGGAAGGACGTTCTTGCCATGGAGGGAGTGCAGCGAAGATTCACCAGTCTGATACCTGGGATGGCAGGAATGAGGTATGAGGAGAGATTGTGTCGATTGGACGTATACAGACTGGAGTTTAGAAGACTGAGAGCGGATCTCATCGAAACCTATAAATTTATGTCAGGCCTGGACAGAATAGATGCAGGAAGTATGTTTCTGATGGCCGGGGAGTCCAAAACCAGGGGTCACAGTCCAAGGATAAGGCGTAAGCCATTTAGGACTGAAATGAGGAGGAATTTCTTAACCCAGAGAGTGGAGAACCTGTGGAATTCTCTACCAGAGAGGGCGGTGGAGGCCAGTTCATTAAATATATTCAAGAAAGTTTTGGATATATTTCTTCAGGCTAAAGGGATCAAGGGATATGGGGAGAAGACAGGGACAGCGTACTGAATTTGGATGATCAGCCATGATCTCATTGAATGGTGGAGCAGGCTCGAAGGGCCGAATGGCCTACTCCTGCTCCTATCTTCTATGATTCTATGTTTAAACGTCTCATAAGTGTTCCCATTTGTCCAACTGGTTATGTGATGGGGCCATTCCAGCTTGAATGCCCCGTTGATCGCTTGCAAACAGTGTTGATGTCCTCTAACGAAGGTCTGCAAGCAGCTAATACATATTGACTGTCTGTGCAAACGACGTAGATGGGTTTTAATCAGAGGCCCGAATGCCACTGGGATTGCTTCTCATGCATAAATGCAGAAGGTCTGTCTGCATTCTAATTTCCTTCCTTGTCAGCCCAACACTGAAACTTACAGGCCATGGCCACGAGGTTGACCGCAGCCATCTTGTTCAGCCCTGGAGCCCTGGATTTTAAACTCAATCCAGCCAAGGTTTCTTCAATAAGCCAAAAGTACATCTTCGGGGGAGACATGAAATTTCCGAATCCTTTCACCCTGCACATTAGAAATTTCAGTGAGCGGGAGGCCAATCTATGTAACGGGATTCCCAGGGAGATGTCTGCCCGGCAAATTAGAAATTTCAGTGAGCGGGAGGCCAATCTATGTAAGGGGTTCCCCAGGGAGATGACTGTCCTGCACATTAGAAATTTCAGTGAGGCGGTGGCCAATCTATGTAACGGAATCACCAGGGAGATGCCTGCCCTGCACATTAGAAATTTCAGTAAGCAGGAAGCCAATCTATGTAAGGGGTTCCCCAGGGTGTTGTCTGCCCTGCACATTAGAAATATCAGTGAGCGGGAGGCCAATCTATGTAACGGGTATCCCAGGGAGATGTCTGCCCTGCACATTCGATAATTTAGTGACCGGGAGGCCAATCTATGTAACGGGTTCCCCAGGGAGATGCCTGCCCTGCACATTAGAAATTTCAGTAAGCAGGAAGCCAATCTATGTAAGGGGTTCCCCAGGGTGTTGTCTGCCCTGCACATTAGAAATATCAGTGAGCGGGAGGCCAATCTATGTAACGGGTATCCCAGGGAGATGTCTGCCCTGCACATTCGATAATTTAGTGACCGGGAGGCCAATCTATGTAACGGGTTCCCCAGGGAGATGCCTGTCCTGCACATTAGAAATTTCAGTGTGCGGGAGGCCAATCAATATAAGGGGTTCCCCAGGGAGATGCCTGCCCTGCATATTAGAAATTTCAGTGAGGCGGTGGCCAATCTATGTAACGGAATCCCCAGGGAGATGCCTGCCCTGCACATTAGAAATTTCAGTAAGCAGGAGGCCAATCTATGTAACGGGTTCCCCAGCGTGTTGTCTGCCCTGCGCATTAGAAATATCAGTGACCGGGAGGCCAATCAATGTAACGGGATCCCCAGGGAGATGCCTGTCCTGCACATTAGAAATGTCATTATGTGGGAGGCCAATCTATGTAACGGGTACCCCAGGGAGATGCCTGCCGAGCACGTTAGAAATTTAATTGAGAGGGAGACAAATCAATATAACGGGATCCCCAGGGAGATGCCGGTCCTGCACATTAGAAATTTCAGTTAGTGGGAGGCCAATCTATGTAACGGGTTCCCCAGGGATATGTCTGCCCTGCACATTAGAAATTACAGCGAGCGGGAGGCCAATCTATGTAACGGGTTCCCCAGGGATATGCCTGCCCTGCACATTAGAAATTTCAGTTAGTGGGAGGCCAATCAATGTAACGGGTTTCCCAGGGATATGCCTGCCCTGCACATTAGAAATTACAGCGAGCGGGAGGCCAATCTATGTAACGGGTTCCCCAGGGAGATGCCTGCACTGCACATTACAAATTTCAGTGAGCGGGAGCCCAATCAATGTAATGGATTCCCCAGGGAGATTCCTGTCCTGCACATTATACATTTCAGTGAGTGGGAGGCCAATCTATGTTACGGTTTCCCCAGGGAGATGCAGTCCATGCACATTAGAAATTTCAGAGTGCGGGAGACCAATCTATGTAACGGGTTCCCCCGGGATATGCCTGTCCTGCACATTAGAAGGTCCAATGAGCTGAAGGCCAAACTATGTAAGGGTTTCCCCAGGGAGATGCAGGTCCTGCACATTAGAAATTTCAGAGAGTGGGAGGCCAATCTATGTAACGGGTTCCGCAGGGTTATGCCTGTCATGCATATTCGAAGTTTCAGTGAGCGGAAAGCCAATCTATGAAACTGTTTCACAAGGGAGATGCCTGCCCTGCACATTAGAAATTTCAGAGACCAAAAAGCCAATGTATGTAATGGGTTCCCCAGGGAGATGCCTGCCCTGCACATTAGAAATTTCAGAGACCAAAAAGTCAATGTATGTAAAGGCTTCCCCACGGTGATGCCTACAATACACATTAGAAATTTCAGTGAGCGGGAAAACAACCTATGTAACGGGTTCCAAAGGGAGATCCCTGTCCTGCACATTAGAAATTTCAGTGAGCGGGAGGACAATCTGTGTAACGGGTTCCCCAGGGAGATGCCAGCCCTGCACATTAGAAATTTCAGTGAGCGGGTGGCTAATCTATGTAACGGGTTCCCCAGGGAGATGCCTGCCCTGCACATTAGAACCTTCAGTGAGCGGGAGGCCAATCTATGAAACGGGTTCCCCAGGGTGATGCCTGCCCTGCACATTAGAAATTTCAGTGAGCGGGAGGCCAATCTAAGTAACGGGTTCCCCAGGGAGATGCCTGCCCTGCACATTAGAAATTTCAGAAAGCGGGAGGCCAATCTAAGTAACGGATTCACCAGGGAGATGCTTGCCCTGCCCATTAGAAATTTCAGTGAGCGGGAGGCCAATTTATGTAACGTGTTCCCCAGGGACATGCCTGCCCTCCACATTTGAAATTTCTGTGAGCGGGAAGCCAATCTATGTAACTTGTTCCCCGAGGAGATGCCTGACCTGCATATTAGAAATTTCAGTGAGCGGGAGGCCAGTCAATGTAACGGATTCACCAGGGAGATGCCTGCCCTGCCCATTAGAAATTTCTGTGAGCGGGTGGCCAATCTATGTACCGGTCTCCCCAGGAACATGCCTGCCTCCACATTAGCAATTTCCCTGACCGGGAGGCCAATCTATGCAACTTGTTCCACGTGGAGATGCCTGAACTGCACATTAGAAATTTCAGTGAGCGGGAGGCCAATCTATGTAACAGTCTCCCCAGGGACATTCCTGTCCTTCACGTTGGACACTTAAGTGAGCGAGAGGCCAGTCTATGTAACTGGAACCCCAAGGAGATGTAAGTCCTGCACATTAGAATTTTCAGAGAGTGGCAGGCCAAACTTTGTAACGTGTTTTCCAGGGAAATGCATGTCCTGCACATAAGAAATTACAGTGAGCGGGTGGCCAATCTGTGTAAGGGGCTCCCCAGGCAGATGCCTGTCCTGCACATTAGAAATTTCAGTGACTGGGAGGACAATCTATGTAACGGTTCCCCAGCGAAATGCATGTACTGCACGTTAGAAATTTCAGTGAGTGGGAGGCAAATCCGTTTAACGTTTGCCCCATGGAGATGCCTGACCTGCACATTAGAAATTTCAGTATGCGGGAGGCCAATCTATGTAACGGTTCCCCAGGGAGATGCCTGTCCTGCACATTATAAATTTAAATGAGCAGGCGGCCATTCTATGTAAGGGGTTCTCCAGGGAGATGCCTGTCCTGCACATTGCAAATTTCAGTGAGCGCGGGGCCAATCTCTGTAACGGTTCCACAGGGAGATTCCCGTACTGCACATTTTACATTTCAGTGAGCGGGAGGCCAAACTGTGTAACGAGTTCCCCAGGGAGATGACTGTCCTGCACTTTAGAAATTTCAGTAAGCAGGAGGCCAATCTATGTAACTGGTTCCCCAGGGTGATGCGTGCCCTGCACATTATAAATTTCAATGAGCGGTAGTCCAATCTATGTACCGGGTTCCCCAGGGAGATGCCTGCTCTGCACATTAGAAGTTTCAGTGAGCTTGAGGCCAGGCTGTGTAATGGGATCACCACGGAAATGCCTGTCCTTCACATTAGAAATTACAGCGAGTGGGAGGCCAATCTATGTAACGGGTTCCCCAGGGAGATGCCTGTCATGCACATTAGAAATTTCTGTGAGCGGGAGGCCAATCTATGTAACGGGTTCCCAATGGAGATGCCTGCTCTGCACATTAGATATTTCAGTGAGCGGGTGGCCAATCTATGTAATGGGATCACCAGGGAGATGCCGGACCTGCACATCAGAAACTTCAGTGAGCGGGAGGCCAATCTATGAAACGGGTTCCCCGGGGTGATGCCTGCCCGGCACATTAGAAATTTCTGTGAGTGGGAGGCCAATCTATGTAACGGGTTCCACAGGGAGATGCCTGCAGTGCACATTAGAAATTTCAGTGAGCGGGCGGACATTCTATGTAACGGATTTACCAGGGAGATGCTTGCCCTGCCCATTAGAAATTTATTTGAGCGGGTGGACAATCTATGTAACGGGTTCCCCAGGGACATGCCTGCCCTCCCCATTCGCAATTTCCATGAGCGGGAGGCCAATCTATGCAACTTTTTCCACGGGAAGATGCTTGACCTGCACATTAGAAATTTCAGTGAGCGGGAGGCCAATCTGTGTAAGGGGTTCCCAGGCAGATGCCTGTCCTGCACATTAGAAATTTCAGTGACTGGGAGGATAATCTATGTAACGGTTCCCCAGGGAAATGCATGGACTGCACATTAGAAATTTCAGTGTGCGGGAGGCAAATCCGTTTAACGTTTGCCCCATGGAGATGCCTGAACTGCACATTAGAAATTTCAGTTAGCGGGAGGCCAATCTATTTAACGTTTCCCCAGGGTGATGCCTGTATTGCACATTAGAAATTTCAGTGATCGGGAGGACAATCTATGTAACGCTTCCCCAGGGAAATGCATGTCCTGCACATTAGAAATTTCAGTGAGCGGGAGGCCAATCCGTGTAACGGGTTCCCCATGGAGATGCGTGAACTGCACATTATAAATTTCAATGAGCGGGAGCCCAATCTATGTACCGGGTTCGCCAGGGAGATGCCTGCTCTGCACATTAGAAGTTTCAGTGAGCTTGAGGCCAGGCTGTGTAACGGGTTCCCCACGGAGATGCCTGTCCTTCACATTAGAAATTACAGGAAGCGGGAGGCCAATCTATGTAACGGGTTCCCCAGGGAGATGCCTGTCATGCACATTAGAAATTTCTGTGAGCGGGAGGCCAGTCTATTTAATGGGTTCCCCAGGGAGATGCCAGCCCTGCACATTTGAAATTTCAGAGTGAGGGAGGCCAGTATATATAATGCGTTTCCCAGGGAGACGCCTGTCCTGCACATTTTATATTTCAGTGAGCGTTATGCCAAACTATGTAACGGGTTCCCCAAGGAGATGCCTGCAGCGCACTTTAGATATTTCAGTGATCGGGAGGCCAACCTATATAAGGGACTCCCCAGGGAGGTGCCTGTCCTGCACATTACAAATTTCAGTGAGCGGGAGGCCAATCTTTGTAACGGCTTCCCCAGGGAGATGCCTGCCTTGCACATTAGAAATTCCAGTGAACAGGAGGACAATCTGTGTAACTGTTTCCCCAGGGAGATGACTGCTCTGCAAATTAAGAATTTCAGTGAGAGGTAGGCCAGTCTATGTAACTGGAACCCCAGGGAGATGCCTGCCCTGCACATCTAAAACTTCAGTGAGCGAGAGGCCAATCTATGTAACGAGTTCCCCAGTGAGGTGCCTGCTCTGCACATTCGAAATTTCAGTGAGCGGGAGGCCAATCTATGTAACGAGTTCCCCAGTGAGGTGCCTGTTCTGCACATTCGAAATTTCAGTGAGCGGGAGGCCAATCTATGTAACGGGTTCCTCAGGGAAATGCCTGCTCGGCACGTTAGAAATTTCAGTGATTGGGATGCCCATCTACGTAATGGGTTCCCCAGGGAGCTGCATGTCCTGAACATTAGAAATTTCAGTGTGCGAGAGGCCAAACTATGTAACGCCTTCCCCAGGGAGATGCCTGCCCTGCACATTAGAAATTTCAGTGAGCGGGAGGCCAATCTATGTAACGGGATCACCACAGAGATGCCTGACATGCACATCAGAAACTTCAGTGATCGGGTTGCCAATCTATGAAACGGGTTCCCCAGGGTGATGCCTGCCCAGAACATTAGAAATTTCAGTGAGCGGGTGGCTAATCTATGTAACGGATTCACCAGGGAGATGCCTGCACTGCACATTAGAAATTTCAGTGAGCGGGAGGCCAATCTATGTAACGGTTTCCCCAGGGACATACCTGCCCTCCACATCAGAAATTTCTGTGAGCGGGAGGCCAATCGATGTAACTTGTTCCCGGGGGAGATGCCTGAACCGCACATTAGAAATTTCAGTTAGCGCGTGGCCAATCTATGTAACAGTATCCCCAGGGTGATTCCTGTCCTGCACGTCAGACATTTAAGTGAGCGAGAGGCCAGTCTATGTAACTGGTACCCCAGGGAGATGCCTGCCCTGCACAATAGAAATTTCAGTTATCTGGAGTCCAATCTGTGTAAGTGCTTCCCCAGGGAGATGCTTGCTCTCCACGGTAAAAATTTAAGTGACCGGGAGGCCAATCTATGTAACGGGTTCTCCAGGGAGATGCCTGCCCTTCCCATTTGTAATTTCAGTGACTGGGAGGCCAATATCTGAAACGGGTTCCCCAGAGCGATGCCAGCCCTGCACATTAGAAATTTCAGAGAGCGGGAGACCAATCTATGTAACGGGTTCCCCAGGGATATGCCTGTCCTGCACATTAGAAATTTCGGTGAGCAGCAGGCCAATCTATGTAACGGGTTCCAAGGGAGATGCCTGCCCTGCACATTAGAAGATTCAGTGAGCGGGAGGCCAAACTATGTAACGGGTTCCCCCGGGTTATGACTGTCATGCACATTAGAAATTTCAGTGACCGGAAGGCCAATGTATGTAAAGTGTTCCCCAGGGAGATTCCTGCCCTGCACATCAGAAACTTCAGTGAGCGGGAGTCCAATCTATGTAACGGGTTCCCCAAGGAGATGCCTGCCCTGCACATTAGAAATTTCAGTGAGCGGGAGACCAATCTATGTAACCGGAAAACCAGGGTGATGCCTGACCTGCACATCAGAAACTTCAGTGAGCGGGAGGCCAATCGAAGAACCGGGTTCCCCAGGGAGATGCCTGACCAGCACATTAGAAATTTCAGTGAGTGGGAGGCCAATCTAAGTAACGGATTCACCAGGGAGATGCTTGCACTGCCCATTAGAAATTTCAGTGAGCTGGAGGCCAATTTATGTAACGTGTTCCCCAGGGACATGCCTGCCCTCCACATTAGAAATTTCTGTGAGCGGGAGGCCAATCTATGTAACTTGTTTCCCGGGGAGATGCCTGACCTGAACATTAGAAATTTCAGTGAGCGGGAGGCCAATCTATGTAAGGGGATCCCAGGGAGAAGCCTTTCTTGCACGTTAGAAATTTCAGTGAGCGGGAGGCCAATATATGTAACAGTCTACCCAGGGAGATTCCAGTCCTGCACGTTAGACATTTAAGTGAGCGAGAGGCCAGTCTATGTAACTGGTACCCCAGGGAGATGCCTTTCCTGCACATTAGAAATTTCAGAGTGCGGGAGGTCAATCTATGTCACGGGTTCCCCAGGGAGATGCCTGCGTTTCACATTAGAAATTTCAGTTATCTGGAGACCAATCTGTGTAAGGGCTTCCCCAGGGAGATGCCTGCTCTCCACATTAGAAATTTCAGTGAGCGGGAGTCAATCTATGTAACGGGATCACTAGGGTGATGCCTGCCCTGCACGTTAGAAATTTCAGTGAGTGGGAGGCCAATCTCTGTCAGAGGTTCCCCAGGGAGATGCCTGCCCTGCACGTTAGAAATTTCAGTGAGTGGGAGGCCAATCTATCTAAGGGGTTCCCCAGGGTTATGACTGTCATGCACATTAGAAATTTCAGTGACCGGAAGGCCAATGTATGTAAAGGGTTCCCCAGGGAGATTCCTGCCCTGCACATCAGAAACTTCAGTGAGCGGGAGTCCAAACTATGTAACGGGTTCCCCATGGAGATGCCTGCCCTGCACATTACAAATTTCAGTGAGCGGGTGGCCAATCTATGTAAAGGGATCACCAGGGTGATGCCTGACCTGCACATCAGAAACTTCAGTGAGCGGGAGGCCAATCGATGAAACGGGTTCCCCAGGGAAATGCCTGCCCTGCAAATTAGAAATTTCAGTGAGCGGGAGGCCAATCTATGTAACGGATTTACCAGGGAGATGCCTGCACTGCCCATTAGAAATTTCAGTGAGCAGGAGGCCAATTTATGTAACGGATTTACCAGGGAGATGCTTGCACTGCCCATTAGAAATTTCAGTGAGCGGGAGGCCAATTTATGTAACGTGTTCCCCAGGGACATGCCTGCCCTCCACATTAGAAATTTCTGTGAGCGGGAGGCCAACCTATGTAACAGTATCCCCAGGGAGATTCCAGTCCTGCACGTTAGACATTTAAGTGAGCGAGAGTCCAGTTTATGCAACGAGTACCACAGGGAGATGCCTTTCATGCACATTAGAAATTTCAGAGTGCGGGAGACAATCTATGTAATGGGTTCCCCAGGGTGATGCCTGCGTTTCACATTAGAAATTTCAGTTATCTGGAGACGAATCTGTGTAAGGGCTTCCCCAGAGAGATGCCTGCTCTCCACATTAGAAATTTCAGTGAGCGGGAGTCAATCTATGTAAGGGGTTCCCCAGGGAAATGCAGGCCCTGCACATTACAAATTTCAGAGAGCGGGAGGCCAATCTATGTAACGGGTTCCCCAGGGAGATACCTGCCCTGCACGTTAGAAATTTCAGTGAGCTGGAGGCCAATCTATGTAACGGGTTCATCAAGGACATGCCTGCACTGCACATTAGGAATTTCTGTGAGCGTGTGGCCAATTATGTAACTTCTTCCCCGGGGAGATGCCTGTCCTGCATATTAGAAATTTCAGTGAGCGGGAGGCCAATCTATGCAAGGGGTTCCCTGGTGAGATGCCTGACCTGCACATGATAAATTTCAGTGAGTGGGAGGCCAATGTATGTAAGGGGTTCCCCAGGGACATGCAGGCCATTCACATTAGAAATTTCAGTGAGAGGGAGGCCAATCTATGCAACGTGTTCCCCAGGGAGATGCCTGACCTTCACATTAGAAATTTCAGTGAGCGGGAGGCCAATCTGTGTAAGGGGATCCCAGGGAGAAGCCTTTCCTGCACATTAGACATTTCAGTGAGCGGGAGGCCAATCTATGTAACAGTATCCACATGCAGGTGCAGCAGTCGGTTAAGAAGGCAAATGGTATGATGGACTTCATAGCGAGAGGATTCGAAAAAAGGAGCAAGGATGTCTTGCTGCAATTTTACAGGGCCTTGGTGAGGCCACACCTTGAGTATTGTGTGCAGTTTTGGTCGCCTTATCTGAGGAAGGATGTTCTTGCCATGGAGGGAGTGCAGCGAAGATTCACCAGCCTGATACCTGGGATGGCAGCAATGATGTTTGAAGAGAGATTTAGTCGATTAGGCTTATATTCGCTAGAGTTTAGATGAACGAGAGGGGATCTCATTGATACTTATAAAATTCTAACAGGCTAGACATACCTGATGCAGGCAGGATGTTTCCGATAGTGGGGGAGTCCAGAACAAGGGGTCACAGTCTAAGGATAAGGGGTAAGCCATTTAGGACTGAGATGAGGAGGAATTTCATCACCCAGAGATTGGTGAACCTCTGGAATTCTCTACCACAGAAGGAAGTTGAGGCCAATTGATTAAATATATTTAAGAAGGAGTAAGATATATTTGTTAAGGCTAACGGGATCAAGGGATATGGGGAGAAAGCAGGGACAGGGTGTCATAAATCTCATCATCGAGAAACTACCTATGAAATAACGCTGGACGGCCAGCTCGTGGTGCCGTCCAAGGAGTATAAATACTCGGGCATTGGCCCCAGCTTATCCGGGACATTTTGTAAAGACAAGAAGCTAGTGGATGCAACTATACCTCCATATTCTGAAAAAGTTGATTAAAGCCTTGCTTTATGCTCAAACCAAGTGCGTAGTGAGTTTTATTACGTCAATTTAATCAACTTAATATCGACTCCGCGCTTTGGGTGATTTCGGGAAAAGCCAGCTACAACTCGAACCATAGAAGGGAACTCAGACAAGTAATCGATCCATCATGGAGAAACTACTCAGCCCTGCTCGTCGTGACCTGGACCCAAATCCACTTATAGCTGCTAAGGTATGCAAACACTGGTATCCTACCTTTAGCAACTTTCTCAGGTTGCTAATTATGTATCCCCTCATGTGTTTGATTATATTGAAGACTGTGTAGACAATGACGCCACTATCCAAATACTACAGCAGCTATATGTCAATCACCAAATGACATTTTTTCTTGGCATATACTGGCCACAACTCGACAACAACCCGGGGAATTACTTGACGAATTCCTTCAGAAACTTCGCAGGCTCAGCAAGGATTGTAATCTTAAAACTGTTACAGCTGAGCAGTACCAGGAGGAGTTAGTTCATGATTCCTTTATTAATGGGATTACATCTCCCTTCAAACATCAGTGTCTGTTGGAGAATAAAACCCTCAAGTTGCAGGCTGCCTATGACCAGGCATGTTCTCTGGACTTAGCAAAGAGGAATGAAGACACATATAGTTTACCACGTGTACGGGCTGCTGCTATCTCTTTTAGTGACTCTTTCAATAGGCCTCGGGCAGAAGCCCTCACGGGTGATAACTCCAACCCGGCTGATGACAACCCTACCCTAGAAACCTACACTGATGATGACCCCATCCTAGCGGCATCTTCGCAATCTGAAAGGAAGTGTTTTATCTGTGGAGGAGCATTCCATTATAGGAAATTTTGAAATTATTGTAACAAGACCTGCAATCCTTGCAGCAAGAAAGGTCACTTTTCTAAGGTATGCCAGTCAAGAGCCGCTGTTAGTAAGAAAGGCCATATTTCTAAGGTATACCGGTCGATAGCTCCTGTTAGTTTTGCAGCTACTATCTATAAAGCAGATCCTCCCCCAAGATCCACTACTAAGGTTACAGCTGCAATCTATAAAACTACTCCTCCCCCAAGAACCACCGCTAACGTTACAGCTGCCAAGGGTAAAACTGCCCCTCTTCCCATCACAGCTGTTTTTCCCCAAAGTATGTCCCATGCAGCCACGAAGGTTTCGATAAATGGGCGCATTTTGAGTGCACTAATCGACTCATGCAGCACTGACTTCCTTAGTGAGCGGGCTGTCAGTAAGATAAAACTGCGTATTTACCCCGCGGACAGGGAAATTGCAATGGCGCTGATAACAGTGACCACCAATTCTTTCGGCTTTTGTCTTGTCGACCTTATTCTCCATGGCCACACTTATTCCTCCACCCAGCTTGGGGTGCTCAAGAACATATGCAGTGCTGTGCTCCTGGGCCAGGGTTTCCAGAAACAACACAAAAGACCCACTTTCGAGTTCGGAGGGTCAAAGCCGGAGCTTACAATTTCTAAAGTACTGTTTTGTGCACTTTTGGCGGCTTTGCTCGACGAGCCCTCCTTGTTTTCCAATCTTTCGTCCCGATGTAAACCCATAGTCACTAAATCACGACGTTTCAGCCAAGATGATCGAGCCTTTATTGAGGCAGAAATCTCTCGCCTTCTAGCTGACTGTATCATTGAGCCATGTTCATCTTCCTGGCGGGCTCAAGTCATCGTTGTTATAAATCCTCTGAAGCAACACAAGAAACGTCTTTGCATCGATTACTCGCAAACTATTCACCAGTATACAGACCTGGATGCCGACCCACTGCCACGCATCGATGACATGGTCAATATCCTTGCCAGCTACAAGGTATTTTCAACTTTTGATTTAAAGAGCGCATATCCTCAAGTACCTTTAAAGGACTCTGACAAAAAGTATACGCCCTTTGAGGCCAACGGTCGCCTTTACCAGTTTTGTCACCATCCATTTGGAGTCACCAATGGGGTGGCCATCTTTCAACGGGCAATGGATAGGTTGGTCAAATAGGAGAACCTAATGGACACTTTTCAATATCTGGATAATAAAATCATTGCTGGTCATGACAAGAAGGAGCATGATGACAATCTCCAGAATTTATTTGATCTTCTACGTCGTCGCAACTTAACCTTAAATTAGTCCAAATCTGTGAAATCAGTACCATCATTCAACATCCTGGGCTGTTGGGTGGGCATCGGTGTCATCAAACCGGTTCTGGAGTGACTTCCTCCACTTCAGGGGCTCCCTCCCCCTACGAATCTCGGCTCTCTTCATCGGGCACTCGATATGTTCGCCTATTATGCAAAATGGATACCCCACTTCTCCGATAAGATCCAGCCCTTCCTTCATGCAAAGTTATTTCCATTGGAGGCAACGGCTATTTCAGCTTTGAACCTCCTCAAGCGACAACTGGAAAAAGCAACACTACATTCCATTGATGAAAATCTTCCTTTCATGGTCGAGTGCGATGCATCAGATGTGGTGATCTCTGCTACCTTAATTCAAGGTGGTTGACCCGTTCCATTTCTGTCCAGAACTTTGCAGGGTAGCGAGCTCCATTATCCTCCTGTCGTGAAGGAGGCTATGGCCATCATCAAAGCTGTACATAAATGGAGTCATAAGAACATAAGAAATAGGAGCAGGAGTAGGCCAATCGGCCCCTCGAGCCTGCTCCTCCATTCAATAAGATGATGGCTGATCTGATCCTAACCTCATATCTACTATCACTCTACATCCCACCCGAACCCATGTGATCTCCTGGGAGAGGCGAAAAACCAGATAAAAAACCCAATGGCCAATTTGGGAGAATAAATCTGGTAAATTCCTCTCGGACCCATCTAGGCGATCGAAACTCGTCCAGGAGATCACTCTGTCCCTACATTTTCTACAGTACTTACCTTCGGTAAAAGCTGAACTCCACCCCAGTGAGGAACAGGAATAGAACCATCTCCTGAAATCTAACACATAATTAGAACACATGAAGTAGGAGCAGAACCAGGCTACACGGCCCCTGGGCCCGCTCTGCTACCCACAGGGCCATGACCATTCCGAAGCTAGACTCATGTCCAATTTCCCACCTGATCCCCATAACCGCTAATTACCTTTACTTCTCAGAAACTGTCTATTTCTGTTTTAAATTTATTTAATGATGTAGCTTCCACAGCTTTCTGGGGCAGCAAATTCCACAGACCTACTATCCTCTGAGTGAAGAAGTTTCTCCTCATCTAAGTTTTGAAAGAGCAGCCCCTTATTCTATGATTATGCCCCCTAGTTCTAGTTTCACCCATCATTGGGAACATCATCACCGCATCCACCCGATAAAGCCCCTTCACAATCTTACATGTTTCAATAAGATTGCCTCTCATTCTTCTCGCACATCGCCATTTCACACATAACCAATCAGCGCTCCGTGACCTATAAGCTGGATAACCGGAAATTCAAAAAGATCAAGAATAACAAAATACAACACTGGAGGGTAGAATTCACCGCCTTTGGCTACACCATACATTATCGACCCAGCAAAGAGAATGTGAACCCGGATAACCTCACATGGGCATTCTGCTCTCTATGTAAACTTCGACTCTTGCAGATCTTCAAACTGATTTATGCCATCCTGGCGTTACCCGTATGTTGCACTTTGTGTGATCTAAAAATCTCCCATTTTTTACCGAATATTTCAAAAGAACATGCTCCTCCTGCAGAATTTGTCCGGAATTAAAACTGCAATTCTTCCATCCATTGGATGGCTCGCTCAAACACGCTATGCCGCCTATGCAGCGACTCAGCATTGATTGTTAATTGCCATTGCCTTCCTCAACGCGAAACACCTACTTACTTACTATAGTGGATGAATATTCACACTTTCACTTTGCTTTCCCCTGTCCCAATATGCTTATTTTCACAGTGATCAAATGCATGGATCAAGTCTTTTCCCTCTGCGGTATGGCCAATTTCATCCACTCTGATGGGATCCCTCCTTCATGTCAAACGAACTCAAAAGTTATCTCTCCCAACAGGGAAACGCCACAAGTAAAATGACACTTTACCATCCCATTATAGTGGACAGGTTGAGAAATACAATGCGATCATTTGGAATGCTATTTTTCTTGCACTGAGGTCATGCAACCTACCAGATCAGCAGTGGGAAACTATGCTACCTGACGGTTGCATCCCATCAGGTCTCTTCTTTCTACATCCACCAATGTCACACCTCATGAGCGATTCTTCAGCTTCCAGCATCGCTCCACTCATACGACAACCCTACCATCATGGCTGGCAGCTCCCGGCCCCGTGCTGCTCTGAAGATTCGTCTGATCTTCTGAAAACGACCCCCTCGTCAATGAGGTAGCACTCACGGACGTCAATCACACGTACACACACCGCGCAGTACACTGATGGCCGGCAGTCCACCATTTCATTCTGGTACCTGTCTCCCTGTCCAGCCGTTTCCACTGACCCAACAGATAGAGGGACCCACGGTGATGATGCCGCTACTCAGTGCTACCTCATAGATGACACCCTAACTGTGACCTCGAGAGATCTGCCGGGTGCCCCAGCGGATCCACTCGGGGACTCGAGCGCTCCCTGTGGGATGGCCACCTGAGGCCAGGATGGTGGTCAATCCCCAGCTATAAAACAGGATGAAGCCAGCTCTGTGCCTGTGGGGACCCACACCCAGCGACATGAGCTCCCCAGCCTCCCTCAGGTCGAACAGGGCAACACGGGCCCTGTCGATCCACTAGACTGGATCAAGTGGCCCAGCGACCAAGATACAGTCTGGGCAGACGTGCCTTCTAGCCATAAACAAAGCTCTAATAGACTGCGGCTATTTGTGGTCCACCTAATCCGTTAAGAGGAAGTCCTCGACTTCCAAATTATTTAGGGAGGAAGAATGTTTTAAATTTCATCATCATAAAGAAACTGCTCATGAAAAAACGCTGGGTAGCCAGCTGGTAGCGCCGTCCAAGGAGTATATATACTCGGGCGTGGGCCCAGTTTTCAGGGACATTTTGTCAGACAGGAACTAGTGAAGTACAACTAGACCCCCATGTTGTGGAAAAAATTGATTAAAGCCTTGCTTTATACTCAAAGCAAGTGTGTAGTGATTTTTATTATGTCAGTATTGCAGTGATATTCCGTTGCAATTTTCTTTTGCATTGCAAAAGACGATGATATTGCGAGGTTATATTCCACTGCAATTTTCTATTACGTTGCAAATGACTATTGAACTGCAAAGTCATATTCCATTGGAAAGTCCGGTTGCATTGCAAATTACTATTATATTGCAAAGTGATATTTCATTGCAATGTTCTATTGCATTGCAAATGATGATTATATTGCAAAGCGATGTTCCATAAAAATGTGCAAGTGCATTGCAAATGACTACTATATTGCTAGGCGCTGTTCCATTGCAATGTTCTATTGCTTTGCAATTATTATTGACTGGCATACCTCAGAAAACTGACATTTCTTGCTGTAATGAGTGCAGGTTGCATTAAGAGCAGGAAAAAAATGTCCTGCAATGGAATGCACCTCCAGAGAAGAAACACTTCCTTCCAGATTGCCAAGATGCCGCTAGGCTGGGGTCATCATCAATGAAGGCTTCTAGGGTAGGGTTGTCATCCGCTAGGTTAGAGTCATCATCAGTGAGGACTTCCGCCCGAGACCTATCGACGGAGTATTTAAAAGTGATAGCAGCAGCCTTTGCACGAGATAAAAGTTAGGCATCTGCATTCCTGTTTGCTAAGTCCAGGGAACATGCCTGGTCATAGGCAGCATTTAACTCGAGTGTTTTAATCTCCAACTGATGCTGGCATATGAAGGGAGACGCCATCCCATTAATAAAATAATCACGAATTAACTCCTCCTGCTACTGCTCTGCTGTGACAGCTTTAAGATTAAAATCCTTGCTGAGCCTGCAAAATTTCTGAAGGAATTCGTCAATGACTCCCCGGGTTGTTGTCGAGTTGTGGCCAGTTGCTGCCAAGCAAAATTTCGTTTGGGGCCTTAACATATAGTCGCTGTAATATTAGGATAACGGATTCACAGTTTACACAGTCTTCGATAAAATCAATCATGCAAGGAGATACATAATTGGCAATGTCTCTAATTTATCAGGAACATTCTCACCACACACCCTGAGGAAGTTGCTGATGATACGATACCAAAGTTTCCATACCTTAGCAGTTTTAGGTGAATTCAGGTCCAGGTTAAGATGGGCAGGTCTGAGTAGTTTCTCCATGATGGATTGATTATTATGCCGGAGTCCCCTTCTGCAGTTGAATTCGTAGCTGGCTGTTCCGGATCATTCACAGCATGGAGTCGATAACAAGTTGATTAAATTGACATAATAAAACTCACTACACAATTGGTTTGAGCATAAAGCAAAGCTTTAATCAACTTTGATCAGAACATGGAGGTCAATTGTACTTCAACAGCTCTTGTCTTGGAAAATGTCACTGGGCAAGCTGGGCCCATGTCCAATTATTTATACTGCTTGGACAGGGCCCCCAGCTGGCCATCCAGCGTTATTTCATCAGTAGCTTCTTTATGATGAGGAGATTTGTAAAAAATAATATCATCATTTGCAATGCACTAGAACATTGCAAGCAATATCAATTTGCCATTTATTAGTCTTGCAATTCAATGGAACATTGCAATAGATTAATAGAGCATTGCAATGGAAGTTCGCTTTGCAATGTGATCATCATTTACAATGGAACATCATTTTGCAATATAGTAGTCATTTGCAATGCAATAGAACATTGCATGGAACATCAACTGGTAATAATATTTTCTTTTGCAATGCAATGGCAAATTGCAATATAATATCGCTGCAATATAAACGTCATTTGCCAGGCAACAGAAAATTGCAATGGAACATCACTTTTCAATATAGTAGTCATTTGCAATTGCACATTGCAAAGAAATATCACTGCAACATAATCGTCATTTGCATTGCAATAGAACATTGCAATGGAATATCGCTTTGCACTATAATAGTCATTTGCAATGCAATAACACGTTGCAATCGATTATTGCCTTGCAGTGTGATCGTCATTTGCACTGCAATAGAACATTGTGAAGGAATATCACTTTGCAATATAATAGTCATTTGCAATGCTAAAGAACATTGCATTGGAATATTAACTTTCAATATTATATTCATTTGCAATGCACAAGCTCATTGCAACGGCATATCGGTTTGCATTATGATCACCATCTGCATTGCAATAGGACACTGCAATGGAATATCATTTGCAAGATCATAGTATTTTGCACTGCTATCGAACATTGCAATGGAATATCAGATTGCGATATAATAATTATTTGCAATTCAATAGAACATTGCAATGGAACATTGCTTAGCAATATAGTAGTCATTTGCAATGCAATTGCACGTTGCATTTGGACTATCGTTTTGTAATATGAACATCATTTGCAATGCAATAGAATATTGCAATGAAATAACACTTTGCAATTTAATAGTCATTGCCAATGCAATGAAACATTGCAGCAGATTATTTCTTTGCAATATAACAGTCATTGCAATGCAATGGAAAACAGCAATGGAAATTAAGCTCACAATATAATAGTCATTTGAAAAGCAATGGAACATTGCAATGGAAATCGCTTTGTAATATGAAAGTAATTTTCAATGCAATAGAAAATTGCAATGAAATATAATTTTGCAATATAATAGTCATTTGCAATAAAACAGTACATTGCAATGGAATATCGCTTTGCACTATAATAGTCATTTGCAAAATACTAGAACATTGCAGTGAAATGTTACCTCGCAATATAATACGCATTGCAATGCAATGGGACAATGCAATAGAATATCAGTTTAAATATAATCGACATTTGCAATGCAACATAAAATTGCAATGGAATATAACTTTGCAATATAATAGTCTTTGCAATGCAGTGGAACATCAGTTTGCAATAGCACATTGCAGTAGAATATCACGTTTCTATATAATAACCATTTGCAGTGTAATAGAGCATTGCAATGGAATACCTCTGCAATATAATCGACATTTGCCATGCAATGGAACATTGCAATGGAATAGCGATTTGCAATATAAAAGTAATTGCATTGAAATAGAAAATTGCAATAGAATATCAGTTTACAATGTTATCGTCATTTGCAATGCAAAATAACATTGCAATGGAATGTAATTTTGCAAGATAATAGTTATTGCAATGCAAAGGAACATTGCAATGGCATATCAGTTTGCAATATACTATTCATATGCATTGCAACAGAACATTGCAATGGAATATCACTGCAATATCATCGTTATTTGCAATGCAATAGAACATAGCAATGGTGTAACACTTTGCAATACACAGGTCATTGCAATGAAATGGAACATTGCAATGAAGTATCAGTTTGCAACATAATCATCATTTGCAATGCAATAGAACATTGCAATGGCATATCGCTTTGCAATATGATGGTCATTTGCAATGCAATAGGACATTGTAATGGACTATTACCTTGCAATATAATACTCATTAGCAATAAAATGACAAATTGCAATGGAATATCGATTTGCAATATGATTTTAATTTGCAATGCAATATGACTTTGCAAAGGAACCTCACCGAGCATTGTAGTAGTCATTTGCAATGCAATTGCACATGGCAATGGAATATTACTGCAATGTAATCGTCATTTGCAAAGCAATAGAAAATTGCAGTGGAATATCATTTGGCAAGATAATACTCGTTAGCAATGCAATATCACATTGCAATGGATTATCACTTATCAATATAATTCATTTGCAATGCAATCCCACATTGCAATGGAATATCACTTTGCAATATAAGTCATTTGCAATGAAGTAGAACATTGCAATGGAGTATCCCTTTGCAATATAAAACATTTGCAGTGCAATGCCGCATTGCAATGCAATATCACTGCAATGTAATCGTCATTTGCAACGCAATAGAAAATTGCAGTAGAATATTACTTTGCAATATAATACTCATTTGCAATGCAGAGCACAATTCAATGGAATATCATATTTCAACATAATTAATTTGCAATGCAATACCACTTTGCAATATAGTTCATTTGCAATACAGTGCCACATTGCAATGGAATATCACTTTACAAAATAAAAGCCCTTTGCAATGCAATAGAACATTGCAATGGAATATCACTTTGCAATATAGTGTTCATTTTCAGTGTCATTGCGCATTGCAGTGGCATTTCACTGCAATATAACAGTCATTGGCAATGAAATATAACATAGCAATGGATTATTAACTTGCAATATTATGTTCATTTGCACTGCAATAGCACGTTGCAATGGAATATCATTTTGCAATATGATCGTCATTTGCAAAGCAATAGGACATTGCAATGGAATATCACTTTGCAATAAAATAGTCATTGCAATGCTATTGAACATTGCAACAGAATATTACATTGTAACAGAACAGTCATTTCAATGCAATGGAACACTGCAATGGAATATCAGTGGGCAACATAATAATGATTTGAAATATAATAGCACATTGCAATGGAATATCAATTTGCAATACAATAGTCATTTGCACTGCAATACGACATTGCATTGGACTATTAACTTGCAATTTAAAAGTCATATGCAATAAAAAAGCCCGTTGAAATGGAATGTTGCTTTGCAATACGATCGTCCTTTGCAATGCAATAGAACATTGCAATGAAATATTGCTTTGCAATATAATAGTCATTTGCAATGCAACAGCACATTGAAGTGGAATATCACTGCAGTTTAATCGTCCTTTGCAATGCAACAGAACATTGCAGTGGAATATCACGTTGCAACATACCAATCATTTGTAATGAAAATCACAATTGCAATGGAATATGACTGCATATAATCGTCATTTGTAATGCAATAGAACATTACAATAGAATATCACCTTGCAATATCATAGTCAGTGACGTAAAAAAACTCAAAACACACTTTGTGCGAGCATAATGCAAGGCTTTAATCAAATTATTTCAGAAAATGGAGGTCTAGTTGTACTTCCCTAGTTACTTACCTTACAAAATGTCCCTGTCAAGCTGAGCCCACACCCGGGTATTTATACACATTCAACGGCGCCACCAGCTGGCCACCCAGCCTTATTTCACGAGCAGTTTCTTGAGGAATTATGAGATTTATAACATTCAGTTGCAATGCAATAGCACATACCAATGGAATATTGACTTGCAATTTGGTCATCATTTGCAATGCAATTGGGCAGCACGGTGGCATAGTGGTTAGCATTGTTGCCTCACAGCGCCAGGGACCCGGGTTCGAATCCGGCCTCGGGCGACTGTCTGTGTGGAGTTTGCACATTCTCCTCGTGTTTGCGTGGGTTTCCTCTGGGTGCTCCGGTTTCCTCCCACAGTCCAAAGATGTGCGAGTTAGGTTGATTGGCTATGATAAATTGACCCTTAGTGTTAGGGGGATTAAATACGTGGGGTTACGGGGATAGGGTGGGATATGTGTTGGTGTAGGGGTTACGGGGATCGGGTGGGATATGTGTCGGTGCAGGCTCGATGGGCCGAAATGGCCTCTATCTGCACTGTGGGGATTCTGTGATTGCAATGGAATATCACTTTGCATTTTAGTAGCAATTTGCATTTTAATTGCACATTGAAATGGAATATCAGTGCAGTATAATCGACATTTGCAATGCAATAGAACATTGCAATGTAATATCAATTTGCAATATAACAGTCATTTGCAATGCAATAGAACATTGCAATGAAATATCACATGGCAATATATTAGTCATTTGCCAAGCAATTGTACATTGCAATGGAATATCACTGCAAAATCATCGTAATTTTCAATATAATGGAACATTGCAATGGAATATTGCATTGCAATGTGATTGTCATTTGCAAAGCAAAAGAACTTTGCAAAGGAATATCACTTTGCAATATAATAGTCATTTGCTATGAAATAGAACATTGAATTGCAATTGAATATTGCAATGGAATATCAATTTGCATTACTATAGCCATTTGGAGTGCAGTAGCACATTGCGATAGAATATCACTTCGCAATATAATTGTGATTTGAAATGCAATAGCATATTGCAATGGAATACCACTTTGCAAAATGATCGTCATTTGTTTTGCAATATTATATTGCAGTGGAATATCACTTTGCAAAATGGTACTCATTTGCAATGCAATAGAACATTGCAATGGGATAGCAGTTTGCAATATAATAATGATTTACAATGCAATAGAAAATTGCAATGAGATATCGCATTGCAATATGATCATCATTTGCAAAGCAGTCGGGCTTTGAAATGGAACATCGCTTTGCAATAAAGTAGTCATTTGCAATGCAATTCCACATTGCTTTGGAATATCACTGCAATAAAATCATCATTTGAAATGCAGTAGAACCTTGCAATATAATATCACCTAGCAATAAAATAGTCAGTTGCAATGCAATAGCACATTGCAATAGAATATCGCTTTATAAGATGATCGTCATTTGCAATGTTATGCAATATTGCAGCGGAATATCACTTTGCAATATAATAGTAATTTGCAATGCAATAGAACATTGCAGTGGAATATCACCTTGCAATTAAATATTCAGTTGCAATGCAACAGCACATTGCATTGGAATATTGCCTTGCAAACGTCATTTGCAATGCAGTATCACGCTGCAGTGGAACATTGCCTTGCAATGCGATCGTCATTTGCAATGCAATAGAACGTTGCAATGTAATATCACTTTGCAATATTATAGACATTTGCATGCAATAGAACATTGCAATGGAATATTAACTTGCAATATTATATTCATTTTCAATGCAGTAGAACATTGCAATGGAATAACGCTTTGCAATATGTTCAACATTTCCAATGCAATAGGATATTGCAATGGAATATCATTTTGCAATATGAGAATCATTTGCAATGCAATAGCCCATTGAAATGGAATATCACCTTGCAATATGACCGTCATTTGCAATGCAATATAAAATTGCTTTGGAATATAACTGTGCAATATAATAGCCATATTTAATACAATAGCACAATGCAATTGTATATTGGTTCACAATATGTAATAGTACATTGCAATGGAATTTCACTTTCCAATACAGTATTCATTTGCAATGTAATGGAATATTGCAGTGGAATATTACCTCGAAATTGAATACTCATTTGCAATGCAATAGCACATTTAAATGGATAATCGACTGCCAATAAGATCGTCATTTGCAATGCACTTTAAAACTGCATTGGAATATAACGTTGCAATATACTAGTCATTTTCAATGCAATAGAACATTGCAATGTAAAGTCGCTTTGTAATAAACTCATCATTTGCAATGCAATAGGTCTTTGCAATTGAACATCAATTGGCAATACAGTTGTCAATTGCAATGCAATTGCACATTGCAATGGAATATCACTGCAATATAACCGTCATTTGCAATGCAATGGGAAATACAGTGACACATCACTTTGCAATATAATAGTCATTGGCAAAGCACTATAACATTGCAACGGGCTATTAGTTTGCAATATAATAGTCATTTGCAATACAATAGCACATTGCAATGGAATACCGCCCAGCAATATGATCGCCATTTGCAATGAAATAAGCCATTGCAATGGTATATCACTTTGCAACATAGTAGTCACTTGTAATGCAGCAGAACATTGCAATGGAAGATCACTGCTATAAAATCGTCATTGGAAATGCAATAGAATATTGCAGTGGAATATCGCTTTGCAATATAATAGTCATTTGCAATACAATTACACATTACAATGGTATATCTCACTGCAATATGATCGCCATTTGCAATGTAATAGGCCGTTGCAATGTAAAATGAGTTTGCAACATAGTAGTCATTTGTCATGCAACAGAACATTGCAATGTAATATCACTGCAATATAATCGTCATTTAAAATGCAATAGAACATTGCAATGACATATCACTTTGCAACATGGTGGTCATTTGTAATGTGACAAAGCTTTGCTATGGAAAATCACTGCAATCACAGAAACACAGAATCACAGAATCACAGAAAACCCCACAGTGCAGATAGAGGCCATTTCGGCCCATCGAGCCTGCACCGACACATATCCCACCTGATCCCCGTAACCCCTACACCAACACATATCCCACCCTATACCCGTAACCCCACATATTTAATCCCCCTAACACTAAGGGTCAATTTATCATAGCCAATCAACCTAACTCGCACATTTTTGGACTGTGGGAGGAAACCGAAGCACCCGGAGGAAACCCACGCAAACACGGGGAGAATGTGCAAACTCCACACAGACAGTCGCCCGAGGCCGGATTCAAACCCGGGTCCCTGGCGCTGTGAGGCAATCGTCATTTGAATTGCAATAGAATATTGCAATGGAATATTGCTTGGCAGTATAGTAGTCAGCTGCCATACAGTAGCATATTGCAATGGAATGTTGACTTGGATCATGACCGTAATTTGCAATGCAATAGAATATTGCAATGGAATATCAGTTTACAATCTAATAGTCATTTCCAATGCAAAATAATATTGCAATGGAATATTGTTTTGCAATGTAACAATCATTTACAATGAAATATGACATTGTAATGGAGTATTAGCTTGCAATATAATAGTTATTTGCAATACAATAGCTCATTGCAATGGAATATCGCCCAGCAATATGATCGCATTTGCAATGCAATAGGCCATTGCAATGGAATATCACTTTGCAACATAGTAGTTATTTGTAATGCAGCAGAACAGTGCAATGGATGATCACAGCAATATAATAATCATTTGCAATGCAATGTATCCTGCTGCAGCTACTAACGGGCCGTCTTGGGGCGCTGGAGCTGCGGGCGGATGGTTTGTGGAGCATTCATGATGCTGAGAGGGTTGCAAATGACTCGTACAGTGAGTTGGTCACACGGCAGTGTAGGGCTGCACAGGCAGTAGGGAAATCGGTGACCACCAGGCGGAACAAAAGAAACAGGCTGGTAGTGCAGGGGACCCCTATGGCCATCCCACTTTCATCCAGGTATACTGCTTTGGATACTGTTGGGGGGGATGACGTACCATTGGAAGGCAGCAGCAGGCAACTTCGTGGCACTGGGGATGCTCCTGCTGCCCAGGAAGGGAGGATAAAGAGTGGGAGAGCAATAGTGGTAGGGGATTCTATAGTAAGGGGAACAGATAGGCGTTTCTGTGGCCATAGACGTGAATCCAGGATGGTTTGTTGCCTCCCTGGTGCCAGGGTCAAGGATGTCACTGAGCAGCTGCAGGGCATTCTGGAGGGGGAGGGCAAACAGCCAGAGATCGTGGTCCACATTGGTACCAACGACATAGGTAAAAAGAGGGATGAAGTCCTGCAGCAAGAATTTAGGGAGCTAGGTAGAAGATTAAAGAGCAGGACCTCAAAGGTTGTAATCTCTGGATTACTCCCGGTGCCACGTGCTAGTGAGTATAGGAATAGGAAGATAGAACAGATGAATGCGTGGCTAAAGGGATGGTGCAGGAGGGAGGGCTTTAGTTTCCTGGATCACTGGGTCTGCTTCTGGGAAAGGTGGGACTTGTACAAGTCGGACGGTTTACACCTGAACCAGAGGGGGACCAATATCCTTCCTGGGAGGTTTGCTAGCACTGTTGGGGGAGATTTAAACTAACTTGGCAGGGGGATGGGATACAGAGTGGAGCTAAAGTACGGGGTGACTTACAGCCAAATACGGAGGAAAAACAAGTCAACTGGGAAGGCAGAGCAAATATGTGAAGGAAAAAGGGAATATGGCAAGGCTGGAAGGCATTTATTTTAATGCAAGGAGTCTTGCAAATAAGGTGGATGAACTGAAGTTGTTGTTGAACACATGGGAGTACGATATTGTTGCTATCATGGAGACATGGTTGAGGGAGGGTCAGGACTGGCAGCTCAATATTCCGGGGTATAGATTCTTCAGGCGAGACAGAGGGGGGTGTAAAAGGGGAGGGGTGTTGCAATATTAATTAAGGAGTCAATTACTGCTGTAAGGAGGGATTGTAGTGGTTCGTGTTAATCGCCACTATATAAAAGAGTTTAGCTTCGACGAACTATAAATAAGTTGTTTATTTACCAGAACAGGATAATACAGCAGGTAAGGTCGCAGGTAAGATGGCTGACTGCAAGAGTACCATATTGTAGATCACAAGATAATTACAGCAGGTAAGGTGACTGACTGCAGGAACACCATGTTGTAGGTCTTACGGTAGGTAAGATAGCAGGTAAGATGGCTGACTGCAGGAGCACCATGTTGTAGACCTTGTCCCAGCGGGGACTCCACAAGGACTGCATTCCCAGTCCCGTGGGGAGCGTGTGGGGAGCCTCATGACCTCCTCACACTCGGCTCTATATTCCCGACGTCACGTGACCGCGTCATGATGTCAGCACATTCACGTGCGCTTAGGCATTCACGTGACCTGCGCCGTTGTCAGTGCATCTCCCCGTTATGGAGGCTGGCCTTTAAGACCGAGGTTACTAGGCCGGGCTGTGCCAGTACTTGCCGCGGGAGCGGAGAATCCCTTCGATCCCGCTTGCCGGCTAATGCAGCCGAAGTCTCGATAGGCCGGGCTATGCCGGCGGCCGTCTTGGAAGCCCGAATCGGGCCGGCGGCCAGTGCGCATGCGTCGTGTGACGTCAGCGCGTTAGTTCGGCGGCCGACGCACATGCGTCACGTGATGCGTGACGTCAGCACGTTAGGTCGCCTCTTAAAGGGGCAACTGCCCAACAGGTAAGTTAAAGAGGCAACAGCCCTAACTGGTAAGTTATACAATAAGTAAATTACGTACATACAGTTAGGTAAGTTATACATACATAAAAAAGTTAAGTTAAAGGGAATTATGTATATATCTCAATGTAAAAGACAATCTTTGGGAGCGCCACAGGATGATATATTAGCGGGTTCCTCTAATGAGACCATATGGGTAGAACTTAAAAACAAAAAGGGGGCAAGCACTTTGCTGGGAGTGTACTATAGGCCCCCAAACAGTCAGGGGGAGATAGAGGAACAGATATGTAGGCAAATCTCAGAGAAGTGCGAAAATAATAGGGTAATAATAGTGGGGTATTTCAACTTCCCCAATATTAATTGGGATAGTCAGAGTGTGAAATGCTTAGAGGGTGCAGAATTCTTAAAGTGCAACCAGGAGAGCTTTTTGAGCCAACATGTACAAAGTCCTACAAGAGAGGGGGCGGTACTGGACCTAATTCTAGGGAATGTAGCCGGGCAAGTGGTGGAAGTGTCAGTAGGAGAGCATTTTGGCGACAGTGACCATAATTCGGTGAGATTTAAGGTGGTCATGGAAAAAGAAAAAGACGGCCTGGAAAGAAGGGTTCTAAATTGGGGGAAGGCCGATTTCAATATGATAAGGCAGGATCTGGCCAAAGTGGACTGGGAGCAGCTACTTATAGGAAAATCCACATCAAAGCAGTGGGAGACTTTCAGAAGGGAAATAGAGAGAGTACAACGCCAACATGTTCCCGTAAAGATCAAGGGTGGGACCAACAAGCAAAGGGAACCTTGGATGACAAGGGATATACAAAAATGCATTAGGAAAAACAGGGGGGCTTTTGGCAGTTACAAAAGACTAAAGATGGAGGAAGCCCTAGAGGAGTATAAAAAGTGGAGGGGCATACTTCAAAAAGAAATTAGGAGAGCGAGGAGGGCCATGAAATAACACTGGCGAGCAACATAAAGGAAAATCCTAAGATGTCTTATAAGTATATTAAGGGCAAGAGGATAACCAGGGAAAGGGAAGGGCCCATTAGGGACCAAAGTGGCAATCTTTGTGCAGAGCCTGATGATGTTGGTGGGGTTTTAACTGAATTTTTTGCATCTGTGTTCACTATGGAGAAAGACGATGTAGACATAGAAATAGGGCAAGGGGACTGTGATATACTTGAACATATTAGCATCGAGAGGGAGGAGGTACCAGCGGTTTTAGCAGGCCAAAAAGTGGATAAATCCCCAGGACCGGATGAGATGTATCCCAGGCTGCTGTGTGAGGCAAAGGAGGAGATTGCAGGGGCTCTGACACAAATTTTCAGAACCTCTCTGGCCACAGGGGATGTACCAGAGGACTGGAGAACAGCTAACACAGTACCATTATTCAAGAAGGGTAGCAGGGATAAACCAGGGAATTAGAGGCCAGTGAGCCTAACATCTGTGGTAGGGAAATTATTGGAAAAAATTCTGAGGGACAAAATTAGCCTCCAATTGGAGAGGCAAGTATTAATCGGGAATAGTCAGCATGGCTTTGTCAAGGGTAAATCATGTCTGACCAATCTGATTGAATTTTTCGAGGGGGTGACTAGGTGTGTGGATGAGGGAAGTGCTGTGGATGTGGTATACATGGACTGCGATAAGGCTTTTGACAAAGTCCTGCATAGGAGACTGGTCATGAAGGTAAGAGCCTATGGGATCCAGGGTGCCTTGGCATGTTGGATCCTAAACTGGCTGAGTGGCAGGAGGCAGAGGGTGATGGTCGAAGGTTGCTTTAGTGACCGGAAGCCTGTGTCCAGAGGGGTACCTCAGGGATCGGTGCTGGGCCCTTGCTGTTTGTGATCTACATAAATGATTTGGATGAGAATGTAAAAGGTATGATCAGTAAGTTCGCAGATGACAGGAAAATTGGTGGAGTGGTAAATTGCGAGGAGGAAAGCGTTAGGCTACAGGACGACATAAACGGGTTGGTCAGATGGGCGGAAAAGTGGCAAATGGAATTTAACCCTGAAAATTGCGAGGTGATGCATTTTGGATGGACAAATAAGGCAAGGGAATACACAATGAGTGGTAGCACGCTAGGAAGTACAGAGAGTCAGAGGGACCTTGGTGTACATGTACATAGATCCCTGAAGGCAGCAGAACAGGTAGATAAGGTGGTTAAAAAGGCATATGGGATACTTGCCTTCATTAGCCGAGGCATAGAATATAAGAGCAGGGAGGTTATGATGGAGCTGTACAAAACGCTGTTAAGGCCACAGCTGGAGTACTGTGTGCAGTTCTGGTCACCTCACTATAGGAAGGATGTGATTGCTTTGGAGAGGGTGCAGAGAAGATTCACCAGGATGTTACCTGGGATGGAGCGCCTCAGCTATGAAGAAAGACTAAACAGGCTGGGGTTGTTTTCCTTGGAGCAAAGAAGGCTGAGGGGGGACCTGATTGAGGTGTACAAAATGATGAGGGGCATAGATAGGGTAGAAAAAGAGGAACATTTCCCCTTAGTAGGGGGGTCAATAACAAGGGGGCATAGATTCAAGGTAAGGGGCAGGAGGTTTAGAGGGGATTTGAGGAGGAAATTTTTCACCCGGAGGGTGGTTGGAGTCTGGAACTCACTGCCTGAAAGGGTGGTAGAGGCAGGAACCCTCACAACATTCAAGAAGCATTTGGATGATCACTTGAAATGCCATTGCATACAAGGCTATGGACCAAATGCTGGAAAATGGGATTAGATTGGACAGGGCTTGATGGATGGCACAGACACGATGGGCCGAAAGGCCTCTTTCTGTGCTGTATAACTCTATGACTCTATGACTCTATGAATGCAACATTGCATTGGAATATCAGTTTGCAATACAAATGTCATTTGCAGTACAATAGTTTATTGCAGTGGAATATCACTTTGCAATATAATAGCACATTGCAATGTAATATATCACTGCAATATGATCGCCATTTGCAATGTAGTAGGCCAATGCCATGAAATATGAGTTTGCAACAAAGTCGTGAATTGAAATGCAGCAGAGCATTGCAATGGAATATAACTGCAATATAATCGTCATTTGAAATGCAATAGAACATTGCAGTGGAATATCACTTCAAATATAATAGTCATTTGCAAGGCAATAGCACATTGCAATAGGATAGCGATTTCCAATATGATGGCATTTGCTGTGCAGTAGAACATTGCAATGGAATATCTCTTTGCAGTATAATAGTCATTTGCAATGCAAAGCATATTGAAAGGGAATATCACTTTGCAAATTAATAGCCATTTGCAATGCAACAGAATATTGCAATGGAAATTTAACTAGCAATATTTTATTCATTTGCAATGCACTACCACGTTACAATGGAATATCACTTTGCAATATGATCATCATTTGCAATGCAATAGGACTTTGCAATGGAATATCACTTTGCAATATAATAGTCATTTGCAATGCAATTTAACATTACAATGGAATATCAACTTGCAATTTTAATTTAACTTGCAATGCAATACCACATTGCAATAGAATATCGCTGCAATATAAACATCATTTGCAATGTAACAGAACATTGCAATGGAATATCACTTTGCAAGATTTTAGTCTGTTGCAATGCAATTGCACATTGCAATGGGGTATTGCCTTGAAATGTGATCGTCATTTGCAATGTAATAGAACATTGAACTTGAATATCGCTTTGCAATTTATTAGTAACTTGCAATATGGTAGAACATTGCAACGGAATATAACTTTGCTCTATAATATTCATTTGGAATGCAATAGAACATTGCAATCGAATTTTAATTTGCAATATTATATTCATTTGCAATGCAATAGGACTTTGTATTGGAATAGCACTTTGCAACATAGTAGTTATTTGCACTGCAACAGAACATTGCAATTGAATATCAATGCAAAACAATCGGCATTTGAAATGCAACAGATCATTGGAATAGAATATTTCTTTACAACAGAATAGTCATTGGAGCGCAATGGAACATTGCAATGGAATAATACTTTGCAATATAATAGTCTTTTGCAATGCAATTGCAAACTGAAATGGAATATCGCCTTGCAATATAATCGCCATCTACAATGAATAACACATTGCAGTGGTATATCACTTTCCAATATAATAGCAATTTGCAGTGCAATAACATATTGCAATGGAATTTCAGTACAATACTTTCATCAGCTGCAGTGCAATAGAACATTGCAATGGCATATCAATTTGCAATATAATAATTATTGCAATGCAATGGAACATTGCAATGGAATATCTGTTTGCAATATAATAGTCATTAGCAATGCCATAGAACATTGCAATGGAACTTCACTTTGCAATATAATATTCTTTTGCAATGCAATAGACAGTGCAATGGAATTTTAACTTGCAATTTTATAATAATTTGCAATGCAATATCTCATTGCAATGGAATTGCAGTTTGCAACATAGTAGTCATTTACATTTCAGCAGAAGAATGCAATGGAATATCACTGCAAAACAATCGTCATTTGCAATACAATAGAACATTGCAATAGAATATTCCTTTATAACAGAATAGTCATTGCAGTGAAATGGAACATTGCAATGGAGTATCAGTTTGCAATATGAATGTCTTTTGCAATTCAATAGAATATTGCAATGAAATGTCACTTTGCAATATAATATTCATTTGCAATGCAATTGCACATTGCAATGGAATAACACTTTGCAATAAAATAGACATTTGCAGTACAATAGCACATAGCAATTGAATATCGTATTGTAATATGATCGTCATTTGCAATGCAAAAGCATATTGCAATTGAATATCGCTTGGAAATATGATCGTCATTTGCAATGCAATAGGACTTTACTATGGAACATCACTTTGCAATACAGCAGTCATTAGCAATATAATAGAACATTGAAATGGAATAACGCCTTGCAATATGATCGTCATTTGCAATGAAGAAAACTTTGCAATGGAATATCACTTTGCTATTTAAAAGGAATTTGCAATGCAATAGAACGTTGCAAAGGAATTTCTCTGCAATAGTACCGTCAGTTGCAGTGCCATAGAACATTGCAATGGGGTTCGATTCGAATATTGAGAAAACACAGATGGAGGCGGAATTGAGGACAAGTTCAGAATTTATTAAAACAACCAAAAGACTTGTGCACAAGGGAGAGCCACCCAGCTTCCTCAAGCTAGGGGTGCACTCTCGAGGGACAAAGAGCGGTTCATTCAAGTTATACATTTCTATAAGCAACGCCCACCTACTACAGAATGGGGGTGTACATGTACAAATTGTGTCACAGCAGTTACTGTTTATTGGTTTATGTGGTTAGTCACTCAACTGACGTGCCCACCACTTGAACTCGGGCACCCTCTGACCATGCCAGTCACAGATGTTAGTCGTTTCATCCTACTCCCCACATTCCTGCTGTTATCTCTTCCCCGTTGTCGGCATAGTTTATAGTTTGAGAAAATATATTTTAACATTAACTGTCGATCAAGCAGGATGGATACAGGCCGCAGTGATTCATGTACCCTGTGATTGGAACAATGTTCGTTGTTAATTGCACCCTTATCTCCTGGGTGGACAGGCTTTGTTTGGACAATGGCTCTACTGAGGCTGTGAACACAAACATTCCGAACTTTGTTAAATAAATGGCATCTTGCAGTCTGCAAATCTGCTTCAGTCAGCTAAACCTACACTATGGCTAAATAGGAGGTTAACATAGTCAAGTATCCCAGAATTCATTGGGAACAAGCTGAACCTTTCAGTTCCCCCATCCGAACCCCAGAAAAGGAGCTTAAAGCGGGGTTGGAGAGTGTGCTCTCTACGCTACGATAATCTGATAAGCTGCTGGGTTTATAGTATGCCAGAAATGCATATGCGTTTTCCCAGATCAAATAGCACGAATGATGAAGGTTTTCCTGTAACCACCCCCCCAATTTGTTCTCTACTTCCCCCCCCCAGGCCTTTGGCTATTCCAGGTAGGCCGCACATTTGTTGCATATGGTATAGTGTGAATCCTGTCTGGGTGGCCACCCGTCGAGTCACCAGATATGCATCAGATGAGTAAAGTTAATATTTAGTCATTCCCTGATTCATTATATGATTGCTTCATTATTCATACACATGATTTTTCCAACAAGTTGTTAAAGTCATCATCTGAAACGCTTGGAGTAGGAGCAGTACAAGCATTACCAGTTTTAACCACTTGTTTTGCAATTTGTTTCGCCCGAGTCCGTTTACATTTCCTGCATGTCATACATAACAAGATCAGGACAATCACTAACTGCACCACGACTAATACATGTGAAATCAGTCGGATCCATGGATGGATCTGTATATTTCGTCCCCAGTCCCAAATGTCATCCACCCACGTGGTCACCTTGATCGCGTCGATGTCTTCAAATCCGTGTTCCGTTGTTGCAGAGTATATTACACCTTTTGGGAGATCCGTATCTCCTTCCGTAATTGCCTCAGGTGCTCGTGCAGTAGGGGTATAGGATACTCAAAGGTGTTGATGTAGTTCCACAATCCATACTTGATGTCTTCAGACACCTGAAGAGAGATAATATTAAACTGGTGTATGATCACCAACTCCGCATGTCCAATCCGTACTGGAACTGCTGGTGTGCAGCAGAACTCTGTACTGGGGATGTCGCAAGTTAGATTGGCATATTCAAACGTCTCCAAGTCGGTGTTACACAGTATTCATCTTTGCCGGCGTATGCCATCTGGGTTGGTTTTGAGGCTGCATCCAATGCCTCCATGGTGCAATTAATCTCCATGCCTGTGTAAATGAACCACATTGGGCTTGCGGGCTTTGGCTGATTGCATGCAGGCATATGATGATGGCATCTCTGGAGACACATCCTTCCAGCTTGGTACCCATCCAGTTTCATTTCACTATCACTGTGTAAGGTAACATATTGTTGTAAGATATATGTATGCCATCTTTTAGCATACAAATATTTTGTACCTGATATACCGCCCGCCCTTGTGTCTCCGGTGTCATCAGTGGGACGACCAAAATGAAACCCAGCTCCCCAACCCCGTCTGGTTTGCATTCGACCTGCGTGGGATATACCCATACCATGGCTCGGCTTTGGCAAACTCTCATATTGAGGCTACTTCATACGTGGCATTGAGGTGGAGGCGGTGGCCGTGCAACAGTGGCTCAATGTAACTTAATTGACTTATCATAATTCGGTGAGAATTAGGAGCCGTCGGACGGGAATGTAAGAATACAGGTTGCACTGTCCTCCTTCAGAGGCAGGAGGGCCTCTAAAAGGGCTGAATATCCATTCGGGAATGTCCTCTAGTCCCTCACCAGCGGTTCCCAAAGAGCAGCTGTGTCGCAGAACCGGTGTATCTCCTCTGGCTGAGTAGGGTTAATAAAAGATTCTGAGTTCTGTTGGGATGTAGAACGAGGGGTCCGGTAGTCCGACCACAAAAGGGAGATAATCGGAACTCTAGAGTGAAGGGATGAGTTCCGAGGAAGGTTAGAGTTGTATAGTGGTGAGAGTTCGCAGGATCTCCGGTTAAGTCAATAAACTGGACCGTCGAAAGTTCAACAACCCCAGAAGTGGTGACAGTAATGAGGTCAGGCCCGCACTACTGTAAGAAAGAGACAGGTAAAATAGCGACCCGAAGAATCGACTTCGTCCTTCGAAATCCGGTCCGGGTCAAATATAGGGGAGAAAAGACAGGTTATTATTTCGTTATTATTGCCTTTTAATCATAGGGTCCCCAAGAGATGGGCGAATATCTTCCCCGGGCTCCATCACCGGCTTGGACTGGCTCCAGTGTCTCTATCTTACATCAAATGTTTCCTGTAGGCAAACGAAGGTTCCTGTACTTAGGAGGATCTGGAAGGGCCCATCCCACCGGGGCTCAAAGGTACCTCGAACCGGTCGCTGAACCACCACCCACTGTCCTACCCGAGGGGGCGCTTCCTAAATTCCCCTTTGTATTTTGGCATCATCTGCCTCCTGTAAGTGTTGAACCCGAAAGTATCTATCCTGATTGGTCTCATTGATCAGGCATAGATATGATAGGAGATTTGTCTGGAATTGGGAAGTGTCCCCCATACCCTGAGGGGCTGCATCTTGGGGTAACACCATAGCTCGTCCAGACATTAGTTCGAACGGGGTTAAGGCAGTGCCTTTGGTCGGCGTGGCTCGTATGCCCCAAGGAATGGGGGGGAGGAATGTGCCAACCCTTTCCGGTTTGTAAATTGTCCTCAGTCACAGACTGTTTTAAAATACGGCTCATCCGTTGCACCATTCCTGAGGATTGTGGATGGTAAGGGATGTGGAACCGTTGTCGAACCCCCAGGAGGGCTAAAGCCTGTTTCATGGCCTTGCCGGTGAAGTGGGTTCCCTGGTCGGAATCTATCTGGTAAGGCACCCCCCATCGGGGAATGACTGCCATCGCTAGGATTTTCGCAGCTGCTTCGGCTGTGTTCCTCTTAGCGGGGAAGGCCTCGACCCAACGAGTAAAAAGGCCGATGACTACAAAGACATGGTTATACCCGCCGCTGGGGGGTAGGGGTCCTGCGAAATCCATTTGTAAGTGCGTCCATGGTCCCCTGGGCCACCGGGCGTGCCCCCAAAGTATATGTATGCAACACCCGATTCCCGTTTGGAGGCAAGGTAGACATAGGCGCCCATACTCGTGGATCTCTCTGGCCATGCTGGGCCACCACCAGTTGTCAGCTATAATGTAATATAACTTATACCCGCCCAAATGCGCAGGCTCGTGGTAAGATTGTATCAGGGTGCGTCAAATCGACATAGGAACCACGTACTGGGCCTCGTGACGCCAAAACCCACGTGGATCTTTGTACGCTCTCTCACGCACCCAAACTGTATATTCTCAGGGGGCTCGGAAAGGTACGCGGTTTGTAGCGTATCGTTCGGTATATCTTCAGTCAGGGAAGCCTTTTCAGTTCGTACTACTTCCTTAGGACTAAGGGCCATCACAGGGAGAGCCAATGCGACCCGTCGGGCGGCAAAATCGGCGGCTCAGTTACTCTGGATTTCGAGGGTCTCCCCTGCCTGTTGGGCGAGAATCTTAACTACCGCCCCCAACGTGGGGCCGTCCACTGCCTGAAGGATTTCGGCGATCGTGGAAGCATGTTTACTCGTGTTGCCTAAAGTACTCAAATATCCCCGCTGCTGCCACAGGCGGGAGTTGTCGTGGGCAACGGAGTGGACATATTGGCTGTCTGTATAGATATTGCCGGTTGTTCCTTCTGTCAAGTGAAGGGCTCTAGTGAGGGCAGTGATTTCCACAAGCTGGATTCCTCCCATCCCCAGGGCCCACTGGGCGAGGGTCTGTCCTGATGGACCTACTACTGCTTATCCGGTGACCCGTCGGCCCTCGTGGTAATAACTGGACCCATCCACATACATGTCTAGGCAGGCCTCCACTATGGGTTCGGTTAGGTGGGGTCCCTGACTATTGAGATGTAAGTTAGTGATGCAGTCATGGGAGCCCCTTCGTCGATTAGGAAGGATGCTGAGTTTGCTCGAGGGTCGGTTACCACCTCGATCCGAACCCCCCTACCGAATAAACAAGCCTCCCATCTCGCAAGTCTCTGGTTGGAAATAGTTTTCAGTCTACCTGCAAGAAGTTTCACGAGGCTGTGGCGGGAAGATGGTACCGGGCACGAGTAATGTCCTGCTGGTCGTATTCGATCCTTCTGGGAATGTCCCACTACCGCACTATACGCCAGATTGCCCACCCAATTCCACAGGTGGAGTGGTTTAGCTGGGTTCGGGAGACCCATGGCAGCTGCGTTTGCCAAAGTTATTTTGACCATCTCAAAGGTTTCAACTGACTCTGGTGTCCAATTCAGCCTTGCCTCTCCCAGGGGCCCTCCATTTAGGAGGTCGTTTAGAGGGCTTGTCAATTCGGTGAAGTTGTCGACGTAGGTACGGCAATATTTAAAAAATCCCATCACGCTTCGCAGGCCAGAGGCAGTGATCGGTCGCGGCATCTGCAAGAGTGCTTGAACCCTTTCGGGGGACAGGGCCCTACTCTCTGGCGAGATGATCTGAGCAAGGCAGGTAACCCGAGGAAGCCTAATTTGAGCTTTGATCGGATTCAGTTTGAACACTCCAGGACACACGTCAGGGCGTCCAGATGAGCTGAACGTAAGGGACTACCAATGCGAATGTCATCTGCATATTGAAGACAGGCAGAATCTTGCATTCGGGTATCTGCCAATGCCGGCTGGAGAGCCTTCTCCAGGCTCTCGTGAAAAATAGTAGGAACATTGTGAAATCCCTGAGGCAACCAGGTCCAAGTATATTGGATGGACTGGACAGTGAAAGGGAAGTGCTCTTGTGATCCGGGATCCAAAGGACATATCCAAAATCCGTTTTGGATGTCCAGTGCCGTGAATATGGACAGGTCTGGGTGGACGCCGTTTAAAATAGTGGCGGGATTCGCCACTAAGCGTGGCGCTTGGGATTGAACCGATTCAGTGCCGTATAATCAATGGTTATTCTCCAGGATCCATCTGGTTTCTGCACTGGCCATACCGGGCAGTTGCTGCGAGAGCGGGACTTTGTCACTATACTGGTTTCTAATAAGTCTACTGTTATTGACACAACGGCCCGTGGGGCTCGTGATCAAAGCGGGTATTGCCGGTGAGCCTCGTGGTAGGGTCCGTGGGCCCTAACAGGGTCCATCTCCGCTCTGCCACAGTCTAATTTGTGGGTGGCCCATGTGAGATGGTAAGCCTCGCAAACTCTCCCCCATGGGCCTTGCTCCACCCATGTGCACTTCAGCGGGCAGAGGTCTTGCACTCTGTATTGTCGGGCTTTATATTCCTGGAAGGGAAATCTCCAACCTTATGGACCCCCTACTTCCATTAGATGTTCCCTTGGAGCAAATGTGCCTCTATCTGATGGAGCATGTCTATACCTAAGAGCAGGCCCTCACTGCTGGGAGCTACCCACAAGGTGATCCACCAGGTATGAACCCCTGGCGACAGTTGCAGGGGAAGTAAAACACTCCGATGGAGAACCACCTTTCTCCACTAACCCTGGTTATCTGAATGCTTTGATCTATGGTGGGAAATTCGGTGTCGTTTATCAACACCGAGACCCCCGTGTCTAAAATGGCACAGTGCTGCTGGCCATTTAGGCACGGATGTGTGGACCGCGGCTCCGCGGCCGCGGAAACAGACTCGCCCTAGTAGCTGGCGTGGAGGGCTCGGAGCACCTCCATCTCTTGGTTTGACAAACCTCTCTTGGGTTGTCCCTGAGGGCATGAAGCGGGTCGGTTCGAACTCTGCTCCTCTCTCCCTCCACCCTATCGGTAACAGTCGGCCTGTTGATGCCGAGTGTGCCCACCATTCAAAGGGTGGTGTGGTAAGGCTTTTCCAATCCCTGGAGTAGACGATCTATAAACCGTGGGTCGTCGTGATTAGCGGGAATGTCATTTGCCTGGCCCCAATGTTCATACCAACCGATTGCTCGATCAATGTAGACATTGGGGTTTTCTCCGGGACTCTGGCGCAGGGCAGTGAGCCCCGTCCAGGTGGCGGTGCCGTTGCCCAGTCCGGTCTGAACCCAAGTATTCAAACCATCGAATTGGATCTCGTACTCCTTCGCCGTGACTGGGGCATTCATGGCATGATGTCCCAATGCCCCATAAACAGCAGAGGGACATTTCACCTCGATAATATATTTTATGTCTTGTATGGATAAATTAAAGTGTAGAGCAACACTTCCTATTCGTGCCCATACTTGAGGTTAGGATTGTGTCTTTTGAGTTCGGGAATGAGAACGATGACGCTGGATCTCTCCTGGGGCGTTAAAGACTGTGCCTCACCCATCGCACCCCGTCCACCTATCTCTGGGTATTGGGCACCTACCGCCTGATTAACTCGCACGGGGGCCACGGGATTGGATTTTTCGGCCCCAGACTGAAACAGTAAGGGGGGTAGATACGAGTGTATTCGGGGGGCACGTGTGTTGGGTGATCTCGACTCGTCGAACCTCTATGGTCCCCAACGGGGGCTTGGGATTTAAGGTCGATGTATCTCGAGCCTCTTCTTGTAGAGCCTCGACAATGTCATCCCATCATTTTAATTCGTGTAGATTATCAGTCCCTGGTGGCTTGAGGTTGGACTTTGACTTTAGCCTCCTGCACGTGTCTCCAGACCTCTTGTAACAGGGCCGTTCTCCCCCCCTTGCCCACGATGATGTGTCCCATCTGATCCATCCAACTAGCACGTAAAACCGCCCCGTAATTGGCTTGTTTGGCATCCTTCTGTTCCTCCCACCACTTTATTTGGTCAACTACTGGGATTCTTTCTTTCCACCCCTTTCTAATTATCTCACTTTGAAATTTCAAATTAGCCTCTCGGACCTGATTTACGACAGTGACACTGGTGGTCATAGCCGGAAAGTCCGGTGAAAGATGTCTCCGCTCGTCACCCATGTGACCCGCATTAATTGTTACGTATATTCTTATACTCTATCTTATAATTTATTGGCACAAATGTATCACCTTATAAACTAAAGCAGAAATATACATTTATGTCGGATCAATTCTGTCAGTCCGTGGTCTCCATGAAGAATAATTTACTATGTGGCAAATTTAATCCTGACTGGCCCATACGTGGTTTTTAGCCACCCTGTTTAACGAGCGTGTCCTTGTTCCTCCTAGAAGCCTTACTCTGACTTATTTCCTTAGGACACGACGCAGTTCTCGCCTCAGCCGTCAATTCCAGTGCGTAAATCCGATGGTCCTTACCTGCAGTATCCCACTTTTGACACCAACTGTTCGATTCGAATTTGGAGAACCACAGATGGAGACGGAATTGAGGATCAGTTCAGAATTTATTAAAACAATTAAAATACTTGTACACAAGGGAGATCCGCTCAGCTTCCTCAAGCTAGGGATGCACTCTTAAAGGCCAAGTAGGCGGTTCATTCAACATATACAGTTCTATAAACAACGCCCAGCTACTACAGAATGGGGGCGTAAACGTACAAACAGTGTCACAACAATTACTCTTTATTGGTTTACGTGGTTAGTCACTCAACTGTCGGGCCCACCACTTGAACTCAAGTACCCTCCGACCATGCTAGTCACAGATGTTAGTGTTTCATCATACTCCCCACATTCCTGCTGTTATCTCTTCCCCGTTGTAGGCATAGTTTATTGTTTGAGTAACCATGTTCTTATCCTTAACTGTCGAACAAGCAGGGTGACTACAAAGGTCACCGTGATTCATGTATTCTGCGACTAGTACAATGTTGGTTGTTAATTTTACCCTTATTTCCTGGGAGGACCGACCGTGTTTAGAGAATGGCTCTACAGAGGGCTGTGAACACACATTCCGAAGTTTAATTAGTGAAGTGGAGTCTCGCAGTCTGCAAATGTGCAGGGCGGTTTATTCCATGTTATGACATTTTCTGCATGGGTCTGTGCTAACCTTTCCCTTCAGTTGTTATTGAGAGGCAGATAAGATTTGTAGAATTTGATAATCTTTCTTTGTTTCCTTCTTCCCTCGTGCTCTCTCTTTTTTTAACAAGACAAAGACACATTTCAATCATCAGTTACCAGTTTCAGAACTAAATCAAATCAACGTGGTACCGTGGCCGAGTGGTCTAAGGCGCTGTATTTAAGTTCCAAAGGCGTGGACTCGAATTCTACGGCTGCCAGATGTTACTGCACCAACAATGTAGGGTAACCTATGGCCTATGCCATTCTAATCCTGTGACTGTGGGCGTCTGGCTCGGGAAGCAGGTTGATTGTGACGACACGAATACCACCCCCTACCCCACCATCCATGTTAGGCCTGAAAAGTGTCTGTCAAAAGTTCGGAATAGGCGCGGAGGAAGTAACCATTCCGAGAGGTTTGTGTTTCTGAATACCTAATTCTTGTGGCTCTTCTTGACATTTCCCCATTCAATTGTACAGACCCTCTCCTCAATCTGCCCCTCGAGACATGTCACCACACATTTCTCTCCAGCTAATTTCAAAACATGTTCTACACACCCACCTCATGGTTTGCACTGGAGTCCCCAATACTGCGTCAATTGAAGCACTTTCTGAAATTCTACCCGTGTCATGTGTTTCGTCAAGAGAGACTGAGGGAATTAGGCAGATCAAGCGTCGCTGAGCCTATGTTGTACTGAAACAGGGGTTCCGTTCATGAAACAGTGCTACATCATTCGGAATAGAGGGAGCTTGTAGAGACCTGATGGGTTCCACCGAATCAAAAGGGATGGAGGTGTTGACAGGCAGGACAGATAGAAAGTGGGGAGTGCTTAGCCTAGATGTGGAGGTTGTTCCTGTAGTTGTTCGATGGAGTTCCTTCAAGGATGTGATTCTGAATGCAATGGATCAACGTGTTCCCATGAAAAGCAAAGGTACTGAATGTCATTACAGTCCAGCCTGGTTCAGCGGAACTAACAAACAATTCATCCAGAAGAGAAAAAAAGAATATAAGGTGCTGACGGTGAATGGCACTGAATTCAGGCGGTTGCAAAACAAGAGTGTAAAAACTGCAACAGAATGGCGAACAACAATTTCACATTGAACATGGCAAGTGAAGAGATGGGTAAAAATATTGCCAGAGGAAAGCTGGGACTTTATTCTCAAAATGTTTTAAACCACTTACTTCTGTTGTGGTCCACAGAAGCTTTTGATAACGATGTAGTGGTTCGCATAAAGGAAAAGGTTGAGAACCGCTGCCTTAAAATGAAGAAATGCCTCCCGGTCTCAGTCCAAAATGGCCGGCCCCTCACGGAGTGCTCGCAGCAGAGAGTACCTTTTGAGAGTTTGGGTAAGTGAGAGAGTTGGGGTGTGAGGTGTTGTTTTTGTCTTGTTTTTGTCTTGTCTTTCCTGCCAGTCTCAGGATAAGCAGGCATCGCAGAGGCGGTGCAGCGAGGTGAGGTCCAGTCGAGACAGCCGGGAGCAGCAGTGGGTGTCGATTCAGAGCAGCGATGTGAGGCAGCCTAAACAGGCTCCACAGGCAACATTCCAAAGGGAGGTCAGAATTCAAAAGTGACATCACAGCCAAGCTGGTAGGTGATTGGCTGGTTAGTGATTACATTTGTTTTCCTTTTAAACCTATATAAGTTGGTAAGTTCATTTAAATAGAGGTTTGATATTCATCATCTGGAATCGTGGAAAAGGCAATTTAAAAATAATAATAATGAATTTAATTAATTACATAGAATGGCAGAGCAGGTGATGTGTTACTGCTGCAATATGAGGGAGCGGGTGGACACCATTGATGCTCACGGTGATCATATTTGCATTACGTGTTGGCTGCTCGAGGAACTCTGGCTTCGGGTTGAAGAACTGGAGTCCGAGCTTCAAACACTGCGACACATCAGGGAGGGGGAGAGTTACTTGGACTCTGTGTTCCAAGGAAGTAGTCACACCAATTAGATTAACAAATTCAGATGTATTCCGTGGTCACAGGCGGGAGGGTGTGACTATGAGTGAGGCAGGTACGGGGATACAGAAGGTAGTGTTGGAGGAGCCGCAGCCCTAGCTCTTGTCCAACAGATTTGAGGCTCTTACTCCCTGTGAGGACAGGAACAGGGACTGCAGGGGGAATGAGCAACCTGGCCACAGCACCATGGAACGAGGGGCCATTCAAGTGGGGGGAGTTAAAATAAATGTTGTCGTGGTAGGAGATAATATCATTAGGGGGATAGATAGGATTCTTTGCAGCCGAGAGCGAGAGTCCCAAAGGCTGTGTTGCCTGCCCGGTGCCAGGGTTAAGGACATCTCTTCTGGGCTGGAGAGAAATTTGGAGTGGGAGGGGGAGGATCCCGTTGTCGTGGTCCATGTTGGTACCAACGACATAGATAGGACAAGGAAAGAGGTTCTGCTGAGGGAGTATGGGCAGCTAGGGGCCAAATTAAAAATCAGAACCACAAGGGTAATAATCTCTGGAATACTACCTTATACCACGAGCAAATTTGGCTAGGGAAAAAAAATCACAGAGTTAAATACCTGGCTCAAACACTGGTGTGGGAGAAATGGGTTTTGCTTCTTGGGGCACTGGCACCTGTACTGGACGGGAGAGAGCTGTTCCCTTGGGATGGACTTCACTTGGACAGTGCTGGGACTAGAATCCTGGCGAATCGAATAACTAGGGCTGTCAAGAGGGCTTGAAACTAACAGTGGGGGGGACGTTTCAAGAGAGCGAAAAAAGAAAATGTCAGCGGAGAAGGCAATAGAGCAAGGTATCTGTGGGGGAATTAAAAACCAGAGAGTGTCAGGAAGGGAGAGGATGTGTAAAGATAAAGTTAGAGTAGTAAAGGGGTTAAAAGCAGGAATAAATTGTCACAAAACATATTTCAATTTTCTTTTCCTGCATGCACGCAGCAGTTGTAACAAAATAGACAAGTTGACGGTACAAATAACTACACATGAGTAAGATCTGGTGGCCATTACGGAGACATTGCTGCAGGATGACCATGACTGGAAACTAAACATCCAGGGGTATTTGACTATTGGGAAGGACAGACAGGAAGGAAAGGGAGGCGGTGTGGCTGTGTTAATAAAGGATGGAATCACTGCAATAGTGAGAAATGATATTGGGTCAAAGTATCAAGATAGTGAAATAGTTTGTGTGGAGATAAGGAATAGTAAGGGGAAAAAGTCATTATTGGGCGTAGTCTATAGGACTCCTAACAGTTGCAACTCTTTTGGTCGGAGTATAAATCAGGAAATAGTTGGGGCTTGTAATAAGGGAACAGCTATAATCATTGGGGACTTTAACTTTCATATTGACTGGACAAAACAAATTGGGCAGGGCAGCCTTGAGGAAGAGATCATAGAGTGTATTAGGGATGGGTTCCTTGAGCAGTATGTAAATAAACCAAACAGGGTGCAGGCAATCTTAGATCTGGTCCTGTGTATTGAGACAGGATTAATAATAAATGTCCTAGTAAAGGAGCCCCTTGGAATGGATGAACATAACATGGTTGAATTCCGAATTCAGTTGGAGGGTGAGAGAGTTGGAGCTCAAACCTACTAAACTTAAATAAAGGAGACGATGAAGGTATGTGAGCAGAGTTGACTAAAGTGGACAGGGAAAATAGATTAAAGTGTAAGACGGTACATGAGCAGTGGTGTACATTCACCGAGCTATTTTACAACTTTCAAGAAAAATAAATTCCAGTGAGGGAAAAGGGGTGCAACAGAAAAGACAGCCATCCGTGGCTGCATAAAGTAATAAAGGATAGTATCCGACTGAAAATAGGGCATATAAAGTAGCCAAATCTAGTGGGAGGATAGAAGATTGCGATGCATTTAAAAGCCAGCAAAGAATAACTAAAAGATTAATTAAGAAAGGGAAGATAGATTATGAAAGTAAACTAGCAAAAATATAAAAACAGATAGCAAGAGTTTCTACAGTTATATAAAAAGAAAAAGGGTGGCTGAAGTGAATGTTGGCCCCTTAGAGGACGAGACCGGGAAATTAGTGGGGGGAACATGGAAATGGCAAAAACGCTGAACAAATATTTTGTATCAGTCTTTACAGTAGAGTGCACTAAATTTATCCCAACACTGGAAAAACAGGGGGCTATAGTGGGGGAGGAGCTAAACACGATTAAAATCACTAAGGAGGTGGTACTCGGTAAGATAATGGGACTAAAGGCGAATATATCCCCTGGACCTGATGGCTTACATCCTATGGTCTTGACAGAAGTAGCGGTAGGGATTGTGGATGCATTGGTGGTAATTTTCCAAAACACCCTGAATTCCGGAAAGGTCCCAGCAGATTGGGAAACTGCTAATGTAATGCCCTTATTTAAAAAGGGAGGCAGACAAAAAGCTGGAAACTATGGACCAGTTTGCCTAACATCTGTGGTTGGTAAAATGTTGGAGTCCATTATTAAAGAAGCAGTAACAGGACATTAGGATAAGCATAATTTAGTCGGACAGAGTCAGCATGACTTTACGAAAGGGAAGTCTTGTTTGACAAACTTGCTCCAATTCTTTGAGGACATAACAAATAGGGTGGATAAAGGGGAGCCAGTGGATGTGGTGTATTTGGACGTCCAAAATGCATTTGTGAAGGTGCCACACAAAAGATTACTGCACAAGATAAAAAATCACGGGATTGGGGGCAATATACTGGCATGGGTGCAAGATTGGCTATCTAACAGAAACAGAGAGTTGGGATAATTGGTTCATTCTCGGGTTGGCAAATAGTAATTGGATTTTCCGCAGGGGTCAGTGCTGGGACCACAACTCTTTACAACCTATGTTAACGATTTGGAGGAAGGGACCAAGTGCAACGTCCCCAAGTTTGCCAATGATGCAGAGATGGGAGGGAAAGCAGTGAGTGAGGAGGACATAAAAATCCTGCAAAAGGACTTAGACAGGCTAAGTGAGTGGGCAAAAATTTGGCAGATGGAATTTAATGTTGGAAAGTGTGAGGTTATGCACTTTGGCAGAAAAAATCAAAGAGCAGGTTATTTTCTAAATGGAGAGAAACTGCAAAGTGCTACAGTACAAAGGGATCTGGGGGTCCTGGTGCATGAAACACAGAAGGTTAGTATGCAGGTACAGCAGATGATCAGGAAGGCCAATGGAATCTTGGCTTTTATTGCAAGGAGGATGGAGAATAATTTCAGGGAAGTCTTGCTGCAGTTATACAGGGTACTGGTGAGGCCACACCTGTAATACTGCGTCCAGTTTTCGTTTCCATATTTAAGAAAATATTTAATTGCTCTCGAGGCAGTTCAGAGAAGTTTCACTCGGTTGATTCTGGAGATGAGGGGGTTGACTTATGAGGAAAGGTTGAGTAGTTTCGGCTCTACTCATTGGAATTCAGAATAATGCGAGGCGGTCTTATGGAAACATATAAGATTGTGAGGGGGCTGGATCGGGTGGATACGGGGAGGATGTTTCCACTAATGGGTGAGATTAGAACTAAGGGGCATGATCTTAGAATAAGGGGCTGCCCTTTCAAAAAACTGCGGTGAGGAGAAACTTCTTCACTCAGAGGGTAGTAAATCTATGGAATTTGCTACCACAGAGAGCTGTGGAAGCTGTGACATAAAATAAATTTAAAACGGATATAGACAATTTCCTAGCTGATAAGGGAATTAGAGATTACGGGGAACGGGCAGGGAAGTGGATGTGAGTTTAGATTCGGATCAGCCATGATCCTATTAAATGGCGGAGCAGGCCTGACAAGCCATATGGCTTACTCCTGCTCCTACTCCTTATGTTCTTATGTTCTTATGTCCTGTGCAGCAGAACCACCCATGGTGCCAGAAAGTCGGCTGCTGCTGCCTTCCTCCGATAAGCCATCTCCCTCGATAATATCCAGAGCGGTGTATTTGTTTGAGAAGGCCATGCTGCGAGTCAGCACTCTATAGTTCAGCTGGTAATGAATTCCAGAGACTCACAATTCCCTGGGAAAAGGAGAGCCGCCTAACGTTCAGTATATTCTAACACTTACATTGAATAAACTGGCATGCCCTGGTCTCCCCAGTTTGTTAAACTGGTCGAATCATTATTAGGGACGCTATCTAGCCATTTAATTATTTTAGAGGCCTTTATCAAATCTCTAACCTACGCTGATCTAAAGGCAATAGATCATGGTCCTGGAGCCTATCTGAATAATTGAGCAGCTTTAAGGGAGAAATCATTCTTGTCGCTCTCCTCTGGACCTTTTGCAAGGCCACTATATCACCCACCATTTTGGCGGTGTGGTGGGAAACTAAACTCGGCACATTCCCACAGATGCATTCTGACCAACGACTGGTATTGTATAAAATGTTGTCCTTTGAATTAAATTCAATATTTCAATTAAAACAAATCAGCTCCCCTGTAGTTTTAGCTACAATTTCTCTACATTGGCCATGAGCCTCATGTGCACAGTAAAAGCTGGATTTGTTTCTTTCAACCTCTATCAATATTTTCCCCTGTAAATGATGCCTGTACGCTGTGTTGGCCTGACCAACATGCATAGCACAACATTTATCAAACTTAAATGCCTTTTGTGTGGCCCACTTCCTTAGCCTATCTAAAACTTTATGGATTTGATTGAACTCCTCTGCTGCCTCAATCCTTCCAAATATTTTGGTGTTATCTGAAACTTTCTTACCATACTAACAAAACACTGTACAGGCCATTAATACAGAGGAGCAGGCCCAGGCCCGATCCTTGGGCCACACCGCTAGGAACAGGTCAGAGGGATCTGGGTGTGCAATTACACAGGTCCTTGAAGGCGGCGGAAAAGGTGGATAAGGTGGTAAAAAAGGCATATGGGATACTTGACTTCATTAGCCGAGGCATAGAATATAAGAGCAAGGAGGTTATGATGGAGCTGTATAAAACACTGGTTAGACCACAGCTGGAATACTGTGTGCAGTTCTGGTCGCCACACTACAGGAAGGATGTGATAGCTTTGGAGAGGGTGCAGAGGAGATTCACCAGGATGCTACCAGGGCTGGAACGCTTCAGCTATGAAGAGAGACTGGGCAGATGGGGTTTGTTTTCCTTGGAGCAGAGGAGGCTGAGGGGGGACATGATTGAGGTGTACAAAATTATGAGGGGCATAGATAGGATTGATACTAAGGAGCTTTTTCTCTTAGTAGAAGGGTCAATAACTAAGGGGCATAGATTCAAGGTAAAGGGCGGGAGGTTAAGAGGGGATTTGAGAAAGAACTTTTTCACCCAGAGGGTGGTTGGAGTCTGGAACTCACTGCCCGAAAGGGTTGTGGAGGCTGGAACCCTCACAACATTCAAGAAACATTTGGATGAGCACTTGAAATGCCATAGCATACAAGGCTACGGACCAAATGCTGGAATATGGGATTAGATTAGACAGGGCGTGATGGCCGGCGCGGACACGATGGGCCGAAGGGCCTCTATCCGTGCTGTATAACTCTATGACTCTATGACTCTATGAGTTCGCCAGGGGGAACTGCACCGCTTAGCTACACCTTTTCTAGCTGTGGAATTAGAGGCAATTCCTAATCCAAACCCAAATTTGGACGTAGCGAATCTAAAACTAAGGGCCATAAATATAAATCCTCACTCATAAATGCATTAGGGAATTAAGGATAATCTTCTTCATCCAGAAAGTGGATAGAATGTGGAGCTTGCAAGCATATGGAAAAATTGTGGCATATAACATAGATGCATTTAAATGGAAGGTAGCTAAATACAGATGGAGAAAGGAATAGGAGGAGATGTTGATCAGGGGAAATTAATTAAATGAAGAAGACTGCATCAACACCGGCAGAAATCGGTTGGGCCGAAGACTTATTTTTGTGCTTAAGATTGCATGTAATTATAGAGGCTCAGACACGGGGGAATGAGACATGAGTGACCACAACTCCTCAGAACCAGCATTTATCGAACACAATTACTTATATTTCATGTTCATTTAAAGTTTGTAACGTTTCCTCATCATGCTGTGATGAGCATGCCGAGAAAATCCAGGATGATTTGGACAGGTTGGGTGATTGGGCAGAAGCATGGCAGATGCAATATAACGTGGTTAAATGCGAGGTTATCCACTTTAGTGACAAAAACAGGAAGGCAGTGAGGGTTTGAGTACAGGAACAAAGGTGTGGTGCTGCAGTTGTACAGGCCCTTGTTGAGACCACATCTTGATTATTGGGTGCAGTTTTGGTCGCCTTATCTGAGGATGGATGTTCTTGCCATGGAGGGAGTGCAGCAAAGATTCACCAGGCTGATACCTGCGATGGCAAGAATGACGTATGAGTAAAGATTGTGTCGATTGGGATTTTACACGCTGGAGTTTAAAAGAATGAGAGGAGATCTCATTGACATTGATAAAATTCTAACAGGACTGGACAGACTCGATGCAGGAAGGATGATCCCGATTGTCGGTGTGTCCAGAATCAGGGATCACACACTAAGGATAGGGGGTACACCATTTAGTTCAGAAATGAGGAGGAATTTATTCACCCAGGGAGTGGTGAACCTGTGGAATTCTCTAACGCAGAAGGCAGTAGAGATCAATTCATTAAATATATTCAAGAAGGAGTTGGATATATTTCTTAAGCCTAAAGGAATCAAGGGATATGGGGAGAAGGCAGGGACAGGTTACTGAATTTGGATGAACAGCCAACATCATCATCTGCGAGTATGATGTTTTTCAATAACCACATGGATGCTATAACTTAACAATAAACAGGTCTTTACTGGAGGAGGGTAGTCTCAAGACTGGGGGTACTGAGGCATGCACAAGGCTTATATACAGGTGTGGTCACTGCTGGTACTACAGTATACAGGAGCTGTAAAAGTAGTTCTGTCTTAAAGGTACATACACTATAATTCCTCCCCTTTTAGATTAGTAGTACCCCTAATATTCAAATAACAATTAACACTTTAACATGTACATTAAACAACAATAGTCCACTGATAGATTCAGTCTTTGTGGCAGCTTCCTGACCCTTTCGGAATAGTGCCTTTCCTGAGGTTCTTGTTCTTGGTGCAGCGGCGATTCTGGCCCCTTTTCATTGGGTAGTTCATCGGTTTCCACTGCTACTGGTTCTGAGGTAGATGCTACCGGTATGTCGGGTTCATCCCCAGGTACTCGAGACATGGGGTTGACTCGTTCCTGTGATGCTAAGATCTGATCGACGTGGCGTCTCACAATGTTATCCCTGACATCCACTGTGTACATTAATGGCCCCTGCCTTGTGCATATAGTTTCGGGTTGCCGTTTCTCTGTTCGATAGTCAAGGGCTAAGACTGGTTGTCCTACATTGAAGCTCCTTGTCGGCTTCTCATTGATGTGCTGGAATTGTTTGTCCTCAACATTTCTTTGCACATTTGGTCTGAGCAAGCCCAGACGAGATCTCAACCTGCGGTTAAAGAACATTATGGCCGGGGTCTGGTTGATAACTGCACGTGTCGCGTTTCTGTAGGCTAATAAGAAATTGTCAACCTTATGCTGTAGTGGAATTTCATCACCGCACATGGCCTTTATCGCCTTCTTAAAGGTTTGTACGAACGCCTCAGCCAATCCATTTGTGGCTGGATGATACAGGACGGATGTGTAATGCCTTAACCCATTCCTTCTCCTAAATTTCGGAACTCTTCGGACACAAACTGTGGTCCATTATCAGAGCAAATCTGCTCTAGCAAACCGTTTCTGGCAAATATGGTCCGCAGGACAGCAATCGTTTTCTCTGTAATGGTTGAGGACATTTTTATCACCTCAGGCCACTTCGAATGAGCATCCACTGCTATTAAGAAAATTGAGTCCATGATTGGACCAGCAAAATCAATATGCACCCGTTGCCATGGAGAGGAGGGCCACTCCCAAGGGTGTAGAGGGGCATGTGGTGGTGCATTTTGGACCTTCTGGCATCCTGAGCAGCTCTTGGTTAGGTCCTCGATTAGTTGATCGATCACCGGCCACCACACATAAGCCCTAGCAAGGCTTTTCATTTTTACCTCTCCCAGATGACCTTCATGAAGCTCATTTAGCACTCTCTCCCTTAACTTGGGTGGAATTACCACTCGGGATCCACACATCACTGTCCCCTGGCATACTGACAGCTGTTCTCTTCTGGATGAGAATGCTGGCAACCGTGAGTCGCCATGTGTTGGCCATACCCTCACCGTCAAAGCATATACCCGAGACAGTGTCGGTTCATTGCGGGTCTCCTTCTCTATATCCACATTAGTTACTGGCAATCTTTCAAATATTGACGAATAAAATATCTCGATAGGGTCCACTGCTGGTGCTTCCTCCACCGTAGGCAGTGGCAGGCGTGATAGCCCATCAGCGTTTCCATGCTGTTTCGTGCCTTTATATTCTATTTCATATTGGTGCGCCCTTAGAAAAAGGGACCATCATTGTAACCGTTGTACAGTCATCACCGAAACGCCCTTCTTTGGATTAAAGATGGAGAGAAGTGGTTGGTTGTCAGTCAGCAAAGTGAACTTCTGCCCATGCAGAAAGTGGTTGAATTTTCCCACTTCGCACACCAGGCTGAGGGCCTCCCTGTCAATCTGGGCGTAGTTGCGCTCGGCTGAGGTTAGTGACCGAGACGCAAAAGCTGCTGGCCTCCCCAACCCATCCGGGAATTTGTGCAACAGCACCGCTCCAATACCATAGGGTGATGCATCACATGCCAAACGAATTGGTAGTGCTGGGTTGCAATGGGCAAACACCTCTTTTGATGTGATCAATTCTTTAAACTTCTGGAAAGCTCGTTTACTTTTGTAATTCCACTTCCATGGTACCCCTGTTTGCAGTAGGGTGTTCAGTGGGTGTAATCACGTGAACAAATTTGGTAAGAACTTGTGGTAGTAGTTTACCAGCCCGAGGAACGACCTCAGTTCTGACACATTTTCCGGTGCTGGAGCCTTGACTACTGCCTCAATCTTTTCAGGGGACTTATGTAAGCACTCTTCATCGATGACGTGGCCACAATACGAGATCTGTTTCTGGAAAAACTCGCACTTGTGGCGATTAGCTCGTAGCCCATACTCCTTTAATCTGGTGAGCACCTTCTCCAAGTTGGCGAGGTGATCACTGTCATTTTCGCCCGTGACCAGGATGTCGCCCAAATTACACTGGGTCCCTGGAATCCCTTGCAGGACTTGATCCATTGCCCTTTGCCGGATAGCCTGAGCCGAGGCTAACCCGAACACCAGCCGGTTGTATTGATAGAGGCCTTTATGAGTGTTAATCGTAAGTTATTCTTTCGAAGCTTTTTCTACATCCATTTGCAAGTACGCCTGGGCTAAATCAATTTTGGTGAAGCGTTTACCTCCAGACAACGAGGGGAAAATATCCTCAATTCGTTGAAGTGGACATTGTACCATGTGAAGGACTGGTTTCACTGTCATATTAAAAACCCCACAGATGCTGACCTTCTTTGGTTCCCCAGGCGTATTACTCAACGACCTCTTCATTACAGGAACGATGGGTATAGCCCATTCGCTCCAGTCCACTTTGGACAGTACTCCTGAACGTTCCAACCCTTCCAGCTCTGCTTCGACAGCTGGTCTGATCGCATAAGGCACTGGTCTGGCATTAAGAAACTTTGGCCTTGCATTTTCGTCTATTTTAATCGTTGCTGTTATGCCTTTTAGTGTGCCGAGTCCCTCCTGGAACACGTCTTTTGCCTCAGTTAGCATTTTTGACAGTCGTCCAGGTGTGACATCATCATCCTTTTTGGCCGCAACCTTCAGTGCCTGTATGGAATGCCAATCTAATTGTACCTTCCGGATTCATTCACGTCCTAGCAGTGGTGGTCCTCCATCTGGCAATACATATATATCCATTTTAGGTATTTCCTGGCATTTATATATCTCTTTCACCCTTAATTTTCCTTTGGGGTAGACTTTTTGACCCGTGTACGTCTTCAAGACAATCTCTGTCGCTTTCAAGGGTATATGTGAAAATAGCTGCTTGTAGTCCCTTTGGTTTATGACTGTTAGGGCTGATCCTTCTCCGTCTATCTTGAGTGTAACCCAGATAGTCTGGTGATCCTCCATCTTGGTTACCTTACGTAGTTTCAGACAACCCAGCTCCTTGCTTCCGGAGTCTGTGTCACTTTTCTGTTCGTCTGAACCACTGTCCATCAACTGGTGTACCTTTTTGTACTTCTCCTGTGAAGAATGCTGACTGTTGGTTTTCTTCCCAGACCTGCAGACTCTTGCTATGTGTCCTGCTTTTCCACACTGTCTGCACACTTGGTCCTTGAACCAACAATCCTTCTGGTCATGTTTTGTTCTGCCGCAGCGATAGCACTTCCCTGTTCCATAGGACATTTCATTGGTGCCATATTCTTGCGGTCTTCGTTGTATCGCTGCAGCGCCCATTGTGGCTGGTTCCTGTGATACTGCCTTACTGAAAGCCTTGTCAAGCGTAAGGTCCTTTTCTGATAGAAGCCGTTTCTGGGTTCCTTCATTTTGTAGCCCACACACAAACTTGTCCTTTAACGTATCTGCCAATCTCACTCCAAACTGGCAGTGTTTTGATAGCTTGCGCAGTTCTGTTAGGTACTCAGCATTGCTTTCATCGTTGTGTTGGTTCCTTTTATGGAACTTAAATCGTTCTGCTATCAGCAGCGGTGTGGGGTTTAAGTAGTCCTGTAGGATTTATACTATGCATTCGAAATTCTTGTTCACCGGCTTCTCTGGGGTAAGTAGATTTCGCAGTAAACCATAAGTTTTTGCACCCATGGAATTTAACAAAACCAGTGCTGTACTAGCATCTGGCACTTCATTCACCCTGCAGCACACCTCAATACGTTCCACATATGTCGCCAAATCTTCCACTTCATTGTCGAACGTAGAGATACTGCCACTCTTCGGCATCCCTGGATGTGATTTAACTGTTAAAAATGGCATCTCCCGCGCTTCCCCTTTATCTCCGCTGGCACAAAATTGCGTCTCCCGTGCTCTTCCTTCTTCTCCCCCGTCACTGTTCATCCCTTGTGCCCTGGCTGTGCTATACCCTCTTTCTGTCCAGTTTTTTTTTTTCTTTCGACGCCGCTCGGTTTTCAACCCCCAGCTGCGCCCTGTGTGCTTCACACTCTGTCTTACCCCGTCGATGCTGCTCGGCTTTCGCTCCGCCGTCGGCCGGCTCCAGCCGCCGCTGTTCGGGAAGGGTCTGTGCTGGACCTGTCATCAGTCTCTTGCTGATCGTCGTGGCTGGGGAACCAAGCCCGGCTCTCCACAGCCTCCCCTGAGATGTTCACTCTCTGCCGGACGACTGGGCGGTTGCTCGTGGTCGACGCCCGTGTTCCTGGCCTCGACTTTCTTACACCACCCTCCCAGAGCGAATCCTCGAAGGGAGAAGCAGAGTTGCAGGTAGGTTCGAATCGACACTTGTCGCCACTGTTAGATCCGTGAGTCTGCAAGTATGATTTTTTCAATAACCACACGGATGCTGTCACTTAACAATAAACAGGTCTTTACTGGAGGAGGGTAGTCTCAAGACTGGGGGTACAGAGGCATGCACAAGGCTTATATACAGGTGTGGTCACTGCCGGTACTACAGTATACAGGAGCTGTAAAAGTAGTTCTGTCTTAAAGGTACATACACTACAGCATTGAATGGCGGAGCAGGCTCGAGGGGCCGAATGGCCAACTCCTGCTCCTATCTTCTATGTTTCTATCACTAGAGTATCGTATTCTCTACCACACGTGGGAAAATTTGGAATTCTGTTAGCTTTTTTATGACCTATTCAACCTGAGGTAGAGCCGAAACCACCAGTGAACCGATGCCCCCACATCAAGGTGCTCCTGCACAGCACTGAAGCAGCTTTCGTTCAGAATATTATTCTGCTGTTATTGTTTTAACTGAAATATACCTCAGATCTTCTGACCTCCAATTCTGTCTGTCCATTTTCGGCCATTCGCTCGCAGAATCCATACCCTTTTTCAGCTTCCTGTGGTCTTCTAAAGAATTAATGTTACCTCCTATTTTGGCATCATTTGCAATTTTCAACCCTATTCCTCTACGATTTTATCCAAATCATTGATATACTTCATGAGCAAAGTGACGCCAGAACTGATACCTGTGGTGTACCTCGACCCATCTCCAACCACTAAACAAAACTATACTTCACTCATAATCTCTTTTGCTCCATTCTAAACAATTTTAAAGCCACTTTGCTGTCCTTCCCGAATTCCATATCCCTTAAGCTGTTCTTGTAATCACCAGTGTGGTACTTGTTAAAGTTTTTCCTGAAGTGTGTCTAAACTACATCCATTGCAGTTTCCACATTTATGTCTCGTGTATTGTGACAGAATTATATGAGGTTTGTCAAGCAATATCATTCATTTTGAAATGTGCGCTGTTGCTCATGAAGTGGAAAACTTATGAACACACTGCCCTGACTGACAACAACTTGCATTAAGAGGCCGCCTTCACTGTCAGACATTTCTAAGGTGTTTCACAGAGGCATGAGAGAAAACAGGCACAAAGGTTATAAGGAAATATTAAGAGAAGTGACCACACGCTTAATCGGAATGGGGTTCAATGAGCGTATAAAAGGAAATGTTGATGGGTGTCGGAAATGGAGATTCGGGATGAATTTATATTGCGCTTTGTAAGTAGACAAAATTATCCCAGGGCATTTTACCGAGGTATAAGCGGACAGAAATGACCCCAGTCAAAAAGGAGCTCGTGGGAGGAGAGCCCATCAGCTCAGTCATAATGATGGGGTGTTTCAACAGCCTAAAGGAGGCGAGTGGTAGATGGTGGAGGAAATTCAGTGACGAGTTCTGGAACATTGGAGCAGGATGGCTAAAGGCCCGGCTCCAATTCAGTGGGAAAAAGCGAGGGCGGATGAACAAGCAGCCATAAAAAATAGAACATAGATTTTGGGAAGGAGATAGACGTGCTGTAGGAGGTTACAGATAGAGGAATGAGATTACACTTCAAAATTATTTCCTTGGCTGCCAAGCGCTTTGGGACGTCCTGAGCTCGTGAAAGGCGCTATAAAATGTAAGACTTTCTTCCTTTTAGGGATGGGTGAGGCCAGGATGAATAAAAAATACACAGGAGCTTTTATGGAACTTACATCCAATTGGGATCAGCAACGAGATGGGAGATTGGTAAGATGGACTTAGTGGGAGGTAGGATGTGGGCAACAGATATTTGGATAAACTGCAGTTTATGGACGGCAGTAGACGTGGGGCCGGCGAGGTGCCCTTTCGGATAGTGCAGTCTGGATGTGACAAATGCATGGATGAGCATTTCAGTACATGATGTGCAGAGGGAAGGGTGGAGGCAGGTGTTGTGTGTGATGCAGAAGTAGCCGGCCTTTGGGATGGAGGGGATAAAGTGCGAAAATAATAAATTAATGTAAAATAGAGTCCGAGGGTCAGCTTGAGGCAACAGCCAGGGTGGGGATTGCAATTGGTTGCAAGGATGCAATTTGTGGCGGCGCCAAGGGTGATGGCTTCAGTCATGCCAATGATTTTATTTGGAGGAAACGGTGACACATCCAAAGTGGGTTGATTGAAAAGTAGCCTGGCAACACAGAGGGAAGTGTGGGTCGTCGAGAGATAGGGTGGAGAGATGAAGCTGTTGCCAGTAACGTACATCTAAACAGCTAGATCTATATCTGCAGATTATTTCAACAAATGGGAAACATGTAGTTGAGGGAGGCCAAGATAGATTCTTATCAGTCACGGTCTGTTTGGGAAGGAAAGACATTACTTGAGATTATCTGCTTAGGAGCTGATAGGTAAGACTTGAAACAAGCAGCTTAGTTCGTATGAAGAGGCTCGTGTCAGATGAATAAAGAGGTCACAGATTGGAGAGGAGCTCGGAGAGTCTTGGACGTGATGAATGCATGATTCATCATCTCAGTTCCAAATGGGCTGAGGCAGGGGACAGGCCGGCGAAGTTATGGAGGTGGAAATAGGCGTATTTTGTGAAGGACAGGATATGACATCAGAAGATGAATTAGGATGAGAGCTTACAAAATATCATATTCAGCCTATTAAGACAGCCAGTGATGGGAATGAAACAGTAAATAAGGGTAAGGAGATTGTGGCTGATCCAAAAGTGACGGCTTCGGTATTCCTAATGTACAATTGGCGCAAATGTCACATCATGTGAAACAGTCAGTTGCACATGGCGTCCGACAACACAGATTCAGTGGAAGGCGGGGGTAGATAGAGGAGAGCTGGAGCTGGGTGATGTTGGTCGAAATGTGGAAGCTGACCCCAGATCTGTAGATGATGTCACAAAGGGCAGCATTTAGATGAGAAAGAAGAGGGAGAATGTTTTCGAACGTTGCCGTACTCCAGCGGCAATGGTACTGCAGTAGGAAGGGAAGCCAGTGCTGGGGCCATTCTGAATATGATCGAATCGGTAAGACTGGAATCAAGATAGTGCGGTTCCACAGAAAGAGGCCAGTGTCAGAGTTATGGAGAGATCACGGGTGTGTTGCTGCAGGTTTGAAGGAGATCGTGGAGATGGCGAGGGTTGAGGCCATGGAGGTGTTTAATGCAAGGATAAGAATTTTACTGTTAAGGCGTTGGGGGAGAGAGAGACAATCAGGCTCAGTGAGGGCGAGAGTGATGGGCGAGCTGGACTCGGGGAGGGCTGGACATGGACAGCAGATTTTGGGATCAGTTGACATTGATGGAAGGTGGAAGTTGGGTGGTCGGCCAGGAGTGAACTTAATGGAGTTAGGAGCCGGCACAGTTCTCATTTTAATGGAGCCGTTAACCAATATAAAATAAACAGGTAAATATCTGCAGTAAAATAACGGAGAGAGAAATGTTAATGGGGTACTTTCAGTGTCCGCCCCCTAATATCACCCACAATAATTTCTGGACTCGTTACTGAAACATGGCCTTCAACTGTCACTGTGTCAGAGACTGAAGGTCCATGTTTTATCTGGGAATCTGCACGGACAGAGTGAAAAGGATGTGCCTGAGTCCCTGGAATCAGTGTACACTGCGGAGAAATAAATAACATTTAATAATGAATTGGCAGGAGTGAACATGATCAGTACAATTACATGAAAACTGTAAATGAAGCTGCTCATTATTGTTGGATCTATCCTGTATGACACTTATTCTCCAGAGAGATCTGGTTAACATAATGTCCTGTTCATTCAGATGTTTGAGTTTTATCCACCACGTTATTTTCACCAGTGTCAAAGGTCCTGATGTAAAGTGTTTGTTCAAGTAACTATAACTAATAACAATGATCAGGTGTATAACCATGTCAATGGAGACTTATCGACTTTATATATCAGGGCCCATTGGAATGGATCAGCTCAGAGTGCCTGCCGGAGCTGTGCGTTCCACTCCTACAGAAGTCGCTGCTTCACACAGATATGGGAAAACCAGTAATCGTTCAGATAGAAGTCATTTATTATCCTTTACTTGCAGCCGTTGGAGGTTCTGGTTATCTTTCCTGTGAATGATGTAAATCGGTGTTGACTGTGCTGCTCTACTTGTATTTTTTCCCCCTGCATGTTTTACACAGCCGCCTGTTCTGTGCCAGTAGTTGAATGATGTAAAGATCTCAGTCTCTGTTATTTCTGTCGTGTAGTAGCTGCAATATATCTGTAATGATCTTAGCTTCTCCAGTCCCTGCTCTCTTACTGAATTATTCTTGCACTGATTGCACTGGAATCAGGAGTTTGGGCTAAAAGCTGGTGCCAGACCATCAGGTGCTGGGAATAGTTTGATGTTGTGGAACTAACCTGGCCTGGAATATTTTTCATAAATGTGTTTCCAGTGATTGAAAATGACACAGCTCGCAGTCTCAGTGTTACAAGGAGGCGGTGCAATGTCATCCCTCCCCAATAACATGGTTCAGTTTAACTGGGATTTCAATGAATGTATTGGTTTTCCCTGCTATGTAATATCATTTCACTGTGTTTGTATCTGACGACGCGTCAGAGGTCTGGTGACTGACCTGAGCTTGCTGCTGACTCTATCACATCTCCTTCTCTGCTTCAGTTTTGGTGGATTCAGTGAATGTCACTGGACTCCATTGTAAAATGAAATGTTTTGATGTTATGTTGCATCAGTTTGCACTGTATCTATCGGAATCAGGAGCCCCTCTATTTTTCTGGTGATTATAATTAGCAGCGGTAATATTGGCGTTATGTTAATTGAACAATTGTGCCATCTAATGTTTGCGTTATCATTACAGGGGAAGGGAATTCAATTATTGTCAGGTCTGTCTGGAAGACACATTCGATTCTGTTTATTGCGTGCACTGCGGATCAATTAGGTGAAAAGGTGGAGACTTGGATGATCAGTAGATACATTAAACTATTCCACTGAGGTTTCAGCATTGTTCACACAGATTCTGAGAACAGGATCGCTTCAAGGGAGTTAGTGAACAGAGTCGAGCCGCAGGATGTTAGGGTGGAAGCGGATTGGAAAGGGGGCATTGTGAAAGAAAGTAGAGAGAGTGCGGCGAAGTAAAGTGAGGTGCGATAGAGAGAGACAGAGAAGGAAAGCGAGAGGGAGGGGAGAAGGAACGTGAGAAGAGCGAGGCAGCGGTGTGAATCATTCAGCGGACTGAACTACTGAAACTTCTAGTACTATTATGGTCAGGAACTGTGATTTGAAGGTGATGTTAGAATGCTGTCAGATAGTGAGAGTCTGATTTTACACGTGTGTTTTTATCGCTTTCAGGTCTTCGGTCTGTTTTGGTGAATGCCTATTTTACTTGTTTAGTGAATGAATAAAGCAAGATAATTGAAAGGTATTTAAAGACGAGAACCAGTCATTTCTTGCTCTGCGCTGCACAGATCCACAAATCAGTTTCCTCCATTCGATGCTGCAACAAAGCTGGAAATTCCAGCCCAGATCCTGTCAAACTGCTGCTTTGGCTCCAGGTCTGATCAGTAATTTATCTCTCTCTGACAGTTAACTTGGTGGAGATTGTGATCCTGTCCCGAGGAAAGTGCAGTCTCTCCAAATGCATCACTCTCTACCTGGTGGGAATGGCAGCAGTCGATCTCCTGGTCGTCATCAGTGATCCCATATTTAACTGGATTGCTCCGATATATTTCCCATATTCATTCCTGAACATTACTCCCGAGTGTAGATTTATTGCCGTCTTGAGCTTTGCAACCACGATGATTTCTCTCTGGCTCACAGTCACGTTCACCTTTGATCGATTTGTGGCAATTTGTTGTGAGAATCTGAAAACAAAAAATTGCACCGAGAAAACGGCGGCTGTGGTTATCGGGATAGTGAGTGTGCTGGGCTGTTTAGAGTCTGTCCCCTGGTACTTTACAGATGTACCTTACTTCAGAATAGATAATGTTCCTTGGTGTTGTATCACTAAACCGAGCTTCGTTACTTCCCCCGCATGGGGATCATTTGAGTTGTTTCACATAATTTTATCCCTTGTGTCCCGTTCTTTCTGATTTTCCTGCTCAATGCTCTGACGGTCAGCCGTATTTTAGCGGCCAGCAGAGCCCGCAGGGGACTCCGTGGCCGCAGCGATGGAGAGAATCCCAAGGACCCACAGATGGGGAATCGAAAGAAATCCATCGTTTTACTCTTCAGTATTACCGGCAGTTTTATATTGTTATGGATGGGCCTGGTTTTCTATAACATTTATGCGCGAATTGTAGATATTCGATTTTATTACTCCGCCAGTGCCCCTCTTTATATCACAGAACACACAGCAACAATGCTTCAGCTTCTCAGTTCCTGCACCAACACGTGTATTTATGTCCTGACCCAGACTAAATTCAGAGAGGAGCTGAAGAATGCGGTGAAATACCCACTCAATCTAATTGTTAAATGAATTAAACCATCGAAAGATCTGAAGTGTTTCAAGCACTAGAACTAAATCCCATTTCATACTCCATTCTGTATCTCTCCGTTGGGTGGAATGTACATTTGATATTAGCAGCCCGGAGCCCTGAAATGATCTTAAACCTGACTCTGTTATACCTTAATGGTAATCTGACCAATGGAGGCGGGACTCGCTCTGTAGACGACACGTGAATTGTTGCTCAAAATGGCGGCACTAATGTTTACAGCTGCACCGACAGCAAAAAGGGCAAACCCGCCAATCACAGTCGCCGCTGTGTGCCTGATCAGACCGGGAGCATTCCACATAAGTGGAGAGAAAGAAGGGCATGTCTCGATGGAGAGATAGATACTCCACAGATAGAGAAAGGCAACGACAAGAAGAGAGAATTAAATAGAGAGATGAACATACATGCAGAGGCAGGTGGGAAGTGGGCATGAGAGGTTGTGAGAGCCCAAAACAGAGAAAAATCTAAGAACTGAAGAAAGAGAGACAGAAAGTAAAGGTAGAGAAAGATCAATTGAAAGTGATTGCAGAGAGCAGATTGTAAGAAATAACAAATTAAACAAAGCAAAAACAGCAAGTTCCCAAAAGACATACGTGAAGAAGCAACGAGTAATTGATGTAGATGTTCAAATGGATAGAGTGAAACAGAGAGGAATCGAAATATACAGAAAGAGAGCAATAGGGAGAAATTAATGAGGTAGAAAGAGGCAGAGAGAGAAACCAGCAAAAGATGAGGTGGAGAAAAATTGAAAGAGAAAAAAAATAGGAACAATTACCCGGAGGAAAACCATGAACAGGAAATAAACTTATGTTTATATATAGAAAAACAGAAAAGGTATGTGGTAAACCACTGTAGTTCACTGTGTTCACTTGTTGTTGTTGTTGTTGTTGTTGTCGTTCACTCTTGTTTAACTGTTATGTCTGACTATGCCTCAGCTGACTCCGCCCTCGGCTATCGAGTATAAGGACGGCCGCATGGCAGCTCCAGGCATTCGGTCATCCACTAGAGGTATAGTCCTGATCTGTCTGAAGTGCAATTCAGTAGTTAATAAAAGCCTGTCGTTCTGAACTCTGCTCAGCCTCTCATTAGAATTGATAGCGCATCAATTTTATTAACTACTGAAAAAAAAAAAAATAATAATAATAACGATGCTGCAGATACTTAAGATCAAGTGCCTGGAACTCAACCCGCAAGAACCGGACTCGACTGCTAAGTTCTCGCACTGGCTGAACTGTTTTGAGTCCTTTCTGGCTGCATCCGGCGAGACCGTCGCCGCCGATGCCGACAAGCTCAGGGTGCTGAATTCTAAAGTAAACCACCGAGCTTTTGCCCTTATCCGGGATGCTACGAGCTACCAGGGGGCTATCGACATTTTGAAGGAGCAATACGCACGCCCGGTCAACTATGTTTACGCAAGACATCTCCTGGGGTCCCGCAAACAACAGCCCGGGGAACCCACAGAAGCATACATACGGGCGCTGAAGGAACTCGGCCGAGCCTGCGAATGCAAGCAAGTATCAGCCACGGAACATACAGAGGAGCTCATCCGTGACGCCCTCGTTGTGGGCCTCAGGTCCCCTCACACACAGCAGCGACTGCTGGAAAGTAGCAAGCTCGACCTGAAGAAGGCGATTTCACTCACCCTTTCGTTGTACGTAGCCCACCGGAACATGGAGGCCTACTCCCCGGACCGCGCGGCCACCTCATGGATGCCGCAGCCGCCGCCATCTTGGGACGCGGTGCTGCCACAGGCCCCGGCCTCAACTGCTGCAGCGATGTCCCGCCTGAGCCAGAAATGTTATTTCTGTGGCCAAACCAAACACCCCAGGGCGCGCTGCCCGGCGAAAAACGCGGTCTGCTCTGCCTGCGGTAAGAAGGGACACTACGCTGGCGTCTGCAGAAGTCAGAAGACCCCTACCTCCAGCAGCGCCGCGTGCGATTCGTGGGAGCGGCCATCTTGCCTTCCTCCAGCCTCGTGGGGATCGGGATCGTCATGGGCGCCGCCATTTTGTCCTTCTTCTCTGACGCCGCCATTTTGCCAACGGGCCCCCGACTCACCCACCGCCGCCTCACCGAGGTTCTACAGCGACGCTCCTGACTCCACAGCGGCCTCCATTACGCTGGATCAATCCAGACCCCATCAGCTAGCCAGGTCCACGATGGACATCCAGGTAAATGGCCGCGCCACAACTTGCCTTTTTGATTCCGGGAGCACAGAGAGCTTCATACACCCTGATACGGTACGGCATTATTCCCTCTCGGTCCGGCCAACGCGCCATCGGATCTCCATGGCCTCAAAATCTCACTCAGCAGTCATCGGCGGCTACTGAGTAGTGACCCTTTTGGTGAAGGGCTCCGTATATAAAAATGTAAAGCTATTCGTCCTGCCACATCTCTGCCCTGCCGTTCTACTGGGGTTGGACTTTCATTGTCACTTTAAGAGCGTCACCTTGACATACGGTGGACCTCTTCCCCCGCTCACTGTCTGCAACCAGCAGTTTTTAAATTGCCCGCCGCGCCCCACCTGTAGTCTCTCCACCCTCAAAATCACACCCCCCCCCCCGTTCGCCAACCTCACCCGCGACTGCAAGCCTATCGCCACAAAGAGCAGGCGATACAGCACCGGGGACAGATCCTTCATAAGATCTGAGGTGACGCGGCTCCTGAAAGAGGGGATTATTGAGGATAGTACCAGCCCCTGGTGAGCTCAGGTGGTAGTCGTTAAGACTGGCAACAAGCAGCGCCTGGTCATTGACTACAGCCAGACTATCAACAAGTACACCCAGTTGGACGCACACCCTCTCCCCCGCATAGCCGACATGGTTAATAAGATAGCGCAATATCGCGTTTTCTCGACCATTGACCTCAAGGCAGCATACCACCAAATCCCTATCCGCCCTGAGGACCGCCAGTACACAGCTTTCGAGGCAAACGGCCGTCTTTTTCACTGCCTCAGGGTTCCTTTCGGCGTCACCAACGGTGTCTCCGTCTTCCAGAGGGAGATGGACCGGATGGTCGACGAGAGTGCGTTACAGGCCACGTTTCCCTACCTGGACAACGTGACCATCTGCGGCCATGACCTGCAGGACCATGACGCCAATCTTGATAAGTTCCTTCGCACGGCCCAACTCCTAAACCTCACGTACAACAAGGAAAAGTGCATATTCCGCACAGCCCGCCTCGCTATCCTTGGTTGCGTGGTGGAACACGGAGTCATCGGCCCTGACCCTGACCGGATGCGCCCATTGATGGAACTTCCCCTGCCCCACTGTCTCAAGGCCCTCAAAAGGTGCCTGGGCTTCTTTTCCTATTACGCCCAGTGGGTCCCTCATTATGCGGACAAAGCCCGTCCACTTATCAAGTCCACTTCCTTCCCCCTGACGGCGGAGGCCCGCTCAGCCTTTCACCGTATAAAAGACAACATTGCCGAGGCCACCATGCACTCGGTAGACGAGTCCATCCCCTTCCAGGTGGAGAGCGATGCATCCGACTTTGCCCTGGCCGCTAGCCTTAACCAGGCGGGAAGACCCGTGGCCTTCTATTTCACGAACCCTCCAGGGCTCCGAACTCAGACACTCCTCTGAGGAAAAGGAGGCCCAGGCCATTGTGGAGGCGGTGCGCCACTGGCGGCACTACCTGGCTGGAAAGCGATTTACCCTGCTTACTGACCAACGTTCAGTCGCTTTCATGTTCAACAACAAGCAGAGGGGCAAAATCAAAAATGACAAGATTTTGAGGTGGAGAATTGAACTTTCCACCTACAATTACGACATCTTGTACCGGCCCGGGAAACTCAATGAACCCTCAGATGCTCTATCGCGAGGCACATGCGCCACCGCGCAGATCGATAGACTACGGGGCCTCCACAACGACCTCTGCCACCCGGGGGTCACCAGGTTCTTCCATTTCATTAAAGGCCGCAACCTGCCTTACTCCATCGAGGAGGTCAGGACCATGACCAGGAGCTGCCCAGTCTGTGCAGACTGCAAGCCGCGCTTCTATATGCCTGACAGAGCAAACCTGATCAAGGCCACCCGCCCTTTTGAGCGCCTGAGTGTCGAGTTTAAAGGGCCCCTCCCCTCCTCTGACCGTAATGTGTACTTCCTCAACATAGTTGATGAGTACTCCCGTTTCCCTTTCGCCATCCCCTGCCCGGACACGACCACCGCTACGGTCATTAAATGCCTGCACAACCTCTTTGCTCTGTTCGGTTTTCCCAGCTATATTCATAGCGACCGGGGCTCGTCCTTCATGAGCGACGAACTCCGTCAGTACCTGCTCATGAGAGGCATTGCCTCAAGCCGGACCACCAGCTACAACCCCCGGGGGAACGGACAGGTTGAAAGAGAAAACGCGACGGTTTGGAAGGCGGCCCTCCTAGCCTTAAAATCTAGGGGCCTTCCGACCTCCCGTTGGCAGGATGTCCTACCTGATGCGCTCCACTCCATCCGGTCACTGCTGTGTACGGCCACCAACGCCACCCCCCATGAGCGAATGTTCGTTTTTCCCCGGAGGTCCACATCCGGTACCTCACTACCACACTGGCTTACTGTCCCCAGGGCCCGTCCTGCTGAGGAAGCATGTAAGGTCCCACAAAACGGCTCCCCTGGTAGAGAAGGTTCACCTCCTCCATGCCAACCCCCAGTGCGCCTACGTGGCATACACGGACGGGCGGGAGGATACAGTCTCCATTAGAGATCTGGCACCCTCGGGGTCCACTGACCCGTCACCATTGCCCTCCACCACGACCCCCTTCGACACGGCCCAAAATTCAGTAGACCAAATTCTCACCCCTATCCATTCCACCCCAGTAGACGGCATGCCGCGACCCCAGGACCAGCCGGAGTCCACTCGCCCACCCAACACCAAAGGGGACGATACACCGGTGCCCGACCCCGCTCAAGACGCGTCGTTGGAAGCTGTAACATCGCAACCGTCGCCACGAAGATCTCGACGGCAAACGAGGCCGCCCGACAGACTCGCCTACTCGAACTTTTGATACACTTCACCCCGCCGGACTTAATTTTAAACGAGGGGTGAATGTGGTAAACCACTGTAGTTCACTGTGTTCACTTGTTGTTGTTGTTGTTGTTTTTGTCGTTCACTCCTGTTTAACTGTTATGTCTGACTATGCCTCAGCTGACTCCGCCCTCGGCTACCGAGTATAAGGACGGCCGCATGGCAGCTCCAGGCATTCGGTCATCCACTAGAGGCATAGCCCTGATCTGTCTGAAGTGAAATTCAGTAGTTAATAAAAGCCTGTCGTTCTGAACTCTGCTCAGCCTCTCATTAGAATTGATAGCGCATCAAGGTATAAAACAGATTAAGAGAAAGAGAGGGAGCTTGTGAGCAAGAGAAAGTTGAGATAAATTGTGAGACAACTGGAGAAATAAACTGAGCGATGCAGAGGGTAACTTAAAGAGGAATAATACAGACACCCAGGGGAAAGTAAAGAGAGATTTGTTAAACAAATATTTACTTTCTACCTTCACTGTTGAAGATACAAAGAACACACCGGAATTGTGGGGAACCAAGGGTCTAATGAGAGTGTGGATATTTAAGTAATTTATATTAGTAAAGAATAAGTACTAGAGAAATTAATGGGACTAAAATCCGACAAATCCCCTGGCCCTGATGGCCTTCATCCTAGGGTTTTAGAAGAGTTAGCTGCAGAGATATTGGATGCACTGGTTTTGATCTTCCAGAAACCCGTAGATTCTACAAAAGGTCCCCTTGGATTGGAAGGTAGCAAATGTAACCAAACTGTAAAAAGAAAGGACGGGAGAGAAAACTGGGATCTATAGGGCAGTTAGCCTGACATCAATAGTGGGGGAATGATATAATCTATTGTTTAGGACGTGGTAACAGGGCACTTAGAAAATTACAATGTAATTAGTCAGAGACAACTCGGTATTATGAAAGGGAGATCGTGTTTGAAAAACCTATTGGAGTTTTCAGTGTATAACTAGTAGGGAAGATAAGGGGGAACCAGTGTGAGTAGGCTGTCAGCATTTATTGCATGGGGCTTGCATGAGTAAGGAAGTATTGCTGCAATTATATTGGGTTTTTGTGAGACCACACCAGGAGTATTGTGTACAGTTTTAGCCTCCTTACATAAGGATGTTTATACTTCCCTTATAAGGGGTGCAAGAAAGGTTCACTAAATTGATTCCTGGGATGTCCTATGATGAGAGATTGAGCAGAATGGCCTTATATTCTCTGCAGTTATTAAGTAACGAGAGATGATCTCTTTGAAATGTATAACATTATTTGATGGCTTAATACGGGGGATGCTGACAGGCTATTTCCCCTGGCTAGATAGTCTAGGATTCGGGGTCACAGTTTTAGAATAAGGGGACGGACATTTAGGAATGAGATGAGGAGAAAGTTCTACACTGAGAGGCTGGTGAATCTTTGGAATTCTCCCCCCTAGAGATTGTGGATGCTCAGTTGTTGAATATATTCAAGAGAGAGGTCGGTAGATTTTTGGATATTAAGGGAATCAAGGGATATATGGAACGGGGGAAAGTAGATTTGAGGTCGAAGTTCAGCCATGATCTTATTGATTGGTGGAGCAGGTTCAAGGGGCCGTATGGACTACTCCTGCTCCTAGGTCTTATGCTCTTATCTTATTATAGACAAAAGAAGGCAATCAAGCAGAGGTGGAGACACAGATAGAAAAAGCACAGGAGAGCCACAGTACCAAAATAGACAAAGTGTCACCAAAAAGAAAGAGGCGGCTTCCTTCTAGATAACAAATGTACAATTTAATTAATGAAAAAATGAATGTGTAAAGTGTTTTTTATGTTCATATATGTCAAAACACTTTACACAATGAATTACTTCTGAAGAGTGGTGCCGGTTATGTAGCCAAATGGTTTATTGCATATAACGAATTGATATGTGTCTGAACAGATGCAAATAGTGTCTTTATATTGATTTACTATTTTTGCATTATAGTGTAAAGTTTTTTTATTGGTAGAAAGGAAAATGTTCGAGTAACTTGCAATAATATGTAAACCAGTTACATAGTCAGAGAACAAATAATTAAAGACCATTATAAATTCACATAAAAACAAAAGCTAAAGAGGAAGGGAGCAATGGGGACATTGAGATAGAACAGAGAGAGAGAAATGGCGACAAGGAGAGACTGAAGAGAAAAAGAAAGGCACAGGTGTTAAACAGAGAAACAAAACAGAGAGAGAATAAGGCGCAGAGAGATGTTGAAAACGAGTTACATAAGAGAGAGAGATAAAAGGCATAAACGGGGAAGTTGAGAGACAGACCAGAGAGACAGTAAGGAACAGAGAGATGGAGAAATGGTGTTCCAGAAAAGAGAGATGTGGAAACTGAGCTGCAGAAGAGAGAGAGGGAGTGAAAGGCAAAAGGGGAGAATTGGAGTGACAGAACACACAAGGGCACAAAACATAGAGACCAGATGAGAAAAAAGAGAAATGGGAGAGAAAGATACAGAGATTAGATGGAGAGCTGGAAGACAGACTGGAACAAACGCAAGAGATGGAGATAAGGAGATAGAAGAGAGAGAGAAGGAAATATATAATATAAGGCAGAGAGATCAAAATATGTAAGATAGAAAGAGAGACAAAACTATTAAAACATAGAAGTAGAATCATAGAGTCATAGAGTTATTCAGCACAGAAAAAGGCCCTTCGGCCCATCGTGCCCTCGCCAGCCATAAAACCTGTCTATTCTCATCCGATTTTACAGCGCGTAGTCTTGTAAGCTATTGCATTTCAAGCGTTCATCTCAATGATTCTTGATTATTGTGAGGGTTCCTGCCTCTACCACCCTTTCAGGCAGTGAGTTCCAGATACCAACCACCTTCTGGATCAAAAAGTCTTTCCTCAAATCCCCTCTAAACCTCCTGCCCCTTATTTTGAAATTATGCCCCTGGTTATTGACCCATCTACTAAGCGGACAAGTTCCTTTCGATCTAACATATCCATGCCCCTCTTAATTTTGGATACCTCAATCAGGTCCCCCCTCAGCCTTCTCTGCTCTAAGGATAACAACCCCAGTCTGTCCAGTCTCTCTTCATAGCTGAAGCAATCCAGCCCAGGTAACATCCTGGTGAATATCCTCTGCACGCTCTCGAATGCAATCACTTTCCTACTGTAGTGTGGCCACCAGAACTGCACACAGTATTGCAGCTGTGGCCTAACTAGCATTTTGTACTGCTCAATCATAACCTACCATCTCTTATATTCTATGCCTCGGCGAACGAAGGCAAATAACCCATATGCCTTTTTAACCAAATTATGTACCTGTCCTGCTGCATTTACGGATCTATGTACATGCACACCAAGGTCCTTCTGATCCTCTGTCCTCCCTAGGGTCAAACCATTAATTGTGTACTCCCTTGCCTTGTCAGTCCTCCAAAAATTCATCACCTCACACTTTTTAGGGTTAAATTCCATTTGCCACTATTCTGCCTATCTAACGATCCCTTCCCTATCGCCCTGTAGCCTCAGGCTTCCTTCCTCGCTATTTACCAATCATCTGCGAACTTACTGATCATACTTCCTACATTCATATCTAAATCATTAATGTACACTACAAAGAGCAAAGGACCCAGCACCGCTCCCTGTGGTAGACCACTGGGCACAGGCTTCCAGTCACAAAAACAACCTTCCACCGTCACAATCTGCCTCCTGCTACTAAGTCAATTTTGGATCCAAGATGCCAAATTGCCATCGATCCCATGGGCTCTCACCATGTGGGACTTCGTCAAAAGCCTTACTGAAGTCCATGTAGGCTACATCAACTGCACTAACCACATCCACACACCTAGTCATCCCCTCAAAAAGTTCAATCAAATTGCTCAGACATGATCTCCCCCGGACAAAGCCATGCTGCCTATCCCTGATTAATCCCTGCCTCTCCAAGTGGAGACCAATTCTGTCCCTCAGAATGTTTTCCAATAATTTCCCTGCCACTGATGTTAGGCTCACTGTCCTGTAATTCCCTGGTTTATCCCGGCTACCCTTCTTGCACAATGTTACTACTTTAGCAATAGAGAATGATATAGAGAAAACAGAAGGAAACAGAATAAGAGACAAACAGGATGGTAAAGAAAGATGATATGAAAGGTCACACGGAAAGGATGAGTAAAGAGGAACAGATACACACAGAGTCTCGGAGAAAATCAAAGACAGAAGGAAAGAGAGGAAGAGGTGTAGATGAAGTGAAAATGTAAAAAATTACCCAGAGAGAGAGAGAGGAGAGAACGACCCAGAGTGAGAGTGAGAGATAAGGAAAGGGGAGACAAAGAAGGCAGAGACAGAGGAGACAATTAAGATAATTTACAAAAGAACCAATGTTGAGACGAGATGAATTCTTTTATTCAGTGAGGTGCTTTGATCTGGAATGCACTGCCTGAAAGGATGGTGGAAGCAGATTCTATCGTAACATTCAAAAGGGAATTGGATACATTATCTAAGGAGAGAACATTGCACGACTATGGGGAAATTAGCAGCGGAGATAACGAATTGGAGAGAACTTTCAAAGGGCCGGCACAGGCATGATGGGCCGAATGGCCTTATTCTATCCTTTAAGATTCTATGAAGACATGCAACAACAGAGAGATACAGAGTGAGACAGATTGAAAGAGAAAGCAAAGGGTGACTTAAAAATAGAAATATAGCAGTGATCGACAAAAATTAAAGGAGATATAAAAGTAATGAGACAAAAAAACTCAGATTCAGGGATATACACCTGAGAAAGGGACAATGAAAGACAGACCGATACAAATTGAGACAGGGCGGTAGAGACATGAATGAGATTAACACAAATAAAGCAATAGATAATACTTATCAACCTCTCATTGTATTCAGCATGGAGTGTGGGAGTGCAGACTAGAAGAGCAGCCGCAGATGAAGCAGGCAGGCCTGTTACATAGAAACATAGAAACATAGAAGATAGGAGCAGGAGTAGGCCAATCGGCCCTTCGAGCCTGCTCCGCCATTCAATGAGATCATGGCTGATCATCCAAATTCAGTACCCTGTCCCTGCCTTCTCCCCATATCCATTGATCCCTTCAGCCTAAAGAAATATATCCAACTCCTTTTTGAAAATATTTAATGAACTGGCCTCCACCGCCCTCTGTGGCGGAGAATTCCACAGTTTCACCACTCTCTGGGTGAAGAAATTCCTCCGCATTTCAGTCCTAAATGGCTTACCCCTTATCATTAGACTATGACCCCTGGTTCTGGACTCCCCGCCCATCTTAAATATCCTTCCTGCATCTAGTCTGTCCAGGCCTGACAGAATTTTATAGGTTTCGATGAGATCCCCTCTCAATCTTCTAAACTCCGGTGAGTATAAGCCCAATCGACACAATTTCTCCTCATACGTCATTCCTGCCATCACAGGTATCAGCCTGGTGAATCTTCGCTGTACTCCTTCCATGGCAAGAACGTCCTTCCTCAGGTAAGGCGACCAAAACTGCACACAATACTCAAGGTGTGGTCTCACCAAGGCCCTGTACAGCTGTAGCAAGACATCCTTGTTCCTGTACTCGAACCCTCTTGCTACGAAGGCCAACATACCATTTGCCTTCTTAACCACCTGCTGCACCTGCATGCTTACCTTCAGCGACTGGTGCACAAGAACACCCAGGTCTCTTTGCACTTCCCCTTCTCCCAATCTATTGCCATTCAAGTAATAATCTGCCTTCCTGTTTTTGCCACCAAAGTGGATAACCTCACATTTCTCCACATTATAGTGCATTTGCCATGTTTCTTCGCAATCACCCAATCTGTCCAAATCGTACTGGAATTTCTCGACATCCTCCTCACAGCTTACCCTCCCACCCAACTTTGTGTCGTCTGCAAATTTGGAGATATTACATCCAATTCCCTCGTCCAGATCATTAATATATATTGTGAACAGCTGGGGTCCTAGGACTGATCCTTGTGGTACCCTAATCACTGCCTGCCACTCGGAAAACGACCCGTTTATTCCAACTCTCTGCCTTCTGTCCGCCAACCAGTTCTCTATCCAAGTCAATACCTTGCCCCCAATCCCATGTGCCTTAATTTTGTACGCTAATCTCTTATGTGGGACCTTATCGAAAGCCTTCTGAAAGTCCAAATACACCACATCCACTGGTTCTCCCTTACAAATGCCTGTTGTGGGGTAACACACTTTTGGGTTTAATTTTGCTCGTTCTAAAGGTGATGCCTGGAGGCTGCACAATGAAGTCGCTCACTCTTGTGTAACTGACTCTGCCCATCAATAAGAGCAGGAGATTTCCCAGCTGCTCTGTACAATGTGTTACTTACCCAGTGATCTGCTCTATTCTGTAATCAATCAGAACGAACTGATTCCGCTGTGTTACTAAACTGGACAAGGTTCTGCAACACTATAACAACAAGCAAGACACAGTAAATCTGAAATAAAGCCCAGAAAATGCTGGGGAAACACAGCATGTCAGGGATAATTGTCCTCCCAATTGAAACATTGAGAAACAAACAGATCTATTAATCCATATATATATATATAACATTTATATGTGCCTGTATTGATATATGTAATAATTACAAACGCAGGGAGAAACCATGAGTAGAGGGGGTAACAGATTATCTCAGTCAATGAACCCATACACAAAAATAGAAAAAGAAGGGCACCCAAAGAAAATAAGAACATATGAATGAAAGAATTAGGAGCAGGATTCGTCCATACCGACCTTCGAGCCTGCTTCACCATTTAGTAAACACATCGCTGATCTTTGAACTCAACTCCACTTTAGCGCCCGATCCCGTGTCCCATGATTCCGCGAGTGTCCAACATTCCATCTATAAAGCTAGATCTCTCTGGATGACTAAATATAGAGAGGTTAAGATGAAACTGAGAAGGAAGCTTATGGTAAACACCAGGCTCATGATTCAGTAGAGCCCGAAGCTGAACACAAAAGGTGCAGAAAAAGTCTGAAAATGGAAATAAGAAGGGCAAAGTGAGTGTTTGAGAATAGATTAGCGGGTAACATAGAAGGCAACTCAAAAGTATTTTATAAACATATAACCAGTAAAAAGGTAGTGAAAGGAAGGATGGGGCCGATCAGGGGCAGAAAGGAGGGCATGGATCTGCTTCACTACAGAAGATGATGCTGCGCATGCCACAGAAAATGTTGGGGTAGGAGAGAAATTGGATGGAAAAATCGATAAAGAGGAGGTATTTACAATGTTGGCAGCGCTCAAAGTAGAAAAGTCACCCGGTCCGGGTAGGATGCAACCTAGGTTGCAGAAGGAAGCAAAGTGGGAAATTGTGGAGGTTCCGGCCACAATATTCCAAACCTCATTGGATATGGGAGTGGTGCCAAATGACAAGAGGATTGCAATTGTTACACAGGTGTTAAAAAGAGGAGAGGGATAAACCCAGCAATTACAGGCCAGGCAGAGTGACGTTAGGGGGGGGAAGGTTTAGAGACATTAATCCGGGACAAAATTAATTGGCACTTCGAAATAATATGGGTCAATAAATGAATGCTGGCACGGATTTGTTCAAAGCAAATCCTGTTTGACTGACATGATTGAGTTATTTGATGAAGAATATTAAAATTTTGAGGAGCGTATGCGGTTGATGTTTTATATATGGTCTATCAAATGGCGTTTACAAAAGTACCATATGATAAACATGTTAGCAAACTTGAAGCCATGGGATTAATATGGCTGTGGCTGCGTGGATACGGAATTGACGAAGCAAGAGAAAGCAGAGTGTAATGCTGAACTGCTCTTTGTTTCAGCCTAGAAAAGACTGGTTCGGCTCCATTCTTGGTCCCATTCCAGAAGGCCATGACAGGCTTCCTAACGTGTGCTGCCCATAATTGGAGACAATACTGCAGCTGGGAGTTAGCCAGCGATTATAAAGTTTTAGCTTAAATTCCTTGATTTTGTTCTTTGCCTCTGTTTTTCAAGCCATGAATCCCGTATGCTTTTTGAACACCCATCTCAATTTGTCATGTCACGTTCAAAGATTTTTTACTTGAACCCCTGTTCCTGCACCACCATTAAAATTATATCAATGAATAACATCATTGTAATTTTAATTGGAAGTTATGAGCATCATCTCTGGAAGCTGAAATTGGGTAAGTAAACAACAGTGGGAGTTTACATTTTCAGATTGATTTTGTGAGATGGAAAAGGCGGTGTTTGCAGATTAAGGTAAGGGAGGTAGCTGGTCTTTGAGACCGTCCTGCTCTGTTGTAAGATCTCTCCCTGTGTGCCTTGTTGCAGCTGCTCCCATTTGTACCTATGACCTGACTGGCGGAGACTGCGATCTCGACTGCTGCTGTGACCCTGACTGCTCCTCTGTGGACATCAATGTCTTCTCTTCCTATCTGCCAGACAGTGAACCATAAGTTTCTGTTAGTGTGTAACTGCATGGACTCACGGTCCGACAAAGCCTCGATCTTAAATTTCTTATTTTGTACCCGGCTTATATGGGCTCAACACTCCCTTTCTCCGTAACATCCTCCAGCCTTACAATTCACATCGTCGTGTTTAAATGTCTACATTTCCTCTCCCCACCCTATCTCTTTAACCTCTTCCAGCCCTACAATTCTCATCCTTCTGTTGATGAGCGGAGGATAATTTTGGATTAATGTTTTACCGGACTGCAAGGCAGTGTAGATCAGTGAGCACAGGTGGTGATGGGTGAACGGGACTTGGTGCGAGTTAAGACGCGTGCAGCACAGTTTCGGTTGAGCTTCAGTTTAAGGAGGGCGGAAGATGGGAGCCTGACCAGGAGAGTGTTGAGTGTCTCCATTCCTGCCCATCTGCCTGGTGAGGGTCGATAGAGGGGGAGAGCAACAGCAGAGGATCGATTGGCTGATGAATCTCGCTTTCTCCAGCGACCTTCCCTTTGCAAACGGCCAACAAATCTACCTTTGAAGCGTGACCACTGTCGCAGCGAGGGCACAACACGGGCAGCCACTCGGGGCCCACCGAAGGCGTACAGATAGCAGGCTGGACACGCGGCTGGCCAGATCGAACATCGTGATTAGTGCTGGTGGCGGGAGGAGCGTCGGCCGAGGGAGGAGAATGGGAGAGTCGGGGCGTCTTTCAACAACCCCGTGGTTTAATTGTCTCCCTCTGCCGGTTGGACATGTGACGAGCTGATGAGTGGTGTGGGTCCCTCTCACCTCGCAGCCCAAATCCGTGCTGCTTTGGGGGGCCGCCCAAAGCCCACATGGGAGTTATTATTTCTATGGTAACCCGCTTACTAAACTAGACAGAGCTGCGCAATAAATCAGACTCTCATTTCTACAGCACCTTTCACCAGCACAGGGCGTCCCGAAGCATTTCACAGCCAGTTAAGTACTTTTGAAGTGTTGTCACTGTTGTAATGTAGGAAATGAGGCAGCCATATTGCGCACAGAAAATCCCACATACAGTAATTTAAGAATGACCTGACAATACGGTTTTGTGATGTTGGTTCAGGGACAAATACTGGCCAGGACCCTGGGGAGAGCTCTGCGCTGCTTTTCTTCCATTAATGGCCGTGGGATCTTTTATATTCAACCACCAATGCCCTATATTTAATGTCTCAGCCCGAAAGACAGCACTTCTGACAATGCACCACTTCGCCAATGCTGGCACCAGGAATGGAAGCTTGGATTGTGGGGTTCGGGACCTAAACTATATACATCTACCTCCGACATTGCAGCAGTCCCTCAGTACTGGCACATTGGAGTGTGGACCTGTATTATGTACTCGAGTCTCTGCAGTGGGGCTCGAACCCCCGACCATCTGCTTCAGAGTCGGGAACGCAGACAGTGAGCCACTGCAACACACGGGATGCGTTGGGGGCTAGTGATTGATTGCAGGATCTGCAAACCACACCTCTCGCCCTTTCCGCCCATATCTCCTGTACAGGTTGGTGACAAGATCCACACGTTATTTATGGATGCCGTTGGGAGGGGGAAGCTCTGAAAGGAACCCAGCAAGTACCGAAACCCACCCTCGCACACCACTTCGCTCAAAACAATCACCGGGTGTTCCGTGATTCATCAAACACATTGTTACACTGTAAAACGGTACCTTTATAACAAAAGAAAGGAAATCCAGGGCATTAAAATTATCACACAGAAAACTGCTGGATTCATACACACAGCTGCCGGATATGCATTACTCTGTATCACATCCGTGCTGTACCTGCCCTGGGAGTGTTTGATGGGACAGTTTAGAGGGAGCTTTACTCTGTATCTAAACCTTGCTGTACCTGTCCTGGGAGTGTTTGATGGGACAGTGTTGATGGAGATTTACTCTGTATCTGACCAGTGCTGTACCTGCCCTGGGAGCGTTTTATGGGAGAGTATAGAGGGAGCTTTACTCTGTATCTAACCAGTGCTGTATCTGCCCTGGGAATGTTTGATGGGGACAGTGTAGAATGAGCTTTACTCTATCTAACCCGTGCTGAGCCTGACCTGGGATTGTTTGATGAGACTGTGTAGAGGGAGCATTACTCTGTATCTAACCCGTGCTGTACCTGCATTTTGATTGTTTGAGGGGACAGATAGAGATATAGCTCCCAGTTGCAAAGTGTAGGAAATGATGAGCAGACCTTGGGAGGTGTGGCCATTGAATAGTGTTACTGTAATTCTCCGTTCAACTCCCTCACTAACCTCTCCGTCCTCGGTCTCCTACACTGTTCCAAAGAAGCTCAACGTAAGCTCGGGAAACAACACCTCATCATTCGATTAGGCACTTAAGATTCCAGACTGCTTTCAGATGCTGCATCACCAGCTCGGGAGCTGGGCCCTCAAGCTGCCAGTGCCAGTGCCTCCGAAGGCTCAATGAGAAAATTGCTGTCCAACAGAAGGTCAGCAACTCTCTCCAGCCACGATCAGAATGGCCAGGCCAAATGGCTGCAGCTTTTATACTAGTGCTGTCCCTTTAAATAGCACCCCCCAAGTCCGAGAATGGCCTGGGAACGCTCCATCCAACTGTCACTAATACCGCCAGGCGAAAGGTTGCGGGCGCCACCGAATATCCGGTCTGGGGCACCAAAAAGGCGTTGCATACTGAAATGACATCATGATCTGCCTGCGCCCGCGGGTGACCGAAAAGAGTTAGCGCCGGTGCTAAAAGGATACTCAATATGGGAGGTGGCACTATATTGACTGCGCCCGCCTGAAAATTGGGTAACGCCCCAATTCTCGGGCTCTTTAGGCGCTAATTGCTGGTGCTACCAATCGAATATCTAGGTTAAGTGTGCAAACATTTGGCAGATGGAGTATCATGTGGGAAAATGCGAGTTTATCAACATTGGTAGGAAACATAAAACTACAAATTATTATTTAAATGGAGAGAGACTTCATAATGCTGTGGTACAGAGGGATCTGATCGGCCTCGTAGATGTAATACAAAAAGCTAGCCTGCAGGTGCAGCAAGTAGTTAGGAATTCTAATGAAATGTTGGCCTTTATTGCAAGGCGATGAAGTATAACATTAGGAAAGACTTGTTTCTACTCTACAGGGCGCTGGTGGGACCACACCTGGAGTACTGCGTTCAGTTTTGGTCTCCTTATTTAGGGAATGATATATATGCATTGGAGGCAGTTCAGAGAATGTTCACTAGGTTAATTCCGGAGATGAAGGTGTTGTCTTATGAAGAAAGGTTAAACAGGTTGGGCCCATACACACTGCAGTTTAGAATAATGAGAGGTGATCTTACTAAAATATATAGGCCTAGAAATTCGGTATAGCCCCGTTTGGGGCGTTAGATCTGGTGAAGCGCTAAGAGTACCACCAACTGCGACTTAGCGCCACCTGGCGCGATATTTGGTCATTGCGCCCCTGATGGTGTTTGCGGCGGTAAATCAGGCGCTGCACGCGACTCTTAAGGCACTAACGTGGAGGCGCTGCCCAATATCGCTGCGGCGGGGCGCAGCGCAGGTGCTTTCAATAATCACTTTCCCTGAGACACACTGGCGCCGGCCAGCTCTTAAAGAGGCAGGTCAATTGGCATCACCAGACACACTCACTGCCTTGTAGGCCTTCAAAGCGGTGGGAGCCTACCTGTGGCGCACCAGCCTAGCAAGAAATGGAAAGGGTGAGGCAGAGGGCGGAAAGCCTCACTGATGGGGCATTGGAAGCTTCGGTTGGTGAAGTGGAATCAAGGCCAAGGAAGATGGTCGGAATGTGATTTATGTTTTGGACAGTCTCCCGGGTGTGAGAGCCAGTTATGTGCTAAAGTATTAGTTTTGCTTTCTGTTGCAATAGCTTTCTCATGTTTGAAGGAACCACATTTTGTGTAATGAAACACTTTCTTCATTTACAAAGGCCATGCCTGCTATTTACATGCATCTTGCCCTTCACAGGCATGGGGGTATTAGACCGGCTGCAGATCTGGCTGAAGCAGCTGGTACAGCTCAGTCTCCACCTCCTTTCTAAATCGCAGCCTTCTGACACACTGCTCCTCCAGCATTTTCATGTCGGAAAACTGCTGTCGGAAAACCCTGCCAGCGTAATGTCTGCTGTGGCGACGTCTGTTGGCCCTCCTCCGTCTAGCCATGCCCGCCCCCCTCTCCCAGCATCTAAGTGCCCTTTCCAGATGATTCAGCAGCAGGACGTTCCCCTCCAATGCAGGACCCATAATAAGTGCCCACAGGAAGGTTCCCCGTTGTCAAAGCTCACCAACAGCAAGGCGATGGTCAGAAGGCTGCTGTTCCTCTGCCAGCGTGGGCCCAGTGGTCAAATGGCTCTGTGTGCAGGTCAGCAACTCTTTGTAGCTCTCGAGGAAGTTGTGCACCAAAAATGTGTGCCGTTTTTAAACCACACCAGTCCCCTTTAAATAACGCTCCTCCAGCCCGAAAGTGACTTGGTAAGGCCCAGGAAAACTGTCACTAATAGCGCCAGGCGCTACGGAGGGGGGCGCCACTGAATTTCCCGTCTGGAGCGCCGAAAAGGCGTTGCACACTCAGATGACATCATAATTAGCCTGCGCCCATGAGCGGGCGCTAAGCGTTAGCGCCGGCGCTAAATGCATACTCAATATGGGGCGAGGCGCTAAACGCCTTGTGCCCCACCGGAATAAGAACATAAGAACATAAGAAATAAGAGCAGGAGTAGGCCAATCGGCCCCTCGAGCCTGCTCCACCATTCAATAAGATCATGGCTGATCTGATCTGAACCTCAAATCTTCTATCACTCTGCATCCACCCGAACCCATGTGATCTCCCGGGAGAGGCAGAAAACCAGATAAAGACCCAATGGCCAATTTGGGAGAAAAAAATCTGGGAAATTCCTCTCCGACCCATCTCGGCGATCGAAATTCTTCCAGGAGATCACTCTGTCCCTATATTTTCTACAGTACTTACCTTCTGTAAAGGCGATCTCCACCCCAGCCAGGAACAGGAATAAAACCATCTCCTGAAATCTAACACAGAATTAGAACACAGTAGGAGCAGAAGCAGGCTACACGGCCCTTGGGCCCACTCCACTACCCATAGGGCCATGACCATTCCTAACCTAGACTCATGTCCAAATTCCGGCCTGCTCCCCGTAACCCTTAATTCCCTTTACTTCTAGGAAGCTATCTATTTCTGTTTTAAATTTATTTAATGATGTAGCTTCCACAGCTTTCTGGGGCAGCAAATTCCACAAACCCACCACCCTCTGAGTGAAGATGTTTCTCCTCATCTCAGTTTTGAAAGAGCAGCCCCTTATTTTAAGATTATGCCCCCTAGTTCTAGTTTCACCCATCATTGGGAACATCTCACCGCATCCACCCGATCAAGCCCCTTCATAATCTTATATGTTTCAATAAGATGGCCTCTCATTCTACTGAACTCCAATGAGTAGAGTCCCAATCTACTCAACCTCTCCTCATATGACCACCCCCTCATCCCCGGGATTAACCGAGTGAACCTTCTTTGTACAGACTCGAGAGCAAGTATGTGTAAGGATCGGAACTCGGTGGACCCAACTGCAGTAAGGCAAACTGAGACGAAGGTTAGGTTGTAAAACAAAGGTAGACTTTACTTGACTTAAAGAAAATAACAACAGCACAGAGTACAAGCCAGCAGGCCAGCAAGAGGTATCACCAGGCAGTGCAACTCAAGACTGAGCAATGAACATAAAGTGAACACCACTTAAATAGTAGGCATCTAACAATGCACAGGTGAATACAATAATGAATAAAGAAGGACACAATTATGAGAGTTCATGGAGCCCCCTGGTGGCGAGGCGAGGCAGAATCTGGGTCATTCCTTACAGGACCCCCCCCCCTAGGAACGGCCCCTGACGTTCCCCCAGAATGTCCATGGTGACGACGAAAAAAATTCCGTACTAAATCGTGATCCAGGATGTCCCGGTCCGGGACCCAAGAGCGTTCCTTCGGACCATATCCCTCCCAGTCCACCAGGAACTGGAGGCCCCCGCGAACACGGCGAGAGTCCATCAGGCGACGGACCGTGTAAGCAGGCTGGCCGTCGATGATGCGGGGAGCAGGAGGAGGCCTCGTGGCGGGTGCCAGGGAACTGCTGGCCACTGGCCGAAGCCGGGAGACATGGAAGGTAGGATGAATCCGAATGGAGCGGGGCAGCTGGAGACGGTAGGACTCTGGGTTGACGTTCCTCAACACCATGAAGGGACCGATGAAACGGGGCGCCAGCTTGCGGGACTCCACTCGCAGCGGGAGATCCTGCGTAGAAAGCCAGACCCTCTGACCAGGACAGAATGAAGGAGCCGGTCTGCGCCGCTTGTTGGCCTGGATCTGCCATTGTCGAGAAGCTCGTTGTAAGGCCAGCCGCGCTGTCCTCCAGGTCCGCCGACAACGCTGGACAAACTTCTCCGCGGACGGAACCCCCACCTCGAGCTCCTGCTCTTGGAGCAGTGGAGGCTGAAGACCGAACTGGCACTCGAACGGCGATAGTCCTGTGGGGGAGCAGCGCAATGTGTTGTGCGTGTACTCAGCCCAGACGATGCGACGACTCCAGGTCGCAGGGTTAGCGGACACGAGAAACCTCAGGGTCGTCTCCAGGTCTTTGTTGATCCGTTCTGTTTGGCCGTTCGACTCAGGGTGGAAACCCGAGGAAAGACTGACAGTAGCTCCAATGAGCTTGTAGAAGGCACTCCAAAACCGGGAGACGAATTGTGGACCACGGTCAGAAACGATGTCAAGGGGTAAACCGAACAACCTGAAAACATGCTGGACCATGAGCTCGGCTGTCTCTTGGGCTGAGGGAAGCTTGGGCAAGGGCAGAAAACGACAGGCTTTGGAGAAGCGATCTACGATGACCAGAATGACAGTGTTGCCTTGAGATGGTGGAAGGCCTGTGATGAAATCCACCTAGAGGTGTGACCAGGGGCGAAGGGGAATGGGGCGAGGATGGAGCAAACACTGGGGCCGAGATCGAGGGTTCTTGTTTCGTGCACAAATGGCACAAGCTGCCACGAACGCCTTTACGTCCTTCTCCGTGCTGGGCCACCAGAACCGTCTGCGAAGAAACTCCAGCGTCCTGGATGCGCCTGGATGACCGGTGAGTCGCGACGAATGCCCCCCTGCAGGACTTGTGAGCGAGTCGTGTTGGGGACAAAAAGGCGACCGGGTGGGCCGTTGCCAGGGTCTGCCTCCCTCTGTTGCGCCTTTCTGACCAGCGTCTCGATCCCCCAGCAAACCAGTGCTACAATTCGAGAAGTAGAAATAATAGATTCTGGTTGTCTCTCCCGCTCGGGTGGATCAAATTGCCTGGAGAGAGCATCAGGCTTGAGATTCTTGGAACATGGACGATATGACAGGACGAAGTCAAAACGATTTAAAAACAGTGCCCAGCGAGCTTGACGAGAGTTAAGTCGTTTGGCCTCCTGGATATAGGCCAGATTCTTATTGTCAGTCCAGACAATGAACGGGTGTTTAGACCCCTCCAACCAATGTCTCCACTCCTCCAGTGCCAACTTAACTGCAAGTAATTCCCTGTTCCCAATATCGTAGTTTCGTTCAGCGGAAGTGAGTCGGCGAGAGAAAAAGGCGCAAGGGTGCAATTTGTTGTCGTTAGACCGTTGGGATAAATCGGCGCCCACTCCTATATCCGAGGCATCCACCTCGACAATGAAGGGGAGTGAGGGATCCGGAATCACGATGACAGGAGCAGACGTGATGCGTCGCTTGAGATCCTCGAAAGCCTGCGCAGCCTCAGCGGACCAACTGAACCGGGTAGAGGCGGTCTTGCTGAGGGTGTTAAGAGGGGCAGCAATGGTGCCGAAGTTTCTGATGAATCTCCGATAGAAGTTAGCAAACCCCAAGAAACGTTGCCCCTGTTTGAGAGAGGTGGGTGGTGGCCAATCTCGGACAGCTTGAATCTTGCCAGGGTCCATTTGGATGTTGCCGCTGGAGATGAACAAGCCCAGAAATAAAACCGTGGAAACGTGAAATTCACACTTCTCCACTTTGACAAACAAGAGGTTGTTAAACAAAAGTTGCAGGACTTGTCTTACATGCTGGACATGATCGTGAAGAGTTTTGGAGAAAATGAGAATGTCATCCAGGTAGACAAAAACAAAGCGATTCTGCATGTCTCGGAGAACGTCGTTGATGAGCGCGTGGAACACAGCAGGAGCGTTGGTCAATCCAAAAGGCAGAACCAGGTACTCGTAGTGCCCAGTAGGTGTGTTGAACGCCGTCTTCCACTCGTCCCCTTCGCGGACGCGGATGAGGTTGTAGGCGTTGCGGAGGTCCAATTTTGTGAAGACCGGGCTCCCTGAAGTAGCTCGAAGGCCGTCGACATGAGTGGAAGAGGATAACGGTTCTTTATAGTAATCCGGTTAAGGCCACGGTAGTCGATGCAGGGACGGAGACCTCCATCTTTCTTACTCACGAAGAAAAAACCGGCACCAGCAGGAGAGGTGGACGGACGGATGAAGCCAGCGGCGAAGGCGTCACGGATGTACTCCTCCATCGCAGCGGTCTCAGGAGCAGATAGGGAAAAGATCCTACCCCTAGGTGGGCATGTCCCAGGCAGGAGGTCAACGGCACAGTCATATGGCCTATGAGGGGGAAGTGATGTGGCTCGAGCCTTACTGAAGACCTCCTTTAGATTCTCATACTCAGGTGGCACTCGGGACAATTCAGAGCGTGATGGGGACTCCTGGGGCTGGGAAGGAGACTTGGCACGAAGACAGGTAGTATGGCAGGCGGAGCCCCATTCCGTAAGCCGGCCGGTGGCCCAATCCAAGCGAGGATTATGGCAGGCCAACCAAGGATAACCCAGAATTAATGGAAACTGGGAAGAGTGGATAAGGGAGAATTGGATGGTCTCGAAATGTTGTCCTTCCACGTCCAAACACAGGGGGGCAGTATGATGGTGAATGGTTCCAGAGCCCAGGGGTCTTCCATCCAGGGCAACAACAGTGAGGGGGTGATCAGGATGGGTCAGGGGAATCTTGAGCTGTTTAGCTAACGCCAGATCTATGAAGTTACCATCAGACCCCGAATCCACCAGGGCCTTAAGATCATGTTGTTGATTGCCCCAGAAAAGGGAGGATGCCAGCAAAACCCTAGAAACAGTGGTGTCGGAAGGGATGGTTACGCTCGTCTCAGGTCCCTCCGTCCTGGACGAGCCCTGGCTGTTCCCACCAACTCTGGACAGGAAGAGCGAAAGTGGCCAGTTTCCCCACAATAGAGGCAAGATCCCTCTCTCATTCGGCAATCACGTTCGGGCTGCGAGAGGCGGGTTACTCCCACCCGCATGGGCTCCTCTGGATCGGTCAAAGATGGACTCGGGATGGCTCGAAGGTTCTCAGATGGCTTCGAAGCAGGAAAGGCTCTGGTCTCTGGAAGCGGGGTGCAAAAGGAGTGGCGTTCTCTTCGCCTCTCACGCAGACGATTATCCACATGAATGGAGATATCAAAGAGAGACTCCAAATCACTCACCGGACCTCTGGATGCCAGTTTGTCCTTGATCTCATCCGTGAGACCGTGGCAAAAAGTAGCGATGAGCGCCTCCGAATCCCATTGGCTCTCTGCAGCGAGAGTGCGAAACTCAATTGCGTAGTCCGCAATGCTACGAACCCCCTGGCGAAGCCGAAGCAGTTTGTTCGATGCCTCTCTCCCACTGACAGGGTGATCAAAAACCCTTCTCATTTCTTCCGAGAAAAGTTGGTAGTTTGAACATGCCAGAATTTGCTGTTCCCAGACGGCCGTAGCCCAGGTAAGTGCCTTGACTGTGAGTAGCGAAATGATGTAGGCCACTCGGGAACAGTCACTGGGAAATAATGAACTCTGCAGTTGGAAAGCCAGGGAACACTGGGTTAGGAAACCTCGACATCCTCCTGGATTACCATCGTAGCGCTCGGGTGCAGGTAATCGGGGTTCTTTCAGAGGGAAAGGCGCAACCGTAGGAGCGGGTAACGGTGCTGGAGCAGCTTGGATCACCTGATTCTGGTTCTGGCTCCGATAAAAAGCAATGACGAGGGCCTCCAGCTGATTCTGGCTTCGGGAGAATGCCGTGGCGAGGCACCGCAGTTCGCTCAAGATCAGTTGTAGCTGTTCAGAAATTTTTCTTAGCCATTGGTCCTTCTCTGCTGGGTCCATGTTTTGGCTCAGTCTTGCTGTAAGGACCGGAACTCGGTGGACCCAACTGCAGTAAGGCAAACTGAGACGAAGGTTAGGTTGTAAAACAAAGGTAGACTTTACTTGACATAAACAAATTAACAACAGCACAGAATACAAGCCAGCAGGCCAGCAAGAGGTATCACCAGGCAGTGCAACTCAAGACTGAGCAATGAACGTAAAGTGAACACCACTTAAATAGTAGGCATCTAACAATGCACAGGTGAATACAATAATGAATAAAGAAGGACACAATTATGAGAGTTCATGGAGCCCCCTGGTGGCGAGGCGAGGCAGAATCTGGGTCATTCCTTACGGTATATCTTTTCTTAAGTATGGACACCAAAACTGTATGCAGTATTCCAGGTGCGGTCTCACCAATATCTTGTACAACTGCAGCAATACCTCCCTGTTTTTATATTCCATCCCCCTAGCAATAAAAGCCAACATTCCATTGGCCTTCTTGATCACTTGCTGCACCTGCATACTAACTTTTTGAGTTTCGTGCACCAGGACCCCCAGATCCCTTTGTACTACAGTACTTTCCAGTTTCTTGCCATTAAGATAATAACTTGCTCTGTGATTTTTCCTGCCAAAGTGCATAACCTCACACTTTCCAGAATTTGGCTATCGCCCCAGTTATTGCCCTCTTTAGGCGCTAATTCCTGGTGCATCCAACCCAATTCTAGGCCATATAGCCGCTTTTGGGGCGCTAGTCCTGGCGATGTGCAAAGTTTGGCGCCAGGCGCAATTTAGCGCCACCTAGTGCGATATTGGGTCGTTGCGCCCCTGAAGTTGATTGCGGCACTAAATCAAGCACTGCACGAGGCTCCTAAGGTGCTAACCCGGCGGTGCAACCCAAATTTGCGGCGATGGTGCGCAGTGCAGGTGCTGTCAATAATCACTTTCCCCCAGACACAGTGGTGCCGGACAACTATTAAAGGGGCGGCTCAATTTGCCACTGGCACAGAGGATAGCCCTTGTTCCCTAGAAGCCAGCCTCCTGTGTGAGTCAGGGCCTCAAAAAGGTCTGCTGCCGAAGTCTGGCGCAGGATGAAGGCGTCATGGTTGCTGCCTGGGAACTGCGCATTCACTGTGAGGATCAGCTGTCAGTGGTCACAGACCAGCTGCACATTCAAGGAATGGAACACCTTGCGGCTGCGGAACTCCTCCGAATTGAATGCAGGTGCCTGCAAAGCCACGTGCGTGCAGTCAATGGCACCCTGCACCATTGAGAAGTCTGCTATTGCAGCGAAGCCCTCTGCGCGCTCCCACTGCTTGTCCGGGGTCATTTTGAAGGAGATGTAATGCCGCCTCCTTTTAAACAGGGCATCAGTCACTTGACGGATGTAGCAATGCACCACAAACTGCGAGATGCTGGTTATGTCCCCAGATGCAGCCTGAAAAGCGCCGCTCGCGTAGAAGTTCAGGGCAACAGTCATCTTCACAGCCACCGACAGAGATGTCCTGCACCTTATCTGAGGCTGCAGTTCTGCCTGAAGCAGGTCGCACAGCACATTCACAACCTCCTTTCTAAATCGCAACCTTCTGAATCACTGCTCTTCCAACATGTTCATGTAGGAAAACTGCTGTCGGAAAACACTGCCAGTGTAAAATCTGGTTTGGCGACGTCTGTTGGCCGTCCTCCCTCTGGCCATGCCTGCCCCTCTCTCCCTGCGTCTCCGTGCCCTTTCCAGATGATTCAGCAGCAGGACGCTCCCCTCCAATGCAGCCCCCAAATAAGTGCGCACAGGAAGTTTTCCCGTTGTAAATGCACACCAACAGCAAGGTGATGGTCAGAAGGCTGAAGTTCCTCTGCCTGCGCGGACTCAGTGGCGAAAAGGCTCTCTGTGTGCAGCTCAGCAACTCTCTGTTGCTCTCGAAGAAGTTGTGCTCCAAAAATGGCTGCCGCTTTTAAACCACACCAGTCCACTTTAAATAACGCACCCCCAGGCTGAGAGCGACCGGGTAAGGCTCCAGGTAAGCTGTCACTGTAAGTGCCAGGCCCTATGGAGTGGAGCACCACTGAATTCCTGGTCTGGGGTGCCCAAAAGGCGTTGCACACTCAAATGACGCTATAATCTGCCTGTGCCCATGAGCGGGAGCTACGATTTAGCACCGGCGCTAAATGGATGCTCAATTTGGGGCGAGGCACTAAGCTCCTTGCACCCAGCCGGAACTTGGCTAGCGCCCCATTTTTGGCCTCTTTAGGCGTTAATCCTCATGTGGGAATCTCGAACTTGGGTGCATCTCTTCAGGATAAGGGGGTCACCCATTTAAATTTCATTTGACAAATGTCTGCCTATTTCTCTAGTCTGCCTAGTCCTTCCAATGCGCACTACCCTCCAGTGTGAAGAATAACCATTCACCACTACTCTTTGCTTTCTGTTCCTTAATCAATTTTATATCCATGCAGCCTGTTCCCAAGTTTATCCTCAATTTTTCTAAACAGTCTATTATGTGAAATTTTATCCATTGCTTCATGGAAGTCCATATACACAACATCAACCGCACTACCCTCATCAACCTTTACCGTGTCTTCATCAAATACCTCAATGAACTTAGTGAAACACGGCTTGGCTTTAAAAAATCCCTGCTGTCTTTCATTTATTGACCCGTATTTTTCCAAATGCCAATGCGTTTTGTCACTGATTAATGTCTCTAAATCTTACCCACCACTAACGTTAGGCTACATGGACTGCAATTACTATGTTTATCAGTCTCCCCTTTTTGAAACATGTGTGTAACAATTGCAATCCTCCAATGCTCTAGCACCACTCCCATATCCAAGGAAGATCGGAAGCTTGTGGCCAAAGTCTGCACAAGTTTCACCTTTACTTCCCTCAGAAACATAGGATGCATCCTATCTAGACCGGGTGACTTTGCTACTTTGAGCACTGCCAACCTTGTAATTGTCTTCTCTTAATATATTTTATCGAATCCCATTTCTCTACTACCTCCTCCAGCACTGTGACATTGTCAGCATCCTCTTCTGTAGTGAAAACAAAAGCATGCCCTCTTTTTTAACCCTAACCGGCCAACCCTGCTTTTCACTACCCTTTTACTATCTATATGTTTATAAAATATTTTTGGGTCTGCTTTTATGTTAGCCGCTAATTTATTTTCATAAACTCTCTTTTACCCCCCGTTCTCCTGTCTACTTTTAGTATACTGCTTGGTTCTAGATTGAATTATGAAGCTGTCGTTTAGCATAAACTTCGTTCTTTCTGTTTCATTTTAATGTTTATATCTCTAGTCATCCAGATGAGTTCGAGCTTTGGATGCTATTTTTTTCTATTTTTGTGAATGGGATCATTGACTGAAATAATCTGTTACACACTCTACTGATGTTTCTCCCTGGGGTTGTAATTTTTACATATGTCAATACACACATACACACAAATATAGTTATGGATTAATCTATCAATCTGTGTCTCCTTGTTTCAATTAGGAAGACGATTGTCCAATCCCGAAATAATTACCCTTATTCTTTCTGACCTGTTGTGTATTTCCAGCAGTTTTGGGGGTTTATTTCACGTTGACTTTGTTTTGTTTGTTGTTATAGTCCAGTTTATTAAAACACCGGAAAGGTAAGAGTACATTACGATTTATTACAGAATACAGCAGGTCACTGGGAATGTTACACTTTGTACAGGTCAGCTGGTAAACCTACTGCAGTAAGTGATGGACAGGGTCAGCTTAGCAGACTGGGTGATTTCATTATGCAGCTTCCAGGCATCACCTTTAGAACTGTCAAAATTAAACCCAACAGTGTATTATCCCAGAACATACATTAACTGGCCCGCCTGCTTCACCTGCTGCTGTTCTGCTAGTCTGCACTCCCACACTCCAGGCTGATTACAATGAGAGTTTGAAAAGCATTATCTAGTGTTTTATGTGTTTTAATCTCACTCCTGTCTCTACCGACCTGTTTGTATTTGTGTCTGTCTGTCTTTCATCGTCTCTGTCTCTCTGTTGTATAACTGTTAATCTCAGTCTGCTTCTCTCTCATTTTTCAATTTTCTTTTAATTTCTGTCTATCGCTTTCTCATTTCTCTTTTTATGGCAGCCTTTGCTTTCTCTTTCCCTCTCTCTATCTCACTCTGTATATCTATGCTGCTGCATGCCTTCATAGAATCTTATTGCATAGAAGTCAGCCGTTCGGCCCATACTGCCTCTGCCGGCCCTGTGAAGAACTCTCCAATTGTCCCACTCCTCGATAGCAAAATACTGCAGATGCTGGAAATCCGAAATAACAACAGAAAATGCTGGAACAATTCACCAGGTCAGGCAACATCCGTGGAGATAAATTTGAGTTGATGTTTCGGGTCGAAACCCTTCTTCAAAACTGAAAGAAAATAAAATAGACCGAAGGCAGGGCTGCGATCAGACAACAGAAGTAAAAGTGACAATAAAAGGTATTTGAAACCAGATGAGATGGTAATAGGCTGAGATTAGGTGTGAAGTGTACTGTCAGGATAAGAGATAGCTGCCAGGTGGTTGAGGGAAACAAAAGGAAAGGGGGGGGGAGGAAAGGATGACCCAAAACAAAGGGGTGGAAAAATTTTTAAGTAAAAAAGTAATAGGGGCCGAGGTAATGACCTGAAATTGTTGAACTCGATATTGAGTCCGGAAGGCTGCCAAGTGCCAAATCGGAAGATGAGGAGCTCTTCCTCGAGTTTACATTGAGCTTCCGTGGAACAATACAAGAGGCCAAGGAGGGTGAGGTCCGAGTGGGAATGGAGCGGTGAATTAAAATGACAGGCGACCGGAAGCTCGGGGTCACCCTTACAGACTGAACGGAGGTGTGCCGCAAAGCAGTCACCCAATCTGGGTTTGGTCTCCCCAATGTAGAGGAGACCACATCGTGAGCAGCGAATACAGTATACTAGACTGCAAGAAGTACAAGTAAATCGCTGTTTCACCTGAAAGGGGTGTTTGGGGCCCTGGACAGTGGGAAGGGGGGTGGTATAGGGGCCGGTGTTACATCTCCTGCGCTTGCACGGGAAGGTGCCAGGCGAAGGGGAAGGGCTGTTTGGGTTGATAGTGGAGTGGACCACGGTGTCTCGGAGGGAGCGTTCCCTATGGAATGCTTAAAGGGGAGGGGAAGATGCGTTTGGAGGTGGGATTATTTTGGAGGCAGCGGAAATCACTACAAGCCCACTGACTCCCAAAGCTCCTTGGACTACACTTCCTCCCACCCCGCCTCCTGTAAGGACTCTATTCCATTCTTCCAGTTTCTCTGAATTTCTAGCCCTGATAGTTTTGTCAAACGAGATTTCCCTTTCATAAAACCGTGTGGAAGCTGCCTTATCACATTTTAATTTTCCAAGTGCCCTGTTACAACGTCCTTAATACCAGATTCTAGCAATTTCCCTATTATTGATGTCAGGCTAACTGGCCTTAAGATCCTTGTTTTCCGTCTCTCCTTTTGTTACAGTTTGGTTACATTTGCTACCTTCCAATCCTCGAGCATCTTTCTAGAACCTAGGGATTTCTGGAACATCAAAACCAATGCATCAACTAACTCTGCAGCCTCCCATTTTTAAACCCAAGGATATAAGCCTCCAGGTCCAGAAGATTTGTCATCTTTTAGTCCCATTAATTTCTCTATTACCTTTCATTTACTAATATTAATTACTTTAAATTCCTCACCCTCGTTAGACCCTTTGTTCCCCACAATTTCCTTTGTGTTTTTGTGTCTTCTACTGTGAAGGCAGAAACAACATATTTGTTTAAAATATCTCTCTTTGTAATTTCCCCTGCGTGTCTGTTTGATTCCTGTATAACTTTCCGTCTGCCTCTCAGTTTATTTCTCCATGTGTCTAAAAATTTAACTCAACTTTCTCTTTCTCACAAATTCCATCTTTCTCTTAATCTGTGTTATACGTTTTTTGTTCTTTAATATACACATGTGCCTTTCCTGTTGATGGTGTTCCCACTTGTATTTTTTTCTAATCCTATTTTTCTCTTTCTATTTTTCTCCAGCTCATCTTTTACCGGTTTCTCTCTCTGCCTTCTCAGTCTTTCTACCCATTAATTTCTCACTCTCTCCCTCCTTTGGTATATTTCGTTTTCTCTCTTTTCTCTCTCTATCCATTTCACCATCAGCAGCTCATACTCTTTTCTTCTTTACATAGTTCGATTGGTCTCTTTCTTTAACTTGTCTTCTCTGCCACTCTACGCTCTGTAATCACTTTCACTTTCTGTTTCTCTAAATTTCCTTTCTGCCTCTCTCTTCGCTTCATAGTCCTGATCTCTGTTTCTCTCTCTGCTTGCGAATCTCACTATCTCTCATTTCCAGTTGCTTCCTGCCTCTATCTGTATGTTCATCTCTTTAAGTAACTCTCTCTCTCTCACTGTCTTTGCCGTCCTCTATCTATCGCTCTATCTATCTATGTCTTTCTGTCTCTCCGTTTATGTGGAGTGCTCCCAATCTGAGCAGGCCCACAGCAGCGACTGTGATTGGTGGGTTTGCCCATTGTGCTGCCGGTGCAGGGCGGGCCATTTACCAGAAGTCCCGCTGAGCTCTTTAGTGCCGCCTTTTAGAGCAACAATTCAGGTGACGTCTGCAGGTCACCTGACCTATTGTCGCCTCAATATGTCAGATCATCAATACAATGTAATATCACGTTTAAGATAATGTCTGGGCTCTCTGCTGCTAATGTAAAATTATATTTCTGCCCAGTGTGAAATGGGGTAAATGGGGGATGAAATGGGATTGTGTTGTAGTGCTTGAAAGCCTTCAGCTATGACTTAACTAATTTAATAATTAGATTGAGTGGGTATTTCACTGCATTCCTCAGCTCCTCTCTGAATTTAGTCTGGGTCACAGCGTAAATACACGTGTTGGTGCAGGAACTCAGAAGCTGCAGCATTGTTGCTGTGTGTTCTGTGATATAATGAGGGTCAGTGGTGGAGTAATAAAGCCGAATATCTGCAATTCGCGCATAAAGTTTATAGAAAACCAGGACCACCCATAACAATATAAAACTGCCAGATAAACTGAAGAGTAAAACGATGGATTTCCTTCGATTCTCCATCTCTGGGTCCTTGTGATTCTCTCCATCGCTGCGGCCCCGCAGTCGCCTGCGGACTCTACTGGCCGCTAAAATACGTCTGACCGTCAGAGCATTGAGCAGCAAAATCAGAAAGAACGGGACACAAGGGGTTAAAATCAGGTGAAACAACTCATAGACTCCCCATAATGGGGAAGTAAAGAAGCTCAGTTTAGGGTTACATCCCCAGGGAACATCATCAATTATATGCTTAGGTTCATATGCAAAGTACCAGGGGACAGACTCTAAACAGCCCAGCACACTCACTGTTCCGATAACCACAGCCGCCGTTTTCTCGGTGCAATATTTTGTTTTCAGCTGCTCACAACAAATGGCCACAAATCGATCAAAGGTGAAAGCGACTGTGAGCCACACAGAAACCACCGTGGACGCAGAAATCAGGAGGTAAATGAGACTACACACGGAAGTAATGTGCAGGAATATATCTGGGAAATAGATCTGACCAATCCAACTCAATATGGGATCAGAGATGACGACCAGGAGATCGGCCGCGGCCATTCCCACCAGGTAGCGAGTGATGCATTTGGAGAGACCGCACTTTCCTCGGGACAGGATCACAATCGCCACCAGGTTAACTGTAAGAGAGAGAAAAGGGAAGCGGATAAATTACTGATCAGACCTGGAGCCAAAGCAGCAGTTTGACGGGCTCTGGGTGAACATTCCAGCTTTGTTGCTGCATCGAGCGGTGGATACCGGTTCATTGACCTGGGCAGCGCTTTCGGGCAGTGAAATGTTTTTAAACATGATTATCGATAATACATTGGGAAATCGATGCAGAAAGTGAATAAAGTGAGCGCCGGATCCACTGGAAGGGTCGAGTCAAGGGTACAGTGCTGGTGGGGAAGGGAGAAGGGATTTTACAGATCCGGAATCCAAAGTGTTGTATCCGGTTTTTGGGCTCCTGACTGAAAGCCTGGAAGGTGCGGGGACAGAGGGAGGTGCTGCTGATCTGTTGCTCTTGATTAACAGAGCCGACAGGGGCTGGCACATTACGGTAAATGCCGAGAGCCGCTGAGTTTGAGGCTTCGGATCGGATTGAAAGAGGCAGCTGGAGGGCGAGCCAGTGAGTGAGAGTGGGAGGGAGACAAGGAAAAGGACATGTGGGAGTTGGAGGGGAGTCAGGGGCTGAAGGTTTAGGAAAGCGGATAATCTGAAACAATGGAAGAGGAGACAGAAGGTTCACTGCCAGGGGAGGAGAGGATGTGATTCGCAGGGAGAGTGCAGCAGAGTGTTAGAGGAAATCTAATACATAGATCGAAGTAACACAACTTAATTCATACATTCTCCCATTAATATATGTGATTAATGATGTCACATACGAACTCGTTGGAGACATAATGTGTTCTATAAATTTACTTAGCATATTCAATTAAAATGACACTAAAAATGTAATAATTTAACCAGCCTCGCTTTTAGTTAATTATGATCTAGCCGAGTTTTTAAAATGGAGTATCCTCATGACGATCAACAAATGCCTGATTCTATTTTTCAATACCATTCAATTATATTTTCATTTATACAGTTAATAAGCTTGAGCACAATAGGAAAATAGTACGAATGCGGGAAATCTGAAACAGCAACAGAAATGCTGGAAACACTCAGTTCTGATGACCTGTTATCGACCTGAAATGTTAACTCTGCATCTCTCTCTACGATGCTGCCTGAACTGCTGTGTGTTTCCAGAATAAGTTTCAGCTGTTCATTCCGATTAATTATTCACACTGCTGTCTCTGTCTCTCTCCCTTCATTCTACCCGGCGTTATCCTTCTAAGTCTGTCTGTTGATTGCTCCACTCTATCTCCCTGCAATATCTCTGCTGTCTCTCTCAATGCCCCTTTTCAAATCCGAATTAATCCTACATCTTGCGCCTGAATTCTGTTCAACATTCCCATGTTCAATGATCTTATTCTCTGAGTCAGTTTGTTCAATGTTGTAGACTCCGTGAATAGTTTAATATTTCTGCAGATCACCGAAGTCTCCACTTGTTCGCCTTCACCTCATCTGTAATGCCTGCAATAAACAGAACATAATGTCTCTTCCAGATAGACCCGGCAATAATTGATGCCCCTTCTCCTGTAATTATAAAGTACAACGTTAGATGGCGCGATTGTTGAATTAACAAAACGCCAAAACCACCACTGCTCCTTATAATCTCCATGATCAATAGAAGTGCTCCTGCTTCCAACAGATACATTGCAAACTGACACAGCATAACCCCAAAACATTTAATTTTACAATGAAGTCCAACGACAGTCAGTGAATCCATCCGCATTGAAGCAGCGAAGGAGATGTTAAAGAGTGAGGAGCAAACTCATTTCAGTCGCCAGACCTCTGAAACGGCGTCAGATACAGACACTGCAAAATAATATTGCACAACAGTGAAAGACATTACATACATTGAAATCCCAGTTAAACAGAACCATGTTATTGTGGGGAGGACATTACACCGCCTCCTTGGAACACTGAGACCGTGAGCTGCCTCATTATCAATCACTGGAAACACATTCATGAAAAAAATATTTCAGGACAGATTACTTCCACATCGTGAAACTGTGAACTACTTCTGATGGTCTGATTCCTGCTTTTAGCTCTGTCTCCAATACAGGCAGTGAAGAAAATAAACCTGGAACACTACCAGGGATGGGTAAACAAATATCATTATGGATATAACGCAGCTATTACAAAACTTCAGAAAAATTGTACAATCCCTCATTCAACTGATGGAGCAGAACAGATGATCGTGTAACACATGCTTCTAGAAATCAATGGCCAAGTCCAGCAGCACAGTTGCCACAGATTTAACCATAACGAGCTAGGATAACGGCTCACCAGAAACTCCAACGGCTGCAATAACAGGATAGTAAATGTCTTCTATCTGATAGACTACTGGATATCCCATTTCTGTGAGAAGGGGTGACTTTTGTGGGAGTGGAACCCACAGTTCCGGCAGGCACTCTGAGCTGATACTATGCAATGGGCCCTGATTTATACAGGAAATAAGTCTCCACTGACACTTTTATACCCCTGATCATTGCTATTAGTTACAGACACATGAACAAATACATTACATCAAGACCTATGAGTCTGAAGTAAGTAATGTGGTGGATAAATCACAAACAACTCAAAGTCAAGGGCATTATCCTCATCAGACCTCGCTGGGGAATGAGGCTGAAAGCTGTGCTCATTCAGGACTGACCCAACAAAAGGGGCGGCTCCATTTACAGTTATCATGTAATTGTATTGACCATGTTCACTCCTACCGGTTCATTTATAAATGTTATTTATTTCTCCGCAGTGTATAAAGAATCCAGATACACAAGCAGACCCCTTTCAAGCTGTCCCTGTAGATTCACAATTAAAAGTTTGATGTATCAGTCCCTAGCACAAGGACAGTTAAAGATGATGTTCACTATTGAAGCCTAGAAATTACTGTGCGTGATATTAGGGGACGGAAAGTGAACGTGCCTCATTGACATTCCTATCTCCGCTATTTTACTGCAGATGTTTACCATTTATTCTACATGGGTTAACAGATCCCATAAAGTTAGAACAGTGCCACCTCCTGACTACATTCCTCCAATTCTCTCCTGGCCAGCCATCCAACCTGTACCTTTTATCAATGCCAACCAGTCCTAAATTCTGCTGTCAGTGTCCAGCACTGCCCAAGTCCCACTCGCCCATTGCTCTCGGTCTCACTGAGCTCCAGTGTCTCCCAGAAACCCCACCTCGAAGGTTTACATTTAAAATTCTGATCTTGGAGTTTAAATCCTCCATGGCCTCACCCCTCGCCAATTCCACCCTCTCATCCTACCCTGCAGTTAACCCACCCATGGTCTTGCATACCTCTGCCTCTGGCTTCTTTTGGTGGGACTGCCTCTCTCGGTTCCAGTCTTACCAAACTGACCATAGCCAGAGCATCTCCAGCAACGTCTTAACTTTCCATACCAGCAGCGTTAACTCTCGAGTCTCTGAACTTTCCATTCTTGCCCCGCCTCTTCCTCATCTACATGCTGCCTTTTGTGACATAAGCTACAGACATGGGGTCAGCGTCCACATGTCTGCTGACAAGACCCAGCTCCAGCTCTCCACCATCTCTGTCTACACTCCACTACCTCTGTGTTATCAGACTGCAACAGTCTGTTTTGCATGAGCTGCGATTTGTTCCACACGGTGAAGACCAACCCTCCACTATTGGCCCCACCACAATCTGCTAACCCTTTTCAACGATTCCATTCCCCCTCCTGGCTGTTGTCTCAGGCTGAATATGTAACCTCTGACCCCTATTTGTCCTGTGCTATGCTACCGAGCTCGTATCCTCTCAATCACAAGAGACACCTAATTCCGCCCCCATAATAACGCCGGCCTCTGCCCCTGCCTCAGCCCATCGGCATTAAAACCATCAATCAGGAGTTTATCAGCTCCAGACTCTCCGTCCTCTCCTCCAATCTGTCTCCTTTTCATTCCTCGGACACTGGCCTCTCTTTGGTAGGGCTTGACTTGCTGGTTTCCATGATTATCTATCTGATCGGAAACAGGGAATAGAGAGATGTAACGACACAGAAGGGGGTCCTTTGGACCATCGAGCCCATACCGGCCCTCTGCACAGCAATCGAGTCAATCCCATTCCCCCGCTCTATCCCCGTAGGCCTGATACTTTATTTCTCTCAAATGCCGATGCAGTCTCCCCTTGAAAATATTGAGTATCTCCGCTTCCATCACTTCTGTCGGCAGCGAGTTCCAGGACCTCAACACTTGCTGCGAAAAAAGGTTTTTCCTCACAACCCCGCTGTAACTCTTGCCCAAAACCGTAAGTCTGTGTCCCCTAGTCCCTGTACCATTAACTACTGGGAACAGCCTGTGCCCGACTAGCCTATCCAAACCCGTCATATTATTGTACACTTCTATCAAATCACCCATCCACCTCCTTTGCACAAATGAAAACAAATCCAACTGCTACAACCTGTCCTTGTAGCTAAGATGCCCCATCGCCGGAATCATTTTGGTATATCTCCTCAGCGCCCGCTCAAGTCCCTTCACATCCTTCCTAAGTGTGGTGACAAGGACTGGATGCAATACTCAAGTTGTGGCCTAACTATCAATTTATAAAGATTCAGCATAACATCTCTACTATTGTACTCAATGCCCCTATTTATGAAGCCCAACATCCCATATAAGATACCATATCTCCAGCAATGGTTTCTCTCACAATCATCTCCGGCCCACAGCACCGTTCCCTATGATGCCACCCAGGTATCTATCGTCCCCGTCTCTTGTTCCTCATCTACATGCTTCTTCCATATATATGGGATCTGCTTTTATATGTAAGTTGTCAGTACAAGTTTTAACACTCCATTCACTCTCTAGAGCCCGCTACCTGTGTTGTCAGACTACTTGTCCCACATTCTATTTGGATGAGCCACAATTTTCTCCAATCAAACATTGGCAAGACTAAAGGCCTCATCTTAGCCCCAGCCACATTCCACTTTTGATCAATAGTCCAAATCAACTTATCGATGTTCCTTGTAATTCAAGTTACTTGTGCAGCTGTGTCTATTAAAGACTCTGAACCATATCAATATCTGCTTCTTTCCTGATTAGAACTCGGCCCTTATTGTCAATATCCCGACTGGTATGATTTTATATTCTCTAATACGAAACCACAGACTGTCAATATTGTTGGCTTGAGTGAAGTGACTTCTTCTGTGCAGTGTCTTGTCTCCATTTCCTATTTATTCGAGGTTTTGTGTTTAATTCTCCACATTGCCCATTCATTGCCCTAAAATTGTTTTCCTCCATTACAATCAGACCCACTATGTTGCAGGACCAGTTTGTGAGGTTCTAAGAAATTTAAGGTATTTGTTATGGCCGAGCTATTTCGTGATGCCCTGCTCTCATATTGCAGTGAAGTGCCTGCCAGGGACATCATATGAATGCAGCCGTTTGGCAAGTGTCTCGGAACAGAAACCAAATTGGAACAATTGGAATGGTGCAAAAATCGAACTTTTTCAGACCAGACAAACTCACCTGTAGTCGGCGGGTTTCGAAACTCCATCAGCGATTTCTGATTCAACGCCTTACTGCTCACCTTAGATGGCTGCTGCTTTTGGCTGCAATTTCGGTGCCTGCGATCCAAATGCTTTGGTGCACCAGCCAGTTGGGGATCTGTGGAGAATTCAACTTTCATTGCTCAGCTTATCTGGGCAGCGATTCCAAGTTCAGCGACATTATTTATTCGTTGATGGGCTGTGGGCTTCACTGGAAAGGCCAGCATTTATTGCCCATCCCTAATTACCCTTGTGAAGTTGGTGGTGAGCTGCAGTCGGTGTGGTGAATTTACTCCCACTGTGCTGTTATGGAGGGAGTTCCAAGATTTTACCCAGCACTGATGAAGGAATGGTGATATACTTCCCTGTCAGGGTGGTGCGTAACTTGGATGGGAACTTGTGGGTGATAATGTTCCCATGCACATGCTGCACTTCTCCTTCCTGGTGGTAGAGGTCCCGGGTTTGGGCAGTGCTGTCGAAGAAGCCTTGGCGATTTGCTGCGGTTCATGTTGTAGATGGTGCACACTGCAGCCACTGTACGCCGGTGGTGGAGGGAGGGAATATTTAATGTGGTGGATGGGTGCTGGTCAAGCGAGCTGCTTTGTCCTGGATGGTGACAAATTTCTTGAGTTTTGTTTTAGTTGCAGTCATCCAGGCAAGTGAAAACTATTTCATCACACTCCTTACTTGTGCCTTGTAGATCATGGAAAGGCATTGGTGATTCAGGAGGTGAGACGCTCGCCACAGAATACCCAGCATCTGAAATACTCTTGTGGCTTCAAACTTATGAGGCTGCTCCAATAATGCTTCAAGACAATGGTAACCTGCAGGATGAAAACGCTAGGGCTTAGGCGATGGTAATACCATTGAAAATAAAGGGCGCTGTTTATAATCACTTCTTGGAGGTAGTCATTGCCTGGCACTTATGTGGTGTGAATGTTACTTGCCACTTATCAAGCCAAGCTATGAAGTTTTGATGCATGCGGACATGGACTGCTTCATTATCTGAGGAGTTGCGAATGGCACTGAGCACTTTCCAAAAATCAGTGAGTATCCCCAATTCTGAAATTCTGACGGAATGAAGCACACTGATGAAGCAGCTGCAGATGGTTGGACCTAGAACCCTGCCGTGTGGAGCTCCTGCAGCACTGTCCAACGACTGAGATGATTGGCTTCCAACGACCACAAACATCTTCCTTTATGCTAGGCATGACTCCAGCCAGTGGAAAGTTTCCCACCTGATTCGCATTGACTTCAATTTTAATGGGTTCCTTGATGGCACCTCACCACTGTATTTCAACTCTTTTGTGCATGTTCGGAACAAGGCTCTACTGAGGTCTGGAGCCGGGTGGTCCTGGCAGAACCCAAAACTGAGCATGTCAGTTTGCTGATGATTCAGGGTAAATTGATGATGCGGTAATTGGCTGGATGGGATTTGTTCTGCTTTTAGTGTAAGGGACATACCTGGGCTGTTTTCCAATTGTCGGGTACATGCCATTGTTGTAGCTGTACTGGAACAGCTTGGCTAGAGGTGCGGCTAGTAAAGGAGCACAAGTATTCCGCACGACAGGCGCGATGTTGTCAGGGCCGAGAGCCTTTGCTGGGTCAAGTGCGCTCAGTGCTCCCTGTTAGGGTGCAGCATTATATGCCCAGTGCTGTCTAAGTTCCACCGTTCTTTATCAGATGCCATGGGGATTCTTCATATTGTTTATGTATCGTCCTATGCCAGAGCCTTCAATCACTCCGGAAGACTCTAGCTGGTACACTTTCAAAGGTTACCTCTAATTCTTTGCTAACAATGGTAGTACTAGTACCACTGCTGTGATATCCTCGTCCCGGACTTTATTTCGAGCGACTAATAAAGCTATTCCCAGCTGAACCATCATATTATTTGCTATATCCGCGATTTCTTTGAAGCATTTTACTCAGTTGGTGTTCATGAATACACAAAATGATTCGACTGGACTCTCTTTCGTCCACTCCCTTCTGTAAAACATTTATCACAAATGTCACATGCAGGCTGCACATGCCACTTCTAGAAAGGTCCTGATATTAGTTAGACTCATTGGTTGCTCGTATTACCCTTGAATTCCCAAGCTCTCGCATCAATTCTTCCGCAGACAACAATGTCTTCTAATGCTTCATTACATCATCACCTTCCCAGAAACTATCTATGTCTCTCTGTTTAGTCCTGCTAACCCTGTCGTGGCTTCTATTACTAGTCATTATGTCAACCCTCGCTTTCTTAGAGATTGTAACTGATTCTCCTTATCTTCCCTATCTTCCACAGCACATGGTTCCTGTTTTCTATTTAAACTCACAATTCCTTCACTAATTCTACCACCGTTTTTTATTTAATTGTGAACAACTCCCTTCACAAATCTTCACAAAGCTTTTATTTATCACAATAGGTATGATTTCATGCGGAGCATCGTAACATAATGCTGTTCCTGATTCCATTACATCTAGACTATTAACATATGTTTATTATTGCTGGACTGGACAGTTCATTCCTTTAGATGGCGTGTCATTTTTGTGTACATGGTTAGTTTGTCAGTGCCAGAATGATGACTCCATTCGTCCCACCCCCATCATCACAGTGCATGACTTCCCTTCTCAATTCTATATGATGTCTCAACATCCGTAACCAATTTACTGTTTGGGTCAGGGTATATCCCATCCACTCGGATTTAGGGGAACCTTCCTGGTCTCTGTGGGACTCTCAATCTTCCTAGAGAGTCCGGCTTATGTCTCTTTCTGCAATAACATTGAAAATATGTTTTGAGAGGCTATTCCTCGGCTTGTCACTGAATCGGGATTACAAGATAGAGCTTGATGTCCAAACCCAACCTATTTTGTGTCCTATTCTTCCTCATTTAAGTCACATCTTACTTAGATCCATATTTTGGAGGCTATAAGATATGGCCTCCTTGTCTCCAATTTTCAGCTTGTAGCTGCTTTCAATACAACCAAGGCCCCTTGTCCAGATAGAGACAAGGGTTAGGCCTTCCTTATCTTTGTTTTCATCCTCCCTACAAGGTTTCTTTGTTCAAAAGTTAATGGGTGCCTTGAAACTAACTGTAAGGATATCCTAACTTTAACACCATTCTGCTTAATTTTAATTGTAGTCCCTCTTACAGGTACCAACGTGTTTTAATCGTTCTTTATTGCTTCGACGTCGGCGTATATGACTGTGCCTTGAAGATTTTTATTAAATCTGAATATGCTGAGCTACATTAACCATTTCATATCCATAACTGAGAATGTCTGATATCAGTTCTGCAGTGCAAATTCACCGTGTTTCCGTATTCTAGTTGATTTCCACAGAAGAAATCACATTTGCAATATCAAGCGATATGTAAAATCTGATTAAAACCGTTCCTGGGCTTTCAGGTGAATTTATCAAAAGATCGGAGGTGTCTGGAGATATTTGCTCATCTACACCTTGTAAGCTGCAATACACGTAACAAAACCGCTGCTACGGAGTGGAGATCGAAATTGTGAGCGAATTTTGAGATGATCACTGATGGATTAAAAATGGCAGATGTCAGCATGGGATCCTTTGTCTGTACGGATTCAAAATGCAGGTGGTCAGCATAATGTCCTCTGTTTGGAAGAACACATGGACAGGAAAGAGAAATACCAGATGAAGAGGAAGTCACGTCCACACACACATCACAAGAATATGAACATGTCATGCAGAAAGAACTCCAATCAGGGATGGTTGGGATTCAAACTGGCCTATCAGAGGCAGGCAGATGGAGAAATACCAGGGAGCCTATGCCGGAGGGCTCTATACAGGAAAAAAACAGGAGCGAAAACATTAGACGGGCAAAGGGGGCTGTTGAAATGGCAAGTTGATGAGAACCATTTCCAGACTGATCACACGTGGAGGAGTGTATGTATTTATTTATGAAAGTCAGATATGCAGTGGATATATTGCTGGGGATATATTGTTGGGGGTAATTTTATATATGGTTACTGTGGGCATATAAATTGCAGGGATACTTTTATGAACGTTCGAATAAAGTGTGCACATATATATAGCCAGGGTGATATATTGCTGGGGGTACATCTAAGTATGGATTTATTAAAGTGTGGGCATATATGCACATATTATGGATGTACATTTATGTACTCAACTGTGGCCACATACATTGCCAGAGTGAATTAATATACTGCGGGCATAGGCATCGCCGATGGTGCTTCTATGTAAGCTTTTATTTTTAAATTGTAAAGTGAATAAAGACCACTTTTAGTGATCACAAACTTACCTGTCATTGTTGTTTTAATTCTCAAATACCGAACAGTAGTAGGAGAAAGTCGTAGACATGTATGGTCCAGATGTCTCTTGTAGTGGCCAGATTATCAAATGCAGTTTGCTTATTTTTCAGAAGCAACGAGTCAACTATCTCCAAGAGAAAGCTGTCAGTTTAGTATTCTTGACTATACATTCCTAACGTTCCCTGAATTTCGCAGTAATATCTGTTGGATATCTGTGGTGAATTGCATTCAGGTGACTTATTCCAATTCACCTCAGAAATTCATTTTCCTTTTTTTTACCATATAGCCTCAACCAATTCGTCTCATTCAATTTTACACAGTGATTAACATTTCATCTGATTCATGAGCCTGCCAGGAAATGTACCGTCCAATACATTATGATCATAAGATCATTGAGATATTGGTCAAACCTTGTCCAATGTTTTACTGTTTCGTTTAGTTACATTTTACTTAACCAAACATATTGTTGGACCCTCTATTTTCCAAATTACCTGATATGTTATGCCTCGTTCCATTTTATCTTTAGGAAATGATTCCAATTTCAAAGAGCAGTTTTGTTTGACTGACAGACCTTTGCAATATTCAATTTTATTAGCTCAAAAAAAATCTTCCTTGATATAAAGGAATCAACTGGGCTGCACTTCACTCTTTCCATTCAATATAAATGTGAATGTCCCGTTAAACTTCAGGTAAACACATATCAATTTTTCTTATTAATTCCAAATCCAGAAACACGTGATGCCCAGGATGAATGGTTTTACATTAGAGACAGAATTGTTTGCAATTACTTTGAAGGTAACTTCCATAAAAGCCCCCTCCAGAGCACTCTGATGCAAAAGATAATAAATGGTTTGACTGGTAAAGGCCGAGTCTTTGAAAGGCAAGAGCTATATTCGAGATCATGACCATTCTGTGCCGTTTAATGCAGATAAGGTCTCAAATTGTTAAATCAGGTGGATGTCATCAACCTCCATCTGGTCCAGGAAACGGCATTCTCCTGTTTATAAGAAAAGAGAAACAGAGAACCAATGTGGTTCGGCTTACAAGCCCAAGGGGTTAGTTTATCAGTTTATAATTTACTTCTGTCAAGGTTGGGAAATAACCATTTAAATAATGAATTTAATATTTATTAATGCCCAATATATAAATGTACATTCAGCAATGAAATATGAGATGCCCGTTGTATTAAAAAGACAGCTGTCAGTGGAAAGGGTTAACTCCGTTGGAGGTTTATAAGAAGGTGGAGAGAAACATTGTCAGAGACCGTTGCATAACTTCATCTAAATTTAAATAAAACTTTCCGAATCCAAAAAGAACCAAACATAATGTTATTGTTTTCAGTCATTGAACTTTTTCAAACTTGCTCAAAATGTCCTGATAAAATCAAACTGCAGAATCGAATTTCAGATTTTCCTTTATTTCGAATTTTCACAACGTGAACCAGGAAGGCATAAACATGTTAGAATTGCTTTATCGATCCCTATCAAATAAAACTCAGTTAAAACAGCAAAAATCGTTAAAACACCACAATAAAAATTAAAGATATTGTGAAACATTTCTGCAGTTCAGTCCTACTGCGGGGGGTCTCCCGACCATCACCATACTGCTCGGTAGCAGCAGCATTCCGCTTTGTTCACCCACACCATCAAAATGATTAAAAAGTCAGAATCATCACTACTCTTTGTTTCCTTGGCGCTGGTCAAAAATTCAAAATTTCCAGTTATTTTTAATAGACTTATGTCTGGAACTAGAGACTTTCACACAACTTACAACAACCAGAATGTCTGTGGTCACAGCAAGACACTGGTTTTCACAGTGTAATAGGTGAGTTAATCTGAATAATTCCAATTTAATTCAGGTCAATATATTATTAAATAAACACAATAAATAATATAATAATTAAAACAGCATAAAACCTGTTGATATAAACAAATAAATTAAGTCATCATTCCTTGTCTGCCTTCAGCTATTTTAACAAATAACAGGTAAAATGTTGAATCTAACTGCAGAAAAACGTTTTTTCAATAAAAGACATATTTAACGCTCTTAGCAAAAAGTGAAAAGAGAACAGCGCTTCCCACAGCTTGTGGGCTCCTAACCATTCCAACAGGCTTTTATAAAGAGACATTGGTTGAAAACAAAATATCTCCTACACGCTGTGACAGTAGAAAAGGAATAGATTCGTTCCCTATTCTCCTTCTTTATTCCAGCATAAATTACCGTAGATTTTTTCTCTCAACACAAATTAAAATTTATGATTACTTCTGACTTTGAAAAAACTTAGTGGTTGGGAAAAGATATAATTCCAATTGTAGTTCCAGAAATTGCAGTAATTGAGACCGAAATTTTAATTTCGAGGCGGGTAGGGAACGTTAGGTGTGCTTTTCAAACGTTCAAATTAATTTAATTTGTAACTTCGCCTTTTTAAAAAATGTCTAAGGTAGTAAGAGATTTTTTTTAACAGTAACCCAATTTAAAACAAGTGTTTTGAAGAGTTCAAATTGATTTCCTATCAGACATCATAGCCAACATAACCTTAAAGCTGAATCTTAACTTTGTAAAACAAACTCATTGGAGCATTTCATCGTTGCACAAATAAATTTTAGTCAATATTCTGCCCTTGCAGCGCGTTCCTATGCAGAGCTAGACAGGTATCTAACAACTTGATATTTTCCCATAAAAATCACAAGGCTTGACTTTTCTTGTAAACTTTTCTGGAAGATTCTTACTGTGAAACAGAAATACAATACAGAAGTGGAAGCATACATTAGTACACAAACACATAACTGATATGCATACACAAACATGGGTAAGCATGAGCAACACAGTACGTTTGGCATGTAACTTACCAAAACACGTGAAAACACAGCTTACTGTGAATATACATTTAGCAAACTGAAAGGCATTCTCTTACATTCACTTTAAATTAGCCCTGTAAATATTGCATCAAAATACAGCTACAAGTTAATTGGCTAGACACAGAGAGCGAGCAATTCACGGCTAGCTGTGCAGGTTTGCTTACAGAGAAAGGTTGCAAAACTAAACATTTTCTGCAAAATATAGGGTACACTAATCATCTATAACATTCTCAAGTCGTTACAGACATATAGGCCTAGAAATTCAGTTGGTTGCGCCAGCCGTTAGCACCTTAGGAGGAGTAGATGTCGAGCGCTAGGCGCTTAGTGCCCGGACGCAGTGTGATCTGCGCCTCGCCCCAACTTCAGTAGACATTTAGCGCCGGCGCAAAGTCTTTGCGCGCGCTCAGCTGCGCGCAGAGATCATTACGTCATTTCCTCATGCAACGTCGTGCAACGCCCTTTGTGCGCCCCCAACTGGATCTTCAGTCGTGCCAGTCCATTGTGTGCCGGGTGGCCCTAGCGACTGTTGAGTCGAACGGTGCTCAGCCGATGCGGGCCGCGGGGAGCGCAAATTAAAGGGCACTCCTGCTCCTTCTTTGTGAGCGACAAAGGTAGATTCATGGTGGTGGTGGTGGTGGTGGTGGTGGTGGTCGTCCGGTACCACATAACAGACTGATGGAGAGAAGCTCGCCTCAAAAACACAAATACAGCGGCCGTTCAAAAAAACAAATCCACCCTCCCCCTTTAAGAGCTCACCGGAGCCAGAGTGTCTGCCGTCAATCAGCAGCTCGCCGCACCTGCCCTGCACCCAACTTCTGGTGTTAGCGCCCCGGGCCACCGGCTTAGCGCCTAATGATAGTCGTGCATCGCCTGGTTTAGCGCAGCAGCAACCTCTTAGGGCGATGCGATTGAATATCGGCGAAGGGGGCTCGACTTTGCGCCGGGCGCAAACTTTAGCGGCCGCCCGACTTTTCCACCCCAAAAGTGGTTATACTGAATTTCTAGGCCATAGTGTCCAAGACCGAAATGTAACAGGAAAATAACTTCCAACACCATGTGCTGAGCTGCAGGTCTTGTGATATACAGCAATTTACTTTACATCACTTATTTACCGCACTTTACTGGGCTTTACTTCACTTGCTAGGTACCAAATATCCACTAGTTGGCGGCACACAATGGGAATCGACCCAAATTAATTAAACCCCTGAATTAAATTGAAAACTAACATAAATTCCTATTGAAGGCAGGACACTCCCCGCTACAATTCCATTGTACCACTACAGATAGAAAATAAAACCTAAAGAAAACGTCCTTTGGCTGCAAACATACTCAGAATCCTTTCTCTAGGTTTCTTCAGAAAGGAGGACTACGATCTCTGAGACTGGCTTCAGAAACACTTTGACGGTCCCGTCCTTGACAATCTTCACCTCCACCTTGCGGACCCTCTTGTCCCTGCTCGGCAGAGTTTTGACAACCAGTCGCACTGGCCATTCATTTCTGTGCACTTAGCTGTCTTTCAGCAAGACAACATCTCCCACTTTGACATTTGGCTTGTCCTCTGTCCATTTCCCACGGCTCTGTAGGGTGGAAAAATCCTCTCCTCTCCGTCTCTTCAAGACACTGGACTTGCTTCCACTGCTTCCCGTGCAGCTCAGCCATGTCGACATTTCCAGAGGGGACTGAAATAGCACTCATCTTTTGAGTCAGGAGCATCACTGGGTTGAGGACTGCAGGCATGCCTAAGTCGGTGGACACCGGTACCAGGGGTCTTGCATTCATGATCGCCATGACTTCAGCCGTGAGAGTGCTCAAGACGTCGTGTGTGAGACGAGTGGGTCCCGTCCGAAACAGCATAGCGTCCAGAATAGGCCTGGCAACTCCGATGAGCCTCTTCCATGACCCACCCATTTGGGATGAATGCAGGGGGTTAAACATCCACGTGCATCCTTTCTTTTGCAGGTCTTCGAGAGCCTTCAAGGGCTCCTTCCATAGGTTCCATTTTGCTTCTTTTTCTGGGAGGAGTGGAGCATCCCACTCACTCTGATCAGATGAGAGTTACTGTATTAATGCTTTTCCTTGCATTGTTATGGGAGCTACGAACACCAGAGGGTACTACAAACTGTTGAATGTGGACAGGACACCTCTCCGTGTGAATGGCCTTTCTTCACGGGACACCAGGAATGGGAAGATGTCTGTTTCCAGTTTCCAGGAGAGGCCCAGGCTCCGTTGAAGGTGGAGGGGATCCACTCCATGGTCCAAATCCTTTGAGGGGCTGTATTAGTTTGGGGGTTTATTGGTTTGCGTGTCTGTATTAGTTTGTGTGGCTGTATTAGTTCGAGGGGCGGTATTATATTGACTGTCTGTATTAGTTTGAGGAACTGTATGAGCTTGATGGACTGTATTATTTGGAGGTACTGTATTAGTTTGTGGGGCAGTATTGTTTGAGGGACTGAATTAGTTTGAGGGTCTGAATAAGTTTGAGGGGCTGTATTAGTTTGACGGGCAGTATTATTTTGAGGGTCTGTATTAGTTTGAGGGACTGTTTTAGTTTGAGGTGCTTTATAAGTTTGAGGTACTGTATTAGTCTGAGGGTCTGAATTATTTTGAGGGACTGTATTAGTTTGAGGAGTTTTATTAGTTTTTGGGTCTGTGTTAGATTGAGGCTCTGTATTAGTTAGAGTGGCCGTATTATTTTGAGGGCCTGTATTATTTTGAGGGACTGTATTAGTTTGAGGAGTTTTATTAGTTTTGGGGTCTGTATTAGTTTCTGAAGCTGTATTAGGTTGAGGGACTGTATTAGTTTCATGTGCTGTATTAAGTTGATTGAATTTATTAATTTGAGGGTCTTTACTATTTTGAGGGACTGTATTAGTTTGAGGGACTGTATTAGATTGAGGGGCTGTATTAGTTTGAGGGACTGTATTAGTTTGAGGGTCTGTATTAGTTTGTGGGACTGTAAAAGACTCAGGGTCTGTATTTGTTTGATGCAATGTATTGGTTTGAGGAGTTTTATTAGATTTTGGGTCTGTATTAATTTGAGGGGCTCTATTAGGCTGAGGGACTGTATTAGTTTGAGGGGCTGTATTACTTTAAGGGACTGTATTAGTTTGAGGGCCTGTATTCGTTTTAGTGTCTGTATTTGTTACAGGGACTATATTAGTTTGATGGGCTGTATTATTTTGAGGTACTCTATGTAATACCCACTGGAAATGTTATGTACGCTAAGTATGGTTATCAATCTTTAACTTAGACACTGTATTATCATTGTTATAAATCCCTGGGTTAAAGTTGCCCATGTGAAGTTTCGGCAAGAACATTTAAGGACACAATGTGACTAAAAGCAGACTTTCCATAATTCTGCACCAATATCAACTGTTGCAGACAGTGAGGCTGCGCAGTCTCCAGGCAGAAACCCCAGGAGGAAGGGGTGGGGTCGAGTTTTTCGAGCGGGAAACGCGAGCGACTGGAAGAAAAGAGGGCAAGAGCTCTGAAAAGATGGCAGGAGCTCTGAAAAGAGGGCTCAGGAGGCAAATGGCTGCCGCATCCCGTCCCGGGCTTCCAAACTCGGCCGCCGCCTTTCGTATTAGTAGCTCTGCACCCAGAACTCAAAGTGGGATTCAGTGATCGTGAAGAGAATTCAACGAACGTGTTCGGAGTCGTAAGTCTTGCAGACATTATACATACCATGAGCTCCAAATTAAGCGTGCCAACAAAAGAGTACACTCGAATTTGGACACAGGGACAGATTCTCCTTTGAATCCATGTAAATGGAGAATGTATGTTTATTATGTCTAGATTCATTCTAATGTATGCAAATGTCTAATTTAGTTCATTGACCTGTAATCTTCTTATACTGTCTGACGTTAAAACTATAAAGTAAGATAATTAGAACTAAGCCTTTGTAGTAGTGATCTCCTTACTGGACTATAGAATACTGTCTACAACAGAGACCACATCTCACATATATCTAGAGAACCTTGAAGGGGTTACATTTTGGGGGCTCGTCCGGGATTGTGGTCTATTTATGTTAGTAAACTAACAGTATTGAATGCTCATTGCTAAGAGAGTGGTTTGTGGTATCTACTGGGCTGTTTGAGCATAAAAGATGGATGTTAATGAGGGTGAAGCTTGGTGCAAACGGAAGCAGATAGCTACTACCCATGCCATTGTGCTGAATGGTGTTGCTAACGATGACCCTGATGATTTCTTGCTAAGGGCTCTGAATTGTGTCAAAGCCTTTGGAAAGGTTAGGATAGTTGAGCGCTGCTTGGATACAGCTACCAAGAAGCAGTTTGTGTTGATCCAGACATCAGAGAACCTGCGAGGTCATGGTTTACCTGGGGCAGTTGGGCTTTCTGAAGAGGCTGGTCCCTGGCCAGTTCAGTTTGTCCCTATCACTACTAAGGAAGAAGAAGGGTTTCAGACCAAGTTGTTGTCATTATTGAGACAAGAAGGAAAGACTGTTGCTGATGTCAAAAGTCTGATAGGTCCTTCGACCCAGGATATGAACACTCAGTTGGTCAGTGCCATTAGTTCTCTGGTGGATAAATGCTCCAATCTGCCCCTCGAGGCTCAGGGATACCGTAAGCTCCGTATCTTCTCAGGAGTGAGACCAGCTCCCAGTGGGGAAGAGGAGTACGACCCCTGGGCTGAGCAGACCCTGCCTCTGCTAGAGGAATGGCAGTGCAGTGACCATGTGAAGAGGCAGAGAATAGTAGAAAGCCTTAGTGGTCCTGCTGCTGATATTGTAAGATTCTTAAAGGCGCAGAACAGCTCTGCTATTTCCTTTGACTACATGCAGGCTCTAGAAACTGCCTTTGGAACTACTGAAACCATTTCAGATTTGATGGTCAGATTCAGAAGCACATTCCAGTGTGAGGGAGAGAAGCTGTCCAGTTATCTGCTGAGAATAGACAAACTGCTGCATTGTATGTTACGGAAAAGAGGGATTGAGTGGCCTGAAATGAATCGATTCCGCATTGAACAGGTTGTGTGAAGTGCATTGCTCGAAGACGTGACTGCTCTTCGCATACGCATGACCCATAAGTTGCGAGATCCACCTACCTTCACTGAGCTCCGAAGGGAAGTCAGAGAGGAGGAGGATATGCTTCAGGCCCGGAATGTAGCAAAGAGTGCTGTGATGTCCAAGCTTGTGACCCCTGTTACAGTTTCTACTCCTAAGGGTGCTGTCAACCCTGAGATGGAACAGCTGAAGAAGGAAATAAATGTCATGAGAGCCGAGATGGCATATTTTCGGTCTAAGCCCAACACAGAAAGGGATGACGCACGGGTGCAAAAGGTTGAACACCCTGCGAAGTCTAGCAGCAAAATGAATGATTCCTCTAAAGGATATCCCCATGAAGGAGATAGACCTTGAGTCTTTTGTTATAACTGTGGAAAGGATGGACATTTCAAGCGAGAATGTAGAGCTAAGGAAAATCTAAAAAAAAGTAAATGACCGTCTCATAAAACTTACCAAGAAGTCGGGAAACTACAAAGGGGCACAGTAACGGAACGGCCTGCTGTCCCTGTAGTTAAGACACGTTCCGCTAAGTGCAAAAATAGACGAGTGGATATGAAAGACATCATACCTGAAGGTTTAGTAGGGCTGAGTTCTGCTGTATCAATACAGATTGAAGGAATTTATACAAAAGCTTTCCTCGACACGGGTTCTCAGGTTACCATACTGTACAGATCCTTCCATGACCGATACCTGACGCATTTGCCATTAACCCCAATCAGTCTTCTGCAGATCTGGGGCCTTAGTCCTGCTGATTACCCATATGATGGCTATTTGTCGCTGAGGTTGGAGTTCTTGGAAGCTGATGTAGGGACCACTGAGACCATTGATGCACTTGTGTTGGTTTGCCCTGACCACATGGTAAAAGGTGAGGTTTCCATACTGGTTGGCAGTAATACACGCATAGTGAGCCCGGTATAAAAACCGGCGCCAAGGCAGAGGCCCGACCAGTTCGGGGGAGAGCAGCAGCAGCGGAGGTGAGCCCGGTATAAAAACCGGCGCCAAGGCAGAGGCCCGACCAGTTCGGGGGAGAGCAGCAGCAGCGGAGGTGAGCCCGGTATAAAAACCGGCGCCAAGGCAGAGGCCCGACCAGTTCGGGGGAGAGCAGCAGCAGCGGAGGTGAGCCCGGTATAAAAACCGGCGCCAAGGCAGAGGCCCGACCAGTTCGGGGGAGAGCAGCAGCAGCGGAGGTGAGCCCGGTATAAAAACCGGCGCCAAGGCAGAGGCCCGACCAGTTCGGGGGAGAGCAGCAGCAGCGGAGGTGAGCCCGGTATAATAACCGGCGCCAAGGCAGAGGCCCGACCAGTTCGGGGGAGAGCAGCAGCAGCGGAGGTGAGCCCGGTATAAAAACCGGCGCCAAGGCAGAGGCCCGACCAGTTCGGGGGAGAGCAGCAGCAGCGGAGGTGAGCCCGGTATAAAAACCGGCGCCAAGGCAGAGGCCCGACCAGTTCGGGGGAGAGCAGCAGCAGCGGAGGTGAGCCCGGTATAAAAACCGGCGCCAAGGCAGAGGCCCGACCAGTTCGGGGGAGAGCAGCAGCAGCGGAGGTGAGCCCGGTATAAAAACCGGCGCCAAGGCAGAGGCCCGACCAGTTCGGGGGAGAGCAGCAGCAGCGGAGGTGAGCCCGGTATAAAAACCGGCGCCAAGGCAGAGGCCCGACCAGTTCGGGGGAGAGCAGCAGCAGCGGAGGTGAGCCCGGTATAAAAACCGGCGCCAAGGCAGAGGCCCGACCAGTTCGGGGGAGAGCAGCAGCAGCGGAGGTGAGCCCGGTATAAAAACCGGCGCCAAGGCAGAGGCCCACCAAATCAACAGCAGAGGAGAGGTAAAAAGTAATCCAAGTGTGACGTCACCAGGGAGCAGGTAAGTGATTGGTTGGTGAGTATTTCTCTCTTTTCAATACAAGCTTGAATTCTGTGGTGTTACATTTCTGTGGTGTAGTGGGGACAGTTGGTAAATAAAGCGCCCTAGAGTATACCTGTAACTGGGGTATTGAATAAAATTTTTAATTAATTAAAGGAGTAAGTCATGGGAGGAGAGCTCAGACCCGTGTTCTGCTCCTCTTGCTCCATGTGGGAAATCAGGTAAGCTGCCAGTGTCCCTGACGACCATGTGTGCGGGAAATGCATCCAGCTGCAGCTACTTGCAGACCGCATTGCGGCGCTCGAGCTGCAGGTGGATGAATTTTGGAGCATGCGCGATGCTGAGAGGCTCGTGGATAGCACGTTTAGCGAGTTGTTCACGCCTCAGGGCAGGGCGGCACAGGGGGTGACCATCAGGCGGAGCAACAAAGGCAGGCAGGTAGTGCAGGGAACCCCTGCGGGCATCCCCCTTTCAAACAAGTATACCGCTTTGGATACTGTTGAGGGGGATGACTCACCAGGGGAAGGCAGCAGCAGCCAACTTCCTGGCACTGGGGGTGCTCCTGCTGCCCAGGAAGGGGGGAAAAAGAGTGGGAGAGCAATAGTGGTAGGGGATTCTATAGTAAGGGGAACAGATAGGCGTTTCTGTGGCCGTAGACGTGAATCCAGGATGGTTTGTTGCCTCCCTGGTGCCAGGGTCAAGGATGTCACTGAGCGGCTGCAGGGCATTCTGGAGGGGGAGGGTGAACAGGCAATGGTCGTGGTCCACATTGGTACCAACGACATAGGTAAAAAGAGGGATGAGGTCCTGCATCAAGAATTTAGGGAGCTAGGTAACAGATTAAAGAGCAGGACCTCAAAGGTTGTAATCTCTGGATTACTCCCAGTGCCACGTGCTAGTAAGTATAGGAATGGGAGGATAGAGCAGATGAATGCGTGGCTAAAGAGTTGGTGTAGGGGGGAGGGTTTTACTTTCCTGGATCACTGGGCCTGCTTCTGGGAAAGGTGGGACTTGTACAAGTCGGACGGGTTGCACCTGAACCAGAGCGGGACAAATATCCTTGCGGGGAGGTTTGCTAGCACTGTTGGGGGGGGTTTAAACTAACTTGGCAGGGGGATGGGATACAGAGGGGAGCTGAAATAGGGGGGGATGTGCTGCCAATTATAGAGAAAAAAACAAGTCAGCTTGGTAGACAGGGCAAATATATAAGGGCAAGGCTGGATGGCATCTATTTTAATGCAAGGAGTCTTGCGAATAAGGTGGATGAACTGAAGGTGTTGATAAACACATGGGAGTATGATATTGTTGCTATCACGGAGACATGGTTGAGGGAAGGGCAAGACTGGCAGCTCAATATTCCGGGGTACAGAATCTTCAGGCGAGACAGAGGTGGAGGTATAAGAGGAGGGGGTGTCGCAATATTAATTAAGGAGTCAATTACTGCAGTAAGGAGGGATGATATATTAGCAGGGTCCTCCAATGAGGCCATATGGGTGGAGCTTAAAAACAAAAAGGGGGCAAGCACTTTGCTGGGAGTGTACTATAGGCCTCCAAACAGTCAGGGGGAGATAGAGGAACAGATATGTAGGCAAATCTCAGAGAAATGTGCAAATAATAGGGTAATAATAATGGGGGATTTCAACTTCCCCAATATTAACTGGGATAGTCAGAGTGTGAAAGGCTCAGAGGGTGTAGAATTCTTAAAGTGCATCCAGGAGAGCTTTTTGAGCCAGCATGTAGAAAGTCCTACAAGAGAGGGGGCGGTACTGGACCTAATTCTAGGGAATGTGGCCGGCCAAGTGGAAAAAGTGCTAGTAGGTGAGCACTTTGGTGATAGTGACCATAATATGGTAAGATTTAAGGTGGCCATGGAAAAGGACAGGGATGGGCCGGAAATAAAGGTTCTAAATTGGGGGAAGGCCGATTTTAATAGGATAAGGCAGGATCTGGCCAAAATGGACTGGGATCAGCTACTTGTAGGAAAATCCGCATCGGAGCAATGGGAGGCTTTCAGAAGGGAGATTGAGATCATACAATGGCAACATGTTCCCGTAAAGGTCAAGGGTGGTTCCAAAAACCACAGGGAACCTTGGATGTCAGGGGATATACGGGAATGGATTAGGAAAAAAAGGAGGGCTTTTGGTAGATACAAAAGGCTAAAGACGGAGGAAGCCCTAGAGGAGTACAAAAAGTGCAGGGGGATACTTAAAAAAGAAATTAGGAGATCAAGGAGGGGCCATGAAATAACACTGGCAAGCAAAATAAAGGAAAATCCGAAGATGTTTTATAAGTATATTAAGGGTAAGAGGATAACTAGGGAAAAAATAGGGCCCATTTGGGACAAAAGTGGCAATCTGTGTGTGGAGCCGGAAGATGTAGGAGGGGTTCTGAATGAATTTTTTGCGTCTGTTTTCACTATGGAGAAGGACGATGTAGACATAGAAATAGGGCGGGGGGACTGTGATATGCTCGAACATATTAACATCGAGCGGGGGGAGGTATTGGCGGTTTTAGCTGGCCTAAAAATGGATAAATCCCCAGGCCCGGATGAAATGTATCCCAGGCTGCTGTGTGAGGCAAAGGAGGAGATTGCGGGGGCTCTAACACATATATTCAGGACCTCTCTGGCCACAGGGGATGTGCCAGAGGACTGGAGAACCGCTAATGTAGTACCATTATTCAAGAAGGGTAGTAGGGAAAAACCGGGGAACTACAGGCCAGTGAGCCTAACATCAGTGGTAGGAAAATTATTGGAAAAAATCCTGAGGGACAACATTTGTCTCCACTTGGAGAGGCAAGGATTAATCAGGGATAGTCAACATGGCTTTGTCAAGGGAAGATCATGTCTGACTAATTTGATTGAATTTTTTGAGGGGGTGACTAGGTGTGTGGATGAGGGTAACGCAGTGGATGTGGTATACATGGATTTCAGTAAGGCCTTCGATAAAGTCCCGCACAGAAGACTGGTCAAGAAGGTAAGAGCCCATGGAATCCAGGGTGCCTTGGCACATTGGATACAAAACTGGCTTAGTGGCAGAAGGCAGAGGGTGATGGTCGAAGGTTGTTTTTGTGACTGGAAGCCTGTGGCCAGTGGGGTACCACAGGGATCGGTGCTGGGTCCCTTGCTGTTTGTGGTCTACATTAATGACTTGGATATGAATGTAAAGGGTATGATCAGTAAGTTCGCGGATGATACAAAAATTGGTAGGGTGGTAAATAGCGAGGAGGGTAGCCTCAGTCTGCAGGACGATATAGATGGGTTGGTCAGATGGGCGGAACAGTGGCAAATGGAATTTAACCCGGAAAAGTGCGAGGTGATGCACTTTGGGGGGACTAACAAGGCAAAGGAATACACAATGAATGGAAAGACCCTAGGCAAGACGGAGGGTCAGAGGGATCTGGGTGTGCAAGTACACAGATCCCTGAAGGCGGCGGAACAGGTGGATAAGGTGGTAAAAAAGGCATATGGGATACTTGCCTTCATTAGCCGAGGCATTGAATATAAGAGCAAGGAGGTTATGATGGAGCTGTATAAAACACTGGTTAGGCCACAGCTGGAATATTGTGTGCAGTTCTGGTCGCCACACTACAGGAAGGATGTGATCGCGTTAGAGAGGGTGCAGAGGAGGTTCACCAGGATGTTACCAGGGCTGGAGCGCTTCAGCTATGAAGAGAGACTGGGCAGGTTGGGTTTGTTTTCCTTGGAGCTGAGGAGGCTGAGGGGGGACATGATTGAGGCGTACAAAATTATGAGGGGCATAGATAGGATGGATGCTGAGGAGCTTTTTCCCTTAGTAGAGGGGTCGATAACTAGGGGGCATAGATTCAAGGTAAAGGGCGGGAGGTTTAGAGGGGATTTGAGAAAGAACTTTTTCACCCAGAGGGTGGTTGGAGTCTGGAACTCACTGCCTGAAAGGGTTGTGGAGGCAGTAACCCTCACAACATTTAAGAAGCATTTGGATGTGCACTTGAAATGCCATAGCATACAAGGCTACGGGCCAAATGCTGGAATATGGGATTAGATTAGACAGGGCTTGATGGCCGGCGCGGACACGATGGGCCGAAGGGCCTCTATCCGTGCTGTATTACTCTATGACTCTATGACTCTATGACTCCTGACAAGCTGCAAAGAGCAGGGACGTGAAAACTTCTTGAGCACCAGACACATTCACCCTGTTTTCAAAAAGGCTTTTGAGAAACTGCCTGAACTTTCTTCTGACGTAGATGATAGCAAAAGAGGAACTGTGTGGTACGTTCGAGCCAAACCTATCACCCTGCGTCCTGGAGGAGTGGCTAGAATCCCTGGGATACCAAAATTCCCTGGAACGCCAGGTACTGAAGCCATTCTGATAGAGTCACCTGATAATCCTGCAGAAGTGTCACGGTTTCCAAATGAGCTTCTGGTGAGACCAGAGTTGCAGACCCCGACAGCTCTGATGTCAAGGAGAGTTACAGTGACCGTGAGGAATATGTCAGGCAAAGGAATCACATTGAGGAAAGGAATGCCGATTGCGCATCTGTTTCCTGTAAATGTAATGTCGTCACATGTGAAGGAAGAGTCCAAAGTTAACTCAACCGGAGATCTGACACTCTCCTCCTTCAACTTTGGAGATTCATTCGTTCCTAAAGAATGGAAGGACCGATTAGTCAGGAAGATGATGGAGCGGAGAGGAGTTTTCTCTACTCATGAGTTTGATGTTGGTTGTAGTAAGAGTTCTCGCCATTCTATCAGAATTACCGAGGATAAACCCTTTCGGGAGAGGTCTCGACGGCTGGCACCAGCTGACATCGAAGCAATGAGATAGCACCTGTCGCAGTTAAAAGAAGCTGAGATCATTACCGAGTCCAGGAGTCCTTATGCATCTCCTATAGTGGTGGTGAGGAAAAAGAACGGAAAGATTCGGATGTGTGTGGACTTTAGGACGCTGAACAGACGTACTGTTCCCGACCAATACACCGTTCCAAGAATTGAGGATGCACTGGCTTGTCTTAATGGAAGCAAGTGGTCCAGTGTGTTGGATCTCAGAAGTGGATACTACCAAATACCAATGAGTGAATCGGACAAAGAAAAGACAGCAATTTTATGTCCAGTTGGGTTCTACCAATTTGAAAGGATGCCACGGGGAGTTTCAGGTGCTCCAGCAACTTTTCAAAGAATAATGGAACAAACAGTTGGGGACATGAACATGCTCGAAGTATTGGTGTACTTGGATGATATCATTGTGTTTGGGGCAACCCTTGAAGAACACGAATCTCGGTTGCTGAATGTGCTTGGTCGCCTGGAGGATGAAGGTCTCAAGCTATCATTGGACAAGTGTCAGTTTTGCCAAACATCCGTGTCCTATGTGGGGCATATTGTATCACAGGATGGAGTTGCCACAGATCCATCCAAGATCGAAGCTGTTACCACATGGCCCAAACCGAACACAGTTACTGCCTTGCGGTCATTTCTTGGGTTCTGTGGATATTACAGGTGCTTTGTGCAGGATTACTCCAAAGTGGCCCATCCTCTGAATCAGCTGCTGGCTGCTTACCTCCCACCAGCCAAGAGGAAGAAAAAGGCTAAAGGTAAAGAGAACAAGGACTACTTCAAACCCTCTCAGCCTTTTGGTGTTAGATGGGATGAGAAATGCGAAGAGGCCTTCAACACCTTAAAGCAAATTCTTACTCAAGCCCCCGTATTGGCTTTTGCAAACCCACAGCTGCCATATGTGCTACACGTGGCTGCCAGTCAAGAAGGGTTGGGTGGTGTGTTGTATCAGGACCAAGGAGCAGGGTTGAGACCTGTAGCGTTCATCAGTCGCAGTCTTACGCCATCAGAGCGTAACTACCCAGCTCATAAGCTAGAATTCTTGGTGCTGAATTGGGAGGTGGTGGATAAGCTGCAGGATTATCTGTATGGAGCGAAGTTTGAAGTGATGACAGACAATAATCCATTAACCTATGTGTTGACTTCGGCAAAACTTGATGCCACCGGCCACCGCTGGCTTGCTGCACTATCTGCTTACGACTTTAGTCTCAGGTACAGACCTGGGAACCAGAACATTGACGCAGATGCTCTGTCTCGTCGCCCACACTACCAGAAACCAGAGTGGAAAGATGTTGCTTCAGCAAATGTGAAAGTAATGTGTCAGATGTCCGTGGTATCTGGACCAAAGAATTCATTTCATGCCCGAGAGATTGACCACTTGGGAGCGTCAATGCATGTTGTTCCCCAGGCATTTTGCAACCTTTCCAGTTTGGATGTATAAAACTTACCCATGTTGTGTTCATCTGAAATAGCCAAAGAACAGGAGGATCCCTGTATTCATGAGGTGTTTTCAGCTCTCCGTCTGGGTGATATTACATAGATCGACAAATCAAAACATCCTGACTGTCGTCTGCTCCTAAGAGAATGGGACCACTTGGAAATTAGAGAGGGAGTGTTGTGTAGAATCACTCACCCACCCACTAAACCATGCCATTCACAGTTGGTCCTGCCTGAAAAGTACAGGGAAATAGTGATGAAGTCTTTGTATGATGACGCAGGTCATCTGGGAGTAGATAAGGCCTATGGGTTGGTCAAGGACAGATTCTACTGGCCGCGTATGAAGTCTGCGGTTGAGAAGTTCTGCAAGTCCTGTGCACGTTGTGTCCAGAGAAAGACTTTATCTAAAAGAGTTGCTCCTCTGTTTCACATGCAAAGTGATGGACCTCTAGACCTTGTCTGAATGGATTTTCTGTCCATCGAACCCGATTCCAGCAATACCGCAAATGTCTTGGTCATTACAGATCATTATACTCGCTATGCCGAAGCTTTTCCCACAAAGGATCAGAAAGCATCCACCGTTGCCAAAGTGTTGTGGGAGAAATACTTCATCCACTATGGACTGCCAAAGCGAATACACAGTGATCAAGGTAGAGACTTTGAAAGTAGACTTATACATGAGTTGTTGTCCATGCTCGGGATTGAGAAGTCAAGAACAAATCCATACCATCCTCAGGGAGATCCTGAACCTGAGCGGTTTAACTGTAATTTGTTAGACATGCTTGGAACGCTGGATTCAAAGCGAAAGAACAAGTGGAGTCGGCACATTGGACATCTTGTTCATTCTTATAATTGTACCCGAAATGACGCTACTGGTTTTTCACCGCACTACCTCATGTTTGGACATGAAGCGAGGATGCCGGTGGATTTGTGCTTCGGAGTATCCAGTGATGGCACATCACAGAGAACTTACCTCAAGTATGTATCTGACATGAGAAAGGAATTGCAAGCTGCTTATGAACTTGCTGATTCTGTTTCTGCCAAACAGAATAAAGGAAATAAGCAGAGGTATGACCAGAAGATCCGTTTTTCCCAACTCATGCCTGGTGACCGTGTTCTCATACGGAACCTAGGACTTCAAGGGAAACATAAGTTAGCAGACCACTGGGCTTCTACACCTTACATTGTTGAAAGTCAAATGTCACAACTACCTGTGTTTCGGCTAAAACCTGCAGGTGGGAATGGATCCATAGAAATACTGCACCGGAATCATATCCTGCCATTGGGAAAGCAAGTGCATCTGGATCTGCCAGCGGATAATGAGCCGACACCTAGTAGGAGAACCCTGCAGAGAAGAAGAAGGAAAAAACGAGAAAACAGGAAAACTTTGTTCCAGAAGAGAGAAAACCCATTTTGGACACAGGGACAGATTATCCTTTGAATCCATGTAAATGGAGAATGTATGTTTACTATGTCTAGATTCATTCTAATATATGCAAATGTCTAATTTAGTTCATTGACCTGTAATCTTCTTATACTGTCTGACGTTAAAACTATAAAGTAAGATAATTAGAACTAAGCCATTGTAGCAGTGATCTCCTTACTGGACTATAGAAAACTGTCTACAACAGAGACCACATCTCACATATATCTAGAGAACCGTGAAGGAGTTACATGTATTAGTTTGAGGGGCTGTCTTAGTTTGAGGGACTGTATTAATTTGAGGTTCTGAATTAGTTTGAGGTGCTGTTTTAGTTTGAGGGGCTGTATTAGTTTGAGGGACTGCATTAGTTTGAGGGTCTGTATTAGTTTGTGGGACTGTAAGAGTGCAGGGTCAGTGTTAGTTTGAAGGACTGTATTAGTTTGAGGGACTGTATTAGGTTCAGGGGCTGCATTAGTTCTAGGGGCTATATTAGTTTCAGGGGTTTTGTTAGTTTTAGGAGCTGTTTTAGTATCAGGGGCTGTATTAGTTTGAAGGGCTGTATAAGTTTTAGAGGATGTATCAGCGTGTGTTGCTGTATTAGTTTGAGAGGCTGTACTAGATTGAGGTGAGGTATTAGTTTGAGGGGCTGTACTAATTGAAGGTCTGTATTAGTTTGAGGGGCGGTTTTTGTTTGAGGGGCTGTATTAATTTGAGGGACTGTATCAGTTTTATTGACTGTAATATTTGAGGGGCTGCATTAGTTTGAGAGGCTGTATCACTTTTAGGGTCTGTATTGTCGTGAGGTACTGTATTAGTTTGAGGGACTGTATTAGTTTGAGGGGCTGTGTTAGTTTGATGGGCTGTATTAGTTTGAATGGCTGTATTACTTTTAGTGGCTGTGTTAGTGTGAGTTGCGCTATTTGTTTGAGGGGCTGTATTAGTTTGAGGGGCTGTATTAGTTTGGGGGTTTATTGGTTTGCGGGTCTGTATTAGTTTGTGGGGCTGTATTCGTTCGAGGGACTGTATTATTTTATCTGTCTGTATTAGTTTGAGGAACTGTATCAGTTGATGGGCTGCATTATTTTGAGGTACTGCATTAGTTTGTGGGGCAGTATTGTTTGAGGGATTGTATTAGTTTGAGGGTCTGAATAAGTTTGAGGGGCTGTATTAGTTTAACGGGCAGTATTATTTTGAGGGTCTGTATTAGCACGGTGGCATAGTGGTTAGCACTGTTGCCTCACAGCGCCAGGGACCCGGGTTCGAATCCGGCCTCGGGCGACTGTCTGTGTGGAGTTTGCACATTCTCCCCGTGTTTGCGTGGGTTTACTCCGGGTGCTCCGGTTTCCTCCCACAGTCCAAAGATGTGCGGGTTAGGTTGATTGGCTATGATAAATTGACCCTTAGTGTTAGGGGGATTAAATACGTGGGGTTACGGGGATAGGGTGGGATATGTGTCGGTGCAGGCTCAATGGGCCGAAATGGCCTCTATCTGCACTGTGTGGTTTCTGTGATTAGTGTGAGGGACTGTTTTAGTTTGAGGGGCTTTATAAGTTTGAGGTACTGTATTAGTCTGAGGGGCTGAATTATTTTGAGGGACTGTATTAGTTTGAGGAATTTTATTAGTTTTTGGGTCTGTGTTAGATTGAGGGTCTCTATTAGTTAGAGCGGCTATATTATTTTGAGGGCCGGTATTATTTTGAGGGACTGTATTAGTTTGAGGAGTTTTATTAGTTATGGGGTCTGTATTAGTTGTGAAGCTGTCTTAGGATGAGGGACTGTATTAGTTTGAGGTGCTGTATTAAGTTGAGTGAATTTATTAATTTGAGGGTCTTTACTATTTTGAGGGACTGTATTAGTTTGAGGGACTGTATTAGATTGAATGGCTGTATTAGTTTCAGGGACAGTATTAGTTTGAGGGACTGTATTTGTTAAGTCTGTGTGTTCTAGTTGTATTTAAGATTAATTACTGACACAGACTACAAGAATAACGTTTCAACAGGTCTTTACTAGTTGGAGGTCAGGGCTATACTAACAGCAATATCACTACACAGTACTTATATACCAGTGAACACCACCGGTATTACGTATACAGCAGCCAGAGAAAGTAGTACATCTCTTAAGGTGGAACAGGCTTAAGTTCTCTTAAGGTGGAACAGGTTACATACACCACAATCCTCCCTTTTTAACTTAACAGTCATATCCCCATTTAACATAACATAATAACACCTATACATATATAACTTCAGGTATAAACAGTTCAAAGGTTCAGTCTCTCAGGAGGCCTTCTGATTCGGGTTGGATAACGCCTTTCAGTGGTCTCTGATTCTTGTTGCTGAGGTGACTCCTCTAGTTGGTTTCCTATGTATTGGACATCATCATCTGGTACATTCCCTGCCGAGGTAGATGCTTCAGGTTCATTAACGTCTTCCACAGTTGTCTCTGTCGCAACCATGGGTTCGATCCTTGCTCTCGATTCTACCAGTTGATCCGCATGACGCCTTATCACATTGTTACCAATATCTACTGTGTACATCAGAGGCCCTTGTCTGGCCCGAATTGCTCCGGACTGCCATTTTTCGTTTCCGTAGTCCCTTGACAACACTGGTTGTCCTACGTTGAAACTTTGAGTGGTCTTGTTATTAATATGCCAGAACTGTTTGTTTTCCACTTCCCTCCGCACATTTGGTTTTAACAAGTCCAACCTGGACCGCAACCTCCTGTTATAAAACATCATGGCAGAACTTTGGTTAGTCACTGCATGAGCGGCGTTTCGATATGCCATTAGGAAATTGTCCACCTTGTGTTGTAGCGGAATCTGATCATTGTTCATGGCCTTTATTGCCTTTTTGAATGTTTGGACAAATCTCTCGGCCAACCCGTTTGTCGCCGGATGATATGGGGCAGAGCTATAATGTTTCACCCCATTCATCTTTAAGAATTTTTGGAATTCTTCCGACACGAACTGTGGTCTGTTGTCTGAACATATCTGTTCTGGCCATCCGTTCCTTGCGAATATTGTTCTTAACACCGCAATTGTCTTTTCTGAAGTAGTGGTATTTATCTTGATCACTTCTGGCCATTTGGAATGTGCGTCCACCGCAATTAGGAACATGGAGTCCATGAATGGACCAGCAAAGTCAATATGTACGTGTTGCCATGGGGCTGAAGGCCATTCCCATGGGTGTAGTGGTGCGATCGGAGGGGCATTTTGCACTTTTTGTCACCCAGCGCAGCTTTTCGTCAACTCCTCTATCTGTTGGTCAATACCCGGCCACCATACATAAGCCCCAGCAAGACTTTTCATCTTAACTCCCCCCAGATGACCTTCATGCAGTTCCTTTAGAACTCTTTCCCTTAACTTGGGAGGAATAATCACCCTTGTCCCGTACATCAAAGTACCATGGCAGACGGACAGCTGGTCTCGCCTTGCCAAAAATGCCGGTAACAGAGGATCACCATGTGTTGGCCATCCCTTCACTGTCACCTCGTAGACTCGGGACAGTGTCAGGTCGTTCCTGGTCTCTCTTTCAATACTTGCATTGGTGACTGGTAAACACTCGATGATGGTCGAATGAAATAACTCAACAGGGTCAACTTTCGTCGTCTCTTCTTCTTCAGGTAGTGGCAGTCACGACAGCCCATCAGCATTGCCATGCTGCTTTGTACCTTTGAATTCTATTTGATATTGATGTGCCCCTAGGAAAAGGGACCATCTCTGGAGTCTCTGTGCTGTCATCACCGAAACACCCTTCTTAGGGTTAAAAATGGATACCAACGGCTGATGGTCTGTCAGAAGTGTGAATTTTTGGCCCTGCAGGTAATGATTAACTTCTTCACTCCCCATACAAGGCTGAGAGCCTCCCTATCGATCTGCGCATAGTTGCGCTCAGCGGAGGTCAATGATCTGGATGCAAACGCGACTGGCCTTTCTGTGCCATTTGGCAACTTCTGTGAGAGTACTGCCCCAATACCATATGGAGAAGCATCACAAGCCAACCGAATAGGCAGTGTTGGGTTGAAGTGAGCCAACACTTCCTCTGAGGTGATCAATTCTTTGCTTTTGCGAAATGCCTTCTTACACTTTTCGCTCCATTCCCATGGTACCCCCTTCTGTAAAAGAGCGTTCAGTGGGTGCAGTACCGTGGACAGATTCGGTAGAAACTTATCGTAATAGTTAATCAATCCTAGAAACGACCTCAACTGAGAGACATTATCCGGAGCGGGAGCCTTTACAACTGCCTCTATCTTGTCAGGAGACTTATGAAGCCCCTCCCGGTCAATGACATGACCACAGTAAGAGATCCGCTTCTGAAAGAACTCACATTTCTGCCGATTAACTCGAAGTCCATACTCTTACAGTCTGTTGAGCACCAGTTCCAAGTTTGCGAGGTGTTCTTCATCACCATCTCCTGTAATCAGAATATCGTCCAGGTAACATTGTGTGCCTGGAATTCCCTGTAATACCTGCTCCATGGCCCTCTGCCAAATTGCTCGAGCCGATGCCACTCCAAAAACCAGCCTATTATACCGGTACAAACCTCTATGCATGTTGATCGTGAGGGACTGTCGTGACTCTTCTTCAACCTCCATCTGCAAGTACGCCTGCGCCAGGCCTATCTTGGTGAAGTGTTTCCCGCCAGACAACGAAGCAAAAATATCCTCAATCCGTGGAAGCGGATACTGCACCATGGGAAGCACTGGATTAATGGTGATCTTGAAGTCTCCACAGATGCGAACCTTCCCTGGTTCTCCTGGCTTGTTGCTCGAAGGACGTTTCATAACGGGAACAATGGGCATAGCCCACTCACTCCAATCTACCTTAGACAGTACACCTGAACGTTCTAGCGCTTCCAGTTCCGCTTCTACAGCTGGTCGTATTGCATAGGGTACCGGTCTGGCTTTGAAAAAATTTGGGTGTGCATGTTCATCAATCTTGATGTTTGCCGTAATTCCTCTCAGTGTTCCCAGTCCCTGCTGGAACACCTCTTTAGCATCATCCAATATTCTGGACAATCGTTTAGGTTTGACATCTGTTTCCCCGGAATCTACCGTTAGTGCCTTTAAGCAGTGCCAGTCCATATTCATTTTCCTAATCCACTCCCGTCCCAGTAGTGGTGGATCTCCTTCAGGTAGCACATATAAGTCAATTTCTTGGCTTTCTTTGCCCTTGTGGACCACTTTTACCTCTATCTTTCCGATGGGTTACACTCTTTGACCCGTGTATGTTTTCAATATAATCTCCGTATCCCGTAGGGGAATATGTTGGAATAACCTTTTGTAATCTTTCTTATTCATGACCGTCAATGCCGATCCAGTGTCCAATTCCATCTTTACTTGGACTCCTGCTATCTGATGAGTGACCCAAATTGCCTGGAGATCTGCATCCTTACCAACGTTGTGTACTCTTAAGCTACCCAGTTCATTACTGCTGGCGTCTGAATCTGACTTCTGGTCGTTCGAACTGTTCTTTGTCACCTTGTGTACCTTTATGTATTTTCCTTGCGGTGACTTTTTGTTGCTGGTCTTCTTTCCTGACCTGCAGACTTTAGCTATGTGGCCAAGCCTGCCACACGTTCTGCATTCTTGGTTTTAAAACCAACACTGGTTCTGATCGTGCGTTGTCTTTCCACAACGATAACATTTTACAGTACTCAAAACCAATTGATTTGTACTGAGTTCCGGTGACCGTAGCTGCATTACTGCCATGCCTCTCGCTGTGGCCTCGTGTGCTGCTGCCATAGTGACCGCTTTCTCAAGTGCCAGCTCATTCTCCTCGAGCAATCGCTTTTGTGTATCTTCTTTTAATAAACCACACAAAAATTTATCTCGTAGTGCCTCTGTCAGTCTCGTTCCAAATTGACAGTACTTTGCTAGCTTACGCAATTCCATTAAATATTCAGCATTGCTTTCCTCCTTCAGCTGCCTTCTGCTGTAAAATATAAATCGTTCCGCTAGCATCAGCGGCGTGGGGTTTAGGTGATTTTTCAGGCAGTAACAATCTCCTCGAACGTCTTATCCGCCGGTTCATCTGGTGTTAAAAGGTGTTTCAAATGCCCGTATGTCTTCGCACCCATTAAGTTTAATAATGTTAGTGCTTTCTCTTCATCTGGGATTTTATTTGCTTTACAATAATTTTGTATGCATGATACATACATAGCCCAATCTTCGTTGTCGCTATCAAAGGTATTAATGTTCCCATGTTTAGGCATCGTTGCAATTTAATTCATTTTTATTTTTATCCAAGATGGCGGCTTCCGCGCTCTTGTCTTCATCCTCCGCCTACAAAATGGCGGTTTTCCCGCGCTTGGCGATCTTCACCCGTCCCCCGACACTGTCTCAGCTTCACCGCGGCTCTCGCGCCTTCAGTTGCCCCCAGACGCTGCGCCTTTTAGCCCAAATGTGGCCCGGCCCTTATCACCAGCTGCGATCGCTGTCCCCGTGCTGCGCCTTTCGGCCCGAATGCGGCCCGGCTCTTATCTCCGGTCACGATCGATCTCACCGCCCTTATTCCTCCGTCTTCCCTCCGCGTCTGTACAGCCAACGCGGCCGACTTTCTGGTCACGTCGCTGCCCGGCTTACCCACTACCAAGGTAGAAAGAAGATAGCTGACTGCCGCTGATGAAGGCTTCGAGTTCAGGATATCTTCTGCACTCTGGTTTCTCGATGTCTGCGGCGCGACGTGTCTTCCAGCACGGTGATGAGGGTGGAAGCCTCTCTTCGACGTCCGTTCTGTGACAAAGCCGCGGTGGATATAACTGCCACAGGGTAAGAATCTGACTCATCGCCATTGTAAAGTCTGTGTGTTCTAGTTGTAATTAATAAAACACAGACTACAAGATTAAAGTTCAACAGGTCTTTACTGGTTGGAGGTCAGGACTATACTAAATACAATCTTACTACACAGTGCTTATATACCGGTGGTCACCACCGGTATTACGTATACAGCAGCCAGAGAAAGTAGTACATCTCTTAAGGTGGAACAGGCTTAAGTTCTCTTAAGGTGGAACAGGTTACATACACCACAAGGTGTGTATGTTGTTTCACAGTGTATCAGGATCCTGCCAGGTGTGTATGGGGTTTCACAGTGTATCAGGATCCTGCCAGGTGTGTATGGGGTTTCACAGTGTATCAGGATCCTGCCAGGTGTGTATGGGGTTTCAGAGTGTATCAGGATCCTGCCAGGTGTGTATGGGGTTTCACAGTGTAACAGGATCCTGCCAGGTGTATATGGGGTTTCACTGTGTATCAGGATCCTGCTAGGTGTGTATGGGGTTTCAAAGTGTATCAGGATCCTGCCAGGTGTGTATGGGGTTTCACAGTGTATCAGGATCCTGCCAGGTGTGTATGGGGTGTCAAAGCGTATCAGGATCCTGCCAGGTGTGTATGTGGTTTCACAGTGTATCAGGATCCTGCCAGGTGTATATTGGGTTTCACAGTGTATCAGGATCGTGCCAGGTATATAGGTGGTTTCCACAGTGTATCAGGATCCTGACAGTTGTATATGGGGCTTCACGGTTTATCAGGTTCCTGCCCGGTGTGTATGGGGTTTCACAATGTATCAGGATCCTGGCAGGTGTTTTTGGGGTTTCACAATGTATCAGGATCCTGCCAGGTGTGTATGGGTTTTCACAATGTATCAAGATCCTGTCAGGTGTGTATGCGGTTTCACAGTGTATCAGGATCCTGCCAGGTGGGTATGTGGTTTCACAGTGTATCAGGATCCTGGCAGGTGTTTATGGGACTTCACATTGTAACAGGATCCTGCCAGGTGTGTATGGGCTTTCACAGTGTATCAGGATCATGCAAGATGTGTGTGGGGTTTCACAGTATATCAGGAACCTGCCAGGTGTGTATGGGGTTTCACAGTGTATCAGGATCCTGCCAGGTGGGTATGTGGTTTCACCGTGTATCAGGATCCTGCCAGGTGTGTATGGGGTTTCACAGTGTATCAGGAACCTGCCAGGTGTGTATGGGTTTTCACAATGCATCAGGATCCTACCAGGTATATATGGGGTTTAACAGTGTAACCGGATCCTGCCAGGTGTCTGTTGGGTTTCACAGTGTATCAGGATCTGGCCAGGTGTGTATGGGGTTTCACAGTATATCAGGATCCTGCCAGTTGTGTATGGGGTTTCACAGTGTATCAGGATCCTGCCAGGTGTGCATGTGGTTTCATAGTGTACCAGGATCCTTCCAGGTGTGTATGGGTTTTCACAGTGTATCAGGATCCTGCCAGGTGTGTTTAGGTTTTCAATGTGTATCCGGATCCTGCCAGGTGTGTATAGGATTTCACAGTGTATCAGGATACTGCGGGGAGTGTGTGGGGTTTCACAGTGTATCAGGAACCTGCCAGGTGTGTATGGGGTTTAACAGTGTATCAGGATCCTGCCAGGTGTGTATGGGGTTTCACAGTGTATCAGGATCCTGCCAGGTGTGTATGGAGTTTCACAGTGTATCAGTATCCTGCTAGGTGTGTATGGAGTTTCACAGTGTATCAGTATCCTGCTAGGTGTGTATGGAGTTTCACAGTGTATCAGGATCTTGCCAGGTGTGTATGGGGTTTCACAGTGTATCAGGGTCCTGCCAGGTGTGTATGGGGTTTCGCAGTGTATCAGGGTCCTGCCAGGTGTGTCTGGGGTTTCACAGTGTATCGGGATCCTGCCAGGTGTGTATGGGGTTTCGCAGTGTATCAGGGTCCTGCCAGGTGTGTATGGGGTTTCACAGTGTATCAGGATCCTGTTCGGTGTGTATGGGGTTTCACAGTGTATCAGGGTCCTGCCAGGTGTGTATGGGGTTTCCCAGTGTATCAGGATCCTGCCAGGTGTGTATGGGGTTTCACAGTGTATCAGGGTCCTGCCAGGTGTGTATGGGGTTTCACAGTGTATCAGGATCCTGCTCGGTGTGTATGGGTTTCACAGTGTAACAGGATCCTGCCAGGTGTGTATGGGGTTTCACAGTGTATCAGGATCCTGCCAGGTGTGTATGGGGTTTCACAGAGTATCAGGATCCTGCTCGGTGTGTATGGGGTTTCACAGTGTAACAGGATCCTGCCAGGTGTGTATGGGGTTTCACAGTATATCAGGATCCTGCCAGTTGTGTATGGGGTTTCACAGTGTATCAGGATCCTGCAAGGTGTGTATGGGGTTTCACAGTGTATCAGGATCCTGCCAGGTGTGTAGGTGGCTTCCACAGTGTATCAGGATCCTGACAGATGTATATGGGGCTTCACGGTTTATCAGGATCCTGGCAGGTGTTTTTGGGGTTTCACAATGTATCAGGAACCTGCCAGGTGTGTATGGGGTTTCACAGTGCATCAAGATCCTGCCAGTTGTTTTGGGGGTTTCACAATGTATCAGGATCCTGCCAGGTGTCATAGAGTCATAGAGTCATAGAGTAATACAGCACGGATAGAGGCCCTTCGGCCCATCGTGTCCTCGCCGGCCATCAAGCCCTGTCTAATCTAATCCCATATTCCAGCAGTGTGTATGTGGTTTCACAGTGTATCAGGATCCGGCCAGTTGGGTATTTGGTTTCACAGTGTATCAGGATCCTATCAGGTGTTTAAGGGATTTCACATTGTATCAGGATCCTGCCAGGTGTGTCTGGGCTTTCACAGCGTATCAGGATCCTGCAAGGTGTGTGTGGGGTTTCACAGTGTATCAGGATCCGGCCAGGTGTGTATGGGGTTTCACAGTGTATCAGGATCCTGCCAGGTGGGTATGTGGTTTCACCGTTTATCAGGATCCTGCCAGGTGTGTATGGGGTTCACAGTGTATCAGGAGCCTGCCAGGTGTGTATGGAGTTTCACAATGCATCAGGATCCTACCAGGTGTATACGGGGTTTAAAAGTGTAACCGGATCCTGCCAGGTGTCTGTTGGGTTTCGCAGTGTATCAGGATCTGGCCAGATGTGTATGGGGTTTCACAGTGTATCTGGATCCTGCCAGTTGTGTATGGGGATTCACAGTGTATCAGGATCCTGCCAGGTGTGTATGGGGTTTCACAGTGTTTCAGGTTCCTGCCAGGTGTGTATGGGGTTTCACAGTGCATCAGGATCCTGCCAGGTGTGTATGGGGTTTCACAGTGTATCAGGATCCTGCCAGGTGTTTATGGGGTTTCACAGTGTATCAGGATCCTGCCAGGTGTGTATGGGGTTTCACAATGCATCAGGATCCTACCAGGTGTATATGGGGTTTCACAGTGTATCAGGAACTGCCAGGTGTGTATGGGGTTTCACAATGCATCAGGATCCTACCAGGTCTATATGGGGTTTAACAGTGTAACCGGATCCTGCCAGGTGTCTGTTGGGTTTCACGGTGTATCAGGAACTGGCCAGGTGTGTATGGGGTTTCTCAGTGTATCAGGATCCTGCCAGGTGTGTATGGGGTTTAACAGTGTATCAGGATCCTGCCAGGTGTGTATGGGTATGGTATTCAAAATGTATCAGGATCCTGCCAGGTGTCTCTGGGGTTTCACAGTGTATCAGGATCGTGCCAGGTTTATGGGGTTTCAGTGTATCAGGATCCTGCCAGGTGTGTATGGGGTTTCACAGTGTATCAGGATCCTGCCAGGTGCATATGGTGTTTCACAGTGTATCAGGATCCTGCCAGGTATGTATGGGGTTTCAAAGTGTATCAGGATCCTGCCAGCTGCGTATGGGGTTTCACTGTGTATCAGGATCCTGCTAGGTGTGTATGGGGTTTCACAGTGTAACAGGATGCTGCCAGCTTTGTATGAGGTTTCACAGTGTATCAGGATCCTGCCAGGTATGTACGGGGTTTCACAGTGTATCAGTATCCTGCCAGGTGTGTATGGGGTTTCACAGAGTATCAGGATCCTGCCAGTTGTGTGTGGGGTTTCACAGTGTATCAGGATCCTGCCAGGAGTGTGTGGGGTTTCACAGTGTATCAGGATCCTGCCAGGTGTGTGTGGGGTTTCACAATGTATCAGGATCCTGCCACGTGTGTATGGGGTTTCACAGTGTATCAAGATCCTGCCAGGTGTGTATGGGGTTTCACAGTGTATCAGGATCCTACCAGGTGTGTATGGGGTTTCACAGTGTATCAGGATCCTGCCAGGTGTGTATGGGGTTTCACAATGTATCAGGATCCAGCCTGGTGTGTATTGGGTTTCACAGTGTATTAGAATCCAGCCAGATGTGTATGGGGTTTCACAATGTATCAGGACCCTGCCAGGCAGTTAAAGGGTTTCTCAGTGTATCAATATCCTGCCAGGTGTGTGTGGGGTTTCACCGTGTTTCAGGATCCTTCCAGGTGTTTGTGGGGTTTCACAATGTATCAGGATGCTACCAGGTGTGATTGGGGTTTCACAGTGTATCAGGATCCTGCCTGGTGTGCATTGGGATTCACAGTGTATCAGGATCCTGCCAGGTGTTTATGGGGTTTCACAGTGTATCAGGATCCTGCCAGTTGTGTATGCGGTTTCACAGTGTATCAGGATCCTGCCAGGTGTGTATGGGGTGTCACAGTGTATCAGCTTCCTGCCAGGTGTGTATGGGGTTTCACAGTGTATCAGGATCCGATCAGGTGTGTATGCGGTGTCACAGAGTATCCGCTTCGTGGCAGGGGTGTATGGGGTGTCTGAGTGTATCAGGATCCTGCCAGGTGTGTATGGGGTTTCATAGAGTATCAGGATCCTGCCAGCTGTGTATGGGGCTTCACAGTTTATCAGGATCCTGCCAGGTGTGTATCGGGTTTCACAGTTTATCAGGATCCTGCCAGGTGTGTATGGGGATTCAGTGTATCAGTATCCTGCCAGGTGTGTATGGGGTTTCACAGTGCATCTGGAACCTGCCAGGTAGTTAAGGGTTTTGTCAATGTGTCAGGATCCTGCCAGGTGTGTATGTGGTTTCAGAGTGTATCAGGGTTTTGCCAGGTTTCTATGGGGTTTCACAGTGTATCAGGATCATGCCAGGTGTGTATGGGGTTTCACAGTGTATCAGGATCCTGCCAGGTGTGTATGGGGTTTCACAGTGTATCAGGATCCTGCCAGGTGTGTATGCGGTTTCACAGTTTATCAGGATACTGCCAGGTGTGTATGTTGTTTCACAGTGTATCAGGATCCTGCCAGGTGTGTATGGGGTTTCACAGTGTATCAGGATCCTGCCAGGTGTGTATGGGGTTTCACAGTGTATCAGCATCCTGCCAGGTGTGTATGAGATTTCGCAGTGTATAAGGATCCTGCCGTGTGTGTGGGGTTTCACAGTGTATCAGGATCCTTCCTGGTGTGTATGGGGTTTCACATTGTATCAGGATCCTGCCAGGTGTGTATGGGGTTTCAGAGTGCATCAGTATCCTGCCAGGTGTGTATGGGGTTTCACAGTGTAACAGGATCCTGCCAGGTGTGTATGGGGTTTCACAGTGTATCAGGATCCTGCCAGGTGTGTATGGGGTTTCACAGTGTATCAGGATCCTGCCTGGTGTGTATGGGGTTTCACAGTGTATCAGTATCCTGCCAGTGTGTATGGGGTTTCACAAAGTATCAGGATCCTGCCAGGTGTGTATGGCGTTTCACAGTGTATCAGCATCCTGCCAGGTGTGTATGGGTTTTCACAGTTTATCAGGATACTGCCAGGTGTTAATGGGTTTTACAGTGTGTCAATAACCTGCGAGTTGTGTATGGGTTTCACAGTTTATCCGGATCCTGCCAGGTGTGTATGTGGTTTCACAGTGTATCAGGATCCTGCCAGATGTGTATGGGGTTTCACAATGTATCAGGATCCTGCCAGTTGTGCATGGGTTTCACAGTGTATCCGGATCCTGCCAGGTGTGTATGGGGTTTCAGAGTGTATCAGGATCCTGCCAGGTGTGTATGTGTTTTCATAGAGTATCAGCATCCTGCCAGGTGTGTATGGGTTTCACAGTGTATCCGGATCCTGCCAGGTGTGTATGGGGTTTCTCAGTGTATCAGGATCCTGCCAGGTGTCTATGGGGTTTCACAGTGCATTCAGGATCCTGCCAGGTGTGTATAGGGTTTCACAGAGTATCAGGATCCTGCCAGGTATGTATGGGATTGCACAGTGTTTCAGGATCCTGCCAGATGTGTATTGGGTTTCACATTGTATCAGGAACCTGCCAGGTGTGTATGGGGTTTCACAGTGTATCAGGATCTTGCAAGGTGTGTATGGGGTTCCACAGTGTATCAGAATCCTGCCAGGTGTGTATGGGATTTCACAGTGTATCAGAATCCTGCCAGGTGTGTATGGGATTCCACAGTGTATCAGAATCCTGCCAGGTGTGTATGGGATTTCACAGTGTATCAGAATCCTGCCAGGTGTGTATGGGATTTCACAGTGTATCAGAATCCTGCCAGGTGTGTATGGGGTTCCACAGTGTATCAGAATCCTGCCAGGTGTGTATGGGATTTCACAGTGTAGCAGTATCATAGATTCATAGAGTCGTAGAGTTATACAGCACAGAAAGAGGCCCTTTGGCCCATCGTGTCTGCGCCGCCCATCCATCCCTGTCCAGTCTAATCCCATTTTCCAGCATTTGGTCCATAGCCTTGTATGCAATGGCATTTCAAGTGCTCATCCAAGTGCTTCTTGAATGTTGTGAAGGTTCCTGCCTCTACCACCCTTTCAGGCATTGAGTTCCAGATTCCAATCACCCTCTGGGTGAAAAAGTTCCTCCTCAAATCCCCTCTAAACCTCCTGCCCCTTACCCTGAATCTATGCCCCCTTGTTATTGACGCCTCTACTAAGGGGAAAAGTTCCTCTTTATCTACCCTATCTATGCCCCTCATCATTTTGTGCACCTCACTCAGGTCCCCCCTCAGCCTTCTTTGCTCCAAGGAAAACAACCCCAGCCTGTTTAGTCTTTCTTCATAGCTGAGACGCTCCATCCCAGGTAACATCCTGGTGAATCTTCTCTGCACCCTCTCCAAAGCAATCACATCCTTCCTATAGTGAGGCGACCAGAACTGCACACAAGACTCCAGCTGTGGCCTTAACAGCGTTTTGTACATCTCCATCATAACCTCCCTGCTCTTATATTCTATGCCTCGGCTAATGAAGGCAAGTATCCCATATGCCTTTTTAACCACCTTATCTACCTGTTCCGCTGCCTTCAGGGATCTATGTACATGTACACCAAGGTCCCTCTGACCCTCTGTACTTCCTAGGATCCTGCCACTCATTGTGTATTCCCTTGCCTTATTTGTCCGTCCAAAATGCATCACCTCGCACTTTTCAGGGTTAAATTCCAATTGCCACTTTTCCGCCCATCTGACCAACTCGTTTATATCGTCCTGCAGCCTGAGGCTTTCGTCCTCGCAATTTACCACCCCACCAATTTTCGTGTCATCCGCGAACTTACTGATCATACCTTTCACATTCTCATCCAAATCATTTATGTAGATCACAAACAGCAAGGGACCCAGCACCGATCCCTGAGGTGCCCCACTGGACACAGGCTTCTAGTCACAAATGCAACTTTCGACCATCACCCTCTTCCTCCTGCCACTCAGCCAGTTTAGGATCCAACGCAACAAGGCACACTGGATCCCATGGGCTCTTACCTTCTTGACCAGTCTCCTATGCGGGACTTTGTCAAAACCTTTGTTGAAGTCCATGTAAACCACATCCACAGCATTTCCCTCATCCACACTCCTAGCCGCCCCCTCGAAAAATTCAATCAGATTTGTCAGACATGATTTACCCTTGACAAAGCCATGCTGACTATCCCCGATTAATCCTTGCCTCTCCAAGTGGAGACTAATTTTGTCCCTCAGAATTTTTTTCCAATAATTTCCCTACCACAGATGTTAGGCTCACTGGCCTGTCATTCCCTGGTTTATCCCTGTTACCCTTCTTGTATAATGGTACTACGTTAGCTGTTCTCCAGTCCTCTGGTACATCCCCTGTGGCCAGAGAGGTTCTGAAAATTTGTGTCAGAGCCCCTGCAATCTCCTCCTTTGCCTCATACAACAGCCTGGGATACATCTCGTCCGGGCCTGGGGATTTATCCAATTTTTGGCCTGCTAAAACCGCTAGTACCTCCTCCCTCTCGATGCTAATATGTTCAAGTATGTCACAGTCCCCTTGCCCGATTTCTATGTCTACATCGTCGTTCTCCATAGTGAACACAGATGCAAAAAATTCATTTATAACCCCGCCTACATCATCTGGCTCTGCACACAGATTGCCACTTTGGTCCCTAATGGGCCCTACCCTTTCCCTGGTTATCCCCTTGCCCTTAATATACTTATAAAACATCTTAGGATTTTCCTTTATTTTGCTCGCCAGTGTTATTTCATGGCCCCTCCTCGCCCTCCTAATTTCTTTTTTAAATATGCCCCTGCACTTTTTATACTCCTCTCGGGCTTCTGCCGTCTTTAGTCTTTTGTAACTGCCAAAAGCCCCCCTTTTTTCCCTAATGCATTTTTGTATATCCCTTGTCATCCAAGGTTCCCTTTGCTTGTTGGTCCCACCCTTGACATTTACAGGAACATGTTGGCGTTGTACTCTCTCTATTTCCCTTCTGAAAGCCTCCCACTGTTTTGATGTGGATTTTCCTATAAGTAGCTGCTCCCAGTCCAGTTTGGCCAGATCCTGCCTTATCGTATTAAAATCGGCCTTCCCCCAATTTAGAACCCTTATTTCCGGGCCGTCTTTGTCTTTTTCCATGACCACCTTAAATCTCACCGAGTTATCGTCACTGTCGCCAAAATGCTCTCCTACTGACTCTTCCACCACTTGCCCAGCTACATTCCCCAGAATTAGGTCCAGTACCGTCCCCTCTCTTGTAGGACTTTCTACATGCTGGCTCAAAAAGCTCTCCTGGATGCACTTTAAGAATTCTGCACCCTCTAAGCCTTTCACACTCTGACCATCCCAATTAATATTGGGGAAGTTGAAATCCCCCACGATTATTACCCTATTATTTTAGCACTTCTCTGAGATTTGCCTACATATCTGTTCCTCTATCTCCCCCTCACTGTTTGGGGGCATATAGTACACTCCCAGCAAAGTCCTTGCCCCCTTTCTGTTTTTAAGTTCTACCCATTTGGCCTCATTAGAGGACCCCGCTAATATATCATCCCTCCTTACAGCAGTAATTGACTCCTTAATTAATATTGCAACTCCCCCTCCCCTTTTACACCCCCCTCTGTCTCGCCTGAAGATTCTATGCCCCGGAATATTGAGCTGCCAGTCCTGACCCTCCCTCAACCATGTCTCTGTGATAGCAACAATATCGTACTCCCATGTGTTCAACAACAACTTCAGTTCATCCACCTTATTTGCAAGACTCCTTGCATTAAAATAAATGCCTTCCAGCCCTGCCATATTCCCTTTTGCCATCACATGTTTGCTCTGCCTTCCCAGCTGACTTGTTTTTTCCTCCGTATTTGGCTGTAAATCACCCCATACTATAGCTCCACTCTTTACCCCATCCCCCTGCCAAGTTAGTTTAAACCCACACCAGCAGTGCTAGCAAACCTCCCCGCTGTGAGGATCCTGCCAGGTGTGTATGGGGTTTCAGTGTACCAGGATCCTGCCACGTGTGTATGGGGTTTCACAGTGAATCAGGATCCTGCCAGGTGTGTATGTGGTTTCACAGTGTATCAGGGTCCTGCCAGGTGTGTATGGTGTTTCACAGTGTATCAGGATCCTGCCAGGTGTGTAAGGGGTTTCATAGTGTATCAGGAACCTGCCAGGTGTGTATGTATTTTCACAGTGTATCACGATCCTCCCAGGTGTGTATGGGGTTGCACAGTGTATCAGGAGCCTGCCTGGTGTGTATGGTGTTTCACAGTGTATCAGGAACCTGACAGGTGTGTATGGGGATTCTCAGTGTATCAGGACCCTGCCAGGTGTGCATGGGGTTTCACAGTGTATCAGGTTCCTGCCAGGTGTGTATGGGGTTTCACAATGTATCAGGAATCGGCCAGGTGTGTATGGGGTTTCACAGTGTATCAGGATCCTGCCAGGTGTGTATGGGGTTTCACAGTGTATCAGGATCCTGCCAGGTGCGTATGGGATTTCACAATGTATCAGGATCCTGCCAGGTGTGTATGGGGTTTCACAGTGTATCAGGATCCTGCCAGTTGTGTGTGGGGGGTTTCACAGTGTATCAGGATCCTGCCAGGTGTGTATGGGGTTTCACAGTGAATCAGGATCCTGCCAGGTGTGTATGTGGTTTCACAGTGTATCAGGATCCTGACAGGTGTGTATGGGGTTTCACAGTGTATCAGGATCCTGCCAGGTGTGCATGGGGTTTCACAGTGTATCAGGAACCTGCCAGGTGTGTATGGGGTTTCACAGTGTATCAGGAACCTGCCAGATGTGTATGGGGTTTCACAGTGTATCAGGATCCTGCCAGGTGTGTATGGGGTTTCACAGTGTATCAGGATCCTGCCAGGTGTGTATGGGGTTTCACAGTGTATCAGGATCCTACCTGGTGTGTATGGGGTTTCACACTGTATCAGGATCCTGCCAGGTGTGTATGGGGTTTCACAGTGTATCAGGATCCTGCCAGGTGTCAATGGGGTTTCAGTGTATAAGGATCCTGCCAGGTACGTATGGGTTTTCACAGTGAATCAGGATCCTGCCAGGTGTGTATGTGGTTTCACAGTGTATCAGGAACCTGCCAGGTGTGTATGGGGTTTCACAGTGTATCAGGATCCTGTCAGGTGTGTATGGGGTTTCACCGCGTATCAGGAACCTGCCAGGTGTATATGGGGTTTCACAGTGTATCAGGATCCTGCCAGGTGTGTATGGGGTTTCACAGTGTATCAGGATCCTGCCAGGTGTGTATGGGGGTTCACAGTGTATCAGGATCCTGCCAGGTGTGTATGGGGTTTCACAGTGTATCAGGATCCTGCCAGGTGTGTATGGGGTTTCACAGTGTATCAGGATCCTGCCAGATGTATATGGGGTTTCACAGTATATCAGGATCCTGCCAGATGTGAATGGATTTTCACAGTGTATCAGGATCCTGCCAGGTGTGTATGGGGTTTCAGTATATCAGGATCCTGCCAGGTGTGTATGGGGTTTCAATGTGTATCAGTATCCTGCCAGGTGTGTATGGGGTTTCGCAGTGTATCAGGATCCTTCCAGATATGTATTTGGTTTCACAGTGTATCAGGATACTGCCAGGTTTGTATGGGGATTCACAGTGTATCATGATCCTGCCAGGTGTGTATGGGGTTTCCCAGTGTATCAGTATCCTGCCAGGTGTGTATGGGGTTCCACAGTGTATAAGGATCCTGCCAGGTGTGTATGGGGTTTCACAGTTTATCAGGATCCCGACAGGATTGTATGGGGTTTCACAGTGTATCAGGATCCTGCCAGGTGTGTATGGGGATTCACAGTGTATCAGGATCCTGCCAGGTATGTATGGGGTTTCGCAGTGTATCAAGAACCTGCCAGGTATGTATGGGGTTTCACAGTGTATCAGGATCCTGTCAGGTGTGTATGGAGTTTCACAGTGTAACAGGATCCTGCCAGGTGTGTATGGGGTTTCACAGAGTATCAGGATCCTGCCAGGTGTGTATGGGGTTTCACAGTGTATCAGGAACCTGCCAGGTATGTATGTTGTTTCACAGTGTATCAGGATCCTGCCAGGTGTGTATGGGGTTTCACAGTGAATCAGGATCCTGCCAGGTGTGTATGTGGTTTCACAGTGTATCAGGAACCTGCCAGGTGTGTATGGGGTTTCACAGTGTATCAGGATCCTGCCAGGTGTGTATGGGGTTTCACCGCGTATCAGGAACCTGCCAGGTGTATATGGGGTTTCACAGTGTATCAGGATCCTGCCAGGTGTGTATGGGGTTTCACAGTGTATCAGGATCCTGCCAGGTGTGTATGGGGGTTCACAGTGTATCAGGATCCTGCCAGGTGTGTATGGGGTTTCACAGTGTATCAGGATCCTGCCAGGTGTGTATGGGGTTTCACAGTGTATCAGGATCCTGCCAGATGTATATGGGGTTTCACAGTATATCAGGATCCTGCCAGATGTGAATGGGTTTTCACAGTGTATCAGGATCCTGCCAGGTGTGTATGGGGTTTCAGTATATCAGGATCCTGCCAGGTGTGTATGGGGTTTCAATGTGTATCAGTATCCTGCCAGGTGTGTATGGGGTTTCGCAGTGTATCAGGATCCTTCCAGATATGTATTTGGTTTCACAGTGTATCAGGATACTGCCAGGTGTGTATGGGGATTCACAGTGTATCATGATCCTGCCAGGTGTGTATGGGGTTTCCCAGTGTATCAGGATACTGCCAGGTGTGTATGGGGTTCCACAGTGTATAAGGATCCTGCCAGGTGTGTATGGGGTTTCACAGTTTATCAGGATCTCGACAGGTTTGTATGGGGTTTCACAGTGTATCAGGATCCTGCCAGGTGTGTATGGGGATTCACAGTGTATCAGGATCCTGCCAGGTATGTATGGGGTTTCGCAGTGTATCAAGAACCTGCCAGGTATGTATGGGGTTTCACAGTGTATCAGGATCCTATCAGGTGTGTATGGAGTTTCACAGTGTAACAGGATCCTGCCAGGTGTGTATGGGGTTTCACAGAGTATCAGGATCCTGCCAGGTGTGTATGGGGTTTCACAGTGTATCAGGAACCTGCCAGGTATGTATGTTGTTTCACAGTGTATCAGGATCCTGCCAGGTGTGTATGGGGCTTCACAGTGTATCAGGATCCCGCCAGATGTGTCTGGTTTTTCACAGTTGATCAGGATCCTGCCAGTTGTGTATGGGGATTCACAGTGTATCAGGATCCTACCAGGTGTGTGTGTGTTTTCATAGTGTATCAGGATCCTTCCAGGTGTATATGTGGTTTCACAGTGTATCAGGATCCTGCCAGGTCTGTATGGGGTTTCACAGTATATCAGGACCCTGCCAGGTCATTATGGGGTTTCACAGTGTATCAGGATCCTGCCAGGTCTGTATGGGGTTTCACAGTATATCAGGATCCTGCCAGGTCTGTATGTGGTTTCACAGTGTATCTGGATCCGGCCAGGCGTGTATGGAGTTTCACTGTATATCAGGATCCTTCCAGGTCTGTATGGGGTTTCACTGTATATCAGGATCCTTCCATGTGTGTATGGGGTTTCACAGTGTACCAGGACCCTGCAATATGTGTATGGGGTTTAACAGTTTACCTGGACCCTTCGATGTGTGTTTGGGGTTTCACAGTGTACCAGGACCCTGCGATGTGTGTTTGGGGTTTCACAGTGTACCAGGACCCTGCGATGTGTCTATGAGGTTTCACAGTGTACCAGGACCCTGCGATGTGTGTTTGGCGTTTCACAGTGTACCAGGACCCTGCGATGTGTGTTTGGGGTTTCACAGTGTACCAGTACCCTGCGATGTGTGTTTGGCGTTTCACAGTGTACCAGGACCCTGCGATGTGTGTATGGGGCTTCACAGTGTACCAGGAACCTGCGATGTGTGTTTGGGGTTTCACAGTGTACCAGGACCCTGCGATGTGTGTTTGGGGTTTCACAGTGTACCAGGACCCTGCGATGTGTGTTTGGGGTTTCACAGTGTAACAGGACCCTGCGATGTGTGTTTGGGGTTTCACAGTGTACCAGTACCCTGCGATGTGTGTTTGGGGTTTCACAGTGTACCAGGACCCTGCGATGTGTGTTTGGGGTTTCACAGTGAACCAGGACCCTGCGATGTGTGTTTGGGGTTTCACAGTGTACCAGGACCCTGCGATGTGTGTTTGGGGTTTCACAGTGTACCAGGACCCTGCGATGTGTGTTTGGGGTTTCACAGTGTACCAGGACCCTGCGATGTGTGTTTGGGGTTTCACAGTGTACCAGGACCCTGCGATGTGTGTTTGGTGTTTCACAGTGTACCAGGAACCTGCGATGTGTGTTTGGGGTTTCACAGTGTACCAGGACCCTGCGATGTGTGTTTGGGGTTTCACAGTGTACCAGGAACCTGCGATGTGTGTTTGGGGTTTCACAGTTTACCAGGACCCTGCGATGTGTGTTTGGGGTTTCACAGTGTACCAGGACCCTGCGATGTGTGTTTGGGGTTTCACAGTGTACCAGGACCCTGCGATGTGTGTTTGGGGTTTCACAGTGTACCAGGACCCTGCGATGTGTGTTTGGGGTTTCACAGTGTACCAGGACCCTGCGATGTGTGTTTGGGGTTTCACAGTGTATCAGGAACCTGCGATGTGTGTTTGGGGTTTCACAGTGTACCAGGACCCTGCGATGTGTGTTTGGGGTTTCACAGTGTAACAGGACCCTGCGATGTGTGTTTGGGGTTTCACAGTGTACCAGGACCCTGCGATGTGTGTTTGGGGTTTCACAGTGTACCAGGACCCTGCGATGTGTGTTTGGGGTTTCACAGTGTACCAGGACCCTGCGATGTGTGTTTGGGGTTTCACAGTGTACCAGGACCCTGCGATGTGTGTTTGGGGTTTCACAGTGTACCAGGACCCTGCGATGTGTGTTTGGGGTTTCACAGTGTACCAGGACCCTGCGATGTGTGTTTGGGGTTTCACAGTGTACCAGGACCCTGCGATGTGTGTTTGGGGTTTCACAGTTTACCAGGACCCTGCGATGTGTGTTTGGGGTTTCACAGTGTACCAGGACCCTGCGATGTGTGTTTGGGGTTTCACAGTGTACCTGGACCCTGCGATGTGTGTTTGGGGTTTCACAGTGTACCAGGACGCTGCGATGTGTGTTTGGGGTTTCACAGTGTATCAGGACCCTGCGATGTGTGTTTGGGGTTTCACAGTGTACCAGGACCCTGCGATGTGTGTTTGGGGTTTCACAGTGTACCAGGACGCTGCGATGTGTGTTTGGGGTTTCACAGTGTATCAGGAACCTGCGATGTGTGTTTGGGGTTTCACAGTGTACCAGGACCCTGCGATGTGTGTTTGGGGTTTCACAGTGTACCAGGACCCTGCGATGTGTGTTTGGGGTTTCACAGTGTACCAGGATCCTGCGATGTGTGTTTGGGGTTTCACAGTGTACCAGGACCCTGCGATGTGTGTTTGGGGTTTCACAGTGTACCAGGACCCTGCGATGTGTGTTTGGGGTTTCACAGTGTACCAGGACCCTGCGATGTGTGTTTGGGGTTTCACAGTGTACCAGGACCCTGCGATGTGTGTTTGGGGTTTCACAGTGTACCAGGACGCTGCGATGTGTGTTTGGGGTTTCACAGTGTACCAGGACCCTGCGATGTGTGTTTGGGGTTTCACAGTGTATCAGGAACCTGCGATGTGTGTTTGGGGTTTCACAGTGTACCAGGACCCTGCGATGTGTGTTTCGGGTTTCACAGTGTACCAGGACCCTGCGATGTGTGTTTGGGGTTTCACAGTGTACCAGGACCCTGCGATGTGTGTTTGGGGTTTCACAGTGTACCAGGACGCTGCGATGTGTGTTTGGGGTTTCAAAGTGTACCAGGACCCTGCGATGTGTGTTTGGGGTTTCACAGTGTACCAGGACCCTGCGATGTGTGTTTGGGGTTTCACAGTGTACCAGGACCCTGCGATGTGTGTTTGGGGTTTCACAGTGTACCAGGACCCTGCGATGTGTGTTTGGGATTTCACAGTGTACCAGGACCCTCCGATGTGTGTTTGCGGTTTCACAGTGTACCAGGATCCTGCGATGTGTGTTTGGGGTTTCACAGTGTACCAGGACCCTGCGATGTGTGTTTGGGATTTCACAGTGTACCAGGACCCTCCGATGTGTGTTTGCGGTTTCACAGTGTACCAGGACCCTGCGATGTGTGTTTGGGGTTTCACAGTGTACCAGGACCCTGCGATGTGTGTTTGGGGTTTCACAGTGTACCAGGACCCTGCGATGTGTGTTTGGGGTTTCACAGTGTACCAGGATCCTGCGATGTGTGTTTGGGGTTCCACAGTGTACCAGGACCCTGCGATGTGTTTTTGGGATTTCACAGTGCACCAGGACCCTCCGATGTGTGTTTGCGGTTTCACAGTGTACCAGGACCCTGCGATGTGTGTTTGGGGTTTCACAGTGCACCAGGACCCTCCGATGTGTGTTTGCGGTTTCACAGTGTACCAGGACCCTCCGATGTGTGTTTGCGGTTTCACAGTGTACCAGGACCCTGCGATGTGTGTTTGGGATTTCACAGTGCACCAGGACCCTCCGATGTGTGTTTGCGGTTTCACAGTGTACCAGGACCCTCCGATGTGTGTTTGCGGTTTCACAGTGTACCAGGACCCTGCGATGTGTGTTTGGGGTTTCACAGTGTAACAGGACCCTGCGATGTGTGTTTGGGGTTTCACAGTGTACCAGGACCCTGCGATGTGTGTTTGGGGTTTCACAATCTACCAGGATCCTGCCACGTGTAGGCAATGAGCAGTTGGATTAACTGGAGAATACAAGACCTCTAAATTTACCAATAATTCAAAATCTGAGTTAATTGTAATTTGAAACTATGCAGAACTTTGGTGGATTAATCACGAATCCAAATGCCGTTTAATGCTGTATCTCCAGCCTTTGTACCACTGACTGGCAGATTCTGACAACCTCTCAACAAACGGCTACTGTCAAACATTCTGATTCTCAAGTGAAATAAACTTTCCTCACTTACCTTTCAGGTGACTGGGTACTTCGGATAAACCTTGTCCGATGTTCATGCAAACAAATGGGTCACAACCTGTTGAAATCAATGACCTTTCATGAAATCAGATCTGTGTGATATTATAGTAAACTCTGCAGTGTTTGAATCTGAATTTGCATTCCATGTGTGATGTTACCGTACCATGTTCCTCTATTTCTTTCAGTATTTTGTCCAGCTTTGGTAACCTGTGGTGCATTTTCATCAAGGATTCCCACATCACCCTTCGGGCCCCAGAGCCTTTCTCCATCACCAAAGTTAGGAGAAGTTTGGAACTGTCTGCCCGGTTTCCCTCCTCCGCGAGCTCAGTGACTTTCTGTAAAGAATAGTAATGAATCTATTGAGGTGCGGAGTCAAAGACAAGCACTGATAATGAGATGGAAAGGGTCTGCATAGTGATGGGATCTCCCCATTGTTCTGAGCACAGAAGGTAATCACTGGGACGGGTACTGATCCATTTTGAACAAGAGCTAAATATTCTGTAAACATCTTGATTCGCTCATTAACGGGAAATAATTGAGATAGAAGGAAAATAGAAATCAGAAATATTGTTCTAGGAGAGTGAGGAATCAAAGAGAATCAGCAATAGTTTTAATGGGATTAGTTCTCTCTCTCCCTCAGTGTCCAACATGACATCAGATTCCTGATTGACAATATGATACACTCGTTTCTCACACTTACTTCCTGCTGTCACACTTTTTTAATATACTGAGAACTAAAACACCAGCGAATCAGAACTCCCCTGGCAGGAAAGGGATGAATCTGAAGTGAGGGAAGCAGCTGCAAAACTTCCTGGGAAATTAAACTGACTGATGGAAAAAACCACTGTTGGTTAATTCGTCAGCAGAATCGACCAATAATAAAAATAAGGACAACAACTCCAATCACGCCAATCGAATGCTTCTCCTGCAATTGAAATGAAAGACACTGAATTTTTGCACAATCACTGCCGGTATGAAATCTCAGTAACCGGAAGCACGTGTCCACCAATGGATAGTCAGGACTTCAATCACCAACTGATATCTATATAGGGCTTTTAAAGTAGAAACTAGTCCCAGGGTGTTTCAGAGAGGCGGAATCAAACAATGAACCCGAGGCAAAGCATTTTAATTAGCGGATGTGCTCTGAAGCTGGAGGAAAGGTAAGGGTTAAGGAGCAGAGGGAGGTGGGGGCAGAGGGGTTGATGGAGTGAATTCCTGAGCGTGGGGCTCAAGACAACTGAACGCTCAGCCACCAGTGGTGGTGTGAAGGACTGCGTGCAAAAGAAGCCAGAATCAGAGCAACGGAGAATTCCCATGGCATGGCAGGCTTTAGGGCTGGAGTGGGTTAGAGAGATAGGAAGGGTCGAGGACTTTAAGTTATTTAAAGAGCAGAATGGGAATTTTAAAATGAAGGCATTCGAGGAGCGGGAACCAGGAAAGGTTAGTGAGCACACCAGAGATATTTGAATGACAACTGGGCAGGTTGCAGGCAGCAGAATTTGGGAGTTGCTGAAGATTAGAGAGGGTTTAAGGAGGGAGGCCGGCCAGGGGAGCATTGGGACAGTCGGGTTTAGAGATGGGCCGAGGCAGGGGCGGGCAATGTTACGGGGATAGAAGTAGGCGATCTTTGTGATGGCGAGTATATGGTGCAGGGAGTACAGCTCAAGGTTGGGTGTGGAGGTGGTGAACAGCCTAGCTTAGTCACCAGCAGTGGCCGGGGAGGGAGATGGAATCAAGCAATGAGGAGATGGAATTTCTGGTGGGGTAGCAGACGATTGCATCAGTCTTTCCAATGTTTAACTGGAGGAAAATGGGGAGTGACGTTCCACACCAAGATCGCAGCGGCAGGTCATTTACACAGATGCATTTAGTTTTGGAAACTCAATTATAGGAAGGAAATACATCTCTTTGAAAAACTGTTCAGCACGTTCACTGGGATGTGGAATTCCTTTTATAAAGGGAGTTTGAGAACTTAGGGCTCATGCTTTGCGAGTTGAGCGGATTAGGTGAGGAGTTGATGGAAGTCTTCAATTTCTGAAAATTTATGATGAAAGAAATGTTTACAGATGGTTTCCACTTTCTGGTCAAAAGCCACGAATTTAGGCAAATTCGAAGTATTAAGGGTGAGGGTGGACACACTTTTTTCCGTACATGGTGGTTAGAATGTATAATTTACTCCCACAAACTTTGAGGAAGCAAGTCGATAAATTGTTATATAAGATAATTTGCTTTCGAGAAAAAGCAATGTTAGAGTGCATGGATTGAACAGATGGATAGCATTAGACTAGGTGGGATATTAACAGTGCTGGGTAGTAAACAGGATGTTGGGATTAGATTAGGTGGGTTATTAATGGTAAGTGTAGTGAACAGGACCTTGGGATTAGACTAGCTGGGATATTAACGTTAATGGGTAGTGAGCAGGAGGTTGGGATTAGACTAGGTGGGATATTAACGGTAATGGGTAGTGAGCAGGAGGTTGAGATTAGATTAGCTGAGATATTAACGATAATGGGTAGTGAGCAGGAGGTTGGGTTTAGACTAGATGGGATATTAATGGTAATGGGTAGTGAGCAGGAGGTTAGGATTAGACTAGGTGGGATATTAACGGTAATGGGTAGAGAGCAGGATGTTGAGATTAGATTGATGGGATATTAACGGTAATGGGTAGTGAGCAGGAGGTTAGGATTAGACTAGGTGGGATATTAACGGTAATGGGTAGAGAGCAGGGTATTGAGATTAAAATGATGGGATATTAACAGTAATGGGTAGTGAGCAGGAGTTTGGGATTAGACTAGGTGGGATATTAACGGTATGGGCTGTGAACATGAGTTTGCGATTAGACTAGGTGGGATATTAACTGTAATGGGCAGTGAGCAGGAGTTTGGGATTAGACTAGGTGGGATATTAACAGTTATGCATAGTGAGCAGGAGGTTGGGATTGGACTCGTTGGGATATTAACTGTAATGGGCAGTGAGCAGGAGTTTGGGATTAGACTAGGTGGGATATTAATTGTAATGGACAGTGAGCAGGAGGTTGAGATTAGGCTCGTTGGGATATTAACAGTAATGGGCAGTGAGCAGGAGGTTGGGATTAGACTAGGTGGGATATTAACGGTAATGGGTAGTGAGCAGAGGTTGGGATTAGACTAGGTGGAATATTAACAGTTATGGGTAGTGAGCAGGAGGTTGGGATTAGACTAGGTGGGATATTAACTGTAATGGGCATTGAGCAGGAGGATGAGATTAGACTAGGTGGGATATTAATTTTAATGGACAGTGAGCAGGAGGTTGGGATTAGACTAGTTGGGATATTAATTTTAATGGACAGTGAGCAGGAGGTTGGGATTAGGCTCGTTGGAATATTAACAGTAATGGGCAGTGAGCAGGAGGTTGGGATTAGACTAGGTGGGATATTAATTGTAATGGACAGTGAGCAGGAGGTTGGGATTAGACTAGGTGGGATATTAATTGTAATAGGCAGTGAGCAGGAGTTTGGGATTAGACTAGGTGGGATATTAATTGAAAAGGACTGTGAACAGGAGGTTGGGATTAGACTAGGTGGGATATTAACGTTAATGGACAGAAAGCAGAAGGTTGGGATTAACTAGGTGTGATATTAACGGTAATGGGCAGTGAGCAGGAGGTTGGGATTAACCTCGGTGCCTCGGACGAGAAAACAAACAATTGCACTATTTTGAATGGGGAGAGTCCCGTTTTCCATCCCCACACTGCTTTTTTGGATTTTTTCCTTTATTTTTGTCTCAATCTTTCACCATATGAGCTCTTCTGTTTTTTAATGTCTTTTCTTTAACCCAGAGGTGATTTTTGTGTGTCATCTAACATTTCCCCGATTTACTAACAAATAGTTTCCTGGTCACTCAGCTCATTGTCTTCCCTCTAACTCCTGTCTGTTGCCTCCGGTCTCTCCTTTCCCAGTCCCAGTAAAACCGTTTCCCTTTGTTTTCAGTCCGCACAAGAGTTATACCTGAACCGTTCCCCTGTCCTTTGTACAGATACTGATGGATCCGCTGGGTATTTTCACCTCTTCGTATCATTGTTTCAGACTCACAATATTTGCAGTTTTATCCATTTCTTTGATATTTTGCCAATTCCATTCTTTAACATTCTACGATTCCAATATTTGATATTGCAACAATTCTCAGTGGCAGTGAGGAAACCAAATCAAATCAGATGTTGGATGTGCTAGCAGATCAATATTAAGCAGATGTAGTGAGATAATCCCGCTAATTTATTAATCATTGGTGTGACGGTACTTAGAATACTGTTCTGATTTCCTCAGTTAACAAGGTTATCGCAGCTATCGAAGAGATCGACTAGAGTGATTGAGAGAGTGGAGGGGTTGGATTAGGAGGAGCTATTGTGTAAATTGGGCCTGTTCTCACTGGAAGAGAAAAGGTTGAGAGGTGATGTGATTACTGGTTCACTTTGTCCAGTGTATTAGAAACAGAGGACACAACAAGTGCTTGAAGGGTAAATTCAAAACTACTCTGTGGAAAAACATTTCAATGAGCGAGTGGTCAATCTGGGGAACAGGCTCCCTCAGGAGACGTTGGAAGCAGTTAATATTGAATCATTAAACGGCAAATTAGATAGATTGATTTCAGAAAATCATATGTTGGGTTGCAGTATATGAATATTTTGAGATATGACAGGTGGTATGTAGCATGCTTGGGAGGAAGAGATGACTTTGGATCTAAGGTTCACAAAGCTCTCCACCTCTGGGGTTTTCCTCAACTCATGAGTCTGTTGTAGATTAATTAATAGAGATCGGTCAGTCAACAACTCCATCATCATTGCAGCATTCAATACCAGGGTTTGGAGGAGACTTACACAGACCTTGGTCTTTGCTCATCAAGCAATTCCTTGGCTCCTATGTTAGAATATTCTGTCAGCGCTGCGATGTTAGAATAATCTAAACTCATTCTTTGTCCCTTCCACTCACGTGATACTCTTGTCCACTGAAATGGTCCTCGCCTGTTAACCAGAGACCGAGTCCCTCCACACCCTCTTCAACCGCCTGTTCCAGTCTGTCCCGGTAGAATTTCGTCAACTGGAACAGCTGGTAATCATCGCACTTTGTGAAGAACTTATTGATTGTCGAGTTCGGATCTGTGAACACAAAGAACCACATTAACAAACAGCTTCTAAAAACCCGCATACATCACATGTGTTACATTCCATCAATCTATATAGGCAATTCTGTGTGCAAATTTGTCAAACACGACTTATTGACAGCTAATCAGTTCTAGCCACCCGGATCATCCCCTCTATCTGTAAATGTTCACTAATTTGTCCTTCAAATAGAGATTCCAGGAGTTTGCTCACAACACAGTCTTCCCCTCTATCTCATTCCCACCACAAAATATCCTATTTACATTCCTATTCTTTAACTGTGTACATATAGATTATATCTTAAGATAGCTCCAGGGAACATCCTAGTGTTCCAGGGTGGACATAGAACCATGTAGTAATACTGGTATCCACAAATATATTTTCACTCTCCTCAAAATGTTATAATCAGGATCGTTTCTTTCCGACACCCATTCAAAACTAAATTCTGTCTCATAGTTAATAGATCACAGCACCCAGTGGACAAGGGCAGAAGGTGCATGGGGACCCCATAACCTCCCATTTACCCTCCAAGTCACACAGCGACCACACTTGGACCAGGCCCGACCTGTTAGTCATCATCGTTGGGTCAAAATCATGGAAACCTCTACCCAAGTGTTCCTGTTTCAACAATTTTATTTATTCCACTCTCTAGTCTCGGATCTGCACATTCCCCACCTTCCAGTCAAATCAACCGATACCCTCCCACTGCTCCACTCACCCACCCTCCCACTACTCCATTCACCCACCCACCCACTGCTCCATTCACCCACCCTCCCGCTGCACCACTCATCCACCCTCCCGCTGCTCCATTCACCCACCCTCCCACTGTTCCATTCACAAACCCTCTCGCTACTCCATTCACCCACCCTCCCACTGCTCCATTCACCCACCCTCCCGCTGCTCCATTCAAACACCCTCCCGCCGCTCCATTCACCCACCCTCCCGCTGCTCCATTCACCCACCCTCCCACTGCTCCATTCACCCACCCTCCCGCTGCTCCATTCACCCACTCTCCCACTGCTCCATTCACCCACCCTCCCACTGCTCCATTCACCCACCCTCCCGCTGCTCCATTCACCCACCCTCCCGCTGCTACATTCACCCACCCTCCCGCTGCTCCATTCACCCACCCTCCCGCTGCTCCATTCACCGATTCCATAAAATGATTGCTGCTGGTCGGTGCAGATCACGGCCGTCCCTTCCCTTCTCCATGAACTCACTCTATTGCTCCAAGAACGTGAACTCTTCCCTCCTGCTCCAGCCTTGCCGCCCTACATTGACCTGCCTCATATCTCCCTCCTTATGCAGCGCAGTGCAAAGCATTCCAGAGACCACCACCTTGAGGCCGTGATTTTTAGACCTGAGCCTCAGTCTTAATATTCCCTTATTGCTCTCCTATTCTTGTACCCCACCTGCCTCTCCAGAACGCCCACTCGGAGTGGCTTCCTGCTCAGGAAGACCATCCTCTGAGTCACTGTCTCTATCCACATTACAGTCACCAATTCTAGGTATGTATTGGACATTTCCAGTATTCAGGGTCTGGCTCCACCTGTGACTGCAGTGCCCCTCCATATCGTCACTCACTTCCCTCTTCCTACTCAGCCCCTATTCTATTCCCTCTTCCTGTGTGAGCTGCAGGTTGTTGCACGAGATCTGGACCCTTTGTTGGGACAGAAATGATATTTAAATGAATTTTCTGAACCTACCTTTGTCCTTTCTCATTCTTGAAGATGTTGGATATTCTCCCCTGTTTGGAGCTTCAGCCATGTTGGTGACAGGCGTTCCCAGATTCTAACGCTCTGCATTAAATACAATATTATTAAGAGGTCTAGATGGAAATATTGAAATAAAAAGCAGAACGTTGCCTTGTTAAAGATGATATCAAGTCCCTCCTCCCCATCAGTACAACAGCAGTTAGATCTGGGAGCGAACATTTCCATAGTGTTACGATCAACACTCCATATCAGGTGTGACACAGACAGCTGCCCAGTGAAATCCAGTGAGTCCCGCTGAGCATCACAACCGAGTACCACGCGGGCTCCCGTCGGCCGAGAATCCGCACTGGGAGCATCAATTGGTGAGATTTACTCACAGTACAGGCTGAGACTCCACACTGGGAGCACCCGTTGGTGAGATGTACTCACACAGTGCAGGCCGAGACTCCGCACTGGGAGCACCCATTGGTGAGATTTACTCACAAATACAGGCCGAGACTCTGCACTGGGCGCAACCATTGGTGAGATTTACTCACACAGTACAGGCCGAGACTCCGCACTGAGAGCAACCATTGGTGAGATTTACTCACAGTACAGGCCGAGACTCTGCACTGGGAGCACCCACTGGTGAGATTTACTCACACAGTGCAGGCCGAGACTCTGCACTGGGAGCACCCATTGGTGAGATTTACTCACACAGTGCAGGCCGAGACTCTGCACTGGGAGCACCCATTGGTGAGATTTACTCACAGAACAGGCCGAGACTCTGCACTGGGAGCAACCATTGGTGAGATTTACTCACACAGTACAGGCCGAGACTCATCACTGGGAGCACCCATTGGTGAGAATTACTCACACAGTACAGGCCGAGACTCATCACTGGGAGCACCCATTGGTGAGATTTACTCACAAATACAGGCCGAGACTCTGCACTGGGAGCAACCATTGGTGAGATTTACTCACACAGTACAGGCCGAGACTCCGCACTGAGAGCAACCATTGGTGAGATTTAATCACAGTACAGTCCGAGACTCTGCACTGGGAGCACCCACTGGTGAGATTTACTCACACAGTGCAGGCCGAGACTCTGCACTGGGAGCACCCATTGGTGAGATTTACTCACACAGTGCAGGCCGAGGCTCTGCACTGGGAGCTCCCATTGGTGAGATTTACTCACAGAACAGGCCGAGACTCTGCACTGGGAGCACCCATTGGCGAGATTTACTCACACAGTGCAGGCCGAGACTCTGCACTGGGAGCACCCATTGGTGAGATTTACTCACACAGTACAGGCTGAGAGTCTGCTCTGGGAGCAACCATTGGTGAGATTTACTCACACAGTGCAGGCCGAGACTCTGCACTGGGAGCAACCATTGGTGAGATGTACCCTAACAGTGCAGGCCGAGACTCTGCACTGGGAGCAACTATTGGTGAGGTTTACTCACACAGTACAGGCCGAGACTCTGCACTGGGAGCAACCATTGGTGAGATGTACCCTAACAGTGCAGGCCGAGACTCTGCACTGGGAGCAACTATTGGTGAGATTTACTCACACAGTGCAGACCGAGGCTCCGCACTGGGAGCACCCATTGGTGAGACTTACTCGCAGTACAGGCTGAGACTCCACACTGGGCGCACCCATTGGTGAGATGTACTCACACAATGCAGGCCGAGACTCCGCACTGTGAGCACTCTTTGGTGAGATTTACTCACATAGTGCAGGCCGAGACTCTGCTCTGGGAGAACCCATAGGTGAGATTTACTCACACAGTACAGGCCGAGTCTCTGCACTGGGAGCAACCATTGGTGAGATTTACTCACACAGTACAGGCCGAGACTCCGCACTGAGAGCAACCATTGGTGAGATTTACTCACAGTACAGGCCGAGACTCTGCACTGGGAGCACCCACTGGTGAGATTTACTCAAACAGTGCAGGCCGAGACTCTGCACTGGGAGCACCCATTGGTGAGATTTACTCACAGAACAGGCCGAGACTCTGCACTGGGAGCAACCATTGGTGAGATTTACTCACACAGTACAGGCCGAGACTCATCACTGGGAGCACCCATTGGTGAGAATTACTCACACAGTACAGGCCGAGACTCATCACTGGGAGCACCCATTGGTGAGATTTACTCACAAATACAGGCCGAGACTCTGCACTGGGAGCAACCATTGGTGAGATTTACTCACACAGTACAGGCCGAGACTCCGCACTGAGAGCAACCATTGGTGAGATTTAATCACAGTACAGTCCGAGACTCTGCACTGGGAGCACCCACTGGTGAGATTTACTCACACAGTGCAGGCCGAGACTCTGCACTGGGAGCACCCATTGGTGAGATTTACTCACACAGTGCAGGCCGAGGCTCTGCACTGGGAGCTCCCATTGGTGAGATTTACTCACAGAACAGGCCGAGACTCTGCACTGGGAGCACCCATTGGCGAGATTTACTCACACAGTGCAGGCCGAGACTCTGCACTGGGAGCACCCATTGGTGAGATTTACTCACACAGTACAGGCTGAGAGTCTGCTCTGGGAGCAACCATTGGTGAGATTTACTCACACAGTGCAGGCCGAGACTCTGCACTGGGAGCAACCATTGGTGAGATGTACCCTAACAGTGCAGGCCGAGACTCTGCACTGGGAGCAACTATTGGTGAGGTTTACTCACACAGTACAGGCCGAGACTCTGCACTGGGAGCAACCATTGGTGAGATGTACCCTAACAGTGCAGGCCGAGACTCTGCACTGGGAGCAACTATTGGTGAGATTTACTCACACAGTGCAGACCGAGGCTCCGCACTGGGAGCACCCATTGGTGAGACTTACTCGCAGTACAGGCTGAGACTCCACACTGGGCGCACCCATTGGTGAGATGTACTCACACAATGCAGGCCGAGACTCCGCACTGTGAGCACTCTTTGGTGAGATTTACTCACATAGTGCAGGCCGAGACTCTGCTCTGGGAGAACCCATAGGTGAGATTTACTCACACAGTACAGGCCGAGTCTCTGCACTGGGAGCAACCATTGGTGAGATTTACTCACACAGTACAGGCCGAGACTCCGCACTGAGAGCAACCATTGGTGAGATTTACTCACAGTACAGGCCGAGACTCTGCACTGGGAGCACCCACTGGTGAGATTTACTCAAACAGTGCAGGCCGAGACTCTGCACTGGGAGCACCCATTGCTGAGATTTACTCACACAGTGCAGGCCGAGACTCTGCACTGGGAGCACCCATTGCTGAGATTTACTCACACAGTGCAGGCCGAGACTCTGCACTGGGAGCACCCATTGGTGAGATTTACTCACAGAACAGGCCAAGACTCTGCACTGGGAGCACCCATTGGCGAGATTTATTCACACAGTGCAGGCCGAGACTCTGCACTGGGAGCATCCATTGGTGAGATTTACTCACACAGTACAGGCCGAGAGTCTGCACTGGGAGCAACCATTGGTGAGATTTACTCACACAGTGCAGGCCGAGACTCCGCACTGGGAGCGCCCTTTGGTGAGGTTTACTCACAAAGTGCAGGCCGAGACTCTTCACTGGGAGCACCCATTGGTGAGATTTACTCACAGTACAGGCCGAGACTCCACACTGGGAGCACCCATTGGAGAGATTTGCTCACACAGTGCAGGCCGAGGCTCTGCACTGGGAGCACCCATTGGTGAGATGTACTCACACAGTGCAGGCCGAGACTCTGCACAGGGAGCACCCATTTGTAAGATTTACTCACACAGTACAGGCCGAGACTCTGCACTGGGAGCAACCATTGGTGAGATGTACCCTAACAGTGCAGGCCGAGACTCTACACTGGGAGCAACTATTGGTGAGATTTACTCACACAGTGCAGGCCGAGACTCTACACTGGGAGCAACTATTGGTGAGATTTACTCACACAGTGCAGGCCGAGACTCTACACTGGGAGCAACTATTGGTGAGATTTACTCACACAGTGCAGGCCGAGACTCCGCACTGGGAGCGCCCATTGGTGAGATTTACTTACACACGGCAGGCCGAGACTCTGCACTGGAAGCATCCATTGGTGAGATTTACTCACACAGTGCAGGCCGAACTCCGCACTGGGCGCACCCATTGGTGAGATTTACTCACACAGTGCAGGCCGAGACTCTGCACAGGGAGCACCCATTGGTAAGAATTACTCACACAGTGCAGGCCGAGACTCTGCACTGGGAGCACCCATTGGTGAGATTTACTCACAGTACAGGCCGAGACTCCGCACTGGGAGCGCCCATTGGTGAGATTTACTCACACAGTGCAGGCCGAGACTCTGCACAGGGAGCACCCATTGGTAAGAATTACTCATACAGTGCAGGCCGAGACTCTGCACTGGGAGCACCCATTGGTGAGATTTACTCACAGTACAGGCCGAGACTCCGCACTGGGAGCGCCCATTGGTGAGATTTACTCACACAGTGCAGGCCGAGACTCTGTACTGGGAGCACCCATTGGTGAGATTTACTCACACAGTGCAGGCCGAGACTCTGCACTGGGAGCACCCATTGGTGAGATTTTCTCATACAGTGCAGGCCGAGACTCTGCACAGCGAGCACCCATTGGTGAGATTTACTCACAGTACAGGCCGAGACTCTGCACTGGGAGCACCCATTGGTGAGATTTTCTCATACAGTGCAGGCCGAGACTCTGCACAGGGAGCACCCATTGGTAAGATTTACTCACACAGTGCAGGCCGAGACTCTGCACAGGGAGCACCCATTGGTGAGATGTACCATAACAGTGCAGGCCGAGACTCTGCACTGGGAGCACCCATTGGTGAGATGTACCCTAACAGTGCAGGCCGAGACTCTGCACTGGGAGCACCCATTGGTGAGATGTACCCTAACAGTGCAGGCCAAAACCAGACTTATTACTGAGGTAGAGAATATTCTGCAGGTAAATATGGAGCGGGTGATCATTGATAAATTATATGATCCTTCACTGTACACAAAGTGGCGGTATTGACTTATGTTATTTACAGATATTTGTTGAGTTTGGATATTAATTATGGTATTTTATGAATATGTTATGTATCCACATACAGATTATACAGCTAGTCGGGATTCCTCTGGTCTCCATGAGCAGTGAGGTTGTCGTGGGTTCATGGAGATGTGATCTGGTTAGAGTGAGGAGAGGGTGAAATGCACAAGAGGCCTGAGTCTGAGGAACAGAGAGATATTGGTGGTGGGGGAGTGTAGGACTGGAGGAGGTTACAGAGACAGGAGTGCCGGATCAATGAATGGGGTTTAAACGAGAGTGAGAGTTTTAATTTGGAGTTGCTGGGGGACCAGGAGCCAAGGTAGGTTCACAAGGACAGGGTGAGCAGTGAGCAGGGTTTTGATGCACTTAATTCACGGTGCGTGAAAGGATAAAAGCCAACCCGTACAGCATTGGAAAAATCAAGTCTACAGTGAGAAAAGCATGGAAGAGGATTTCAGCAGCAGATGGGCTGAAGCAGGGATGATGAATGCTGATGTTACTCAGTTGGAAGTAGACGGTTTTTGTGATGAGAGGAGATCAGGTCAGAAGCTCAGCTTGGTGCCAGTAGAACACTGAGGTTGTGAACAATCCGGGACATTGGCTGGGACGGGGAGGGAATCACCGGCGAGGGAACAGAATTCATGGCAGGGGGCGAAGACCATGTCCTGGGTCTTCCCAATGTGTAATTGGAGAAATATGTAGGTCATCACAGACTGGCTGTGGGACAAGCAGTGTGAGAAACCATAAGCAATGGAGGGTCGAGAGAGGGACTGGAGAGGGAGAGCAGAGGGGCGGAGAGAGAGGGAGAGCGGAGGGGCCGGAGAGGGAGAGCAGAGGGGCCGGAGAGGGAGAGCAGAGTGGCTGGAGAGGGGGAGAGAGTGGCCAGAGAGGGAGAGCATAGGGGCCGGAGAGAGAGGGAGAGCGGAGGGGACAGAGAAGGAGAGCAGAGGGGCCGGAGAGGGAGAGCAGAGGGGCCGGAGAGGGAGAGCAGAGGGGCCGGAGAGGGAGAGCAGAGGGGCTGGGGAGGGAGAGCAGAGGGGCTGGAGAGGGAGAGCAGAGGGGCCGGAGGGGGAGAGCAGAAGGGCCGGAGAGTGAGAGCAGAGGGGCCAGAGATGGAGAGCAGAGGGGCTGGAGAGGGAGAGCAGAGGGGCTGGAGAGGGAGAGCAGAGGGGCCGGAGAGGGAGAGTGGGGCTGGAGAGGGAGAGCAGAGGGGCCGGAGAGGGAGACAGGGGCTGGAGAGGGAGAGCAGAGGGGCCGGAGAGGGAGAGCAGAAGGGCTGGAGAGAGAGAGCAGAGGGGCCGGAGAGGGAGAGCAGAGGGGCTGGAGAGGGAGAGCAGAGGGGCTGGAGAGGGAGAGCAGAGGGGCGGGAGAGAGAGAGCAGATGGGCCGGAGAGGGAGAGCCGAGGGGCCGGAGAGGGAGAGCAGAGGGGCCGGAGAGGGAGAGCAGAGGGGCTGGAGAGGGAGAGCAGAGGGGCCGGAGAGGGAGAGCAGAGGGGCCGGAGAGGGAGAGCAGAGGGGCTGGAGAGGGAGAGGAGAGGGGCCGGAGAGGGAGAGCAGAGGGGCCGGAGAGGGAGAGCAGAGGGGCCGGAGAGGGAGAGCAGAGGGGCTGGAGAGGGAGAGCAGAGGGGCTGGAGAGGGAGAGCAGAGGGGCCGGAGAGAGAGAGAAGAGGGGCTGGAGAGTGAGAGCAGAGGGGCTGGAGAGGGAGAGCAGAGGGGCCGGAGAGGGAGAGAGGGGCTGGAGAGGGAGAGCAGAGGGGCTGGAGAGGGAGAGAGGGGCCGGAGAGGGAGTGCAGAGGGGCTGGAGAAGGAGAGAGAGGCCGGAGAGGGAGAGCAGAGGGGCCAGAGAGGGAGAGCAGAGGGGCTAGAGAGGGAGAGCAGAGGGGCCGGAGAGGGAGAGCAGAGGGGCTGGAGAGGGAGAGAGAGGCCGGAGAGGGAGAGCAGAGGGGCCAGAGAGGGAGAGCAGAGGGGCTGGAGAGGGAGAGCAGAGTGGCCGGAGAGGGAGCGCAGAGGGGCCGGAGAGAGAGAGCAGAGGGGCCGGAGAGAGAGAGCAGAGGGGCCGGAGAGGGAGAGCAGAGGGGCTGGAGAGGGAGAGCAGAGGGGCTGGAGAGGGAGAGCAGAGGGGCCGGAGAGGGAAAGCAGAGGGGCCGGAGAGGGAGAGCAGAGGGGCCGGAGAGAGAGAGCAGAGGTGCTGGAGAGGGTGAGCAGAGGGGCCGGAGAGAGAGAGCAGAGCGGCTGGTGAGGGAGAGCAGAGGGGCCAGAGAGGGAGAGCAGAGGGGCCGGAGAGGGAGAGCAGAGGGGCCGGAGAGGGAGAGCAGAGGGGCCAGAGAGGGAGAGCAGAGGGGCTGGAGAGGGAGAGCAGAGGGGCCGGAGAGGGAGCGCAGGGGGGCCGGAGAGAGAGAGCAGAGGGGCCGGAGAGGGAGAGCAGAGGGGCCGGAGAGAGAGAGCAGAGGGGCCGGAGAGGGAGAGCAGAGGGGCTGCAGAGGGAGAGCAGAGGGGCTGGAGAGGGAGAGCAGAGGGGCCGGTGAGGGAAAGCAGAGGGGCCGGAGAGGGAGAGCAGAGGGGCCGGAGAGAGAGAGCAGAGGTGCTGGAGAGGGTGAGCAGAGGGGCCGGAGAGAGAGAGCAGAGGGGCTGGAGAGGGAGAGCAGAGGGTCTGGAGAGGGAGAGCAGAGGGGCCGGAGAGGGAGATCAGAGCGGCTGGCGAGGGAGAGCAGAGGGGCCGGAGAGGGAGAGCAGAGGGGCCGGAGAGGGAGAGCGGAGGGGCCGGAGAGGGAGAGCAGAGGGGCTGGAGAGGGAGAGCAGAGGGGCCGGAGAGGGAGAGCAGAGGGGCCGGTGAGAGAGAGCAGAGGGGCTGGAGAGGGAGAGCAGAGGTGCTGGAGAGGGTGAGCAGAGGGGCTGGAGAGAGAGAGTAGAGGGGCTGGAGAGGGAGAGCAGAGGGGCTGGAGAGAGAGAGCAGAGGGGCTGGAGAGGGAGAGCAGAGGGGCTGGAGAGGGAGAGCAGAGGGGCCGGAGATGGAGAGCAGAGGGGCCGGAGAGAGAGAGCAGAGCGGCCGGAGAGGGAGAGCAGAGCGGCCGGAGAGGGAGAGCAGAGGGGCCAGAGAGGGAGAGCAGAGGGGCCGGAGAGAGAGAGCAGAGTGGCTGGAGAGGGAAAGATCGGCTGGAGAGGGAGAGCAGAGGGTCTGGAGAGGGAGAGAAGAGGGGCCGGAGAGGGAGAGCAGAGGAGCCGGAGAGGGGGAGCAGAGGGGCTGGAGAGGGAGAGATCGGCTGGAGAGGAATAGCAGAGAGTCTGGAGAGGGAGAGCAGAGGGACCGGAGAGGGAGAGCAGAGGGGCTGGAGAGGGAGAGCAGAGGGGCCGGAGAGGGAGAGCAGAGGGGCCGGAGAGAGAGAGCAGAGGGGCTGGAGAGGGAGAGATCGGCTGGAGAGGGAGAGCAGAGGGGCCGGAGAGAGAGAGCAGAGGGGCTGGAGAGGCAGAGATCGGCTGGAGAGGGAGAGCAGAGGGGCCGGAGAGGGGGAGCAGAGGGGCCGGAGAGGGAGAGCAGAGGGGCCGGAGAGGGGGAGCAGAGGTGCCGGAGAGGGAGAGCAGAGGGGCCGGAGAGGGGGAGCAGAGGGGCCGGAGAGGGAGAGCAGAGGGGCCGGAGAGGGGGAGCAGAGAGGCCAGAGATTGAGAGCAGAGGGGCCGGAGAGGGGGAGCAGAGGGGCCGGAGAGGGGGAGCAGAGGAGTCAGAGAGGGGTAGCAGAGGAGCCGGAGAGGGAGAGCAGAGGGGTCGGAGAGGGGGAGCAGTTTGCTGTCAGTGTACATATAAGAGCTGATCTATTATGTTTGGATAATGTCTCCGAGGGGCATCATGTAGATGAGATATAGGAGGGGCTAACATGAGATCCATGGGGGACTCCAGAGGTAACAGTGCGGGAGCGGGAAGAGAAGCCATTGATGGAGATTCTCTTGGTACGATCGGATGGGTAAAAGTGGAACCAAGTGCGGGCAGTCCCACTGAGCTGGACAACGGAGGAGAGGCGTTGGAAGATGTTGTGCTCGACTGTGTCAAAGAAGGCTGAAGTCGAGGAGAATGAGGTGGGATCGTTTACCATGGTCAGTCATAGAGCGTTTCATTTGAGACCTTGATTATTGGCATTTCAGGGCTGTGGCAGGAGCTGAAACCCGATTGGAGAGATTGAAATATGGAGTTGTGTGAAAGGTGCGCAGAGATTCGGGAGGCAACTAAACATTGGGAGGAAATGAAGGTTAAAGATGAGATACACGTGGCGAACTCTACACCCACGTGTGAAACTGAACGTATTTCTTAGATCAAAGCCTCTCCTCTGAAATACACAAGTCTGATTTATGGTTTAATGTTATAGAAACAGTTAAACTCATTTCACTTTTGCAGAATAATCCACGTGCTCTGGCTGGGTGACTGGAATCTCCCAGATCCACCGGAGGAGTTTGCTGGTTGCAAGCTACAGAATTAGAGCAAAGCTTCGATATTTACTTTGTACAAAACTGCTTCAGAAAATGTGTCATCGTCACCTCCCTTTAAACATAGAATTAAATAGAAGGTACAGAACAGGAAGAGGCCTTTCAGCCAAACTCCGTGCCGGCGTCTATGCTCGACACACTCCTCCTCCCACCGATTTTCATCTAACACCATCAGCATAAACATTTATTCCGTTCTCCCTCATGTGTTTCTCCAGCTTTCCCTTAAATGTTAGTTTTCTTTGCAGTGAGGCTGTGTAATCTGGAGCTTGGATCCTCACTGACGCTGTAAAGTTCACTTGTTGTTGTTCCTCCATCCCACTGACCCTGCCCCCACCCCACTAACACAGCACCGCACCCTGCTAACCCAGCCCCGCACCTCGCTGGCCCAGACCCGAATCCCGCTGTCCCAGCAGCGCACCCCGCTGACCCAGCCCCGCACCCCGCTGACCCAGCCCCGCACCCCGCTGACCCAGCACCGCACCCCGCTGGCCCAGCACCGCACCCCGCTGGCCCAGCCCCGCACCCCACTGGCCCAGCCCCGCACTCCGCTCGCCCAGCCCCTCAGCCCGCTGGCCCAGACCCGCATCCCGCTGACCCAGCCCTGCATCCCGCTGACCTAGCCCCACACCCCGCTGACCCAGCCCCGCACCCCGCTGACGCAGCCCCGCACCCCGCTGACCCAGCCCCTCCCCCCGCTGACCCAGCCCCTCACCCCGTCGAGCCAGCCCAGCACCCCATGGACCCAGCCCCGTACCCCACTGAACCAGCACCGCAACCCACTGACCCAGCAAACACCCCACTGACACAGCCCCGCACCGCACTGACACAGCACCGCACCACACTGACACAGCACCACACCACACTGACACAGCACCGCACCCAGCCGACACAGCCCCGCACCCCGCCGACACAGCCCCGCACCCCGCCGACACAGCCCCGCGCCCCGCCGACAGAGCCCCGCTCCCCGCCGACACAGCCCCGCACCCCGCTGACACAGCCCCGCACCCAGCCGACCCAGCCCCGCAGCCCGCTGACCCAGCCCCGCAGCCCGCCGACCCAGCCCCGCACCCCGCCGACTGAGCCCTGCACCCCGCCGGCACTGCCCCGCACCCCGCCGGCACAGCCCTGCACCCCGCCGGCACAGCCCCGCACCCCGCCGGTCCAGACCCGCATCCCGCTGACCCAGCCCCGCACCCCACTGACCCAGCCCAACACCCCACTGACCCAGCCCCACACCCCACTGGTCCTGCCCCACACCCCACTGACCCTGCCACACACCCCACTGACCCTGCCCCACTCCCCACTGACCCTGCCCCACTCCCCACTGACCCAGCGCTGCACCACACATACCCAGTCCCGCATCCCACTGACACAGCCCGACACCCCACTGACACAGCCCCAAACCACACTGACACAGCCCCGCACCCACACTCGACTGAGCCAGGCCCGAACCCCACTGACACAGCCCCGCACCCACACACAACTGAGCCAGAGACACCCCTGAGCTCGCACCACACGGACACAGCACCGCACCCAAGTGACCCAGTCCCACATCCCACCTACAAAGCCCCGCACCCCACTGACAAAGCCCCACACCCCGCTGACAAAGACACACACCCTGCTGACCCAGCCCCACACCGCGCTGACCCTGCCCCACACCCCGCTGACCCTGCCCCACACCCCACTGACCCTGCCCCGCTCCCCACTTAACCAGTCCCGCACCCCACTGAAACAGCCCGACACCCCACTGACACAGACCCCAGGGACCCAAACCCACAACCCACTGACCCAGCCCGGCACCCCACTGACACAGCCCCGCACCACACTGACCCAGCCCCACACCCCACTGACTCAGCCCCACACCCCACTGACCCAGCCCCACACCCCACTGACCCAAACCCACAACCCACTGACCCAGCCCCACACCCCACTGACCCAGCCCCACACCCCACTGACTCAGCCCCACACCCCACTGACCCAGCCCCACACCCCACTGACCCAAACCCACAAACCACTGACCCAGCCCCACACCCCACTGACCCAGCCCCACACCCCACTGACCCAGCCCCACACCCCACTGACCCAGCCCGTCACCCCACTGACACAGCCCCACACCCCACTGACTCAGCCCCACACCCCACTGACCCAGCCCCACACCCCACTGACTCAGCCCCACACCCCACTGACCCAGCCCCACACCCCACTGATCCAGACCCACACCCCACTGACCCAGCCCCACACCCCACTGACCCAGCCCCACACCCCACTGACCCTGCCCCACTCCCCACTGACCCAGCCCGGCACCCCACTGACACAGCCCCACACCCCACTGACTCAGCCCCACACCCCACTGACCCAGCCCCACACCCCACTGACCCTGCCCCACTCCCCACTGACCGTGCCCCACTCCCCACTGACCCTGCCCCACTCCCCACTGACCATGCCCCACTCCCCACTGACCCTGCCCCACTCCCCACTGACCCTGCCCCACTCCCCACTGAGCCTGCCCCACTCCCCACTGACCCTGCCCCACACCCCACTGACCCTGCCCCACTCCCAACTGACCCTGCCCCACTCCCCACTGACCCTGCCCCACTCCCCACTGACCCTGCCCCACTCCCCACTGACCCTGCCCCACTCCCCACTGAGCCTGCCCCGCTCCCCACTGACCCTGCCCTGCACCACACTTACCCAGTCCCGCACCCCACTGACACAGCCCGACACCCCACTGATACAGCACCAAACCACACTGAAACAGCCCCGCACCCACACCCAAACCCGACTGAGCCAGGCCCACTCCCCACTGACCCAGCCCCGCACCCACACATGACTGAGCCCACCCCGGACCACACAGACACAGCACCGCACCCTAGTGACCCAGCACCACACCCCACCTACAAAGCCCCACACCCCACCGACACAGCCCCGCAGCCCGCTGACACAGCCCCGTACCCGGCCGACACAGCCCCGCACCCCGCCGACACAGCCCCGCACCCCGCCGACACAGACCCGCACACCGCCGACACAGCCCCGCACCCCACCGACAAAGCCCCGAACCCCGCCGACCCAGCCCCGCACCCCGCCGACCCAGCCCCACATCCCGCCGACCTAGCCCCGCACCCCGCCGACGCAGCACCGCACCTCGCCGACACAGCCCCGCACCCCGCCGACCCAGCCCCACATCCCGCCGACACAGCCCCGTACCCCGCCGACACAGCCCCGCACCCCGCCGACACAGCCCCGCACCCCGCCGACACAGCCCCGCACCCCGCCGACACAGCCCCGCACCCCGCCGACCCAGCCCCGCACCCCGCCGACCCAGCCCCGCACCCCGCCGACCGAGCCCCGCACCTCGCCGACCCAGCCCCACAACCCGCCGATCCAGCCCCGCACCCCGCCGACCCAGCCCCGCACCCCGCCGACCGAGCCCCGCACCTCGCCGACCCAGCCCCACAACCCGCCGATCCAGCCCCGCACCCCGCCGACCCAGCCCCGCACCCCGCCGACCCAGCCCCGCACCCCGCTGACCTAGCCCAGCACCTCACTGAACCAGCCCCGCACCCCACTGAACCAACTCCACACCCCACTGTCCCAGCCCCATATCCACACCCCACTAACTCAGCCCCACACCCAATTGACCCAATCCTAAACACCACTGACCCAGCCTCGCACCCCAATAACAGAGCCCCCCGCACCCCTGCGAAGCAGCCCCACTCCCCACTGACCCAGTCCCGCACCACACTAACCCAGCCCGCACACGACTGACCCAGCACCACAACCCACTGACCCAGCCCCGCAGCCCACTGACCCAGTCCCGCACCCCACTGTCCCAGCCCCGCACCCCACTGACCCAGCCCCGCACCCCACTGACCCAGCCCCGCACCCCACTGACATAGCCCCACACCCCACTGACCCAGCCACACACCCCGCTGACCCAGCCCCATACCCAACTGACCCAGCCCCACACCCACTGAGCCAGCCCAGCACCCCACTGACCCAGCCCCACACCACACTGACCCAGCTCCACACCCCACTGACCCAGCCCCACTGACCCAGCCGCACACCCCACTGACCCAGCCCCTCTCCCCACTGACCCAGCCCACACCCAGCTGACCCAGCCCCACACCCCACTGACCCAGCCCCACACCCCACTGACCCAGCCCCTCTCCACACTGACCCAGCCCCACACCCCACTGACCCAGCCCCACACCCCAGTGACCCAGCCCCGCACCCCACTAACACAGCCCCGCTCCCCCCTGACTCCGCCCCGCCCACCACTGACCCAACCCCGCACCCCACGGCCCCAGCCTCCCACTAATGCGGATCCACAGCGACACCCACTGGCCCAGGCTACTCCCCAATGACCCAGATCTAATGCGAGGAGCATTCGTAATAAGGTGGATGAATTAGCTGCGCAAATTGATGTAAACAGACATGATATAATTGGGATTATGGAGACATGTCACCAGGGAGACCAAGGCTGGGAATTCAACATCCAGGGGTATTCAATATATAGGAAGGAGAGGCAAAAAGGAAAAGGAGTTTGGGTAGCATTGCTGGTTAAAGTGGTGATTAACACAATAGTAAGGAAGGATGTCAGCTCTGATGATGTGGAATATGTATGGGTAGAGCTGAGAAATGCCAAGGGGCAGAGAACGTTAGTAACAGTTATATACAGACCCACAAACAATAATGCCGAGTTTGGAGATGGCATTAAATGTGAAATTAGCGATGCATGCAATAAGGGCACTGCAGTTACCACGGGTCACTTTAATCTAGATATAGGTTGGGCTAACCAAATTAGTAACAATACTGTGGAGGAGGAATTCCTGGTGCGTATACGGGATGGTTTCCTGGACCAATATGTCAAGTAACCAACTAGAGATCAGGCCATCATACACTGGGTATTATGTAATGCAAAAGGATTAATTAGCAATATTGTTGTGCTAGTCACCTTGGGGTGGAGCGATCATAGTATGATAGAAATCTTCATTAAGATGGAGAGTGAAGTATTTGACTCAGAGACTAGGACCCTGAATTTAAATAAAGGAAACTACGATGGTATGAGGCGTGTGTTTGCTAGGATGGACTGGTGAATGTTACTTAAAGGGTTGATGGTGCATAGGCAATGGCAATCATTTAGAGATCGCAGGGATGAACTATAGAATTTGTTCATCCCTGTTTGCCATAAACATAAAACAAAGAAGCAGACTCAACCGTGGCTAACAAGGGAAATTAGAGATATCCTAATGTCCAAGGAGAGGAGAAATAAATTGGCCACAAAAAGCGGCAAACCTGAGGATTGGGAGCAGTTTAGGATTCAGCAAAGGAGGACAAAGGGTTTAATTAAAAAGGGGGAAATAGAGTATGAGAGTAAGCTTGCGGGGAACATAAAAACAGATTGCAAAAGCTTTTATAGATTTGGGAAGAGAAAAAGTTTGGTGAAGTCAAGCGTAGGTCCCTTCCAGTCAGAATCAGGGGAATTTATAATGGGGAACAAAGAAATGGCAGACCAATTAAATGCATACTTTGGTTCTGTTTTCACAAAGGAGGACACAAATAACCTCCCAGAGAAGTTGGGTAATATAGGGGCTAATGAGAGGGAGGAACTGAATGAAATCAGTATTTGTCGGGAAATGGCGTTAGGAAAATTGATGGGATTGAAGGCCGATAAATGCCCAGGGCCTGATAATCTACATCCTAGGGTAATTAAGGAAGTGGCCCTAGAAATAGTAGATGCGTTGCTGGTCATCTTCCAAAATTCTACAGACTCTGGAACAGTTCCATGGATTGGAGGGTAGCTAATGTAACCCCACTATTCAAAAATGGTTGTAGAGAGAAAATGGTGAATCACAGACCGGTAAGTCTGACAACGGTAGTGGGTAATATGCTAGAGTCCATTATAAAAGATGTAATATCAGAGCACTTGGAAAACAGTGGCAAGATCGGACAAAGAAGAATTGAGAAATGCTAAGTGGAAAAAAAATTAGTGGGCGTGGTATATATGCCTCCAATCAGTAAGGCGGAGGTTGGGGATGGCATTAAAAGGGAAATTAAAGAAGCGTGCAATAGGGGCACAGCAGTCATCATGGGTGACTTTACTCTACATATAGATTGGGCTAAGCAAATTAGTAACAATACTGTGGAGGAGAAATTTATGGATTGTTTACGGGATGGTTTCTTGGAACAATATGTCGAGGAACCAACCAGAGATCGGGCCAACTTAGACTTGGTATTATGTAACGAGAAAGGATTAATTAGCAATCTTGTTGTACGAGGCCCCTTGGGTCGGAGTGATCATAATATGTTCGAATTCTTCATTAAGATGGAGAATGAAGTAGTTTACTCAGAAACTAGGGTCCTCAATTTAAATAAAGGAATCTACGATGGTCTGAGGAGCGAGTTGGGTAGGATTGATTGGGGAATGACACTCAAAGAGTTGACGGTGGATAGTCAATGGCAATCATTCAAAGACCGAATGGATGAACTACAGAAAAGTTCATTCCAGTATGGCATAAAAATAAAAGAAAAAATGTGACTTAACCGTGGCTATCAAGGGAAATTAGGGATAGCATAAGATCCAAGGAGAGGACATATCAATTGGCCAGATAAAACAATAATCCTGAGGATTGGGAGCAGTTTAGAATTCAACAAAGGAGGACAAAGGGATTAATTAAGAAAGGGAAAATAGAATTTGAGAGTAAGCTTTCAGGAACATAAAAACTGACTGTAAAAGCTTTTATAGATATGTGAAGGGAAAAAGATTGGTGAAGTCAAGCGTAGGTCCCTTGCAGTCAGAATCGGGGGTATTTATAATGGGGAACAAAGAAATGGCAGACCAACTAAATACATATTTTGGTTCTGTCTTCACAAAGGAGGACACAAATAACCTCCCAGAATTGCCGGCGAACATAGGGTCTGATGAAAGTTTGGAACTGAAAGAAATCACTATTTGTAGGGAAATGGTGTTAGGAAAATTGATGGGACTGAAGGCCGATAAATCCCCAGGGCCTGATAATCTACATCCCAGGGTACTTAAGGAAATGGTCATAGAAATAATAGATGCATTGCTGGTCATCTTCCAGAACTCGATAGACTCTGGAACAGTACCCATGGATTGGAGGGTAGCTAATGTTACCCCACTATTCAAAACAAGTGGCAGAGAAAAAGCAGGGAATTATAGACCGGTAAGCCTGAGATTGGTAGTGGGGAAAATGCTAGAGTCCATTGTAAAAGATGTAATAGCAGAGCACTTTGAAAGCCGCGACATGATCGGACAGAGTCAACATGGATTTGCAAAAGGTAAATCATGCTCGACTAACCTACTGGAATTTTTTGAGGATGTAACTGGTAAAATGGAAAAGGGAGAACCAGTAGATGTGGTGTATTTGGACATTCAAAACGCTTTCCATAAGTTCCCGCCTAAGAGATTAGTGTGCAAAATTAAGGCTTGGATAGAGAACTGGTTGGTGGACAGAAAGCAAAGAGTTGGAATAAAAGCATCGTTTTCTGAGTGGCAGGCAGTGACTAGTGGGGTACCGCTAGGGTCAATCCTAGGACCCCCGCTGTTCACAATATATATTAATGATCTGAACGAGGGAATTGAATGTAATATCTCGCAATTCGAAGACGACACAAAGCTGGGTGGGAGGGTAAGCTGTGAGGAGGATGTCATGAAACTCCAGTACGATTTGGACAGGTTGGGTGATTGGGCAGAAACATGGCAAATGCACTATAATGTGGATAAATGTGAGGTTATCCACTTTGGTGGCAAAAAAAGGAAGTCAGATTATTATCTGAATGGCAATAGATTGGGAGAAGGGGAAGTGCAACGAAACCTGGATGTCCTTCTGCACCAGTCGTTAAGCTAAGAATGCAGGTGCTGCAGGCGGTTAAGAAGGTAAATGGTGTGTTGGCCTTCATAGGGAGAACTCGAGTACAGGAGCAAGGAAGCCTTGATGAGACCACACCTTGAGTATTGTGTGCAGTTTTAGTCGCCTTATCTGAGGAAGGATGTGCAGAGAAGATTCACCTGGCTGATACCTGGGATGGCAGGAATGACATATGAGGTGAGATTGTTTCGATTAGGCTTATATTTGCTGGAGTTTAGAAGAATAAGAGTTGCTCTCATTGACACTTATTAAATTCTGACAGGACTAGACAAACTAGATGCAGGAAGGATGTTCCCGATGGCGGGGGACTCCAGTACCAAGGGTCACAGTCTAAGGATAAGGAGTAAGCCATTTAGGACAGAGATGAGAAGGAATTTCTTCACCCAGAGAGTAGTAAATCTGTGGAATTCTCTACCACAGAAGGCAGTTGAGGGCAATTCATTAAATATATTCAAGAAGGAGTTAGATATATTTCTTGAGGCTAAAGGGATATGGGGAGAAGGCAGGGACAGGCTACTGAATTTGGATGATCAGCCATGATCTCATTGAATGGCGGAGCAGGCTCGAGGGGCCGAATGGCCGACTCCTGCTCCTGTATTTCAATGTTTCTATGTTTCTATGTACTACACCCCACTGAACAAGTCCCAACCCATCTGACGCAGCCCCACAGCGATACCCAGTGCCTCAGCCTACATACCACTGACCCAGACATGCACCCCAACGACCCCGCCCATTGCCCCCACCCCACTGACCCAGCCGCGCCCCTCACCGACCCAGTACCGCCCCCCAACCGAATCACAATTTGGAAATCATCCCTCTAACTTGAACCCCAACGTGTTTAATAGTTGATCAGAAATAAAGTCTTTCAGGGCATGTGACGGGAAGAAACACGAGGCAGCAATTGTCATTGGCGATATTTGCAGATGAGCATTTCACACAATCAGATCACCTTGCCCTGGAATTTTTTTACTTGAAGGGGATAAACCTTTTGCTAAAATAGCTCCGAGAGCAACCTCACAGTAAAGTGTGACGTGTTTATCATCCAAAATCATTATCAGCAATTTCTGGGCTGCAGCTTCCTGCTGCTGGTATGATATTGAAACCAACCAAACTCAATCTGTGTTTCTGCCACTTACCCGATGTTGTAATCCACTGAGTTCTTCCCCTTAGTTTAACCCCACCGTGACACCGTCCAGCCCTCCTTCATCGCCTGTTCCAGTCTGTCCCGGGAGAATGTCACAGTTTGTAGAGCTGGACATCATCCCACTTTTGGAGCATCTCAATGATTGTGGCATTTGGAGCTGTGGACAGAAGTTGAAGCAAGTCATGGACAAGTTAATCCATGAATTGATACTGAAAGGTCACTGATTTTGACGAGAGGTTACAGCAGAAATAGACTCTGTACATTCAGGACATGGTGTTGGAGAAACCTGGAACATTGTTAAAGTCCTCAGCAGATTTTCTTTTAATCAATGTTGGACATGGGGGTAATTTTAGTCAGAAAGAAAGAATTGCATTTCTATTGCGCCTTTCAGGATCTCAGGGCGTTCCATAGTGCTTTACAGCCAATGAAGTACTTTTGAAGTGTAGTCACTGTTGAAATGTCAGAAAACATTAGTCACCTGGTTAAAAGAGGAGGTAGCGAATTGGCACCTATGCTCCACCCCGGGCGATGTATTTGTTTCTCATTTGCTATTATTTAACAAGGGGGGGGAATCTTGGCTTTATGCAATTGTGTAAAACAAGTGATAGCGAGTCGGCAACCCGTTTTACATCATTCCCAATGTGTATTACCATTGAAGTAACAAGTGATGTTGCCTAGGGCTCAGTTCTGGGGCCCCAACCTTTCACCTTATTTATTAATGTCTTGGATGAAGGAAAAGAGAGTTTTATATACAAACTTATGGATGATTCTCCGTTCAGGGGACAGTAAGTAGTGCGGACTGGAGCAGGCGGCTGTAAAGGGACATTGAGAGAGTAATTGAGCGGAAACACTGCGGCAAATGAAGTTGAACGTGGGCAAGTCTCAGGTCACCCACTTTGGACCCAGCAAAGATAAATCGGATTATTATCTCAATAGTGAGGAAGTAGGAACTGTCGGAGGAGCAAAGAGATTTGAGAGTCCAAGTACATAAATGGTTACACACCAGCACACAGGTACAGAAACCAATTTAAAAAGCTAATGGGGTGTTGATCTCAGTGGGGCAGGTGGACCAATCTTGGTGCCAGTTATGATACAGCTGTCAGAGTCTTGGATGAGTTTCTGTTTATGGAAAGTGGAAGATGGGAGGCCAGCCAGGAGAATATCGGGACCAGAGGTAACAAAAGATTCCAACAGCAGAATAGCAGAGGTGGAGACAGGCGATGTCACGGAGGTGGAACTCAGCTATCTTGGTGATGGAGGGGATCTGGGTGGAAATCTCAGCTCAGAGTCAAATAGGATGCGGTCAGTCTGGTTCAGAGGGGCTGGAATCCATGGCGAGAGTATGGAGTTTGTAGCGGGTGGGGGTGGGGCTGAAGACAAAGTTTTCCAATGTTTAATTGGAGGAAATGGTGTCTCATCCTGGATTGAATGTTCGACAATCAGTCTGATAACTCGGAGGCATTGGGTCCAGGGAGAGGGTGGTGGTTAGGTAGAGCTGGATGTTGTCAGTGTACATGTGGAAACCGACGAAATATAACATGCAGCTGAGAAATAGGAGGGAGCACAGGATAGATCCTTGGGGATTCCAGGGGCAACGGTGCAGGGCGGGAATGAGAGGCAAGAGGCCTGGAACAGGGACAGATGCTCGAAGGGGGAGAGGTTGCCAGAGGAGTAGAGCCAGCCCAAGGTGTGATTTACAGATAGGGTTACAAGGGGCCTTTGCTGAACTGTTCTCTCCCTCCCCTTCTACTCCGTGATCAACAACGCCCACTTTGCAACACAACAATTAATCCATCATATATCACCGGGCGGGCTGTAGTTCCACAGTCCTTCATAACAGGATCAATGATTTATCATCGGCTTTTAACCGGGTCCCTTATCATTTTAATATTCTGTCCCCATTTCCTGGTTTGCCCGAACAGGGTGAAAATTCTTTACCAGCCCACGTTTATCACAATGAAGGGAATTCACAGGATAATACAGAGAAAGAATTGTCACTCTGGGTAAAACAGAACAAGGGGGATAATATTAAATTCGATCACTGGGTTATCCCTGGAAATATAAGTAACGTAAACCAATCTCTAATCATAGCTTCGTCGCTTCATCTAGCTCTCACTCTGAACAATTCTACAATCCCACCACTGTCTGCCTGACCAGCCGAGGACTGGCGGACACTTTGGAGTCCATGTTCCTGGTCACTCTCGCTCGAGCCCACTTAATGACTGTGATGGTGGCATAAACTTGAAGTCATCCAAAACTCACCTGTCCATGTCCTAACTCGCACCCATCTGTCCTGTGCTCGCTGACATACATTGGCTCGCGGTTAAGCAAAGCCTCAATTTCAAAATTCCCATCCTTGTTTGCAAATCCCTCCATGGCCTCGGCCCTTTCTATATTTGTAATCTCCTTCAGCACCACAACCAAGATATCTGCACTCTTCAAATTCCGCCCTCTTGAGCCTCCCTGATTAGAAATCGTTCAGCCATTGCTGACAGTGCCTTCAGCTGCCTCGGCCAGAAGCTCTGGAACTCGCTACCTAACCATTTCCACCTATCCCCCTTTTTTTCCCCTTTAAGGCTCTCCTTAAAACCGAATCTTTGACCAAGCTTTTGCTCACCTGCCGCTAATATCTCATTATGTGGCTCGGTGTCAATTTATTTGTCTTATGAAACTCCTGTGAAGTGCCTTGGGATATTTTGCTACGTTAAAAATGCTATATAAATACAACTTGTTGTTGTGGGGAACGGGGACAGTTTGAGCCGAGGGTCCCAATGTTGAACAGATCATCCTCGGTCCTTGTCTGAGCGGACACAGAGAATGGCGATCTTTACTCTGGAATGAGTTGACCACAGCAGCCCGTGTAACAGAATCTCCCCGGGAGAGCCTGGCTTTAAATAGGATGTTAAAAGAATCAATGCAGAGTGAGACAGAGGACAGGTTCAGAGCTCCATTCACAATACCTTGGTCTCCGAATCTCCCCGGGAGAGCCTGGCTTTAAACGGCAAGAGTAAAGAATCAATGCTGAGTGAGACAGATTACAGGTTCAGAGCTCCATTCACATTACCTGGGTCCCCGAATCTCCCCAGGAGAGCCTGGCTTTAAACAGGAAGAGTAAAGAATCAATGCAGAGTCAGACAGATTACAGGCACAGATCTCCATTCACTATACCTTGGTCCCTGAATCTCCCTGGGAGAGCCTGGCTTTAAACAGGAAGAGTAAAGAATCAATGCAGAGTGAGACAAATTACAGGTTCAGAGCTCCATTCACATTACCTTGGTCCCCGAATCTCGCCGGAAGAGCCTGGCTTTAAACAGGAAGTTTAAAGAATCAATGCAGAGTGAGACAGATGACAGGTTCAGAGCTCCATTCACATTACCTGGGTCTCCGAATCTCCCCGGGAGAGCCTGGCTTTAGACGGGAAGTTTAAAGAATCAATGCAGAGTGAGACAGATGACAGGTTCAGAGCTCCATTCACAATATCTGGGTCCCCGAATCTCCCCGGGAGAGCCTGGCTTTAAACAGGAAGTTTAAAGAATCAATGCAGAGTGAGACAGATGACAGGTTCAGAGCTCCATTCACATTACCTTGGCGCCCGATTCTCCCCGGGAGAGCCTGGCTTTAAACAGGAAGTTTAAAGAATCAATGCAGAGTGAGACAGGTGACAGGTTCCGAGCTCCATTCACAATACCTGGGTCCCCGAATCTCCCCGGGAGAGCCTGGCTTTAAACGGGAAGTTTAAAGAATCAATGCAGAGTGAGACAGATGACAGGTTCAGAGCTCCATTCACATTACCTGGGTCCCCGAGTCTCCCCGGAAGAGCCTGGCTTTAAACGGGACGTTTAAAGAATCAATGCAGAGTGAGACAGATGACAGGTTCAGAGCTCCATTCACATTACCTTGGTCCCCGAATCTCCCCGGGAGAGCCTGGCTTTAAACAGGAAGTTTAAAGAATCAATGCAGAGTGAGGCAGATTACAAGCTCAGAGCTCCATTCACAATACCTGTGTCCCTGATTCTCCCCGGGAGAGCCTGGCTTTAAACGGGAACTTTAAAGAATCAATGCAGAGAGAGACAGATATCATGTTCAGAGCTCCATTCACAATATCTTGGTCCCCGAATCTCCCTGGAAGAGCCAGGCTTTAAACGGGAAGTTTAAAGAATCAATGCAGAGTGAGACAGATGACAGGTTCAGAGCTGGATTCACGTTACATTGGTGCCCGATTCTCCGTCTCTCTGAAAGCTCTGTCTGTGGAGATTCATTGCAGCCAATGGCTGGTTTTCATGGAGCGAGTCACAGTTTGATCATTTGAGCTGCTCCTTGTTTCTGAGATTTGTGCCCGAGTTTCACCTTCTGGTGAAAAGATTGTTTCTGCTCGGAGATTGATTCCTATCTGAGGAATTTCTATCTTTGGAAAGAGGAGTGGAGTTTCTGGTAAACACCAATCGAGCCAGTTTGACAAGTCCTCGCCCCGTTTAACTGTGGACAAAGGGAGTTAGAAACATTTCTTTATCACTTCCTGTTCAGTCAGTGAAGCAAAACAGGCCCAGCATTAGACACCAATTGTTGCATTAACATCTGGGACATTGTGGAAAGTCCCACCGATCGACTGAGGTTTGGAGACTGGGCCAAGCACCTGAGAGCGCTTTCATCAGCTGAGGTACTGAGGACCGAGTGAGGGGATGGGCGCAGACACACTGTGTGGGTGGCGAGCGCCAGAGTTCCTCAACCTGGTCCCTTTCACATTCATAACTGAGAGCGCCCCCCAGAAGAGGCTGTGTGTGAACACACGGTGTGTGGGTGGTGAGCGCCAGAGTTCCTCAACCTGGTCCCCTTCACCTTGAAAACTGAGAGGGTCCCCCAGAAGAGGCAGTGTGTGAACACAGTGTTTGTGGTAGTGAACATCCTCTGAAAGGAAGAGGGTCCAGGGCCTGCAGCAGGCTCAGCTGCCGAGGGTGGGTATTGCTCTCATTCATCTCCCTCCATCCCATTGAAGATTGAGAAGGGCAGTGCAGAACATGAGTGGCCAGGTACCCGGCCGGAACCTACGCTGTTAAACACAGCCTCTGCCTTGGGTCACTATCCAAGCTCACACTGAGAGGCTGGCTAGAGCCACGGGGAGAGGGCCCGAGGAACATAATCTCCCCGGGAGACACCGGCTTTAAACAGGGAAATTAAAGTTAGACACTGGACACAGATTGCGAACTACACGAACCTTACCTGGATCCGCAGATTCACCCTTTCTGTGTGCAGCCTGCTAGTTCTGTCTTTGTAAACACATTGCCACCAATCAGGAGGCTTTTCCTGCTTTTCTTCCCGCCAATCACAGTTTGGTAATTGGAGCTGATCCTTGTTATTTGAGATTTGAGCCAATCTCCGCCCTCTGACTGAAAGCTGCTGTTTCAAAATATCAATCGAACCGGTTTGACAACTCTTTTAGCTATGAACAAAATTAGTTCAAATCAATTCTTTGTCACGTATTATCACAATAAAAGAGACCCAGCTCTAGGAATGAATTGTAATGCCTCTACCTGGGACTTTAAGAACCGTTCCACAGATTCACTGATGTTTGAACTTTCAGACCAACACCTCAGAGCCAGTGACTGGTGTTTCAGTGCGGGGAGGGCGAGCCACGTCGAACCATTTAACTGCTGAATGACGTTGCCCTGGAATGGGGAAGAAGTGATGTCTCCAGGGTTACTTCTCTCAGTTGACTGGATGGTAGTCAGTGCCGCTCCCTGTTCACCAATCACCCCTGTGCAAACTGAGCTACATTGAGGGGGAAGTTCAGTCTGAGATAGCACGGTTCAGTCTGAGAGAGGGACAGTTCAGTCTGAGAGAGGGGTTGGTTCAGTCTGAGAGATGGGGCAGGTCAGTCTGAGAGAGGGGGTTTCAGTCTGAGAGGGGGGGTTCAGTCTGAGAAAGGGGGTGGTTCAGTCTGAGAGAGGGCGCGATTCAGTCTGAGATGTGGGTTCAGTCTGAGAAAGGCAGCGGTTCAGTCTGAGGGAGGGGATGGTAGAGTCTGAGAGAGGGCGTGGTTCAGCCTGAGACGGGGCAGTTCAGTCTGAGAGAGGGGCGGTTCAGTCTGAGAGAGGGGATGGTTCAGTATGAGAGAGGGGGCGGTTCAGTCTGAGAGAGGGGCCGCTCAGTCTGAGAGGGTGGTGGTTCAGTCTGAGAAAGGGGGTTGTTCAGTCTGAGAGAGGGACGCTACAGTCTATGAGAGGGGGGGTTCAGTCTGATAGAGGGAGCAGTTCAGTCTGAGAGAGGTGCCGTTCAGTTTGAGAGGGCGACGGTTCAGTCTGAGAGAACGATGGTTCAATATGAGAGAGGGGCGATTCAGTCTGTGAGAGGGGGTTTAAGTCTGATAGATGGAGCACTTCAGTCTGAGAGGGGGTGGTTTAGTCTGAGAGAGGGGGTTCAGTCTGAGAGAGGGGCGTTCAGTCTGGGAGAGGAAGCGGTTCAGTCTGAGAGAGGATGGATTCAGTCTGAGACAGGGGGGTTCAGTATGAGTGAGGGGGCTTCAGTATGAGTGAGGGGATGTTTCAGTCTGAGAGAGGATGCGGTTCAATTTGAGAGAGGGCATGGTTCAGTCTGAGAGAGGGGATGTTTCAATCTGGGAGAGGGGGCGGTTCAGTCTGAGAGAGGGGGCGGTACAGTCTGAGAGAGGGGGGTTCAGTATGAGAGAGGGAATAGTTCAGTCTGAGAGGAAGAGGGTAAGTCTGTGAGAGTTGGGTTCAGTCTGAGAGAGGGGGTTCAGTCTGAGAGAGTGCGTTCAGTCTGAGGAAGGGTGTTCAGTCTGAGAGAGGAGGTTCAGTCTGAGAGAGTGCGGTCAGTCTGAGAGAGGGTGTTCAGTCTGAGAGAGGGGGTTCAGTCTGAGAGAGGGGGCTTCAGTCTGAGAGAGGGGACGGTTCAGTCTGCGAGAGGGGGTTTAAGTCTGAGAGAGGGGGGTTCAGTCTGAGAGAGGGGGCTTCAGTCTGAGAGAGGACACGGATCAGTCTGAGAGGGGGCAGTTCAATCTGAGAGAGGGCATAGCTCTGAATTAGAGAGGACGGGGATCAGTCTGAGAGAGGGCACAGCTCAGTCTGAGAGCGGGGATAACACTCTGAGAGAGGGTTTTTTTCAACCTGAGAGAGTGGGTGTTTCAGTCTGAGAGAGGGGATTCAGACTGAGAGGGGACGATTCTGTCTGAGAGAGGTGACAGTTCAGTCTGAGAGAGGGGACGGTTCAGTCTGAGAGAGGGGACGGTTCAGTCTACGAAAGGGGCGGTTCCGTCTGAGACAGGGGACGGTTCAGTCTGAGGGAAGAAATGATGTATCCAGGGTTACATCTCTCAGGTGACTGGATGTTATTCAGGGCCACTCCCTGTTCACCCATCACCACTGTGCACACTGAGCTACATTGAGGGGAAAGTTCAGTCTGAGACAGCACGGTTCAGTCTGAGAGAGGGACAGTTCAGTCTGAGAGAGGGGGCAGGTCAGTCTGAAAGCGGGGGTTTCAGTCTGTGAGAGGGGTCGGTTGAGACTGAGAGATGGGATGGTTCAGTCTGAGAGAGTGGCGGTTCAGTCTGAGAGAGGGACGGTTCAGTCTGAGAGAAGGGTGGATTAGTCTGAGAGAGGGGTCGGTTCAGACTGAGAGAGGGGATGGTTCAGTCTGAGAGAGTGGCGGTTCAGTCTGAGAGAGGGGATGGTTCCGTCTGAGAGAGGGGATGTTTCTGTCTGAGAGAGGGTGCAGTTCAGTCTGAGAGATGGGACGGGTCAGTCTGAGAGAGGGGCGGTTCAGTCTGAGAGAGGAGACGGTTCAGTTGGAGAGAGGGGGGTTTAGCGTGAGAGAGGGGCCGCTTCAGTCCGAGAGAGGGGGCGGTTCAGTCTGAGAGAGGGGCGGTTCAGTCTGAGAGAAAGGCGGATTAGTCTTTGAGAGGTGTCGGTTCAGTCTGAGAGAGGGGCAGTTCAGGGGACGGTTCATTCTGAGAGATGGGGATCAGACTGCGAAGTGACGGTTCAGTCTGAAAGAGGTGTCGGTTCAGTCTGAGAGGAATGGATCAGTCTGAGAGAGTGCGGTTCAGTCTGAGAAAAGGCGGTTCAGTCTGAGCAAGGGGGGTTCAATCTGAGAGAGGAACGGTTCAGCCTGAGAGGGTGCAGTTCAGTCTGAGAGAGGGGATTCAGCCTGAGAGAGGGGGCGGGTCAGTCTGAGAGAGGAGTGGTTCAGTCTGAGAGAGGGGACTGTTTAGTCTGAGAGGGGATGGTTCAGTCTGAGAGAGGGGATGGTTTAGGCTGAGAGAGGGGAGGGATCAGTCTGAGTGAGGGGGTTCAGACTGAGAGAGGGGATGGTTTAGGCTGAGAGAGGGGATGGATCAGTCTGAGAGAGGGGTTTCAGACTGAGAGAGGGTCGGATCAGTCTGTAAGAGGGAGTGGTTCTGTCTGAGAGAGGACGGTTCAGTCTGAGAGAGGGGGTGTTCAGTCTGAGAGAGGGGAGGGTTCAGTCTGAGAGAGGAGACGGTTCAGTCTGAGAGAGGGGGGTTCAGTCTGAGAGAGGGGATGGTTCAGTCTGAGAGGGGCAGTTCATTTTGAGAGGGGATGGTTCAGTCTGAGAGAAGGGACGGTTCAGCCTGAGAGAGGGGGCTGTTCAGTCTGAGGGAGGGGGAGGTTCATTCTGAGAGAGGGGACAGTTCAGTCTGAGAGAGGGGCGGTTCAGTATGAGAGGGGTCGGATCAGTCTCAGAGAGGGATGGTTCAGACTGAGAGATTGGGCAGTTCAGACGGAGAGAGGGGGGTGTTCAGTCTGAGACAGGTGATGGTTCAGTCTGAAAGGGGACGGTTCAGTCTGAGAGAGGGGGCATTCAGTCTGAGAGAGGGGATGGTTCATTCTGAGAGAGGGGCGGTTCATTCTGAGAGAGGGGCCGGTTCAGTCTGAGAAAGGAACGGTTCAGTCTTAGAGAGGGGACGGTTCAGTCTGAGAGGAGATGGTTCAGTCTGAGAGAGGGGACGGTTCAGTCTGAGAGGGGGTGTTTCAGTCTGAGAGAGGGGACGGTTCAGTTTGTGAGGGGATGGTTCAGTCTGAGAGAGGGGGCGGTTCAGTCTGACAGAGGGGAAGGTTCAGTCTGAGAGAGTGGAGGGATCAGTCTGAGAGAGGGGGCGGTTCAGTCTGACAGAGGGGAAGGTTCAGTCTGAGAGAGTGGAGGGATCAATCTGAGAGAGGGGGCGGTTCAGTCTGAGAGAGGGGAAGGTTCAGTCTGAGAGAGTGGAGGGATCAGTCTGAGAGAGGGGGTTCAGACTGAGAGAGGGGACAGTTCAGTCTGATAGAAGGCTGCTTCAGAATGAGAGAGGGGGGTTCAGTCTGTAAGAGGGAGTGGATCAGCCTGAGAGAGGAGACGGTTCAGCCTTAGTGAGGGGGTGTTCAGTCTGAGAGTGAGACTGCAGCCTGAGAGAGGGGGCAGTCCAGACAGAGAGGGGGTTCAGTCTGAGAGAGAGGGCAGTGCAGCCTGAGAGATGGCCTGGTTGAATCAGAGAGGGGGCGGTTCTGTCTGAGAGGGGATGGTTCAGTCTGAGAGATGCGTCGTTTCATTCTGACCGAGGGACAGTTCAGTCTGAGAGAGGGGACGGTTCAGGCTGAGAGAGGGGGCGGTTCAGTCTGAGAGAGGGGGGTGTTCATTTTGAGAGAGGTGATGGTTCAGTCTGAGAGGGGGGAGGTTCAGTCTGAGAAGGGACTGTTCAGTCTGAGAGAGGGGGCGTTTCAGTCTGAGAGAGTGAGTGGTTTAGTCTGAGAGAGGGGACAGTTCAGAGACAAATTTTAGCATTTAAGCTATAGCATTGCCTCAAACAGCCCAGAGGTTGGGAGGCTCACACGGCTGCACAATGTCATAAGGACACTCAGTATTGCACCAGCCACAAAGGGACAGAGACAGAATGACACACAGAAAACCAGCAAATTATTTTAGGCCACACAAATGGTGGGACAGAGAAAGACACTGAGGAAACCAGAGAGAGAGAAAAAAAAATAGACTGAATAACACGAGGGAGAGACAGAGAAACAGAGACTGTGGGAAAGACCGAAACTGCGAGAGAGAGAGAGAGACAGAGGTAGAGAGAGAGGGAAACAGAGTTGAGATGAAGAGAGAGACTTTCTTGAAGGTGCATTTTGCTGATTAAATTAATTATCTGTTGTGTAAAGATGTTCCCTGTTAGGGAAATTTGTTTCCTGTAGATGTTTTCTGTTGTGTTAAGTTTTTTCCTGTTGTTTAGAGTTGTTGTCTGCTTTGTAAACATGTTCCTTATTGCGTAATTTTTTTCCTGTTGTGCAAATATGTCCTGTGTTACTGTCCGTCTCCTCACTGTGACAATGTGTTAGGGTTTTACTCTGGCAAAGATCACCAAGAGTACTCCATTCCCCTACACTCCCCACTGGACCTAAACTACATCTAATATTAGCAGCACAGAGCACTGAAATGATCTAAGATCTTAATCTGATGTTACATTTTATTGATAGTCTGACCTATTGAGGCGGGCTTTTTGCTCAAAAAGGCGGCACTAAAGAGCTCAGCTGGATATCCAGTAAATGGCCGCCCTGCACCGAAAGAACAATGGGCAAACCCGCCAATCACAGTCGCTGCTGTGGGCCTGATCAAAATAGGAGCACTGCAAATAAATGGAGAGACTGACAGACATGGAGAGCGAGAGAGAGAGAGAGATATATATAGAGAGAGAGAGAGCAAGAGAGAGAGAGAGAGAAACAGAGAGAGAGATAGAGAGAGAGACAGACAGACACAGACAGAGACAGAGAGCTAGATAGGGAGAGAGTGAGCTAGAGATTGTGAAAGTCAACATTGAGTTCAACAATTTCAGATAATTATCCCTGCCCCCATTTTTCATGCAGTATGATTTTTGCCATTCCCATTTGCAACATTTTATCTTTCCTGCCTCTTACAAAAGTACAGGATGTACTTTCTATTTCTTCCTCCCCTCCTAAAACCCCCTCCCTGTCTCTGCACCTGCTTAATATCTGTTACATCTCCAGCTTTCTCCAGTTCTGATGAAGGGTCCCAGACCTGAAACATTAACTCTGTTTCTCTCTCCACGGATGCTGCCTGGCCTGCTGAGTATTTCCAGAATTTTCTGTTGATATTTCAGACTTCCAGCATCCGCAGTATTTTGCAATTATATTAGTGTTTGGTTCACTGGCACCTCTCTTATAGGAATACCTACCTTGAAGAAGTTCTGCTCTTCTCTCCAACGGGAGTTCCGTTTATCTATTCAACCAAATTCATCTTCATTGCCTTCAGTTTCCCTTCTCGTTTTTGACCAGGTATTTGCCAAAACTCGGTTTCACAGCCACATCTCCTTCCTCAGTAACTGTCTCCGGTTCAGAGTTACTCCATGTGGATTCCAACTAAACTTCCACCTTTCATGTTTTGGATCCACCCAAGTTTACAAATATCTCCTCGATATTCATCATTCTTCAAACTACTGCTGTCGCTGCATCTTGAGATCCAAGCTCAAAACTATGCGCTGCGACATGAACAACCTCGACCTCTCTCTTCAGCAGCACCGACGCACTCTATTTCAATGCTGTCCGGGTCCATAGTTCCATTTCATCCTTCGACTCAACCAACGCTTCAACAAATAACTTTTTTTCTTCCTTTCTGATGTCAAGGATCACAAGCTTCATCAACTCGTGGAAACCAACGCCCCCCAGAAACTTCTTTCCCGTTACTTTCCTCCGATCCGATCCCATCTTCCAATCTCACCCCCTGCCGTGTATTTACTATCCCCTCTGACCTTCCCCTCTCTGACTCCGAACGATCAGTCCTCAGCAAAGGCCTGAGCTTCATCCATTTACACCCCACCTGAATGAATTTCGAGCTCGGCACGATGCTGAGCTCTTCTTCCGTCGCCTGCATCTCTGTGCCCACTTCTTTGGCCAGGAGTCTTCCCCCCGCACGGCTGATCCTTTCTCCCGCTTTCTAAATTCTCGTTCTACTTGGACCCCTCCCTCTGGCCTTCTACCCTCTCTCGGTCTTTTCATTGCTAACTGCCGACGTGACATCGGCCGTCTCCATTTCTCTGCACCTCTCACTCACTCCAACCTAACTCCCTCTGTCCTTGTAGCACTCCATTCTCTCCGATCCAACCCTAACATTATCATTAAACCTGCTAATAAGGGCGGTGCTGTTGTTGTTTCGCTACCCGACCTCTACCGTGCGGAAGCTGAACTCCAACTCTCCAACACCTCCTCCTACCTCCGCCTGGACCATGAACCCACTAGCAAAAATCAAGCCATTGTTTCCAAGTGTGTCATTGACCTCATCTGCTCTGGGGATCTTCCCTCCATGGCCGCCAATCTCATAGTCCCCCAACCCCGCAAAGCCCGTTTCTACCTCCTTCCCAAGATCCACCAACAGGACTGCCCTGGTAGACCCAGCGTTTCAGCCTGTTCTTGCCCCACGGAACATATCTCTTCCTATCTCGACTCGATTTTTTCTCCCCTTGTCCAGACTCTTCCCACCTACATTCGCGACTCTTCCGACGCCCTCCATCACTTTTACATTTTCCAGTTTCCTGGCCCCAAATGTCTCCTTTTCACCATGGGCATCCAATCGCTCTACACCTCCATCCCCCACCAGAACGGCGTTCGGGCGCTCCGTTTCTTCCTTGAACAGAAGCCCAACCAGTCCCCATCCACCACCACCCTCCTCCACCTGGCTGAACTTGTTCTCACATTGAACAACTTCTCCTTTGACTCCAATCACTTACTCCAAATTGAAGGTGTGCTATGGGAACCCGCATGGGCCCTAGCTATGCCTGCCTGTTCATGGGGTTTGTGGAACATTCTTTGTTCCAGTCCTACACAGGTCCCCTCCATCACGTCTTTTTCCGTTACATCGGTGACTGTATTGGTGCAGTTTCCTGCTCTCGCCCTGAACTAGATAAGTTAATTCACTTTACTTCCAATTTCCACCCTTCCCTCACCTTCACATGCTCCATCTCCGACTCTTCCCTTCCCTTCCTTGAATTCTCCATCTCCATTTCTGGCGATCGGCTTTCAACAAACATCCACTACAAGCCCACGACTCCCACAGCTACCTGGACTACAATTCCTCCCACCCCGCTTCCTGTAAGGACTCTATTCCATTCTCCCAGTTTCTTCATCTCTGCCGCATCTGTTCTGACGATGCCACCTTCCATACTAGTGCTTCTGACATGTCTTCCATTTTCCTCAACTGAGGATTCCCCTCTACCATGGTTGACATGGCCCTTGACCATGTCCGTTCTATTTCCCGCACTTCTGCACTCACCCTGCCCCTCCCTCCCAGAACCACGATAGGGTTCCCCTTGTCCTCACCTTTCATCCCACCAGCCTCCACATTCAACGGATCATCCTCCGCCATTTCCGCCACCTCCAACATGATCCCACCAGCAAACACATCTTCCCCTCCCCCCCTTTCAGCAGTCCGAAGGGACAGCTCCCTCCGCAACACCGTGGTCCACTCCTCAATCACTCCCAACAGCCCTGATCCTTCACCTGGCACCTTCCCGTGCAAGTGAAGGAGATGCAACACATGCCCTTTTACCTCCTCCCTTCCCACTGGCCAGTGCCCCAAATACTCCTTCCAGGTGAAACAGCGATTAACGTGTACTTCTTGCAATTTAATATACTGTATTCGCTGCTCACGATAATGTCTCCTCTACATTGGGGAGACCAAACGCAGATAGGGGCGACCGCTTTGTGGAACACCTCCAT